>NC_090938.1:70490728-71135728 GCF_040938575.1 Ambystoma mexicanum
CACCAACGCTACTCAGCTGCTCATTGGAAGGGAGAAAAACCTAAGAAGTCGATGGATTAGGTATGAAGGCAGTGCCTGGGCAGGCGGGGGCAGAATACAATGAGAGTGAACACATTGTGTTTTATTGCACAACATGCTGTGAATGTAATCGTTTTCTTCTCACTGGAGGTTTATAGAAGATAAACCCACTGAGGCACAGACAGATGAAGTGATTTGTACCGGATCACACAGTTTGATCAAGCATTGAAGCAGCGTTTCTGTTCCAATGCCTGCTCTTTCCAAGTCAACATTGAGTTATCCTCCAGAAGGTATCTCCTCCCAAGCCAAGTGAGTGGAGGCTTGACATGCTTCCAAGAACTCGCGTATTTCATGTTTAGCTTGTGCTTTAAATTATAAATGTCCTAGGCCTACATTCCATAAACAATGTTCATTCACCCAATAAAGTGTGAACTGATTTTATTTTTTCATTATTTTATGTGAAGGGAATGACCAGGGTGTTGTTGTGTTATTTATTTCACTCTGTGACCAGCCTTCCCTGGAGTGGTATATGAGATTTTAAAAAAGGAATGCGTTTGATCATCTGAGCCTAACTTTTCCAGAATAACCAACAAAAGGTAACAAGACCATCGCTCTAAAGGTTTTCAGTAAAGGAGCAGCCGCACTCAAATGAACCATACATTAATAAAGCGTATCTGCGTGTGTTGGGACGGCCCAACTCATCGGGGAATTGAATCTTAATATCTTAGTTTCAAGGAGCACCCATATGCCTCTGGGTTAGGTGTGCTATACAAATGTCTAAATAAATAAATACATACATACATAAATACATAAATACATAAGGAGAGAAGAATTCTACCAGTCCTTACATAAAAAGTCCCACTGCGATACTGTTAAAAGATTTTGTGTAAAATCCTTACGAGGTTCAAGCCAAATGGTAAAGGAAGGAGGACTGAGAAATTTGAAGTTGGGAGGAAAGACTTTTAACATCATGTATGTAGTATAGTGTGGGAGGAACTTATTTCTGTGAACTGCGTCTGACTTTTAGGAAGTTTTTGAACTGTTCCAAGGGAATATTTTTTAAATGATGCTAACATTATGTTGTTAAGTTATAATTGTGAATTGCAGCTGATCCGACATATATCATGGTTCGGCTTTCAGACGGGAAAAATTGATTGAGTTCATCAATTGTTGTGAAGAGGCCAATGATTTGCTGAAGAATTTGCCGCTTTGTTAAATGGCCCTTATCCATGAAAAGTATATGTGCCATTGTTTAAATTCTAAAATATACACTTAATTCAGCAAATGAGAAGACTGCTTTGTTACAGGACAAGCGATGAAGAATTGGAATAATCCAGGTGTGAAGTGGGTTTGTTCTAGAATCTGTGGAAATGTGTCGCTGCACAGCAGATATGCATCAGGGGTCTTGCTGATAATGGACATTCAAGTGTATCCTCAATAGATCGATCGATCCACCAGCAAGATTAAAAAATCATGGAATTTCAAGTACTTTAATTTCCCTAATAGATTTTCGCCAACTCATGATTTAGTCGCTAAGATCCTTTTTTTTAACAATGGAAGTGTGTCTTTTGTACACTATGGGCCTCATCACAAGTCAGGCGGTAAGGGGTTAACGGCGCCGGTAAAGGTGCCAGCGCCGTCAACCCCATACCGCCTGATTACGAGGTCCCCTCGCGGGACCCGGTCTGCACGTCTGGTTTCAGCAGACGTGCAGAGCGGGTCCCGCGGGGGGAAGAGGGAGCAAACAACGGGCCGCTCGTAATCGGCCCGTTGTTTGCTCCCACTCCCATTCCCATTCAGCCCTATGGGGGCTGAAATGGGAATGGGGAAGGGCCGGGTCCGGGTTCCCAAAGGGAGGAATTACCGGCCCCTCCGAACTCGGAATGGCCCTGTAATTCCTAATTCTGGGAACCCGGACCAGATTTTGGCGGCAGCCATCCCGCCAATAGCGGCATGGCTACCGCCAAAATTGTAATGAGGCCCAATGTATTGTATTCACATTGTTTCGTAATTACGAACTTTCTCACAATTCCTCAACCTAAAAAGTGACAATATATTTGTCTTGCCTTTTGTAGAGTCATCTTTAAAAGGTATGTGTAGCTTCATAGGTCAACATTGTGTGTTTTAAATTGCACTTTGAATAATTCTAATAATAATACAGGTTATTACAAAGGCTTTATCCCAAATTTGCCACTTCTAAGCACTATACTGATATTAACTTTTAAAGGGCAGTCTTGGGGCATATCATAGGTGAACACCTAACCCCTGAGCTATCTAACTGGTGGATTGCCAAAATCTCTCTCTATATATATATCCCATATTAAGTGATCTGAAGATTGTGAAAGCTTGCAAATAAATGACTTTGTAAGCCTAAGTTATCAACCTGTTGTCTTCTTGGTATCAACTCTTAGAATTAACTGTGGCCAACACAGTAAAACAAATGAAAGCTATCCCTCTGGCGCTCACTCTCTTACATGCATATCAGTCCTCCAGCAACATATCGCTGTACAGATGTTTAGGACTACATCACCTATCATTCCGAACCCAGATAGTCAATGGTGAGATATCATGGTAGTTGTAGTCCAAAACACAGGTTGCAGGCCCCATTGCAAGGACCGTAACTCATCATTCAGGCTCTTCCTTTATTCTCAAGGTGCCACTGTCCCATCTAAAACCTGGAGTCCACATTTGGATGATATGAGACATTTTTAGAGCTGTAAAATGCGGGCAATTTCTTAGAGTAGAGGAACATTGCAACCCCTATTTATGACAATCCATGGAAGAGTTCAAGACCCCTGTCCAGACAGATTCATTGGCCATTCACATCACGTTGGCACGTACCTCTGCATCCGGTTCTCACTGTTCCATAGAACCTGTCGCCGCACTCGGTACAGGATGTGCCTCCAAACCCTTCCTTACAGAGACAGTGGCCTGTGACCTATTCAAAGAAAATAAGCCTGTTAGAGGAAACCATTCGTAAAAAGATATTGGGGGAAAATTCACAAAAGCAATGTTGGGGCAATTGGGCAGGTACACGTCATCATTTGAGCCAAAAATAGACACACCCTACTCTGAAAGGACCTTTGAATGTGTGCAATATGTACAGAAAGCAAAGACATGTCCCTGTGCATGAACGGAACAGGCAAAGGGAGTGCGCATTGCGTGACAGAGTCATACCTCGCATGCATTTTTATTTGCAAGTGGAATCGCTCTCTACTTGCATTTCTATCTCTCAATCATGGATAGAAATGTTGTTTCTTTTCTTTTTTTAGCATTTCATGGTGACTAGCCCCTTAAGAAACGCATTCCTAGGATGCACAGGGTAGCGGGACCCCGTCATACGTTAGCATTGAGAGCCACCCACTTGCAGTGTATGGGAGGCGTCGGCCAGCACTTGGGTTGCTGTCCACCCTCCCCTCTTCCAAAGTGCCCTGGTCCCCTTTGAGAATAAAGTAACCTGTGCATTTCCAAAACAATTTCAAGAGGAAAGTGTATGCTCTGTTCGTTTTTCACATTTTCGTTAGTGGCATACTCCCGTTGGTGTACTTTCTTACGATGCTCAAAATCACGTTCTTGGTTTCAACTCTCACCTAGTAATTATGCAAAATATTGCAAAAAACGTCAATTTCAAGAATTGTATATCATGACATCATCACAGGGTGACACTGCGCTGATGTTCGCAAACTATCTCGGGCTGGCCCTACTGCTATGATGCATTAATGTTTTCCTTACCATTGCTATTGTTTTTTAAGAACTGTCAGGCTATTATGCAAATCTATGCAAAAAAGACGGGCATACTCGTCCTTGGCACTTAAGGGGTTAAATGAAATAATTGAACATGGCCTACAGTTTTAATTTTCTGTTAAATAAAGAGACCATTTTCCACCTGCGACATTGCCCTCCCAGCCTTTATCTCCTCCACCTCTCAGTAAAGGGAGCTCATGTTATAAAACACGCTTTAATGGCCCCCATCTTCTAGGGGGAAAATATTAAGCTCAGTAACCTGAAGCCTAATACCTATTGTAAAGTATCATGAGACGCTACAGGAAACATATATATATATATATATATCATTTTCCACTTTTTAGAGGTATGATGTGTGTTGTGTGTTGTATTCTTAGAGAAGCAGGCACCTTGACAGGCTATGAACAATGGACCATTTGTATCACGTGTTTCAAGTAAGCAGACATACGAGCATTCAATGACTTGCTGAAATGTGATGTGATGCTTTTCATAACTTCCTGTCACGTGGACAAGTGACTTCCTGTGAGTCCATTTCCGATCATCATATAATCACACTTTTGAGCGAGCCAGTCCTCCTTCTTGCCAGACCCAGCGAAAATGGAAATATATTAATATACATTGAGGTGGGCAGTTCTTAAATCCATGCCGTGCTTCACTTTGGAACTCACAAAATCCCATTGTTTGCTTTCAAATATTTCCTGGATTTGGGAGCAAGTCAGCCTCAAACAGCAGGACCTGGGCAACAGATGCATTTGGAATCCTCCAGCATAGCGCCCCCTCTGCTAATTCCCGAAGCACTATTCAGGTCTTGAGTCTTTTTCAGGGCTCGAGACAGCTCAGAAAATAACTCTTCCTTTGGAGGATTAGAGGTCCTTGGCAGCACAGACCTTTTTTGCCTCTCTATTAAATTGGATTTGTGACCTGAATTCGCTCAGTCCCGGGTCAGTGCGCTGGGCAAATCCCTTTTTCAGCCGCACTACTTTCAAGCAGAATTACTCCTGCCTTTCGGGGGGATTTAGCCATTTCTGCAGAAGTTGGGAACTTTAAAACAAGTTCCCCTTTAAGCTTTAATTCACCTCAGCTAATAAAAAAAAAAAGTCTGCGATCATCTGCTCCCGAAGCAGTGGCATGTAACACCATTTCACCCTTTGCTGATCACAGACAGCTCTCTTATTAATCACTGGACTCCGCCCATAGGCGAATAACAAGGCCCACGTTTAGGAATTAATGCTGCAGCAGTGGGCACATACAGTCCTATAAACATGACAATACCAAGTCCACTGCATGTTTGCTGCTCACTCTGCTTTCATTTTAACATGCGTCCTATAATGTGTCTTTCATCCCACATCGTTTTCCACACAAATCCCTAAAAGTAAATAACACACGGAATAAAAGGTGTTCTCCTTTTATTCTTGTGCAACATATTCATGGCTTTATGAAGTTTCTGAAATATTTCAGTTATGTTTTCCATAATAAAATAACACTTTGTCTATTTTCCAGGGATAGTATACAGTTTGATTTTGTGGTCCTCAAATCTTGCATACGAGTGCCCAAAATGCACAAAGTCTACACAGTTGTCTATGCAAAGAGCTCCCTTTCAGAAACCCTTTAAGGGTCGCTCTATTAAAAATGCAAATTGTGTGGAGCGGAAGAAATCCTGGAGTAGATTTCAATCTCAAGAACTAGTCATGGACACCCCAAGTGTGAGTAAAGAGGTTGTATGGCCGTGCAAGCATATTTGATACCATTTTTTGGCCGTGATGTCTGTGCTGTTCTACAAAAAGCGAAAGACTGAAATACCGACCAACATGTCTTCGTACTCTCCAGATCAATGTATGCAAGTATGTTTTTTTTACAAAAATAACTTTTCTCACATAGCTTTGAGGGCTATACTATAGCCAAACACATTAGTCACTGCCTTCAGCAAGAAAGATAAAAGCGAATGCGGCTCTTCCCTACCTGCAGAAAACTATAGATACCCTAACAGCCTCACTATGATGCAGGAATTACTGTCAAACCCAATTTACTGATACCGCCGTTCGGTCTGGCAAAACCTCTGGCACATGGTAGGTAGCGTTAGTCCCTATTCATGGAGTCCATAGGACCCCGCAGGGGACATGGAGGAATTGCCCCAGACTTTCATGCCACCCACTATATCCCTCCCTGTTTAATGTGGGGGATTCACTCGAAACAGCCCGAAGGCAAACCCCCACCTTAACATCAATCTCACCGTGTGGTGTTCCAGGAAAACACTGAGAGTAATTCTGTTACCACCAAATACAATGTCTTTAACAGAAATGCCATTCAATCTTAACAGCATCCCCCAAAATCACAATGAGTCCCCACATAATTATGATTGTGGCACCCTATGTCACTAGTTTCCCAGGTGCTCATGAACTCACAGGCACTAATTGGTCTCCAGGTTTGTTCTTCCTACCCGGTCATACTTCTTCTGATGTGCCAACCATGTTTCAATTCTAGTGCTGGTTATGTCTCCATCACATCTCAAATTATTATAGTGTTGCGGTCGCCACACTGTAGTTAAGTTACATGTTGAGTACCATAGGAAATACACATTTTATTTTGCTAATAACATTTTATGTGTATGACGGTTTGGGCTGATACTTTGCAGACAAAATTGTAAGCACTGAACCCCATCCCTCACCACCCCCAGACTGGACATTTTGGAAAAGATCAGCTAGAAAATAAAAAAGTTATTAAGATAACAAAAAACAACCCTTTGGCCTAGTCCCAGTCATTTTCTCATAGACAGAAAAGACAAATATTTCCCGGACCGCATAGCGAAAAATGCTATATGAAATTGGGCCTGGTAGGAAACAACTTGGGCACGAAGCATTGACTTGAATTCCTAGGGGAAGTGTGGGGGGGCAGAGTAGGGGTTATTGTGTCCAGTACTTCTTAACATATTTGTGGGAGAAGGGGGTGCCTCCTTCTACCAAACTTATAGAGATATCTCCCATGGTTTTTCGCAGCAGAGAGACTTTTCAGAAATGAAAATCCGACATCTTTTTTTTTCCGATGCGAGTGATAACCTTTGTCTTTAAAGTGGAGGATCTACTAGAACTTGACCAGTGGTACATCTTCTACTTTAAAAACAATCACACAGTGTGATGTTTCCAGAAAACAATACAATGTCTTTAACAGAAATGCCACCAAATGTTTACAGCATTCCCAAAATCAGAATGAGACCACAAATAATTATGATCAGGCCACCCCATGTTGCCAGTTTCCCAGGTGCCTGTCAAATCACAGGCATTCATTGGTCTCCAGTGTGAATCCTCCTACCCATTCATACTTATTCTGATGGGCCAGACATGTTTTAATTCTAGTGCTGTCTATGTCTTTACCACATCTCAAATTATTATAGTTTGGCATTAAGTTGCATGTTGAGTACCGTAGGAAATCCACAACATGATGTGTAAGCACAACCCAGCAATCCCCCCCCCCCACCCAACTCCCAGACTGGAAATCTTGGGAAAGATCAGTTAAAAAATAGAAAGTTATTAAGATAACAAAAAATCACACCTTTGTGCTAGTTCCCATTCATTTTCCCATAGACGAAAAGGCCAATTTTTTAAAGACTGCACAGTGAAAACCGCTGGTTTTAACTGGACCAGGTATGAACCAACTTGGGCACGAAGCATTGACTCGAGTTCCAGGGGTGTGGCACAGTAGGGGTTATTGCATCCAGTAATTTTTTTAAATATTTGACGGAGAAGAGGGTGCCCACTTATCCGAAAATGATGGTGATATCTTCCTTGGTGCTTTCCAGCAGAGAGACTTTTCAGAAATGAATACCTACCCTCTTTTAACACCTTTTTTTCCGACGCAAGAGATAACAGCGGTTATCCCCACGGCTACCCAAAAACAAAAAGGCAGAAACATGCCACTTTGAGGAAGAAAAACAATTAAATGGCATCAGGCTAGAGGTGGCCACCAACATGAAATTGAGGAATTGGAGGAGGGCTAGGGACAAGGTTAAGAGCATGAACAATTTCCTGTAGTCACGGTTATTCAGCAGGATAATTGCAGCTGCAGAAGAAAAAGTGAGCGGCAATGAAAGTGCATCACACAGACCAACGTGGGTTTGGTGGCCATAGAGAGGGGTAGGAAGGGAGACATAAGTTAATGGGGGTGGGGGGAAGCAGGGCAGGAGTAGAGTGGCACTTGATGAGTGACTGGGAAGGCAGGGAATTTTTGTTTTCCCTCACTGTTGTTCCCAATAAACATGGTTATCCGATGACTACAGATAACCACAATTATTTGTAGTCCTTTGTTACTATAGCCACAATAGTGGGATAAAATCCTTCAAAAAAGGGAAATAAAGAAAAAAAGTATTTGTGCATGGCTAGTGGCCCAATAGTGTTTTGGTCTGCCTTCCCCCCACTGATTGCCTGTCCTGCTCGGCCTGATTGGCTGTTATCTAGCATCACATGACCAGAAGCTACCATCTTCTGGAAACTTTCCAGAGCAGCCTTGACCGGGCAGCCGGCTAAGTGTCACGGCAAAGGGCTGCTCCCTTCTGTGCAGCCCCCACTCCTTGTTTGCCCCAGTTTGCCCATGGATGCCTGATGGAACACACTACAGGTACAACTCAGGTAAGGTGGTATGGGCAGAGAGCACAGCCATTACTGTGCTCTGGTAATACCCTGCTTCTTTTATTCCTATTTGTACAATAATACCAGCTGCTGATAACTTCCTCTTTGGGCGCTCTAGTTATGCTCCTTAGGTAGCCATTGTTGCGCTTAGATTATATCTCGGGCTGGCAGTGTATTGCACCTGGGTGAATTTTGGAAGTGGGTCGTGTGTTGCAATCGGAAGAATTCTGGGGGTAAGCAATGTGTTGCTCTTGTAAAGATTAGCCATGTGTCACATTTCGAAAGAATCGTGAAGATTAGCCGTGTGTCACATTTCGAAAGAATTGTGAAGATTAACCGTGTGTCACATTTTGAAAGAACTGTGAAGATTAGCAATGCGTCACATTTTGAAAGAATTTAGAAATACTATTAGTTTCATTCAGTGCACAATATAAATAATTCAAAATTCAAAATTCAAAATTAATAAAGAATTGTGAAGATTAGCCATGCATCACTTTAAAAAGAACTGTGACGATTAGCCATGCGTCACATTTAGAAAGAACTGGGAAAATTAGCCATGCGTCACATTTAGAAAGAATTGTGAAGATTGGCCATGCTTCACATTAGTTGTTTAATCTTGCTGCACCAAGCAGCACACTTTGTGTGGGTAATTCTTGCTGCGCACAGAGGGCCTTGTGGGAGCAGCTGATGTATTGAATGAGACCTATGGACTTTTGCAGGCTCTTTTCTGTGGACAAAGGGACAATGTTCTGTGCAGGCCTAGGCTCCGTGTGCACTAAAGCCATGGTACACATTTTATTCTTTTCTATGTGTTGATTCAAATGCTGAATTGGATTTGCACTACGGCCATGGTACACATTTTATTCTTTTCTATGTGTTGATTCAAATGCTGAATTGGATTTGAGTTTGCCGTTTCTTGGGAACTTTCCGCATCCACTGGCTGGTTTCGGGTGCCTTCGGCAGCTATGACGGCTGCGCTCGGAGAGCTACCGCTCTCATGGAGAACTGACTCTGCCCCCTTCGATGACGCGCACGCGATCGTCGGCACCAGCGCAGCTCCAGGAAGGGCTGGAAAGGCAGGCGACGTGAGTGCCGACATACTGGCACCCCCACAAACCCCCCCACTGGCGTCGTCATTTGCTGTGCAGCGCTGCTCAAGGTCTGACAGAGGCCACCCTTCCGCCGCCCCCGTCAGAGACCTGCTCGCCATGTTGGCAGTTGGCTGAGCGCTGCACGCAATACTACACGCGTCTCATGAGGGTGAGTGACTTGTGTCGCCGCTGTCTCCGTTTTTATCTTGTGTCTCCTGATTTTCATGGTTTTTGTCTTCAGTCCTCAGCACGCCGTGGGGCATATAGCTCGGAGACTGACCCGAACTTGTTTGGGTCATGTTGTCACTGTGGAAGTCTTTCGAATTTAGCACCCTTGCTATAGTCTTAGTGTTTTTGGTGCTTCTAAGCCGACGGCGACTCTGCTCCGAGTCCATGTCCATGTCTGTGGCTAGATCATCCAGCTGGTCCTTTCTTACACTTTTCCTCTCTGGGTGCTTTGTTTGTCTTAAAGGTTTCCCATTAGGCTCCATAAATCACATGTTCGCGCTCCGCGGATCCCGCGGACTCCTGCAGACTCCAACTCTCCTCATAACTTCACTCTGGGGGGAGATTTTTAGTCCTCCCACAGTGGTAGTAGATGGGGGAGAAAGACTGTAGGGACTCCTGCAGACTCCAACTCTCCTCACAACTCCGCTGATGTATTGTACTTGCAGGAATTTGTGGGAGTAACGAGTGTGTTGAGCCTCGAGGGGTTGTGTGGATGCAAAGTGTATTGCACTTGGATGAATTGGAGAGTACCATTGTGTTGCAGCTGGATGGGCACTGAGGACACACTTGGAAGAACTTTAAGAGTAGCCAGGTTACTAACCACCCTGTTCCACCTCCCCTCCATACATACCTCCCAAGTACTATACACGCCCTATGGAGTAGCCAAACTACACACAATAACACACCCAACAAAGCTAACATTTGCACACAACAAACAATCCCAGGCACCAGACCTTACCCATCCAGAAACAACAAGCCAGTGTGCACGATCAGAACTACCAGCCAAACTACAAATGAAACACACAAACACACACTCAACATAACAAACCTGTGCATACAACAATCAATCCCAGACACTGGGGCTTACCCTCACGAATGCAATCAACTCATCAGTGCCAACACACACAGGCGCCAGTTCCTCATGGTTCTGTATCCATCCTATCAATCTGCCCTCATTAACCCGCCCTCCCCTCTTTCTTGCAGAGCCATGTGAGCACCTGGAGACCACGCCAATGGTTATGGTGCGCGGTATAAGAAAAATTAACATAACATAACATGGAGACAAGTACAAAGGGCCACAAGCACCATAGGGTAGAATGGGTCCATGAAACATAGAGATAGGCATAAAGGGTCACATGCAGCATAGACAGGTAGAAAGAGTCACATGAACCATTGAGCGGCAGAAAGGGTTGCATGCACCATGCAGAGGTAGAAAGAGTCGCATCACCAATGGAGATAGGCAGAAAGGGTCTCATGGACCATAGAGGGGCAGATGAGCCCCAAGAACTATAGAGATAGGTAGAAAGTGTTGCATGCACCATAGAGAGGTAGAAAGAGTCACAGGAAACATAGAGAGATAGAAAAATAGTTGCATGCACCAGAGAGAGGTAGAAGGAGTCACATGAATCATAGATATAGGTAGAAAGGGTCACATGCACCATATAGAGGTGGAAGCAGTCGCATGGACCATAGAGTAGGTAGAAAGAGGCACATGCATGCTATAAATGGTTGAAGGAGTTCCATAACCCATAGAGATAGACATAAAGGGTCACATGCACCATGGAGAGGTAGAAGCAGTCACATGAACCATGGAGATAGGTATAAAGTGGCACATGCACCCTATAAATGGTAGAAGGAGTTCCATAACCCACAGAGATAGGTAGAAAGGGTCACATGTACCATAGAGAGGTAGAAGCAGTCACATGAACCATAGAGATAGGTAGAAAGGGTCACATTCACTCTATGAGGGTAGAAAGAATCACGTGAGCCATGGAGAAGTAAAACAGCTCACATTAAGCACACTCTTACATAATTCTGGTCTCTTGACCCTATGCACAGCACCATGTGTATATTCAGCACTTTTCGACCTTCAAGGAGTACACTGCCCGTGAAGTTGATCAACCAATTGCGTAGGTGTATAAAATGACTTGGTCAAAAGTAGGAAAGAACCCTGGTTCTGTAGAAGTTGCTCTCTTTCATCATGCCGCGTCTAATGGATTGTGGTGGAATGTGTTGGTTGCCTTACCTGGTTGCACTGGGCACTATAGGAGTTCTGTGGGTCGCAGTTGCATTTTTGGCAGCCCAGGCCACTTGCCAGGTTCCAGTGGTTGGTGGCACACTGGTCACACCTCTGCCCTATCACATTGGGGAGGCAAGTGCATCGGCCAGCCTCGGGGTGGCATGGGATGTCCGGACGTGCCCCCCGGGTATCGCATGGACATCCTGGTGAATGAAAAGAGAGGCAGGTTAGAAGCACCTTCCAAAATGGCAGCCGGAGACTACACCGACACATACATCAAGGCGTGGGACTGGGATGATGCTGGCGCCCTCTAAAGTTAAGAAACTGCTATTGCATCATTAATATATGGTAATAAACAGGTCCACGTTACAACAATTACTAGAATTAAAGCCATGTCCAAGTTCTCATTCAGAGGGCAAAAGAAAACCTCTGTGGAGCATTAATCACAATTGATTTCAAAATGTAAAACAATATATTTTCCCTTAACCTACCATGCGGGGGAGCAATTTACAACTTCCTGTTCCATAGCAGAAATATATATATATATATATATATATATATATATATATATATATATATATATATATATTTTTTTTTTATTATTATTTTGTTATAGCTGAATAGAATCAACTTTTCAAAATTACATGATAATTCCATAAAAAGGTCCCAATACATGGTTAACATACACTTAAGGACATATAGTAAAGAAAGCTGAACGACAACAAATACCACAATTTGCAGAATAATACAATTACTTCAGCACAGGTTACCCTATTAAGAAATCTCAAAAGATAGAAAACCACATCAACTCATGTACATTCAACCAGTTATTAATATGACTGTTCATAAAAAAAATTCACAAGGTAATATAAATTCTAGAAAGTGCACCAGTGCCTTTATAACCGAAAATCTGGTACTGTTGATTATATAAAACATATTGCGATTTTTACAGAAATGGATCCTATTGTTTAATCATGTGTTTGTGGCATATTACACCAAATAGAGATTAGCAATGCTCCGAAGGTACTTCATAGCACAGGCTTTATAATTTCAGTTGACATTTCTCAGTGCGAAACTTGAACCAGAGGTCTCACCAAATTGTAGGCAGACAAAAAAGATACAACCTGTTAGGTGATCGACTAAAAGGCAGGCCGGGGTGTATTACATGATTCCATCTGACTGCTGTTCATTGTATACTCCTCCGTCAATCCTTTTAACTGCCTTTAGCTTTATGCTTATCATATCTGTTTACCTGCTTACTTGGCTTATACTCTGGTCCACAGACATATTTGCTCTCCATCGCTCAGTTGCAGAGAAAACCATAAGGAATTATATTGCCCAGCATGCACTGCTTGGACCCGGTGTGGGTCGCCCTTGGCCACGTCTTTCTTGGGTGCCCAATAGGAATAAGAGGGCCGCGTCAATGCAGTTTTGCCTGTTCTGCCTGTTCTGCCGGGCCTGTGGGCTCTGTTACTGGGTTCTGCTTTCTCACATTTTAACTATGCGCTTGTGCAAGTTACAGTTTACTTTACTCTGTTTCTTATTTTGTTTTAGCTCCATTCACGTATGGATGTGGTTTCGCCAACAGGCTCAGACTAAGTGTAGCAGAAACCGCAGAGCTACACTTATTAGATATTAGATATGTTGCTTTGTACAATGGCGACTTGGAGAATCACAATTTCCACCTGCTATCCTGTTATGCGCAGTAGAGACTGCCCGCTTCGAATATTGTCACCACTAGAGGGAGCTGTTGCATTAGGAAACATGTAGTTGTCCTACTGTATGAATGAAAACCTACTGTAAATTAGAGTCTGTCCGCTTCGTCTCTTGTCACCACAGAGGGAGCCGCTGCTTTAGGAAATATATAGTGGTCCTTCAGTCCTTTGCTTACACACTTTGGCCCTTGTACACAGGCTTTGACACTAGTAACCTATAAACTGTTCCGGAGCCGCAGCCTACTTTTTCTGATTCCATACCTAGTACTGAATCTGAACAATCATACCCTCTTTAGTACAGACTCCCTCACATCATTATACGAACTTCCTATTTTGCATCCATCTCTCCGTTTCCTGCCCATCACTATGTCCAAGCCAGCAACCCTATCGACTATGGCATGGCCATACTCAGTGCTGGAGCCCGGGAGATACAGGGGGGCCGGCTGCCCCCTGGCTCTCCCGTGGTGTCCAATGTGCTGCCCTACCCCCCGCTGCTGCCCTATGATCCACTCCCCGGCACCAAAAGCTGCCTCCACTGCTGGCCATGCTGATCCTAATAAATTGACCGAACGCTATCCGCTTCCTTTCGTACCTCGATTGATCTTATACAGAACATTGATGCACAGACCTATCCATGGCCTGAGATCTAGGGCCGTTTTTCTTCTTAATGCTACTCGCTTTAACCAGTTGGGATGGGCCTGTACCACTCATGCGATTAGAAATTGGAATGGCTCCCGCTGGAAGCTTGCGATATCACTGAGCCATCGACCTTTTGAAAAAAGAATCAAGACATTCTTGTTCTAAAGTTAACTAAATGATATGCTATGTTAAGTTAAAGGTTCTTTTACCGCGCACGGCTACCACCTGCATGGTTTCTTGGCTCTCTGGCGGATCTGTAATGCCAGAAGGATGGCGGTTATGTTAGTAGGATTGAGCGGGTAAAAGAGCAAGAGAGCTTTGATGTGCTGTTGGCAGCTTCAGTTCGGCGAAACCAGTCACTTAGCTTAGGTGCGTTTTTCAATGTGAAGTTAAAACCACTTTTCCTTAAGTTTGTTTCACTCTCATTGGTTGGTAGCAGGGGCGCCGGGCACGCAGGTGCTCGGGCACCCCCCGGGAAAGGCTATTTTTGTCAAAGTCCTGATACTTATAATGGGACGTTTTTGTTTTTTTAGCCGTCGGCCCCCCTGTATCCCACGGGGAAACAAAAAGTCTACGCCCCTGGTTGGTAGAGCGCTTAGATACCTACAGGTCAGAGTGTCATATATCACCAACAAATTGCCGTCAAGGCACATTCTTACTATTAGAGTCTCAACTTGTATTTTGGCGGGAACTTGATGAAGCAAACCTTGCAGTCAAATGGCACTGCGTTAACCCTATGAGCTTGTCTGTCCAGGTAGACACATTGCCCAAGAGGACTGCAGGGGCAGTGTAGTGGGTTGAGCGTCTGCTGCAGAATTGTGGATCTGATTACCAAAAGAGAGAATGAATTACACGCACTTTACTTGTGCAATTAAATCGACTATCCGCTGCACCGTGTGGTGTGGTCCTTCACGCTGCACATGTTCACAAATCACAAGTGTTCCGGGCAACGTGAGTAATTCGCCCTTTCATGTCCTCTTGTGAATCATGGCGAAATCGTGCGTCTAAAGTGGGGGTGAGAGGTGCTTTCATTCTGTGAGTCGACCACTAAGTGTGCGATCATAATGGCATAGCTCTCAACTCACACGCTTTTGGCGGGTGTCACCCGCCTTGTAAAGGGCTGACTCACCCGCCAAGCCTCCTGCACGCCCATACATTCCAATGGGCGTCTCACCCGCCAAAAACAAAATCGGGTGATTTCACCCGTCTTTGCAACACAAATGGTTGAGAGCTATGTAATGGCGCAGAGGCCAGCTCATTCCCAGGGAATGCAATCCTACTGCCAGGGCGATGGGCAGTGATTGCAATCTTGCCTACTATTAAAACGCCATTCATTTCAGCAATGTGTGATTAACATAATATAACACACTGCAGCCTTTCATTTTTCTAGTTATCTTGCTAAGAATTGTGAAAACATAGCCCACACTGCCCCCTATTGAGGCATAGAATATTCAGAGGCTATAAAGAGATTTTTCACACAGCAGTAGAAACTTGAACAGAAAGGTGTTCTTAATGCAATGTCCATTTCTAATTATTAATGTTCAAATCTTTTTCACTGGGCCCGATTCCCACTATAGGAATTTGGAGTAATGTACTCTCGTAAGTGTGATCCACACCCCAATCTATGAAGGAAGAGGACTAGAAACCAGGGTGTAGGGGTGGGGGAATGGGGGTACAGATAAGAGAAAGCAAGATTCTAGCAGAGAAGCAAGTTAGAGGGTCAGAAATTAGGTCTGTGGGAGTCTGGGTGCAGGTGAATCTTTAGATGGAGCTTGTGTGCAGCAGAGCTAAATAATACATTCAAGGTCAGGTGTCTGCAACCTTTGAATCGCCAAATATTTTGGCCTACAACTCCCATCAAAAATAGCCAGCATAAGCAATGGTGAGGGAACAGGGGAGTTGCAGTCCAGGACATGTAGCGAGCCACAGGCTTCAGACTCCTATTCTAGGTTATCTGTAGGAGTGGGGACTATTTCCTTGGAGGCAAATTTAAGAAACATCCAGGGGGCAGAGTACCTGGGTGCTCTGGGGTCCAAGCACCCCCAGGAAAACCATCTACAATAAATGTTCCCATTGGTTATTTATAACGCTTTTAATAGCAAAGATGTTTCTAAGCACGGGCCAGGGATTCGAACCTGTGTTGCTCTGTGTCGTCTTGCTTCCAAGACAAGCGTGTTGCCACTAAGCTATACTACCCGCTAGTGGTACTGTAAGCCTGTATTATAAGGAATAAAATACCCCAATTGATCTCATAGCTCTACATGGCCAGAGAACTCCAGGATAACTTGAAAATATCATTGCAATCCACAGACAGCTACTTTTGCCGCAGTAACTAACCTACTTTTCCATAATTACATTGTAACTCTGCCTGGATATTTGCCAAAAATTATCACAGCAGTTGGCCAAGCGTTCCTTGAAGCACTCCCGCAGGACTCCGTGAGTCGCCTCGGATACGTTGTGCCGCTCACTGACAGAAATGAAACCTATCCCTCAGAGGTGACAGGTACAGCCGTTCCGCTGAGCAGTCACAGCCCGGATAATCACTTTCAGAAGTGGTGCTTTCCAGGGCGGACTCTGATCCTCCTGGCTTCCACAAATTGAATGTCTCTTTTGCCCAACTCCTCATCTGTCATCCAGCTGGGCCTCATCGGAAAACGCCAACCACACGACCTGCTCACCGGGCGTTAAAGGACTCGCAGGGACCCCGATAAAGCAAAGTGTCACTGGCAACCTTTTGTCTGCAAGTTTGTTGAATGTAGTGACGCAGAATTTAACCCCTTAAGTGCTAAGGACGAGCATGCTGTCAACTACTATCGAGCATGAACAAAATGAGGTTCATGGTGCTGGCAACATTATTGGTAAATGGTATAGTTGCCCCTGTACCCCCAGACACACAGAAGGTAGAGTTTGTGAGAGTAGATTTGGAACATAGCAATGGAAAGTGAACTATGAACTATTGTCTGTCACACATGATGTCATCAATTGGTGATGGCCTGGTCCTTTGCCTGAGGTGGGGAGGGGGAGTACGGACCAGTGCCCCAGATAAGTGGTCCACCTCCCTATTTTACTCCCCAATATTAGCCCAAAACCCAAACTAATTAAAATAGAGAGTAACTGGTAAGCAGGTGTCTGGCGGTTCATGCCGCCTGCCCTGCCCAACCAGTGGCAAAAGCCGCAGGTTCCAAACAGAGGACCTCTGCTATAGCGCCGCCTGATCTGCTATAGCGCCGCCAGATCTGCTATAGCTCCGCCTGATATGAAGAGGGGGTGTATGCTATAGGCGCTGCTTTTCCTTTACGGGAGTTGCCAGCTGCAAAGACTGCTTGAATTCCAAGCAAGATTCTGATTTTGAAAATGATATTATGTGTTTATTGGCTTAAAGATATGCCAGTCGAGAAAGAACTACATACTTACTCCTGGAAAAAGCCACTCTACTCCTAATTCCCCAAATAAGAAGTGGAACAGTCTCGCCTCGAAATCACACCCGGTCCAGGTCATAAATAAATACATTTTAGGAGTTATTTTATAAACAAAATAGTGTTTCCATCAGATATCAACTGGTTGAACTTTGAACCTCACTTGGTTTGGAGCTGTTCCATGGTCATCAGGCTGGTTGGAGGTTCAGGCTGGCTTGACCAGGGCCCACCCGCTTACTTGGCTGGAAGTCGGAAGTCTCTGCTGGATTCAGGCCAACATGGAGTAGGAACATCTTACATCTGGAAAGGCCTTGTTTGAACAGCTGGATCTGTGACCCAGGCGAGAAAGGCAGCCACTGTGATCCATGTTAGATCTCGCAGCGGAATGTTGGATGGACTCAGCCCTCAAGCAGGTAAAATGGGTTCCATTGAGTTGGGCAGCAACACACATCTGTGACTTGTTCTTTGGCCAAGCTCTCCCCACCTGGGGAGCAGGTGCAATCTACAAAGACGTTTGTTATGGATGAAAAGTACTCTTTGTAAATCCTACTTTCTCTACAGAAGACCCTGTATTTTGAAATTCTGGGTCGTTGAACATACCCGAATATAGTTGCCTTTTGCAAATCTCTTAAAACACTTATAAACTCATTTCTTTTCGGTTTGGTTGCTGGTATTTGTACTTGCGACAATATTTCAATACTTTCTGAATTCATTTTTCTAATTTGTATTCGGGCTGTAGTCTGTTGCAATGTGTATGTTAGTCACTGTTCATAGGTATGTAAAGGTAGCGGGCGCCCCTCTCTCGACAGAACAAGGCATGATAACCTGTTCAGTGGTTATTAACCACTTGAGAGTTCGCAGCCACTGCTTTTACTCACTGTGCCTTTCACAGATGGGAAATATCCATTTGCATATCAGTCTTTGTCCTGCCCAGGGGCAGTCCAGCACCGAAATGCAATGGCAATTCCAACCTGAACGAGAGTACCACCAGCAACCCCATACACGTGTTTCACCCTTGTTGGGGATCATCAGTGAGGTGAAGCTGATGCCTCTCTAAGCACAGTGAGAGGGAGACCACGTCTGGTTGCCCCCAGGAGACCTAGGGTTACCAATCCCAGGTTCCTTGAAATTTAGTTTGTAAAGGTAGCGGGCGCCCCTCTCTCGACAGAACAAGGCATGATAACCTGTTCAGTGGTTATTAACCACTTGAGAGTTCGCAGCCACTGCTTTTACTCACTGTGCCTTTCACAGATGGGAAATATCCATTTGCATATCAGTCTTTGTCCTGCCCAGGGGCAGTCCAGCACCGAAATGCAATGGCAATTCCAACCTGAACGAGAGTACCACCAGCAACCCCATACACGTGTTTCACCCTTGTTGGGGATCATCAGTGAGGTGAAGCTGATGCCTCTCTAAGCACAGTGAGAGGGAGACCACGTCTGGTTGCCCCCAGGAGACCTAGGGTTACCAATCCCAGGTTCCTTGAAATTTAGTTTGTAAAGGTAGCGGGCGCCCCTCTCTCGACAGAACAAGGCATGATAACCTGTTCAGTGGTTATTAACCACTTGAGAGTTCGCAGCCACTGCTTTTACTCACTGTGCCTTTCACAGATGGGAAATATCCATTTGCATATCAGTCTTTGTCCTGCCCAGGGGCAGTCCAGCACCGAAATGCAATGGCAATTCCAACCTGAACGAGAGTACCACCAGCAACCCCATACACGTGTTTCACCCTTGTTGGGGATCATCAGTGAGGTGAAGCTGATGCCTCTCTAAGCACAGTGAGAGGGAGACCACGTCTGGTTGCCCCCAGGAGACCTAGGGTTACCAATCCCAGGTTCCTTGAAATTTAGTTTGTAAAGGTAGCGGGCGCCCCTCTCTCGACAGAACAAGGCATGATAACCTGTTCAGTGGTTATTAACCACTTGAGAGTTCGCAGCCACTGCTTTTACTCACTGTGCCTTTCACAGATGGGAAATATCCATTTGCATATCAGTCTTTGTCCTGCCCAGGGGCAGTCCAGCACCGAAATGCAATGGCAATTCCAACCTGAACGAGAGTACCACCAGCAACCCCATACACGTGTTTCACCCTTGTTGGGGATCATCAGTGAGGTGAAGCTGATGCCTCTCTAAGCACAGTGAGAGGGAGACCACGTCTGGTTGCCCCCAGGAGACCTAGGGTTACCAATCCCAGGTTCCTTGAAATTTAGTTTGTAAAGGTAGCGGGCGCCCCTCTCTCGACAGAACAAGGCATGATAACCTGTTCAGTGGTTATTAACCACTTGAGAGTTCGCAGCCACTGCTTTTACTCACTGTGCCTTTCACAGATGGGAAATATCCATTTGCATATCAGTCTTTGTCCTGCCCAGGGGCAGTCCAGCACCGAAATGCAATGGCAACTCCAACCTGAACGAGAGTACCACCAGCAACCCCATACACGTGTTTCACCCTTGTTGGGGATCATCAGTGAGGTGAAGCTGATGCCTCTCTAAGCACAGTGAGAGGGAGACCACGTCTGGTTGCCCCCAGGAGACCTAGGGTTACCAATCCCAGGTTCCTTGAAATTTAGTTTGTAAAGGTAGCGGGCGCCCCTCTCTCGACAGAACAAGGCATGATAACCTGTTCAGTGGTTATTAACCACTTGAGAGTTCGCAGCCACTGCTTTTACTCACTGTGCCTTTCACAGATGGGAAATATCCATTTGCATATCAGTCTTTGTCCTGCCCAGGGGCAGTCCAGCACCGAAATGCAATGGCAATTCCAACCTGAACGAGAGTAGCACCAGCAACCCCATACACGTGTTTCACCCTTGTTGGGGATCATCAGTAAGGTGAAGCTGATGCCTCTCTAAGCACAGTGAGAGGGAGACCACGTCTGGTTGCCCCCAGGAGACCTAGGGTTACCAATCCCAGGTTCCTTGAAATTTAGTTTGTAAAGGTAGCGGGCGCCCCTCTCTCGACAGAACAAGGCATGATAACCTGTTCAGTGGTTATTAACCACTTGAGAGTTCGCAGCCACTGCTTTTACTCACTGTGCCTTTCACAGATGGGAAATATCCATTTGCATATCAGTCTTTGTCCTGCCCAGGAGCAGTCCAGCACCGAAATGCAATGGCAATTCCAACCTGAACGAGAGTACCACCAGCAACCCCATACACGTGTTTCACCCTTGTTGGGGATCATCAGTGAGGTGAAGCTGATGCCTCTCTAAGCACAGTGAGAGGGAGACCACGTCTGGTTGCCCCCAGGAGACCTAGGGTTACCAATCCCAGGTTCCTTGAAATTTAGTTTGTAAAGGTAGCGGGCGCCCCTCTCTCGACAGAACAAGGCATGATAACCTGTTCAGTGGTTATTAACCACTTGAGAGTTCGCAGCCACTGCTTTTACTCACTGTGCCTTTCACAGATGGGAAATATCCATTTGCATATCAGTCTTTGTCCTGCCCAGGGGCAGTCCAGCACCGAAATGCAATGGCAATTCCAACCTGAACGAGAGTACCACCAGCAACCCTCTCGACAGAACAAGGCATGATAACCTGTTCAGTGGTTATTAACCACTTGAGAGTTCGCAGCCACTGCTTTTACTCACTGTGCCTTTCACAGATGGGAAATATCCATTTGCATATCAGTCTTTGTCCTGCCCAGGGGCAGTCCAGCACCGAAAGAGTGCTTAGAGAGGCATCAGCTTCACCTCACTGATGATCCCCAACAAGGGTGAAACACGTGTATGGGGTTGCTGGTGGTACTCTCGTTCAGATTGGAATTGCCATTGTATTTCGGTGCTGGACTGCCCCTGGGCAGGACAAAGACTGATATGCAAATGGATATTTCCCATCTGTGAAAGGCACAGTGAGTAAAAGCAGTGGCTGCGAACTCTCAAGTGGTTAATAACCACCGAACAGGTTATCATGTCTGTTCTTGCGAGAGAGGGGCGCCCGCTACCTTTGTTAAACTATTTGTTAAGGAACCTGGGATTGGTAACCCTAGGTCTCCTGGGGGCAACCAGACGTGGTCTCCCTCTCACTGTGCTTAGAGAGGCATCAGCTTCACCTCACTGATGATCCCCAACAAGGGTGAAACACGTGTATGGGGTTGCTGGTGGTACTCTCGTTCAGATTGGAATTGCCATTGTATTTCGGTGCTGGACTGCCCCTGGGCAGGACAAAGACTGATATGCAAATGGATATTTCCCATCTGTGAAAGGCACAGTGAGTAAAAGCAGTGGCTGCGAACTCTCAAGTGGTTAATAACCACCGAACAGGTTATCATGTCTGTTCTTGCGAGAGAGGGGCGCCCGCTACCTTTGTTAAACTATTTGTTAAGGAACCTGGGATTGGTAACCCTAGGTCTCCTGGGGGCAACCAGACGTGGTCTCCCTCTCACTGTGCTTAGAGAGGCATCAGCTTCACCTCACTGATGATCCCCAACAAGGGTGAAACACGTGTATGGGGTTGCTGGTGGTACTCTCGTTCAGATTGGAATTGCCATTGTATTTCGGTGCTGGACTGCCCCTGGGCAGGACAAAGACTGATATGCAAATGGATATTTCCCATCTGTGAAAGGCACAGTGAGTAAAAGCAGTGGCTGCGAACTCTCAAGTGGTTAATAACCACCGAACAGGTTATCATGTCTGTTCTTGCGAGAGAGGGGCGCCCGCTACCTTTGTTAAACTATTTGTTAAGGAACCTGGGATTGGTAACCCTAGGTCTCCTGGGGGCAACCAGACGTGGTCTCCCTCTCACTGTGCTTAGAGAGGCATCAGCTTCACCTCACTGATGATCCCCAACAAGGGTGAAACACGTGTATGGGGTTGCTGGTGGTACTCTCGTTCAGATTGGAATTGCCATTGTATTTCGGTGCTGGACTGCCCCTGGGCAGGACAAAGACTGATATGCAAATGGATATTTCCCATCTGTGAAAGGCACAGTGAGTAAAAGCAGTGGCTGCGAACTCTCAAGTGGTTAATAACCACCGAACAGGTTATCATGTCTGTTCTTGCGAGAGAGGGGCGCCCGCTACCTTTGTTAAACTATTTGTTAAGGAACCTGGGATTGGTAACCCTAGGTCTCCTGGGGGCAACCAGACGTGGTCTCCCTCTCACTGTGCTTAGAGAGGCATCAGCTTCACCTCACTGATGATCCCCAACAAGGGTGAAACACGTGTATGGGGTTGCTGGTGGTACTCTCGTTCAGATTGGAATTGCCATTGTATTTCGGTGCTGGACTGCCCCTGGGCAGGACAAAGACTGATATGCAAATGGATATTTCCCATCTGTGAAAGGCACAGTGAGTAAAAGCAGTGGCTGCGAACTCTCAAGTGGTTAATAACCACCGAACAGGTTATCATGTCTGTTCTTGCGAGAGAGGGGCGCCCGCTACCTTTGTTAAACACACTGTTCATAGGTACCCCATGTGCCAGCCTCTCATCCCTCGTAACCCTTCGAGGGTTGGGATATGTGTTGATGAATGTAGGCTGAAACAGGCTGTGGAATTTTCTGAAACGCCAATGCTTGAGAGGCTGCTGTCTGAGGAGAAGCAAAACAAAGAGGGGATGGCTGGAAGGTTTAGAATTAGTCTTAACCTCTGGCCTCACTCTGGGCAACCCTCCAGACCATCGTTCTCCGCCTGCCAAGCCGTTACAAAAGCGGAAAGACCATGTGCAAATCAGGCTTGGTGCCACCCCCCTGTGGACATTGCAACAGATATGGAGACACATGCACAAACACAAAGACACGCACAACCACATTTCAGATAATTAAGAATATGCCCACCGATACATATCACCCACTTGGGTACTTTCAGACATACCTAAGGGAACATGTAAAGCATATGCAAAAACACATGTAGTAAACAGATAAATATCCCTGCACATGCCAGCATAGACACACATACTCACACGTACAAACGAAAACACACTCACACTCACAAACCTACACATACAGGCCAGCATTGCTATACCTGTGTGAGGGTCACACAAGGATTCCAAACATTGAGGTAAGGACCTATTTTACTAGTCGGGTTCTACGGTGGAAAGAGAGGACGTATCTGTTACTTTACTTCACTTGAGAGGGCCTAATTATCCTAATCTACGTGTGCAGATGCAAGTAGCGCACGTGCATGCGCGTGTGCCCGTGTGCTTGATCCCTGAATTATAGATGATTTGTTGTGAATTAAAAATGGGACAGTCTCAACGTTGGCCCATGAAATTCTGAAAACGTAAACCAGTTCAATGATAGTACTGGGAGTTCGATAAAAGTCTCGAAAAATCGAAGTAGACATATTTCAAGAAAAATGTATTAAAAAAGCGAGTGATCTACGAAAAATCCAACGTAAGAGGGACTGATTTTTGAGCACTTCTTTTTTACATGACAACATCTTGAAAAGTTCACCAAATTCCTTTGATTTAAGAAAATAAGTGTTTGCCAGATCTAGGAAACATACTTACATAGACAAAGTCAAGTTTTATCTTTTTATCATATGAAGTAAAATATATACCCCCACCCCATACTCAAGCTTCGAACTCAATTGTAGCCCGTAAACACCTAAATATCCTGGCATTCAATGCCCCAAATCACACATGCCAGCTCCTGGGGTACTCACTGGTGCAGCCCTGTGGGTTGGAAGCACTAATTTGATAGAACCCAACTTTGCAGCGGTCGCAACGTTCTCCCTCTGTATTCTCTTTGCAAATGCAGCGCCCGTTGGGGGGCTCACAGTCTCCGCCGCCGACGCCACCCTCAGGATCACAGTCACATGCTGGATAAAAGGAAAGCAGGTCAAAGGTCGAATGGGTGACTACACACCACAGGAAAAACTCAAAACAGGAAGGTCAAATCAGGAAACCAGTTCTAACCAAATTTGGTAGAATTGGAGGCAACGCATAAGATTTCGCCAAAGAATCAGTGAGTGTAGCAATCTCGCCAAAGAATCAGGGAGGGTCGCAATCTCGCCAATCAGTGAGTGTCGCAGAACCTTTGTTCATGTCACTGGTTCAATATTTACCACGACATCCCAAAAATCCTTTTATTCACTTCAATCCTTATTCTATTTCTTCTAAGTTTAAACTCCTTCAATTTTTCAATTCTTGTGTCATTACACGAACATTTGTTTACTTAATGAAAAGAATCACTAATTTGTGGACATAATGTTCTCTTTACATTCATTATGTTAAGTTATGTTACTGGGATTTGCACCGCGCCTGGTCTCCGGGCACCAAAATGGACCTAGAAGAGAGTGGGTTGGGTTGGTTAGTTGCGAGGAGAGGGAAAGGTGCGATTGCAGTGCTTTGCGTTGAGGCTGTAGATTGGAAGTACCCTGAGCTCTGCATGAGTGCAAGCTTTCTTGCCGTAAGGTGTGGGACCCATTGAGAGCTTTGGGTCCATAGAGGTTGCCTCGCACTTGTCGTGTGGGCATACGTTGGCTGGTAGCTAAGATTGACAGATGGAGTTACAGGTGTAAAGTTTGTGTTGTTTGAAATCTGGTGAGACGGCATTTCAGTTGTTTCTTTAAAGTCATGTCCAAGTGGCTTGTATGTGTTGGTGTGTAATAAGGCAGAGATACATTTCTCTAGTGCTTTCCAATGTGTTGGTCTTGCACATTAATGCTAAAACCTTCATTTATCAATCCCACAGCAATTATTTCTTTGTAAAATAATTTCATCCAAATTTGCTCAACACTAGCCTATCATAGTTTACATCAAATTCCTCACTCAAAGCACCCATTACTTTCAGCAAAGTGTCTGTGTCTGCCATTTTCATTATCAGAAATCCCAATAATATGTAGATTTGAGGGAGAATTGCTAGGATAAAGCCTGGCAGACCTTTGCTGCAGAGGTGCTGAATCACACAGCAATTCACATATGTCAAAACTAGAGAGAGCTGCACCTACACAACGTTCATTGTGCTCAGTGTGTCTCTGAACCACCCTGCTTGCTGGACATAATTAATGCCTCCTCATCCATAACTCACCCTGCCTATCAGAATGCTGACCCCACCTACAGCCAATTTTCAGAGCAGGGGGGTTGGGAATACAGGTATGTGCCTGACCTCGGATGCTGCTGCCTCATAGGAGGGCTGCTGTGATAAGTGTTAGAATGCCCTGTGTGTGTGTTTGTGTGAATCTCTGTGTGTGAAAGAGAGTATTTTTCACTAAGGATGTACATGTGCATGGGTGAATGAAAGGGTGTGTGTGTGTTTGTGAGGAAATGTCCACTTACAGTGAAAATACTGGCATATAGTGTGGGCACAGGCATAATAAACATACGTTTTTAGGTGGCAGTGCTGGCATATACTCTGGATGCCAAGATTATGATGTGTGTTTTAAAGTGGAAAGAATGGGATATATTCTATAAATAGGGATCACAAATGTGTCTTTCGCATGTGCAATTCAGGCACATCTTGTATGCATATGGACCACAAAAGTGTATTTTACAGTGGAAATGCTGGCATATATTGCACACACATTCATCATGAAAATGTGTTGTAACATGTTCCCACATACTGTTGTGGACCTTACATATTTTGGACATTTTCACCTGTTATCCTACAGAAAAGATTGTAAATTATATGATTTTTCAGCCAATATTTTGTGAAAATTGCACTGCAGAAATCCCCATTTCCACCCATCTTTCCAAAATGTTCAGGATCGTAATATGCTGGTTTGGGCATTGTCCTTAGGCTTGATCACTCATGCCAATTCTAGACAAATATTAATGCCCCACACTTTTAAAAAATTCACCAGCACCTATTGCTGTTTTGCAACTACTTCCACCACTAATTCTGATTTATAACTATTTCAAATACTCCGTAAATCAATTTGGGGAAATGTTCTGCTATTATGAGTGTTCAGTAGTAAATCAACAATATGCCCTTTGGATATATGTTATAGTTTATAAGCCTTTACTATAAAATAAAAAAAAATAAAAAAGAATATGGCATCTCTGTTTCCTTATTAAAGTCTACTTCAAAAGGTAGATTTTATTTAGTGACAACAAATGTTCTCTATGTATCCAGAACTATTATTTGGAAATCGTGGCTTCCCTATTTGGCAACATTGTGTGATTCTTGGCAAATATCTTTACCTCCCTGATGTTACCTCTGCTCCCTT
Source organism: Ambystoma mexicanum (assembly GCF_040938575.1). Lineage (NCBI taxonomy): Eukaryota > Metazoa > Chordata > Amphibia > Caudata > Ambystomatidae > Ambystoma > Ambystoma mexicanum. The sequence goes on from NC_090938.1 coordinate 70,517,322, forward strand.
GTAAGTGCTGAGACACAGGCTTAATCAGGCAGAATTAAGGACAACGCAAAAACTATAAGTGAGGCTTTTGCAAAGGTTAGGGAAATGTATCTTATCAACCTCAAGGACAACAGTACATGAACAGTAATTAAAAAAAACCAAAGCACTTACAGACGCAGGCGTCGCGATGTCCGATGGCACGCAGTGGGTTTCGGTAATAGTTGGATTTGCACCTCTCGCAGTTCTGGCCAGCTGTGCCATCCCGGCACTCATCACACACTCCCCCACTGACCCCTCCACTTGCTCGATACACAGCAGCATCAAAATGGCACTTCTGGGAGTGGTTGTTGCAATTGCATGCTGCAAATAGAGAATGAATGTGCTCAGTCAAACGGTGTGCTACATGGTGATTATAGGTGGGAGGATAGCTCAGCGGCAACGTGCTCGCCTTGGAAGCAAGACGACACGCAGCAACACAGGTTTGATCCCCCGGTCCGCGCTTTGAAACCTCTGGGTTATAAATAACCTATCATATCATATCATATCATAGATGTGACCACTAGATGGTGGCATGAGCTTACTAATAAACATCAGCAAAGTAAGCATGAGATCAAATTACTAGTACACTGCGATGAGCCTGGAGCAAATGGACACTGCCTTAAATCTTAAACATTTTTGAAAGATGTATGTATATCTTTGGTTGCCAAAGTCAACATTAAATGACCACAGCCCATATACTTTGAGATTTCTGCCTAAAACCAATGAAGCTTAACTTGGTCATGTGTTAACAAGTGGGCTAGTGCTCTGACCATCACCCTGTCCAATGAGTCGATGGTGATTCTGAGGGGGCAAATCCTGCAGAGGGTTGTACAGGGCCTGGAAGTTCACTGGAAGTGTGTGGTTATGTACAGAAACCAAGGGAATATGTCTACAATGTACAAACACAACATACATGGTCTCCAGCTTTACTCTTACATACCCAAAAGGTTTCCATCTTTGTTCGTTTTCTGCTGAAACAACACTAACGAAGCCTTGAAAACAGCGTTGTGTGATCTTGATCAAAATGAATTCTTTATTGGACGTTTACCCTGATACCTTTCCATTGTTATGAAGTATTCATCCGTGTCCTAACTTTTTGGAATCGAAGAGTGTCCTTAATTTGCCCTGGACAACATGAGGCTATCATCAAACATGTATATGTTTCTTAGCCAGACATTCTAGCACAGCGCTTTCGGGACCCGCTTTTTCAGCACGGCACCTTGGGCGCAGATCCTTTAAGGCACGCCTTATTAGGCACTTCAGCAGGGTGCCTGGAACCATGCGCCGGTATATTCATGTGTATCAGGTATATTGCCTCCTGAAGTGCCGAAAAAATGCAGTGCTTTGGATAACAGTACATTTAAGCAAACCCTAGCGTTATGATATGATATGATAGGTTATTTATAACGCGCTTAATTCCCAGAGGTTTCTAAGCGCAGACTCAGGGATCGAACCTGTGTCACACCGTGCCGTCCTGCTTCCAAGGTGAGCACATTGCCACTGATCTATCCTCCCAAGACTCCTAGCGTTCAGTTACATTAAAGCTCCATGTACTGAGCGAGTACGTCACTGCGCTCTCCTGGCAGTGGCCTACAGGGTGTGCCTATATGTAACTGTGCCCAAGGTGCCACGCCAAAACGGCCAGTGCCGAAACGGTTATGCCCATACACGGCGTGCCATATATGTTTATATAAATGCATGAGCATTGTATTGAGGGAGCACTCAGAAATGGAAAACATTTGATAAGGAAGAGAAGAGGGTTGAAAGGAATATGAAGAAGAGAAAGGAAGGAAGGAAGGAAGGAAGGAAGGAAGGAAGGAAGGAAGGAAGGAAGGAAGGAAGGAAGGAAGGAAGGAAGGAAGGAAGGAAGGAAGGAAGGAAGGAAGGAAGGAAGGAAGGAAGGAAGGAAGGAAGGGAGGGAGGGAGGGAGGGAGGGAGGGAGGGAGGGAGGGAGGGAGGGAGGGGGGGGGGGGGGGGGGAGGGAGGGAGGGAGGGAGGGAGGAAGGAAGGAAGGAAGGAAGGGAGGGAGGGAGGGAGGGAGGGAGGGAGGGAGGGAGGGAAGGAAGGAAGGGAGGGAGGGAGGGAGGGAGGGAGGGAGGGAGGGAGGGAGGCTCTATTATATTTTGGGGTAAATCAAGTGGAGTATAAAGGGTTAACGTACGTCTGCATGCATTTGTACTGCGGGCATCGGCCGGTCTCCAGGGCTGGTCATTGTAGAAATCGGCGCAGCGCTCACAATTCACACCGGCAGTATTATGTTGGCAGGCACACACTCCATTCACCTAAAAACAAAAGCAAGACGTCAGGTCACACATTATGATTGTATATTGCGTTGGACTGATGCAAAGCCAAGGGCGTGGGCGCAGTGTCGCAAAAGGCAGCACTGATTTCGAGAAATAACTCGTGAGGTGTTACCGAATTGCTGAACGGTGGCATGCCCTGTCCAGCCGTGCACCCACATATCACCATTGTCCTTTTTTGCTTAAGCCTTTAAGGCTTTGCCTAGGGTGCCAACGTGTGAAAGATGCATGTTCTCCAAAGGTATGCCGATGAATCATGGAATGTTTAGCACTGGTGCAAAGGGACTTTTCACTGCCAACAATCACCCTGATTCACAGAGCAGTAGTACAATGTGACTTTGCACACTGATTCACAGAGCGGTGCAAAGTGTATTTTTAAAGTGCAAAGTGGCTTTGCACTGCAAAAGTACTCTTTGCACCGAGAATTAGGCACATTTTGCGTGGTGCAAAGAGTGCTTTTGCAATGCAGAGTGGCATTGCACTGCAAAAATACACTTTGCACTGACTGCGAAAATACACTTTGCACCACTCTGTGATTCAGGATGTTTGTTGGCAGTGCAAAGTCACTTTGCACCACGATAAAATGGCATGAATCAGGCCCTTGGCATATCACTGCTGACCTCTTGTGTTGCGTACAACACAAAATGCGTAATACTGTAGCTTCTGTTTGGTCTTTTATGAATCCTCCCCCACCCCCCAAAAATAACACCAACCACACTGTGGTAGGACCCACGTTTCGATTGTGGCACTCACTTGCAGGTTGGTGTGTTGCCCGCTTGAATGTGCACTTCCGGGCACACAGCGGTCTGCATGGCCATAGCAGAGGCAGCTGCCATGCACTTGCATCTCAGACACCGCGTAGAATGCGCTGGGGTTGTGGTATCTCCGCGCGGGGAACCTCGTCAGCTGCGTCAAGTTTACTCTGAGGTTTGTGAACTGCACGAGATCTGCAGGAAGGAGAGACAAAGGATGGGAAAATAAACACAAAGAAACGTAATGGTGATAAGTCTGCCTGTTTGTGGTTGCCTCAGCAAAATCTGCATGTCAGTAATGCTCTGATTACTTACCGGTAATCTTCATTACTCCTAGTCCTACTCTTCCTCGTCACAGTACTTACTTCATGAGGCACCCGCCTCCGACACAGGACCTTCTTCTATTTCTTTAAATCCCTATAACTCCTCCCCCACATCCATGTCACTCAGTTTCATATTACCAAGCCGGAGCATGGGACCTTCCCCGCAGGGAGGGTGAGGAGGGTCGTCAGTACTGTGACGAGGAAGAGTAGGACTAGGAGTAATGAAGATTACCGGTAAGTAATCAGAGCATTACCTCCACGTCCACTCTTCCTCGTCCCAGTACTTACTTCATGAGGTATACCAAAGCATCAACGGGGAAAAGGTCCCAATGAGACAGAGCCAAAAACAGTGCAGCAAAACACACCCACAATAACTCTTAAATCACATCCCCACAGCCAAAAAACTCCAACCACGAAGGAACCAACCCCCGAGTGGGAGAAACTCAACCCATAGCGGTTGATGAAAATGCCTAGACCAGCCAAGGCGGCAGCCATACAAATCTCTTGCAGAGAAAAACCCTCCTTACATCGGGCCAGGAAGCCGCGAAACCCCTGGTAGACCGCCCCTGATTGTGCGCAGGCACAGGCAGGCCAGAAGCCACATAGGCCCTAGAGATCACAACCCGGAACCACCGGAAAATGGAAACCACAGATGCGTTATGCCCAGCCCCAGCCAGACCACAAGCAATCAGAAGACTATCAGATTGGTGGAAAAGGCAAACCAAGCCAAATACTCCAACGCGTCCCGCCGGACATCAATGTTAAGCCGAGCCACCTCCTCAGGCGTTCTTGGATCATGAAAGAAGTCAGGGAGAACCAGACCCTGAGAGGTGTGAAACCCGAGAGACAACTGAAGGGAGAAACTTCGGACCACACCCCGGCACCACCGAGTCTGGCAGCACCCTCAGGAAAGGAGCGTGACATAAGAGAGCCCCAATCTCCCCAAGCCTACGGGCAGAAGTGAGGGCAATAAGAAAAGCAGATTTCAGTGTAAGATGTTTGATATCAATCTCGGAAATGGGCTCAAAAGGAGGCCCGTGAAGGAACCGTAATACAAGAGGGAGATCCCAAAAGGAAAACCCTTTATCAGCACAAGGAAGGGAAGAAGAAAAACCCTGGATCAACTTCCCCACCAACACCTCCCCATCCAAGTGACCGTCAGAGTCCCCCAAAAGGAATTTCATGGAGGCCCGCTGAGAGCGAAGCCTGGAAAAACTGCCAGGCCCCTGTCAAAACCCCTCCTGGAGGAACCGAAGGATAGCAGAGGCCAGAACGCAGGGGAGGGATCTCAGACTGCCCATACCAGTCTCGGAAATGGCCCCAATGTCTGCCTAACACCTTCAGAGTGGAGGGTCTAAGAGCATCCATTTGGACTCAACTACAGGATCTGAGAACCCCTGAGATATCAACCTAGACTGAGCAATAGCCACACCGCCCATTGCATCCGGTGGAATTCTAACCGCAGATCCCCTTGAAGGGGACACGGCCACCTCGGAATCAGCCAAGGTTCCTAGGAACGAAGCTCCAACAGAGAGGGGAGCCAACTCCAGCGGCACCAGAACAGAGCTAACAACAACACAGTCACCCTGGACACTCAGATGCACCAAACCACCCGGGGCAGAAGGGGAATAGGCGGAAAGGCATAAAGGAAAACCCCAAGGCCACTGTACAGAGAGGGCGTCCATCCCCCAATCCCCTCAACCTGAAACCGAGAGCAGAAGAGGGGAACTTCTGCTGAGGCCGGGGATGCAAACAGGTCTAGAACCAAGGACCCTAAACTGACACAGGTCACCGCAAAGACCTGGGCCAACAGGACCAGTTCTGCAGAGGAGTGAAAACCGGCGTCTGAGAAGATCCGCTTGAACATTGTCCACCCTTCTGATACGTGAGGCCAGCAGATACACCAGATGAGATTCCTCCCAGGTGCCTATCAGCGCTGCCAGAGCATTCAAGGAACAGCCGGAACCCCTTTTGCAGTTCACATATGCCAAGGCCGTCGTATTGTCCGATCGGACCAAAAACCGCCGACCGTCAAGCAACTCCTCGAAGTACACCAGAGCTTGCACAATGGCACACCTCTTGCCAATTGGATGATCACCGGCTCTCCCCAGATCTCACAACCCTTGAGCTGAGAGGACCCCCAATGTATACCCTTTCTGCTGGTGTTGGTAGTAGGAGAGGTCACAGGAGGAAGGACCATGCACACCTCAGCCTGTAGACCTGAAACCCCCCGCCACCATAGCAGGGACACTCGCAGCGCTGGGGACACTGAAAACAAAACTACGAAAGCCGAGATGTCGGGAGCCAGTGGGAGAGAGTATAAGACACCAGGAGACGTAACCGAAGACAGGCTCAAGGAACTGGAAAACATGCAAGACGCCACGTGCCCCGTAACTTCAGCAACAGGTGAGTCGAGACATACTGCCTTCTGAGAACCCAGCCCAGAACAGCCAGCAAGCGCCCCCCCTGCACAACATCCAGAGTACGCTCTCCCCAGACGTCCGGACAAGCAGTGCAGGGTCTTGAGACCCATAAGCAGGTGACACATCCTAGAAGGCATAGGGACCAGGAACACCCGCAAGTAGAAAACTTGACCCTGAACAGGGAGAGGAACGGGCAAGACGGTAACCCACAACAACCGCTCGGAGAGAACGGATCCCATGGCCAACTACTTGGACCGTGAGCTGGGTACCAAAGTCCTAACCATGCAAACCTGGACAGGAGGAGACAGGAACGGCAACTGATACCCCCTCCAGAAGGAGCCCATTACCCAGGAAGCCGAACCCCACCGGTCCCATACACCTCCGAGAAGATAGAGACGAGGAGCCAGGGAAAACCGCCAGTCACTGCACTTGCACCAGAGGGAAATCACAGGACGTTGAAACAGGCCTGCGCCACAATATAACAGCATGCTTGTCAGCCCACAAAAAGATTTGACCTATCAAAAGGAAGATACTGGACAGGCCAGAAGTCCAGCAGACTATGGCCCCCTCAGCCGACAGAGGAGCCACCAGGCTGGCGTCAAAAGGGCAGAGTACTGTCACAAAGCGGGGCAAAGCAATCCATCCCGGATAGCCGACATCAAAGGCAACCCCCTACCTGAGGTATGCCTATACTGGAAAACCCACTGAAGTGACATCCCCCTCCACCGGCACCAGGGGCTCTGAGAACCCCTCTAAGCACAGACATGTGCCACCATGTGCCCTATCACTTCCCACAAGTCTGAGAGGAGGCGTGAAAGCAACACGTCAGCACCGGAGGACCTAGGGCCTAAAAGAAGAGACACTGGGAACCCCCTGCATGGCCGTTACTTCCATGATCATTTTCCATAATCCCATGCCGGACAAGGGAAAAGCAAATCAACTCCTTTGACTTTCCCTTGCGCAGTTTAGAGGAAGAGGACAGGACAAGGAGTCTGCGTCCATAGCTAGCACAGACCCAAACACACCACTAACACACCACATGACTGAGAGGTGGTTTGAGCCCTGTATCCAGTAGCTGGTAGCCCCATGCTCTAAATCGTTCCAATGCATCGGTCTAGGAAGGATGAAGGACCGAGTCAGCACCGCTGAGACTCGAACCCGAAGTGTAGACTATGCCAGGCCGGTACCCTTCCGGCCGCTTGCAGATGTGTCCAAAATCTGCGCCGTATTCACAGGCAGCACGCAAGGAATGCAGCCAACATCCGGTGCATACTGGGCTGTGTGTGTCTGAGGAGCTGGTGGTATGTGACATGTCTGTGACAGAACAGAGCCCCGCACTTTCAAATACTCTGTCACAGTCACCCCACGACAAGAAGCAGAGAGTCCTCACAACAAAAAAGGAAGGCTAGCCCATACTGCCAAGTGCTTGCCATCATTTCCAATAAAGATGTGTACACAGAGCACGAGGTAACGGCCTTTCAAAGGAGTCAAGATGGCCATACCAGCAAGAGAGGGGAAAACATCAAGCACAGTCCTCCCCTCTCCTTACCTTCCCCCAGAGAATGCAGCTGACATCCGGTGCATCCTGGGCCGTGTGTCTCTGAGGAGCGGGTGCTATGTGGCATGCCTGCGACAGAACAGAGCCCCCGCACTTTCAAATACTCTGTCATAGTCACCCCACGACAAGAAGCAGAGAGGCCTCACAACAAAAGGGAAGGCTTAGCCCATACTGCCAAGTGCTTGCCATCATTTCCAATAAAGATGTGCACACAAAGCACGAGGAAAACGGCATGTTGAAGGAGTCAAAATGGCCATACCAGCAAGAGAGGGGAAAACATCAAGCACAGTCCTCCCCTCTCCTTACCTTCCCCCAGATAATGCAGCCAACATCCGGTGCATCCTGTGCTGTGTGTGTCTGAGGAGCGGGTGGTATGTGACATGCCCGCGACAGAACAGAGCCCCCGCACTCCCAAAGACTCTCTGCCACTGTCAACCCACGACAAGAAGCAGAGAGGCCTCACAACAAAAGGGAAGGCTAGCCCACACTGCCAAGTCGAATCAAGATGGCCAAAACAGGAGGAGAGGGGAAAAACACCAAGCCCAGTCCTCCCCTCTCCTTACCTTCCCCCGGGCCGTGCAGGACCCGGGACACAATGCTCACGCTGCGGTCCGGAGCCCAGCAAAGAACCGAGCGAGGCAATCCAGCTCAACTGTGACCCCAAGCCCCGCAGGGGGCCCAGGAGCAGTGCCGCACCTGAGGGAGCCGAGGGCCCCGCCACACAGCCCCCCCCCCAGGGGGCCAGCAATCGGTGCTCCCTGGTGCCCCGCACCGGGAAGAAAAAGTCCAACCTGCCGGAGGCAGGAAAAATTTAAACTGAGTGACATGGATGTGGGGGAGGAGTTATAGGGATTTAAAGAAATAGAAGAAGGTCCTGTGTCGGAGGCGGGTGCCTCATGAAGTAAGTACTGGGACGAGGAAGAGTGGACGTGGAGGTAATGTACTCTAACGCTTGACCAGCAGAGAGCGCCATTGTTCCATAGACAGAGATTGCCTATCAGTTCAAAAAGGATCCATACTCTGTGGTCGCCTGAACACCGTAGCTCATTATCGTGCACAGTAAGTAAGACATTTCAGCCAAGAGACAAGCGCCATACCCAGTAGACATCACTGGAAGTTTGCCTCCGGTTCAGAGGCACATGGTAGACTTGTGACTGTCTGATGTGTTGTTTATCATGAGAAATTAGTTCTGCTTCTATGTTTAGTTCGGGCTACTATGGGGCAGTCCAGCAACACTTATAAGCCGAAACTATTGCATTAGAGTACAGAAGGGGAGAAATGGCAAAGCAGGAGGGACACGCAGCTTGTAGGTGTTATTTGGTTATTTGCTCACCCATTTCCATGATAATCCCTAGGGCCAGTCCAAACCAGTTCCTGTCCCTCCTGAGCCAAAACACCTTCTTATGGGCTTTAATCAAACCTTACCATCAAACATTGCACTCAAAGTACCTGCCAATGTTTTTTAAAAGCAGTCTTCTGAATATTAATGACTTCATTGGAGCTGAAAAGGCGCTACAGGTGTAATAAAGATGTCTTAATCAGGTCTGCCTTCAGCCACTCGATTTATTAGCACTGTGTGTGTCCTTCATCAAAGTCCTGTTGAAAACAAGCATTGGCAAAGCCAACGGATTCGGCTTGTATGTTAGATAGTCATTTGCCAGGCACTGCTATTATATGGACAGGTACTTGCACCATTTTATAGATGCTACCATCGATGATCAGTTATTAACACTACAGCAGCCTTTGCCATGCCTACACAAAAGCCCAAACTGTTGGCATTGCCACTGCTCGCTGACTAATGGAAAGTATTTTCCAATGTTTCGTGGTTGCTTATATCGAGAATATTACATTAGCATGCTGGAACGGTGAGCAGCCAATCAAGTAGGGTGGAACGTTGGCGGAGTTGTGCAGCATAAACCAGCACTCTGTGCAAGCTGTTGACTTTTCATGCATGCTGTGACATATCCCTGCACACCACCGCAAAGTAATATTTCACCAATCTCCTTTTAGGCCCTCACTGTGCCTAACAGCCCACAACAACATGCATTATTGCGTAAATAACGCTTTTCCTGACAAAAAAAGACAAGAAAACTAGTAGTGGGGTCCCAGCGCCCAGAAAAAGGCCTAATGGCGCTTTATTGAGATAAAGCATTGCTGTTCGATATTTCCAAAACCTGTGCGCCAGTTTAGCGAAGGTCTTCTTTTTTTAAACACAGCTAAATGACAGGAAGACCCAGCTCACACCTTGCCTGGTTCATGGATTTCGTCAAGTTTAAGAAGTGTTTTACTAAGAAATATGTTTAAAAAAAAATCTTTCCGTACAAAAGCACGATGACCACAAAAGTGCTTCGGGGTGGAGAATTTTCATCGGGATCCCCTAAATATTTTGGGCGGATAAGTAAAATGAAAATTGGTGTAAACTGCTCAAGGAGCGCCAAAGGTCTCCCAAAATGGCGGACTCTTTTACTGTCTCCCAAATACATAAGTAGCTGTCACCACCCGCCATGACGTGAGTGCCATATTTAGTGAGTCCTGCCTTTTAGCGCAATGTGCTTTGCATGCTGGGCCTTGTAGTTTCACATTCTCATGTATTAGCATGGGGCCCCTATGCCATCGGGCACCCATGTACACGTGCTCTTGTAATATATGTATATATATATATATCTCACACACATGATATGATATATGATATATGATATTTTATTTATATCGCGCCCATACACAAGTGTTTAAGTGCGCGACGAGGCAAGGGAGGGGTACAAGGGAGGAAAAAACAATGTTTGACTTTGAGAACGCGTTTGGTTACATGCCCTTACCGCTAATTCGTTGGCTTTCCAAAGTGCTGATTCCGGACACTGACTCCACGGGGCTGAATCGAATCTAAGATTGAAGATTACATCATACATTACGATCCATAGTCATCGATGGTCACAATCAAACACCCAATTGTACTGCCATTTTTTGCAATTGCACAAATAAGGAGGCATTTCTGAGCATTTAAACGATGCTGAGTCCACACAGACACAAAGGGCCAGGGACACCAGAAAGAGCAAAAAAAAATGGAGGATGCGACCCCACTTCAGGGGTCACGTGTGATGCCCCATTTGAAAAGCCTTACCATGCCACCCTGCGTGGGATCAACTTGAAACTCCTGGCAGCGCACGTCTTCCAGGTTCTGGAGATGTCCGCGGCGCACGTGCGGGAAAGAGAGCGCGCAGTTGTGTGCGAGATACTGGTAGACTTGCCACGTCATTCCAAAATCACTGGAACGCTCAATGAACATGCTGTCAGGCAGCGGGCCCTGTAAACGGAGAGGGAATGGAGAGTTTGGTCATGCCACTGATCATACATATTACCTATAATCAATTAAGAAGGTCTGGCGGGGCCTATATTGGATCCATTTTGCATTGAATTTGATCATTACATTGACATCTTTTGGCACACGACTGTCAATCTCAGTGTCAGACTCTTAACAGAACATCATAAAACACATTGCAGGAGAATGGAACACAAGTATTGGCAATATATCACTTTTTTAAATCTGGTATCACTTCTTTTAAACCACCACCAATTGTCCTTTTAATAGTTTTTGTGATCTCTAAGCCAAGGGCTGACCAACTGAACCCTAAACAGCCAACATTACATTGTTCAACTGCTGAAGGGAAATGCCAACTCCGGCGCGGGGTTGGCGCAACCGACGGACACGATTAAAGTATACCCTGAATCTGTTTACAAATCCCTTACTTCCACATCACTCTCCAGCTGTTTGTGTTATATCAAAATAATGAGTCTGTCCCATTGCCTTCGCAAAACCTTCTATTTAAACTTTAATAAGATTTCTCAACCCCATCAAATTTTCAAAAATCCTAAATAGCTCTTGTAATATTTTAATATTCAAACCATTCTTCAATTTTGAAAAAAACGATTTTTCCCAGTTTTTCAGTCTTCTAAATAACTTTTAAAACGTTTGTGACAACAATGTTAACTCTTGAATGTCTCCTAATAAATATTAATTTCTTATAAACTAACAAATGTTATAACAGACTGGATAAAATTGCAACATTTGTTTTAACTTCTAAATCGTTTTGGGGTTGTTTTTTTTTTTAATTAATCCTATCAATTTAGACCCCAGACAACATTCATCACCATTCAAACAAAAATGTATATTTTTTAATTTTAATTCATGATTTTTAAAACTTTTAAACACTTTAATATATCATCTACATGTGCTATCGACTTTACCAAACATGTTTTAGACTCTGAAATAATCTTTGCAACATTGCACCTAAAAATGCAATGACAAAAGCATTAATACCTATAATATGTACGCTCAATATCATTGCCAATGTTTATGGAACTATTTAATAACTTTTAAAATATGTGTAAATAATTATCCCAATCACTTTCTATCCCAATGCATTTTACCAATCGGATGAACATCACACAACATCAGCTGTTATGCACGCAATTTTGCATGTTCTTAACACAATCTATTTATCCAGCCAGATCCTGAGGTTATCAGATATATTGTTTGTGTAGTTCTCATGAGGAGTAAAGTTCATGTTCTGCTTCTATTATAAAGGGAACAGTGCAGGCTTTGTTTGGTCACAGTACCCACCCTGAAGTCAAGCATGACCTCACTCAGCTGGTACTTCCCATCCAGCTCCAGCTGCAAAGAGACATGGTCGATGTCTAAGAAAAAGAGAGAGAGCGAGAGAGACAAAGGGGATTAGATAATCAGAATCCATGACATAGCAATACAGACTCACAGTACCCTGTCATGATCAGACGATCAATGGAACATCTGCATTTTACAAGAATTTCCAGAAGGAGCATTCAAGAGTGGCCCTGCTGTAGAAAGGTGAACAGGGAAACTAATGGCAGTCCTACTTTGGCACTTATGGAAACTCAATGGGCAAAACAGAGCACCGTGTTGGAAAAGGCAGCAATAGTAGAGTCAAGATCAGATAACAGATACGGAGCTTATCCACTCAAACTCCCAACATCCACATTCACCCAAACTCAACCTTGGAGGCTAAAGTCTCAATTACGTCGATCAACCTCAACCACACCAAATGCATCCTGCCCTACCCTGGTGTGAGGTCCTACAAACTGTCTGCCTTCTGCTTTGTTGTAGCTCTGGAACAGCTGCCACCCGACACCAGATGTACAGCGTAGTGTATTGCATTTAATTATTTAATTATTGGGCATTTGTTAGGCGCATATACAACCACGTTTCCAGGCACCACAAGACAAAAGCTGGGAGGGAACAGGGGAGTAAATTAAAGAATTGCAAAAAGCAGTAAAAAAAATCAACCATCGTGGTCCTAGTAGGCCTTGTGATATTCGAACCTATGTCCTACAACTCTCAATTTTACTAAAGAAACGCCTATTATTAATGCTGTTCAGTTTCACACGAACATTACCAGCTCTCTTAGTGAAATCAAGTTTAGAGGAAGCAGGTTAACAGAAAACAACATGAGCACAACATTGCCACGTGACATAGATGGACTCATGGTTGCGTTATGAGCAGTGTAAGGGGAGAGACTGATGGAAAGGCAGTGCCCAATAAGTTCAACAAAGCAGCTGACACAAGGATAGTTGCAAGGACGGCAACAAGAGATCCGCTGCTTTATAACTACACACTCATTCATTCTAGATTTGAACTAAGGACTGAGCAAATATTGAAGAACAACTCTTGTTTAATCCTTAATCAAAGAGTTTGCTCGATCCCGGTTACATCCTCGCGATGTCTGGCCAACAGAAAAACGTCCTATAAATGAATATTCATGAGTCGCTGCAAAGCGCCCAGGCTTACAGATAACCTTGCTGACCTATCGCTGGTCCACTTACCGTTCTGTGACTGCCACCAACGCAGGGGTCCAACGGTGGAGATCACATTGGCCACCTCGTGGCTGGTCTCCGTGTAGGGCTGTCTGGAATCACAATTGCAGCACTTCATTTTCCACTAGGAAGAAATAGAGAGGGGAGGGCTTTAGTACCGCCTGCTTTCATTTTACAAGCTTGCAAGATAGGTGCAGAGGAATCATAATTACCCGCCATTCAAACATCTTTTTTTACAGGTTAAAATGGCGTTTTCTGTTCTTTCCTTATTTGGGAAAAGTTCCTCCTCTAAGGTGACCCGACAGCCAGGCTGCCTCTCAGGGAAAATGTGGTTTAATAAACAGGAAGAAGGTATTTCTTGGGGAAGGACAAGTTTTCTTTTTTTATTTATTTTTATTGTACCATACAGTTAAATAAATAACTTTTAATACATTACAACAGGGCCATTTCACATGTGCAGGATAGCCTGCCAGCTAGATGAGCCACAATGGAATAAAAGCAGTTGAGAAGAGAAGAGTGAAGAACATTACAATTATACCGTACACTTCTCTACACATTTTGGTAAGAAAAACAATTAGTCTCTCATGAGAACCAGACATAAAGGAATCCCATAGAACAACGGGAGCAACAGGGGATTCCAAACCCTGACACTCTGAGGGCCCTTCTTACTGTAGGAAAGGAGGTGCCGTGCCGAGACCACCCCATCTTCATCACAGAAACGACAGAGTTTATCCCCCCTTTGGAATTTTGGCCCACCTGCCTACAATCTCAAGCGTGTTAACAGCATTGAATTTGAGACACAGCTAATCCCACACAATGTGATTTCGAAGGAATTTACGGGTAAATGAAGGGGCCATCTGCCTGTCAAGTAGATCAGCCGTGGACTTTGAGGCCAAAGTGACAATCATTTGGTCACGGTTACAAGTCACCAGGCTACCCCGCATCATACGCTTGAAATGGTTCAGACCCAGGATCAGAATCGCTCCCGAGAAGTCCCAAGCCTCTGATCGGCAAGACACTGCATCATTCCCATGGTAGAGTGCTTCATGAAGGGGCCTTGGTGGTAAGAGCTTCAAAGAAAATCCCCCACGAGAGTGTTGTTCTGAGCGTGTCCTAACTTCCAGTAAAGTGTCAGACTGATTAGCATAATTTGCTCCCCAATCAGGAAGAGATCAAACTCTGGGGCAATCATTTCAGCAGGGACATAGGGGGCAGTCTCAGGAGACGCCGGAGCAGTTTGATTTCAATCTTAGTTAAGACCCCCAGTGATCCCAGGACCCAAACCTCAGCTACAGAACAAAAGATGAAAGCGATTTTCGTAGTATACAACTTAAGCAGTGTTGCCACTGAATAGCCTCCAGCCATGGTAGCAAAAGAGCAAACGACCCCCAAAGTTCTGGCAGATCGCACCTTAAGCCATTCAGATGGGACACACCTCTTAGATTGACTTCGGAGACAATGCCAGGGTATCCGTACTGGGACACAACCTCAATTGGAATGCCCTCCAAATTCCAACTGCCTCGAACTGCACGTCTGCGACGGATTTCAAAGATCGTGATCTTAGGTTTCGCAGAAAAAAGGAATTAAGATTATCCAGTGTGGTTTGGAGACCACCTGGAGTAAGGTCCAAAATGACAATGTCGTCGGCATATCCCATCCATAATACCATCATATCACCAAGCTTAGGCGGGAGGCACTTTGGATCAGCCAAAGCTTTCCCCTTGTCGGAAAGGTATAGATTGAAGAGGATGGGGGCTAGGATGCGACCTTGCTTCAGGCCTACATCAGTGTGAATCCAAGCGGATTTTCCCCCATTACACTCCAACCAGACCTTAACACGGGTTTCAGCGTGTAGCTGTAGCGTGTAGCTGCATGATCATCTTTAACAGACCTGGTGCGATCCCACATCTGTACAGCTTTTCCCACAGCTTCCCCCAGTGCCTAACTGTATCAAACGCAACACTGTAATCTACACATGCTGCATAGATAGATCTCTTCCGAATCAGCCGGGCTTGCTCGATACTGGTGGTGAGGGCCAAGATGTTAACAGAAGTCGAGCAGCCCTTTCCGAAGCCAGTTTGGCTCCAGGGAATGATGTTTCCAGCTTCTACCCAGTTGGTCAAGTCGATCAATAAGATCCGTGCAAAAACCTTGGATGAGACGTCCATCATTGCCAATAGGCGATCATTTTGAGGGTCAGCAGGAGCACCCTCCTTATGAACTGGGACTAGAGTGCTGTCATACCAAGAACAAGGAGGAACCTGGGTGACAGTAATACAACTGAAGTGATGGTGAAGAACCTTTGCCCAAGGGGAGATGTCAGTCTTAATGATCAGGTTACAGAGTCCATCCGGCCCCGGGGCCCGAGACGATTTACTGATGCTCATGAACCTGACAACTTCTCATGTGCTGTTCCCTCGTGGAAAGAAAAAGCAACACTACTCGCTTCACAGCCGTATAAACCTACGCCATGAATTTGCTGGCGCAGATCAGCTTGTTGCCGATCACTCCATATAGTCCAGAATGCCACAAAATCATGTCAATGGCAGAACCTTATAAACCCCCCCTAACATAAGACAGCAATATATGTGAGTGCCTGCCTTCCTCTTATTGGGGAATGATCCCATTTGCTGGGGAACGTCTTGGCATTTTTGTGACCATCAGGGACTGTGTCGATATTGATTGCGTAGGTGACCTGTCCTGATGATTATGGTGGCGTGAACGCGGACCGGGGGATTGAACCTGTGTTGCTTAGGGCCGTCGTGCTTCTAAGACGAGCGCATTGCCCCTGAGCTATCTTCCCCGCACTGTAGCACAGTACGGTTCCATTTGTCGTTCTGGAGAATTACCCGATAGAGAGCTGATGATTATGGACAGGTAAGACCTCACGGTCTCCCATGAGTGTCATTTTAGTTAGGCAGGGACAACGGTGTTTCGTGTTTTCCCCCCAACTTTTATGGGCATACAGTTTTGTCCGACTCCGTTGGCAGGCGCCCCTTTCATTTAGATGTCAAGTGCCCCCAAAATGACTCCACTGCCATTTCCTCAATCTCCCTCATGCACAAACCAACAAGCCAATCGCCTTTGCATGATCATGCGCCAGCCTGCTGGTATAGGAGTCTCCGCGTGACATCTAGCATGATGCAGCTGGACCGATCTGAGCCCTCACACGCAAGCCACATATCACCATACGTGTCTTGATGCACACACCTTAACATGCAGGCAGAGCACAGACACTCTGACCCGCCACGCAACACCATTCAAACACCAACAAACCCCTCCCCCGCTGTCTAACTACCCCTCCCTTACACAACCCAAAGAACCTGTCAATTGTAGACGCCATGTTAAAAACCATGCAATAAAATAACATGGCACAACATATCAACACAACAGAAGAGACCAGAACATGAGAAATTGGCCTCACAATGGAACGATGACCTTGAGGCGGTCTCTTGTCATTGGGAGAAGGGCGTGTCCAATGGGAACATTGTACTTCCTCGTGTCAAAGCCTTTCCCAATTGGAATGATACCTTTTTTTGCTGGGAAGAAGCGCTTCCACAATGCAAAGGTCTTATTCCTGTAGACAAAAGGCTGGAGCTTAGAAGAATGCCTTTAGTGCCATATAGTGTGACCAGCCAGTCTTACATTATCCCCAATGCATGCTCGCGCACAAACTCCTCAAATCATGCACTCTAAACATTAACATGCTAACCTCATAATGAGAACAGTCTCATTTAAATAAATAACACGCCATTTCATGTACTAGCCTTTATTATCTATTTATTTTACTCGTGATTAAACTAACATTTCCTATTCCCTGCTGCGCCTCCAAAACCCTGCTTTGCTGTTACCGCTGTGTGATAACAGCTTTATACGACTCTAGAGCAGTCATTATCCAGCAATAATGAACCCGCGCTTGGCTTATAAAACAAGATTAATCCAGGGGAGGCAGGTGATTAAGGTTTATCTCCTGCAGTCCCTAAATGCATACATGTTAACATTGATATGTTTCTGTTTTGATCATATGTTTTGGGGGGAATATTTTGTACCTGAAAAATGCTGAAAGCCACGCGCCTGATGCTCCAGAAGCACCCCACAGCAACTGACGCCATCCTTCATGGCACTGCATGTGCTGACGTTTCAAATGCACGCCCTCTCGGCGCGGCTATTAAAATACAAGGTGCATTGGTAGAGCGCCTCTGCGTCGCCATGGCTCCATGGAGCGATGACACGTGGTTCTTGTTACCCAGGTCCACTTTTCTCATTTTATAGCGTTGAGAAGGATGCACGGCTTGAGTGGCCCTGCCTAGATTCGAACCAGTGACCGCGGGATCACCCATAGAGTCCTACGGTGCATGCATTAGTCCGCTGGGTCCCAGACTACCCCTATAATACCTGCACTGAATGTCCTGCGCTCCAGGGGGTGGTGGATACATTACCTACCCATGGCTTGCCTTACCCCTAGCTTTATTCCTAGCATATGCGTTCCCTGTCTCCTTATTCTGCAATCTTTATTTCACCCCCTTCCCGACCCGCTTACCCCACCCCCTCTCATCCCTTCTCTCCCTCTCTGCACTTGCACGCTCTGAATGCTCACAAGACCCAGTAGGTCCGACTCCATCTTTCATTGTTATATTTGCATTTCATTCCCATATCCCCTCCCTGTTGCCCTGTGGGCGAAATGAAACACAATGGACCTCATTACGAGGAGAGTGGCCACGTAATGAATGGTGCCGGTAAGGGACCGGCACCGTTCATTACAGGCCGCCACATTACGGGTCTGCTCGCAGGTGGAGGTAAGGACGTCTGGTCCAGACCACACGTCCTTACCGGCACCCGCGAGCAGACCAGGATGCTAACAAAGGGCCCATCATTAACGGGCCAGTTCTTAGCATCCTCCCCATTCCCATTGAGCCCTATATGGAGCTCAATGGGAATGGGGATGTACCGGGTTTCCGCTCCCGAGAATGGGAATTACCGGGCCCGCCAAAGTCGGCATGGCCTGGTATTTCCCTATTTTCGGGACCCGGTACCCAGTTTGGTGGTAGCAATTCCATTAAAAGCGGCATGGCTACCACCAAACTCGTAACGAGCTCCAATGCAATTGTTGTATAAGCACCTTACAAATGCACAATAAATAAATAAAGTAACTACTTTTCCAAACCCTAATGCCACCCCCCCCCTCCATCACCTTGCAGTCCCAGCCCGGTGCGAGTCTGCATGGCATTTAAGCCCTGTATGCCAAGCTTACCATGCCATCAATATATTCTCTATGCCCATGGATTGCTTGAGACCCTCTGTCACACTCCTTATTTTGTTATCATCTTTCTTCTCAGGCCCATTGTGAATGCTGTCCCGTGTGCCTCCTCGTTGGACACTGCTAATGCATGTCTGCCCCCACCCAAATCCCACTTCCCTTCCACCATACGTCATCAGTTTCCTGTGCTTGTTCTACCTCCACTCTCCGTAGTCCTTCATTGCCCCCACTACACCCATAGAGGCTGTTGCACTGCTACCCCTCAGATTTCAACTCCTTTATGATAGGTTATGATATAATAATAATTATAATAATAATAATAATAATTAGGCATTTATATAGTGCTATGAACCCTCAGGTATCTGAGGGCTGCTTATTTTTACCCACGGTGTGTGGTGCTCATTTATCGACCTCGGAAGGATGAAAGGCTGAGTTTGGCCCCGCCGGGATTCGAACCTGTGTTAACAGGCTCTGCACGGATGTCAAAGCGAGCGCTTTACTCGCTGTATGATAGGTTATTTATAATGCGCTTAATACCCTGAGGTTTCTAAGCGCGAACCCGGGGATCGAACCTGTGGTGCTCCGTGCCTTCTTGCTTCCAAGGCGAACACGTTGCCCCTGAGCTATCCTCCCGAGACTTTGCAAGGAGCCCCTCCCCGTCTGCCCACACCTGCTTTTAGAAGGCCTTCAGCCTTCATCTCCACATCTCATGATGAAGCCCTTTAGGTTTAACTGGTTTCCCCTATGATTACAGCACCTCATCCCCCTCTCCCACCTCTCACCTCTCTGATTTTACAGCAGCTTGGGGCGTATGCTTCTAGGGCCTATAATGCAATATATTAGCACCTGGGAAAGGTGCCCTGTCCAATCAGGAGTCGCAGAGTGTGTGCTATATGTGCCGGGATCAGGGTGCGCTCAATTCCTCAATCTTGCACTACTTCCATGAGCTGCCATGCCTTGCTCGACCCCCAACTGTAGGCACCCCACCCCGCCTCCCACAGAAACCTAAACGTGCCCTCTTCCACCCAACCCTGCACTCGCCCCCCCCCCCCCGCATCTTCCTCCGCTTAGTGGCTATGTCCCTTTGAGGCTGAAATTGAAAGCGACTGCCAACCTCTCCATGCATCAGTTCGGTCATTTTTTTTTATAGGAAATTGGGCTTGTGCAATATGCCGAATGGTCCCCATCATTGAAGAAATGATTAGCACCTTGAACAAAGGCCTCTGGGCGCTGATAGCGTTAATGCCACCTCAGAGAGGTAGTTCTACCAGCTAAAGGCCTGCCGCTCTTGGTAGGGCCCTCGCTGTGCTGGGCACATTGTGTCAGGCCAGTGGAAGTTTCCCGGCATAACAAGCTGTCAGCGTCTGCATTAAAAATAACTGAACAATTGTACACATGGCAAAGCTTCTCTACAGCCAATTCATGCAGCAGTCTTGCAGACGGAAAAACCCACAGCGTCTGATTGCAAAACTCTGTCTTCGGAGCGTGTTCTCTGTAGGTTCTGCCATGCTGTCTACAGCGGGCGATCGGGCACGTACTGTGCTGTAATGCGTTCCGCAGCGTAACCAATTGGCTACGACATGGGGCTTTTCCCTGCCAACTGCCCGACTCAGCACGCAAAAGTACACAGAGTGTACAAAACGTTCCAGCCTACCGAAATAAACCTACGCCGAAAGGGACGCCCGGATGAACCACGCTGTTGCGGCCTACTCGCCGTAAGCTTATATCAAAGTGAACTTTGGGCTAGTGAAGCACACGTTCATGCTGTAACATGCCAACAAAGAACCTTGAAAATGTACTGCCTTCACAGCTGCAAAGGTTTGTGGGAACAAAATCTACGTTTAGGCCTTTTCCAGTCTGGATTTAGGACGTCTCACAGAGCAGAAACAGCATGGTTAAGTGTGTGGGACAATATTCGGAACTCGGCAGATGAGGGCGCCTGCCCCCTGTTGGTCATGCGTGACTATGTGCGCATGAAGTGAAGCGCATTGTGGATTGCAAAAACGTATATGCTCACGCCTTTAACTAAGTCGCCTTCTTGTAACAGAGCCTCGATGCCCTTGGCCTGTTTGAGCGCTTTATACATTTAAATAAATAAATGAGCCAAAAGTTCCATGGTGTCAATGTAAAAAAGTTCCTTCTTCTTGGTCCCATGCGGTGGCCCAGGTCAGAAGCTGTCAGGGGGGCCCCCCGCAAGGCACCAGTATCTGACTCAACTGCTGTGCACCTTCCATGTAGGAAGCCCGCCTCCCAACCTCATGGGGCTCTCTAGAGAGAGAGAGAGAGGGAGACACTCTTTCCCAGTGGCCCATCAGACCTGCAGGCCCTTTAATGACGTTTATTCTTTCTTTGTTCAAGCAGTGAGTTAAAGTGGCGGCGATTTACATGTTATGGCCTATTGAAGAGACCATTCTTTTGGAAATGTTTGTGATGATTCTGTGTTAAGAAATGCAAAGAGGCATTTTAATTCTTAAAGCACACACAAAAGCACCAGTTAGATGCCTAAATCTAGGCTCTCCTCCAGGTCAATTACAATATATATATATATATATATATGAACCATGCATTTAGAAAACACTGAAACCTTTTCACACATTACATGTTGTTATACATCTTGATAATACATTTTCAAGCCCAAAAAGGCAAATATTTTGCATTTTGCTGAATTGCATTCTGGTAGTTGTAGTCTCCCAGTCAGGATGTGGGAATAATAGCACAAGTGTACACTTTGTGCTTGACATATTTCTGTAATGATGTATGCTCCTGCCCATGTGAAAACACCACATTTTACAGCACGTGTTGCCGCAGGAATAGGAAAGAAGCCATGATTTACAGGATGGTCTAAACATATAACCTCTCAGCAACAGTCTGCCAACCTGCTCAGTTGCCTTTGGAACTTTCTGATATAGGATCCCAGACTATTCTACATCCAGTGAACAGTTTTGGTCTGCTCCTCCCTCCCCACTCCCCCCAATCAAGAATCAGGCTACCATCTCGTTTTGTAGTGAGCAGCAGTTGATAAACGTAGTTATTTACTATTATGTTTTAGCAGTAAAAATATGTCAAAATATGCACACAATAAAACTACAAATAAAAACAATTGTGAAACTTCTGCAAAAACAGCAGTTAGTTTCAGTTAGCAAAACGCAATCACTGTATTTGTTCAATGTCTTCCACAGATAGTGTTTTTGAACCAAAGTTTCAAAAGATCTTTTGCAAACATTATTTCTATTAATTAGAGATGTGTTGAAGTCTGAATTGCAGACTGGTCTGAAATCCCGGCTTCTGCACTTAACCAAAGTGAGTGCTACCAGGCAAATCCTTTTTATCACACTATATGCCTTATCTGCAAAATTAGAAGTCTGTTTAAGGTATTCAGCTGTCTGCTACTTCAAAAAAATGCCTTACTCCTGATAGTGCCACATAGGAAATACTGACAATTCCTATACTGGGCGTCACAGTGTATTTGTCTACTATCTTACACATGGCAACATCATTTAACTTCCCATGATACCATTGCGTACTAAAGACTAATTCGGTGCAATCACCGATGTCACTATTTATGCAAATTAGGGGGGCCTACACATCTGTTGCTGCTCAGGGCCCCGCAAATCCTAGGGCAGGCCCTGATTATGTAGGGGAAATTAGTAAACGACTATGTACTCTTGACTTCGACTTTTATGACCAATCCTTTCTCTTATTCCAGACACAGACCGACCTGTTGAGAAACCATGCAGAGAGAGATAAACAGACAGATACAGAGCGTGTGTGTGAGAGAGATACAGAGAGGGAAACAGATACAAAGGTGGACACTACATGGCCCAGATCGCCAAACGTGACTGGAAGAAAAATCAGGAGAATGCTGGCAAACAGGACACGCATATTGGAAAGTACGACTAATTTCGTAGCCGTTTTTCTAGTAAGCTGCAGGGCCTGGGTGTGGGCCCCGGCTTCTGTGACCGGAATTAACAGCAATAATGTTACAGCTGATCTTAATGCTATGAACTGGGGGTGGGTTGGGGAATTCCGCAGGCCGTCATTTCTTGCCAGCTGCCCGCCATTTTGTTTGAAGCCTGCAACGTCAGCTGAGGCTGAGGTCACTCGTAGCACACAGCCTGAGGTTCCCGCAACATGCTCTTTTGTTTCCTTGGCGTGGGCAGGGAGGGGGGCGGGGGGTCTGCCGTGAAACCTTGCCTGGGGAAGGCCTTCCCACCAAGCAGGGCTGTGGAGGCAAACAGCTTACTGGGTGAAAGGTTACTGGGTGAGGAGTCACTGTGTGCAAAGTTCAGCACAGGCGCTGTGTGTGTACAAAGTTCAGCCCAGGTCTTTAATGGTCTGTGGGTGCTGGGCGGGGGGCTATTCCTGGGGCAGAGAAACCCCAGGCAGCTGTCGTAATGCACTGTTACTTACACATTACATGCACACGTGGCGTACGTGTGTGTGTATAGGAACACATAAGCACGTCATCAACGCATAGCCAGGCCGATAAAATGTCCAGTTGTTGTATAGCGCCTACATTGTTGCTCACCCTGTTTCTATGGTTTATAAAGCAGAGCATGGAATAGATTACTAACCACATCTGATCAGAGACACGGAATTTTCCCGAAGTGTGGAACACTGATAAACATCAAGTTTCCCATTGTAAACTTAATGGCTGATAAATAATTAACCCTTTCCGGTTACTGCTGGGCGGCCACATGCTGCATTCAGGTGCGCAAAATACTTAGATTGTAGAAATACATTTGAAATATATTCACCACGCCTCATAAAAAACAATCCAGTGTCAGGCAAGGGGCGATGCACCACAGACCTGGCCTGCCACATCATGGAGGAAGCCACGCCTCCTGGGGTCCTGCTGTGAACATCTCCGCCTGATGCATGGAGTAGGAGGTTCTTTGTGGGAAGATTAGGTATCATTATAATCTCTCTCTCTCTCTCTCTCTCTCTCTCTCTCTCTCTCTCTCTCTCTCTCTCTCTAAGAAGCTTGCATCTCGTATTTGCCTTCTGTCATGGCACGGGAGGCTGAAAAGCAATGCTGTGCAGGGCTGCCCACAGCAATGCCAGTGGTTATGATTGATTCAAAATCTTCTGTCCATCACTCTTCAGTGTTGCGTTGCTCTCCAGTGGCCCAAAAAAGAGCTAAGAGAGTAGGGGGAAAGATAACCAGAAGTTGCAAAGAGATTATAGGTGTTGTGCTTCAACCCTCTGGACTACAATTCTACCTGCTGAAACTTCACCTTGAAGTTTTTTGGGGGAGGCCATAGTTTTTACTCAGCAGCCCTCTGCATTCTGTCACATGCCATACACATGCATTTAATTTTCATATTTAATTTTAAAAAATGGCACAAGTTGGCCGAGTGTAGGCTGTCCTTTGCACTGTTCCTCCTTTGCATTCTGGGACTTGTAGTTCTACATTTGTGTTAGAGACAGACACATAACCCGCACCAAGTTTGCAATGAAAAAGCAGGACTTGGTTTTCTACACTCCCTGGCATGGACTAGTCAACATCTCTGCCCTCACACACCTGGATTTTACAGGGGTTTCCGAGCTAGTGTTTTAATTTCTCCTTCTAGTGTTTTCACCCCGGTGCCCAGATACTACCCAGTCAGCTATTTGGAAGTTTCCAAAAGACTCACTTTAAAGCAACTGATGAAAAAAAGGTTACATTTTACAAGCTGGGGTGCTTGTGCAACAGGGCACTTGACTCTGTACCAAGTACAAAAATGAACCAACTCTACTAGTCCCCCCCAAAGAATGGAGCAGCCAGCCAATTGAGGCTTGTCTTGGCCTTGCTCTGCTTATTGTATTTTGAAGGGGCGGACATGACCGCGTGACCCCTTATCCTGAGAGACGGCCTCATCCTTTCCTGTGGATCCTGAGACTTGTCATCCTGAGTTTATGATGGGAAAAGTAACACCAGCCAAGAATGCAAGCTAGTGTTACTATGTAGTGTTATAATATGCAATGCAAAGCATTTTCCTCCATGGCATGCATAGGGCATGTTGGCGTGCACCTGTTGAAACTTGGGCATTTCAGATAACTTTGCACGGGCGCAGCCGAGACACTGCAAACTTTCCTTGACAATAACAAAACATGCAGCCAGATCTGAACTGAAAACCGGGAGCGCACAGAGTTTTGGGGAGTAGCCGCTTAACCGGGCACTCATGACCCCGCCACTATCTTGTGGGGCCCCTGGAGGACTAATCGGGGGGTTTTAGCATGCATGCTTACATGGCCAGGGGTGGGTGGAGATTTCGTAGCATACATGCCTACATTACCAGGGGTGGACCTAGAAGGAACTCTGGAGATCTCCTGGCATGCATGCCTACATGACCAGGGGTGGACTGGCCTAGAAGGAACTCTGGAGATTTCCTGGCATGCATGCCTACATGACCAGGGGTGGACTGGCCTATAAGGAACTCTGGAGATTTCCTGGCATACATGCCTGCCTGGCCAGGGGTGGACTGGCCTATAAGGAACTCTGGAGATCTCCTGGCATACATGCCTACATGGCCGGGGTGGACTGGCCTAGAAGGAACTCTGGAGATTTCCTGGCATACATTCCTACATGGCCGGGGTGGACTGGCCTAGGAGGAACTCTGGAGATTTCCTGGCATACATGCCTACATGGCCAGGGGTGGACTGGCCTATAAGGAACTCTGGAGATTTCCTGGCATACATGCCTACATGGCCAGGGGCGGACTGGCCTAGAAGGAACTCAGGAGATTTCCTGCTAGACCTCTGCACCAGGGGCCTCTTTTGTGATGGGACCCTGCTTTTCTGATCCGAGCTTCTCCGTCCTACTGCCCCTTTCCTCCCACATCTCCTCCACCCTCACATCTGTTTGAAGAACATCATTAGTTATAAACCAGAGAAGTTGGTCTTTCTAGCCAGTGTAATATAGGGCCACTTTACAAGCATGTCCAGCGTCCCTTCCGGTTCCCAGTGCACCCCTGTACATGGCTCATTCCAATTGGCAGGTGCTTCTCCATTCCTGTCTTTTCTTGCCTTTTCATTCTGGGGCTTGTAGTCCCAGATGTCCTATTCTAACCCCATGATGATGACTCCCAGAATGTAAAGAAAATACCGGATTAGACCAGCACCTTCCGAATGGAAAAGTCCCTGTTGAGATGTATCGTGTGAGAGAGAGAGAGAGTGGGGGGAGACCATTTTTAGTTCTGGCTAGTAGGTAGTGCCTTAGTTCCTCCTATAAGACACAAATATTGCATTTCTTACAGATAGGATGGAGAAGGGATGTGAAGAGGGGCACACAGTGTCTGAGGATTGTTTGGCCGTTTACCCACCCATTGACTGCCCATAGCCTGAAACATCCCTCTGCCCATATCCGCCCAAATCACAATCTCCTGAGATCTCTTCGGGCTGGTTCTGTCACGCACTTACATCAAACCATGTGCTGTATAGGGCATGCCACTATTATTTATAACTTGCCTTCTGGCAGTGAAGACATTTATTGCTACTTTAAAGGCACTCCCGATTTAATTAAATTGTGTTAAACAAGTGTGCCTTCAGCCACTTGATTTATATGCAATAGTAGTGTCCTCGTTCAAGATCCTTACACTTTAGTCCTGTATAAACCAGCATTGGCAAAGCGAACACATTTGGCTTGCATATAGGTATTACATAGGCATTTGATAAGCATTGCCATCATATGCTCAATTACTCACACGATTCTCCCAGCTTTGCCAACTTATGCTAGGCAGTACCCCCATCAAAAAGTAAAAAAAAATGCTTTGTTATATTCTGCTTCATGCCGGATTCCAGCCTCTAAGCGCTGGACCCTTGCTGCTTGGCATAGTCTTGCTTCCAAGGCATGCATGCTGCCCATTGGCTCTCGTCCCGTCTTACAGCGGCGCTATGCTCCATGCCTACTCTTCTTTCAAGTGCAACACTCAGGAACTACACTTAATGTTCTCCTTAACTCCACAGTGGCTCATAGTGTTGAATCTGTGTGGGGGGTTCTGAAATACAGTTCCCTTGTTATTCTTTAATAGGAAGATTGCCAGCAGATTCCTGAAGAAGGCCATTAAGTTGGGCCGCAACATATGTCATTCTTTTCCTCTGTATTTACCTAAATACTCCACGAATGGTAAACATTTGAAACCCCCCTACCTCTCCCAGGTGGCTTGAACGCTAAGGCATGGTTAACAGCCAGTTTCAAATATCAGAGCAGCACTTCGTGAGCTTGCATTGCCATGTCATCTCTCTGGGATGTTGGAGAGGCCAGAGGCTATAGTTAGTAACCGCAAAGCATTCCAGCACAGTTATATATAGAAAAAGGGGACGGGAGTGCGATTCTGTGATCAGCTGCTGGAGGACCTTTGCCATTGCAGCCACAGGGCAAACGAGGAAACGGAGACAGGGAGCGCTGCGGTCGAGGGCTGTAGCGCTTCAAGGAATAATTCTGTTCACTGTAATGCAGCACTACTTCGTTGAAGGACCGGGTCGGTACATCATTCTTATGGGTGCGTGTCTGTTGTTGAGTAATCACAACGAGCAGAAACGCTGCATACTCTGAACTAATATGCAAAGAAAGAGATAAGATAGCTCAGTTGGTTGAGCGCCCGCATGGAAGTAGGTTCCAATTCCAGCACGACATTCACACCCTTGCAGAGCTTGCATGTTTATAAAATACTCACCATTAAGTTAAGTAATAACACTATTTCTCAAGTGCCAAGAGGACATAGCAGTCTGTGGAATGTGTTGCATAAGTGGGTGGTATTAAATCTTAAACTTGATACCGCAGGCCGTGTAATATATATATATATATATATCGCAAGTAGATCGTACTTAGTTATATTTGCATAATGACACTACTTGAAGTACTTGATTCATAAGGGAGATTTCAGAAATGTCATGCCTCGTCATGTCAATCCATCCAGGACAGGGATGAACCACACATGCATGGAACAGGACATATTGAGTCCTCTGCACAAAGGTGAGAACATTGGTTTGCATCATTAGTTTAAAGGATAAAGCATCAAAAGAGGTAAAACGCGCACTTTTTTTCTAACCATTGTCATAATGCAAGAAAACATAACCAAAGGTTGCAGCAGGCAGAGTGCTTGTGGCTGAAAAAACAGATAAGATGAAGGGGCTCCTGATGGCATGGGGGTGTGCGGCAACGCTACCCGTCTTCCACAAAGAAAGAACATCACCAATGCTGCCTGTAAAGGGAACAGGCACCGCAAACAACGTCCCCTGCAATCCACACTACTGATTATGCACTGACCGCCTAACCTTCAGGGAGAAACTAAAAACTTGAATTATCTCCACATTTCTTTTATGGAAAGGGTTAATGAGGGCTACAACACCCTTTGAAAGGGGCAATGTGATATTTTTTTAGAAATATATTGAATTTGCAGATTTCACTGATCTGCTACAGGGAGTATGTAACTTGATGTAGGACTATTTTCCTGAAACCAGACATATTACAATTTGGAGACAATTGCCTGAGAAACGATGGGAAACAACATAACTTTCAGTAATGTATACAGTCACACCTGATCTGAAAGAATTTCACCTGTTTTATGAATTTACAAAGCCAATCCGTAGAAACATTCTGATTCCAGTTGGTACTCTTCTCCTATTGCCTTTCTTCGTGTGGCAATTCCCGGTACATTCACCTTGCCACCCCAAGCAGTTTCTCCAGATTCTAAACATTATTTGCAGTCTCTATCACATATGTCTGCCTCCCCAAAATATTAACGCTGTTTGTAAGGTGCTCTGATCTAGTGGCCAGGTTTCTGCTCTGGAAACCTGGAGGCAAATCCCAGCTTTGTCGCATGATCAAAAATGGTGTGACTGCATGACTCAAGTGAGATGGAATCCAGGGAAGAAAGAAAAAATAGGGACCGGCATGTTGCACTTATGCCATAAGTGCAACTCTATTTTCAGACTTAAAAGACTTCATGTTCTTCGCTGACTGGGAGAGAAAAATAATCTGTGGACTGCAAAGGAGTCACCTTGGTTTCCTCAGGGTATTGGTAGGCAACGTGCAGCCTTCCATTTGTTTTATCCAATAACTTCCATCAGCCCTAGCCAGAAAAGACAAAGGTGAGGGGGATTGTGGTAGCTGTAGGCCAAAACATCTGGGGGACTGCAGGTTGCCCACCACTAATCTAGGGCCTAAGTTTGGTGATTAAGCATTCTAGGTCTGGCATCAATGGCTCATGTTCTGACAGTACAACAAATAAATAATTTATTACATGAATATCATGGGATCTGATGGTAGCAGATGCTTGTGATATCACCGGCAGATCCCAATCAACGCTACCAAGTGCCTTTTCAACCTTATGCTATTAGATGACACCAAACACTCCCTGGAAAAGCAGGTCTGCCTTCATACTAGTTAAATGATAGGGACATCTCAGAAGAACTGAACTACTGGTTATCTGCTTATGCAAATATGCCTTTTCTACACAATGTAAACTAACCTGTACTCGAATCAGTGACTGAATGATAGACGGTGTGAATCTAGAGGCTAAGAGGACCCCCCCCCTCAATCAAATTGAAGACATCACAGTCCTCAAGAACTTCAATTCACAGCTGTCAGCAATGCCTTCTAGCTCACTGGACAACCCTTCTACTTTTTGCTGCACCATCTTGATGATAATCCTCTCAACTCTTCACCTTCTCATCCACAATTATGTCCTTCCCCACCCCCCACCTCTTGCTACCCACACACTCTAAGTGGCTCCAAATAAATCAAACATTATGAAAGTTCAACACATTAATAGTTAGGATTGTCCTTAACTTCTCCACATATATCTTCCTGCTCATAAACTTCACTGCCACCTGAAAGAAGATTCATTGGGGAAGACTTGTGGCTTGAAATCTCCCCCTAGGTAGATTCCTATGGATCCATAGTATGGTAAGGATTGATCTTAAATAATGATGCAAGGACATTGGATTGAAATAACAGCAGGCAGTGGAGGGGAAACAGGGACACGTAGCGACAACACGACGTGTACACACTACAGTGCATCTGAAAATCAATAGTACTCTGGCACGCCGCTACATTGTTTGCTTTTCTTAAATAAACATGGATGAACAAAAAAGCTGTTTGCCGGAAAAGCTTGTTTACGTGCTTTGAGAAGCAATGGCATAGGAGGATTTTCGATAAGGGATAACGTGCCCTTGTACCACCACACTTGAAGTGCCCTTGCTCTCCATCTTCGGAAGGGTACCCTCGGTCAATAAAATGACTAAAATACTGAGAAAAAAGAGGCCTGGCCATGCTATTCCCATAGCCCTTTAACGAAACACTTCACCTGAGCATGAAAACCCCAGCCGATATAGGGGGTGTTACTTTAAACAGGATTTGGTTAGACAAAGGCAGAATTCCCTCAATGATGGACAGAAATTATGGACAGATTTTGCCCAGTTGGAGATGTAACCGACATGTTTTGAGGGAACTGAGCAGCAAAGCATACATGTAATGAAAGAATGATATTAGGAGTCATAAACAATATTGTGATGGTGCAGATAAGAGTTGCACCAGGTCTGGCCACACCCCTACCAGTTCCCGAGCATGCACGAAAGTACAAGCTGAGAAACGATCTGTAAACAGTCAGGAAAACACTCATTTTCGCACAGCTGATGGAAGAGTAGAATAGGTTGTGCAACACAAGTAAGGAAAACAGTAGTGTGCATTCACAAAAATTCACAAAAGCTGGGAAAGGTTGCAGAATACACAGACAGGGTTATACAAATAGTATAGACAGGGACAAGTAGGAAGAGGTTGCAGCATACCCGGGCAGAGGATAATGAATGACGGCTTGTGATACATGACGAAGAACATTAACATGGCGAAGGAAGAGCAGAAGTATTGCCATACTCAGACCGAACCCTGCAAGGCCTCAATTCTGAAATATTGCAGCTCAACACAAAATTCCTGGTCTCACAATGCTCAGCCCGCAGCCCAAGCACCCAGGTCAGTGTGCTAAAAAGGAATTCTCCTTAAGAGTCGAAACAACACCAGATAATGTTTCCCTGGGCAGAGCGTGCAATTATTATTTTAATTAGTTCCTATTGAAAGCCGCGAGAGAACAAACACATCTTTGAATGCCAGGTGCAAGTAGCTGGCGTGCCAAATGATCCAATAACAAATAAACATATAGCGCCCCAAGTGGCAATTGAAGAAGGCACACACACGTTAGGAAATAAAAAAATCTAATAAATGGGTGAGAATACTTTTAGCACAGCGGTCCCTCATCACGTTGTCTGAACAGTGACCATTTATTTCATGCCCAATTAGATAGCGCACCAGCTAGGATCATTGGGTATCTAGAGTGGGAACGAGACGCAAAGGCCACGAACATGTCTTGAAGAGCGAAGCTCGGCATGGGAACGAGATGGGAGTAACTTTCAAGGCCGGCTCACAGCAGTTCACCCATCTCTCCTTCCCCAACACGAACCTTGTTACAGTGCATAACATAGCCGAAGGTTGGATGATCAAATAATTAACCAATCATAACCTTCTTCACGTTATCGAGAATGCCATCCAATGGCAAGTTAGATTGAAATGTATCATTTTTAGGAGGATGCACCAAGCAGAGGTTATTAGTTGTGAAAGAACCAATAGTAGCGGTTTTACTTATAGATAAATATATGCCCTATATTCCCCTCACCAATTGAATAAGCAAATACAAGTTATTTATAATTACTAACCATGACATCAGCAGTGACATTTTTCTAACTTAAAACCCTGTTGTTCCTAACGCCATTTTTAGATTGTCTTTTGTACGCTCTTCCGGCCGTTCGTATCTGAATAAAGCTGGATTTTCTTGTGCACTTGAAGTAACTCTGTCTATTGAGTGTTTTTTTTTATTATTGGTATAGTCGGGCCTATTATAACAATATATACACTTCATTCAAACACTGAATGTCCGCTGGTACTTCTAAGTGGCTAGGAGTATGCTCAACAGTTTAGTGGTAGTGTAGTGGTCTTAAAGCACTGAGCCTTATCCATATAGAAGCGCATTGCAACACATACCATGATGGGCAGCATTCTGTGGCCTGTGGAGTGAGAAAGATACAGGGACAAGGGGAGTGGGAAAAACCGATTGTGGAAAAAGTAAGGGAGAAGAAATGCATAGCTTTAACTCACAACATGTAAGGAAAACATAATTGTGAGTGATAGTGATGTTTGAGATCAATAAATAGAATTCAGTGCTTTGACCAGAAGAACAAGCAATTCAACAGATATGACGCACGTACTAAATCAAGGAGATTACAGCTGTCCCAAGAAAAACAAACCAATGGGTCCCCTAAAGTCACCTTTCTGGACAAGCCAGCACTAAAGAAGACAGGATGAATGCCTCATCGTGGCATCCAAAAACACTCGGGCGAAACTCGACTCCAAATATGCTAGTTTCCATATTGCCAACAATACCATTCTTGTCCAGACGAAAGTCAAGACCCTGGGCGTCATTCCTAACGAAGAACTCTCTATGAAGTCCCATGTCTCCAGCATTAAATCTGGCTGCGGTCTCATGAATAAAAGAATAGGCTATATTCGACCATTCATTTCGAAAGAAAACTGTGCCCTTCTGTCCACTGCATTGATCAATTCAAGATTGGATTATTGTAACAGCCTTCTAGCGGGCACCACAGCCTCCAACGTCCAATCATTACAAGTTGCTCAGAATAATGATGTGCGTAATATTTTCAATCAGTCTCGTCGTACACACATCTCCACTTTCAGGAAAAAACTTCACTGGCTTCCCGTTAAACATCGGATAACGCACAAGATACTAACCACGACCCACAAATGCCTCAGCCTTTGTAGCCCTACTTACGTGTCAGCCCGTGTTAGCATTAAACCCAACACGAGGAACCTTTGTTCATCCTCTGCCACTATTCTCAAGCACCCAAAATACAGGACAGCCAAATTTGGAGGTACCACTCTTGATGCTCAAGGTCCCCTTCCATGGAACAAACTTCCAGCCCAGATGCGGCAGATTCAGGACTACACTGTATTCAAACGTGCCATAAAAACCCACTTCTTCAATCTGGAATAACTCTTTGACCCTTCTTCTTTCTATGCCATGTGTGTCTGTTTGTTCGTCCAGTTTTATGTGCGCCCTGAGGCCTACGGGCATGTTGGCGAATTACAAGAATTAAAATAAATATGATAAAAAAGGAAGCCCAATGTCTTGCAGCCGATGTAATAACAAGTCGAAGTCCACATTTTGCTACTCAGGACAGTAACATTGTAACTGTGATAGGACACACAGGTAAACCTGAATTTCTAAAGTATCTGATGCAGGTCCCGATGGCAATGAAGGTGCTTTCATAATCACCCACTGATTTCCTCGCTATATCCTCAGGGTTGTCATCAATTCAACGCCAGGAAAACCGGTGATATTATCGAAGACACCCACTTCTGTAGAATGGCTCTGACCCTTTCCTGGGCACCCGTCAACGTGTACCCTACCTCACCATCTCTGTTCGGACCCTGAGGGCAGAGGGGTCTTTGAAATGTCTCAAGATGTGCAATGATCAGAAATGGTCCCATTTCCTATCCCCTAATCTCTGTTACTGTTCTTGGCTGACTCTGGAAGTGGTATTTGCAGAATCGTACAAACAATGTCGACCTGGGAATTGCGATGGCCGAAAACGCACCCCCATACACCACATATATATGTGGGGGGTTTAGAGTATAATATTAATATGAGGGAGGGGATTCCGGGGGGTCTCCTCCGCATATATATATGTTGTGTAAAGGGTTAAAAAAAAGTCAGCCTTTTCTTTTCGGCCATCGAAATAATCTCATAGATCCGTATTTGCCAACCTTAGGAAATTGCTGGACTGTCGGCAAGGGTCCGCGACCTTTGGGTCCCCAGATGTTTTGAACTACATCTCCTAGCAACCCTCACCAACCAAGGCAATCATGAGGAATCATACGAGTTGTAGTCCTAATCATTTGGAGAGCTACGAGTTGCAGAACCGCGATTCGGATCCAATAGCTATGCTGAAAACAGGTGGAGCAAGTTAGACCCAATAGCCTAGTTTATTTCTCTTCGCATCAGCTCAAACAAATACCAGCCACCCAAAGAGTTGAGCCCGCAGCGCAAAATCACACAACTCACCGACCGAAGCTCAGGCGGAGTGATTCAAGAAGCATAACTTGAAGGAACATGAGAGGTTTCCATGAAGTTGCCAAGCAAGGTCCACACCGTGATAGCACAATAGAGTCTCTGGACCCCCAAACAAGTGCTATTGTATGTGTGTCATTAACATCCAGCAACCCAAGCCCTCTCCTCGGGTGTAGGGTGATTTACATTGGCATTGAGGTCACATTTGCAGTATCTTTGCTCAACGCCTTGGTGATCAAATCAAATATTGCTCCCTGGATATCTGTACTATTGTGGATCTCATCTTGGATTCTCTCTCCCCATTCCACTCCAACGGGAGGTGTCCAATGGCTCGTCGGACTGATAGCGCTGCCCTAGGAGGGCCTCCTTCTGGAGTGTGGTGGCTTTAGGAAGGATGCCAATGCCCGGTGGAGCTCATCCTTGATGCCTTCTCTTCTCGTCCCTTGACTGGCACTCGATCCCCGACAAGGACTGACGGGAGGCACCAAACTACTCGACCAATTAAAGTCGAACAAAATGCATAGATCATATTAAAATGGCCACATTTCATGACATGATCATTTCAAAATATTTTTAAATGTTGGTTTCATTTTGCCATACGGTCTGTATGCCAACTAACTCGTGGCACAACGGCATGTTTTGCAGTGTAGCCGATATGCCGCCTCGTAGACTCTATTTCAGCGCATTAATGAATTTATGTTGTCAGTTCCAGTTCCCTTTTACAATGCACAGCAATTAGTTAGTGTATAACGATGGAAGTGAAGGAAGACTACAAATCCCAGAATCCTTTAGGTTGTTAGATGAAAGTCCAGAACTGGATGAGATTGTCCTTGCTGACATGAAAACATCTATTAACTCTACAGGGAAATCTTAGCTTCTTCATAAAGTGTAGTTAAATTAGAGCACCAGGGCATACAAAACGTATTGAAAGCTATTTTGAAAAGCTTTGGACACCTTATCCTGTGTTGATTTCGGGAGAGGCGCACATTGAAGTGAATTGAAGCTTGTTTTTTCCCTGTTGTTACTTTTCATAATCACACACGACGAGGCTTCTTTTTGAGGGTGTCAGCAAGCCTCAACCTGCCACTGTTGAAACCTGTACTACTTCTGACTGCCTCTGTGATCCGCGTGCGTGCAAGTCTCGCCTTCGTGTAATTAAAGGCGCAGCTTGGCTGGGCGCCATCTTGGCTCCACCATGCCGAGCTCTGCAGTCTGGGCACGTACACCAAGGGCACATTGCAGAACTGAGCCGCCTGCACTTGTGAAACTCTCCCTGACCAAAGCTGAAACGAATGGACTTTATCCAGGGCTATCTTACTTTGCACGTCCCCACCCAATCCGCAAGAACCCCCAAACTGTGTCAAATGGGACTCGAGCTGCAATGGTTTCTTTTGCAAAAGTTGAGAAGTTCAATATTTAAAAAAAAAATCCATAGGTTAGAAAATCTATTACAAATGTCTAGTTCCTAATTTAAGGAAGGTTTAGTTCACAAAATACATATAGAGCTAACCATGTCATAATGTCACAACTACTATAGTAGTATTACACAAAAAACATATTTAGAACCTCAGCAACTCTATTAAAGATCCCTACTTAATTTGGAATACATTAACCTTCATTAGCACCAGGCCTTTGACAACTGACCAATCGAAGTGTGAGGAATGACAACTGACCAATCAGAGTGTGAGGAATGAGAACTGACCAATCAGAGTGTGAGGAAAGGCAGACAAGAACTATTGGTACACCCAGCACTCCTACCCTAGGCTCGTCATTATTCATATTACTTCCGGGTCCTTGGCCTCCTTACCCGCTCCCTCGGATCCCTGGCACCCTCACCAGTTCCATGGGGCCCCACACCAGGCCCCAGCTCCGACTGCCGTCCTTACATGGTGTATCATTGTGGTGGTCATAGGAATGGGAAACGGGCTCGGCACCCCATTCGTTTTCCATGGCAGACATTTTTTTCACAAACCGTGCGCGCACCTCACGCCTATTGTTTTATTGCCACCTTGGCGGTTGGCCTTGGGGTGCTAATATCACTAATAACCGTGGGGGAGGGTTAGATCGGCCAGCAACGGCACCCCCCAACACCTGCACCACCATCATGTTCCCCTGTCTTCCCGTCTGCCTCTGCTTTGCAATCTCTCTGCGGCTCTGCGTGCTTGTCACTTCCCTCTCGTCAATGAAACTGTAAAGGGACACTGTCCCTTTACTATGTACTGAACCAACACTATGTTTTATATTTCTGTTTAATAGGAAATCAGCAGATGTGTTTTTTGCGAAAACCGGTTGCCTCATATAAACATTTTTGAAGGCACTTGGTGATAATAAGGTTAATGACAATGTTCAGGGGCATCACTTAGCTTGGGTGTTAAGATGGATTTCTAAACTCTGAGCTAGTGGGCAGAAGTTTAGGAGGCCACCCTCGGTTTCGTGAAACAGGCGAACCTTCTGAACAAGCCAGACCAATCTAGGTAGCTTGGCAGGCGGTCAAGACTAGGGGCCTCATTACACGGATGGCGGAGAACCATGGCGCTATTAGCGCCATGGTTCATGCCGGTAAAATACCGGCACCGCCTTGGCGGAAAGGGGAATTACTGCCCCATTCCAAGTTTGGCGGGGCGGTAATTCCCCCTTCCACCATTGCCCTTCCCCATTCCCATTTTTGCCCCATAGGGCATAATGGGAATGGGGAAGACGCTAATTACGGTACCGCAAATTGCGTACTGCAAAAAGCAGGCGTTAAATCCCCCAACCCGCAAAGGGACCTCGTAGTAAGGCGGTAAGGATTTACCGCTATCAGTATTTTACCGGTACCGGTAAATCCTTACCGCCATCCGTGTAATGAGGCCCTAAGTCTCAGGAGAGGTGAGAGTGATCGGAAGCCAAAAATGAGCACACACAGCGACAAACCACAAATTACTCCTAGACAAGTGTATAGGAAAAATATCTATACATTTATTGTCGGCTGGACCAGATAGACACAAGTAACTTTAGCAATGGGAAAAGCAGATATCACACAAATCCTTACAATATACAGTATATATACATTACATTTCCTAGTGCGATTTAGTTATAAGATACAACCACAACCTGGAAACAAAGGGTTACGCTTAGTATACAAATGGCAATAGGTAACCCTTCAGAGTTCGTTCACTTTTGAGTCCAACTCTAAGAAGAGGGGAGCTTTGTGCTCAACAGTACAGTTGTGTGTAAAAATGCACGATCGCGCAGATGAAACAAAAAGCGGGTCTTCTTTGTAGGGCTGTAGCAAGTCAGGAAGGGGCTTGGCGCAATGAAGAAAAAGTTCCCACTATTCGAGTAGGCCCTGCCCTTGGTGGCAAAGCAGTATTCAAGTGGTGAGAATAGCTAAGGAGTGCAGGCTAACCCAGCCAAGTCCGAGAACCTTTAAGGGATATTCGTAAATAAAAATACTCAGCTGTCCCAGTGGGCCACCCATAAGTTATGCAAGTACTCACCGACCCGCAGCACAGTCTGGACCAAACTTCGCTGGTTTAGTCAAGGTTGTTAGTAAGTTCGAGTCCTGCCGTTTCACATTGATTTGGCTCTCAGCGGCTGCGTTGGAGAATGATCATCCGTGATGGGACAGTTGCTTTTTCTCAGCTTCCAAAGGAGGTATGAAGAAAGGTCCAGTGCAGCTGGCTTCAGGGCAGAGGAGAGCAGAACAGCAGGGGAACTATAGCAGCCGTCACCACCAGGTAATGACGTAGGAATTGTGGATGTGGGCAGCGTTACGCAGTCTCCTAATTCGGGACCCACAGGAGCTAGGCCTGCAAAATCTAGCGGAAGAATGTACGGGACCAGAAACAAGTGATATCCCAAGTCTCTGTCTGCACTTGAGACGGGGGTGGTGCTGCGAGTTAGACTGAGGTAGAGCTGGACAGTTTGCTGGATGGCCCAGGAAAACTTCTGAAGGGGCTTGTTTGGTGGGCAAGCAGGGGGCGCCAAGAGTAGTTGTTCCCACTAGTCCAAAGGGGCGAAGCGCCTTGGCAGGCCTTCTTGATAGAAGATGAAAGCAGGGGTCTGACAGGACAGCAGAGGGAGAAGGGTGACAAAGCCTTCCAAAGCATCTCCGGCACTTTCACAGGTCTGTTTCTTCATGTAGGAGACTTGGCTCCTTCTGTTGTTTTGTGAGAACACAGGTGATCGAACTGGTATGCCTGCAGAGCTTGTCCTTTTATCCAAGATTAGCTTTGCACCAAAATCGAGGACTTCCAATGGAAGATCTACTCTCTTGCAGGCATCCCCGGCGTAGACCATTCCTGGCCCACACTGGTCTCAGTCATTCAGGCACTCCAGACATCCTGGTACCAGAAGTGTGGATTGGGACTAGGCAGCCCCATCCCTCTTCCTGTGCACATAAACGTGACAGGCAGTAGTCAGCGAAAGAGAACGGTTTTCACAAGAGACTGCATGCCCAAATAAGGAAAACCCAGGTTACTCGACCTGGGTGAAGGCAAGGGACAAAATGGCCATGGTACAGAACAAACACTTTGTGGCTTGGCCATTTTCGGACCTGGCCACCGTCTTAAGCCAAACACGTTAAACGTGGTTTAACTCAGTGAAAAGAAGTAAAACATTATTAAACAGCTACTACCAGTTCTCCCCAGACACACCAGTACAATCAACAAAAAATCTTTCGAGGGTGTCTATGGCCATAAAACAAAAAGGGACCCCAGCACACGGTACTGGAAGGTACATTGTGCACTGTTCAAAAGTTACCAAGAAATGGCAACATAGTCAAAGACAAAGGGAAACAATGTTTCCTAGTACTGACAGTGAGCAAAAGCCCAGGGGAGTTCAGCTGAAGGCTGGGCTGCACACGAAAATGTCAGGTTAGGATAGCCTTACAAAAGCCAAAAGTTTATGGGGTCCATAAATGGAGGGAAAATTGCACATAAGTGAAACCTTTCCTAACACTCATCCCTCCCAGACTAAGAACAGAGGGGACTAGACAGGGGGGACTAATCCCTTCAAGGAAGGGTCTTACTTGAAGGGAAACAACCAACCTCTATAGTCGCCTACAGTAGACTTTGTGGGCTCAGCTCACTGTATAGGAGCTCACCTTCCCAATAAATCCTATGCTTCCCAGGAGGTTCACCCTCAAGCTGGGAGCAGGCCTGTCTCCTAAGGCCTTCCAAAAATGGGCACTCACGTTGGCCCTTACTAAACCCTTCCCTATTAGGACCACCTTCAACCAATACACTTTGGAATTCAGGATGGTCATGTGGGTGGAGTATTTCAGGCAGCACCCCCCCTCATTAGGTTCAGGTGCTTGGCCAACTACTTCCACCTCAGTGGTAGGTGAGTTTGGGGGAATATTCTCTTTCCTTCTTTTTGATTTCCTGACTCCCTTAGCCATGGGGTTCCCCTTTGGATTGGGCTCAGCCTTGGACTTGGCCAGGGCAGCTCTCGTCTGTGACCTTGTGCAGGGTCTTTCTGCTGTATCCCCCACAAGACCTAAGTCTCTGAGGTCATTTCCCAGCAGAACGTTTCCAGGGACTTGACTCTGAGCACACACTGGAATCATTACTACTGTACCATTAATAGATTAACAGGCATTGCTGGGAACTTGAGAGGAGGCCCATCGGCTAACTTGGTGGACATCAGGGGAGCTCTGGCAAGCCACCACATTTCTACTGGCTCCACTATCCCTAAAGACTGGAGTGTCTACTCCATTTATCAGAACACTGTCTTTAAAGTAGTGCTTGGTGTTATCAGGTATCTTAGCATAGGCTTCTGAAACTCCCAGGAACCCAGAGAAACTAAGACTAACTCAGAATCTATCCCACTGGGGAAGGAATCTGAGGAGAAGCATGCCCCTGTGATAATGCCTTCCTCTTCATAGGAGGGGAAGGCCAGACTCACAGAGTGGACCCCCAAGGTTTTGACCTTACATCTGGGTTCCCCCTTCACGTGGTCCCTTGCTCCACAAGCTCCACAAGATCTATTGGGTCTGTGCACATAGGGAGTCTTACTGTAACCCAAGCTATACTTGGGAGGGTTACTCCCGCTACCCTGACTGTTCCCAGGTGACATACCCTTTAAAAACTTTTTTGGGCCCTTTTGGGAAGAAGATTTTTCAGATCTCCCATCCTACTTGTCCTTGTTCTTATTTCCCCCCTCCTGCTTACTAGAAGCAGGCTTGCCCTTATGCGACACCCTATGTGAAACCCTTAAATCTGCTGCCATGGCTAACTTCTTAGGATCTATCTCTTTAGTATCAGCCAAGTGCTGCTTAAGCTCAGGGGAACAGGAGCAGCCCGGCACGGTTAAAAAACGGGGAACCAAGCAGAGGACAAGGTCCACAAAGTGGGGTTCTAAGGTAACATACACTGTCGAAGTTCCAGCTGACATTCAGATTGAATCCATAAGAGAAAGCAAGGGTTTCAAACTGGGTAGCGATCCGCCCAATATCACCAAAGCCAAATCAGCCATCCATTTCTGGTCTTGTGAAAGGTAAGCCAGGTCGAAAAACCTTAAAGATTTTATTGGTAAACAGGACTACAACTCCCATGATATCTCACCATTAACTGGGTTGGCTAGAGCTGTTGGGAGTTGTAGTCCCAAACATCTGTAGAACCAAAGGTTGCAGACGCTTTTATAGTCCAATAGTCAATCTTGGATATACTCCAATCAGCCCTACGGATAAAGGGTGTATCAGCCACTTTTACTCACTAAAAACAGACGAATACTCCCAAAAAATAAAAATAGGGAGTAC
The DNA here is from genome assembly GCF_040938575.1 of Ambystoma mexicanum. Classification (NCBI taxonomy): domain Eukaryota; kingdom Metazoa; phylum Chordata; class Amphibia; order Caudata; family Ambystomatidae; genus Ambystoma; species Ambystoma mexicanum. The sequence goes on from NC_090938.1 coordinate 70,557,658, forward strand.
AAATACTTAAAACAAAAAATAGGAAACAGAGACTTAGGCTCTTGTGCCCCCGCTTTCACCCCAACAGCTCCATGGATATGCTTGGACCAGTAGTGAAGGTAGACGAGAGGAAGAAACTAATATTATTACTGCCTGATTGGAAGAAGTAAACATGTATGTTTTAATATGCTTGAATAACTAGATGCAAAGAAAATTACCCAAATATTTCCAGTTAAAAGATTTGTACTCGCTCATAAACTACTCCCATTGGGAAATGAACTTACATTTTAACTCCCCGTAAAATAATTAACTTTAAAAAATAGGGAGTAAAATAATCCCACTTCAAAATCTTATTTGGAGAACTGCGTTCAAACAAGAGGGACGCACACTCTTAAAAAGGCATTCTTACAAACATTGCTTTCAAAATAACAAGATGGCAAAAGACTTCCTGACAATTGGCTCTAAGGTTTATCTAATGAGGGGTATTTTTATCACGCCATTTGCCTTGTGTTCCAAGTTAGCCTGAGACAAAAATAGCCCAAACTAGGAGAGTGATCAAATTAACAATGGTCTATGGCTACATAATTATTGCAAGTAATAAATGAGCTTGGCTCTAATCAAAGTGCTTATTGTGTGTCTATGAAGTTTCGCCGAGCACCAAGTGCTTTGTCAGGCATTTCAGTGGACTGCAGAGTCATGCCAGCTTGGATGCCTGACTGAGCACCCAGTGCCAGATGAACCGGCCTCCATCCCAGAGAGCTCACATGATAGGCCACTGCCCATCTATGGCTTGGGTGCTGAAATAGCAGCTGGAATTTTGAAACAATACTGCTGGCAAGCTGGCCATCCTACAGTAGGTCAAGGACAACATAATCTTGGCGGACATCTTGATATATGTTTGCAAGATAGAACCAGATCCTTCTCTGCCTGTCATACCTCAGAGATTGATGCAAGGACCACACTGGATAGTTGCATTTGCTAAGCAAGTATCATCACACTACTTTACTTTCCTTTAAATTATTTATAAGGCGCCACCAAAGTGGCCCTGCGGCATACAGGTTCCGAGGAGAATGAACAGGGCAAAATGTCTAAATAACGGACCAGACCAGTGGATTTATCCAAAAGGGTAGGTTTTTAGCTGTTTCGTAAAACTCTCCAGACACAAACAGTTTCTTAGTTCAGCAGGCAAGGCGTTCCACTTGAAGGGAGCAGCCACCCAGAAGGTCCTTTTTTTTACTAATTCAAGTGAGACTTTACGGTATTTGCAGCAATTCCAGACTGCTTGAGTGCAGGGAGCGAGGTTCTAATGTGTTTTTAAGTCTCCGGGCTATGTATTCAGGAAAAAGCCCTGCCAATGATTTGTAAGTACTTGGAAATAGCCTAAAATCTATCCTAGCTACAATGGGCAACCAATGCAGACTTCCCCGCACCTGTGACACATGCCCACACTTCCGCATCCCCATAATCGCCCCAAATGGTGCTATTTTGCACCAATTGGCGATTGGCCAGTTCTCTTTTGCCAATACTACTAACAGAGGGCTGTAATAATCAATTTTCGATGAAATTATGGCCCGAGCAACTGTTTCACAGCCCTTTTGAGAGAGAAATGGGCAACTGTGTGAAGGCTGCTATATATAATTGGCTGACACTGAAACAAGGCGATTAACCTGTTCTATATTGTTTAGTGTCGGGTCAAAAACCACGCCCAATATTTTTATTATATTTACATTTTTCCTTTGGTGGAGATGTTGTGCTTAGCAATGCAGAATGTGTCATATTCTGCATTAAGTTTAAGTAGTCTAGGCCTGGAACCTACGATCATAAGTTCAGTTTGTCGGTGGTTTAAAGCCGGCACCCTCATATCTATCCACTCTTGGATCAATTCATACATTATGGAATCTTTCTCATAGTCACCAGACAGAGGGATAAGACATTGAGAATCATCTGCATAGTTTGAAAAATATATCCTTTTTTTCTCTAGTAGTTGGAAAAGTGGAGCCGTAAAGATGTTGTACAGAACAGGGAAAAAATAAGCCCCCTGTGGGGAGGATAGCTCAGCGGCAACGTGCTCAAGACGACACGGAGCACCACAGGTTCGATCCCCGGGTCCGTGCTTAGAAACCTCTGGATATTAAGCGTGTTATAAATAACCTATAATATCATGCACCATAGCACATTGGGGCCTGTTCAGCTTTCGCTTGCTTACTGCTGACCCGCATGGTCCTATTACTTAAGCAGGACTAGATTCACTCCTTCGCTTAATCACTAAAGTTGGCCACCTCATGTAATCTGGTCAAAAGCAGAGGGTGGTCCACTAAATCAAATGCAGATGATAAATAAGTCCATGACACCAGTAGCGTAGTTTTCCCCTCGTTAATATTAGCATTCATAATGGACTTCAGTTCCAATAAAGCTGATTCTGTACTAAAGCCTGGTCGGAATCCCGACTGGCCCCCATTCAGAATTGGATGATCTTTTATACGGCTCAGTAGTTCATAGGCCACTCTATCCATTATTTCTCATTAAAATGTTGAGTTGGATATTGGCCGGTAATTAGTGGCAACTTTGGAATCCTGCCCTTGTTTTTTTTAGCAGAGGGGTGATCCAGGCGCTCTTCAATCTTGTAGGCACCAATCCTTCTTTGAAGGATGTGTTGACTATTTTCGTGATAGGGCTGATCAAAAGCTCTGAGCAGGCTTTGATGGCTGAGGCTGGGAACGTATCCCCTTTGCAGGAGGATGGCTTAAGTTTGGCCAAGATAGTACAGAGCTCAGTTATACTCCTAAAATAAATTGTAGTTATAATCTGCGATATCAGGGCGTCTTCATTCGCCGTACCTTTAGGCTTAGTAGGCACATTGTTTTTTTTTCTTTTCGATAACAGTTTTTATCTTCTCAGTTTTGTTCAGCATAGCCTTTCGAATATACACACACCACTCCTGATCTTTACAAATAGATTCCGGAAATTTAATATCAGGATTCTCTAATTGTTTGAGAATGGTAAAAATCTTGTTGGCGTCATGTTGAGCCTTCTCTATACATGATTCGTAAGAGTCTTTTTTGGCTTTAATAATCGCCAGTTTAAATTTCCTGGCAGACTGCTGACAAGATAGCTTATCATCTTCTGTTTTATATCTTTTCCACTGGTAGAAGTCTTTTCTCTGACCTACTCGTAATATTTTTAGGTCGTCAGAAAACCAAATATTTTCAAGGTGACTGATCAACTTCCGGTTTTTTAAAGGCGCTAAAATATTGATAGCTCTGTCCAGTACATATAGGAAGGAGTCAGTCATGCTTTTAACATTCACAGGGGACGAAAGGTCCTTCTGCGACAAGGTCTGACTGCTGATTATGGCCCAATATAAATTGACTAAGAAAGCTTCCTTGTGTAGTTTATTATTAAAGTGCCTTCAATAGCTTCTTGCCACTGGGATACCTGTGTTGGGATTCATGGGCACCTTACAAGAACAGCCAAGCAATCCAGACTAAGAGAAACATATTAGCACTTGTGAAATGGAAAGTGGGCAGCAGCAGGGGTGCAGGGATTGTAGTTGGGAGATGGCCATATGATAAGTTTGCATATGAAACTATGCAGTAAGCAACAAATGCATCCGTAAGGTAGTTATAGACATTTAGGTAGGCCCACGTAAAGGGCACAGGTAATATTGTGTAGCAGTAGTGAAATATAATATGTACCAATGATGTGCAGACACGGGCTGGGGTGCTGGAAAAACGGAAGCATCGCCATATTGGAAGTGAGGCCTAGCATTTTGTGTTCCCAGATTGTAAGTGTAGCAGCACAGTGCACACAGCACTGTCTCCCCAGTAGGGTGTTATCCCATGGACGCAGCAGCAGGGTACACACACCCTTTGTACATATGCATGTACCACTGCCTGCCACTGCTCCTCCTCCTTCAATGCCCGCACAATACGAGAATATCCCAAACTCTATAGCAGCTGCTGCTGCTCAAGCACCAGTGCACAGGGAACCAGAGCCACAGAGGGATTTAGAGACGGCTTTAAGGAAGACAAAAGAAGAGTTAGTGGGGTTAAAATTGGACAGAGGAGATGGGCAGAGAGGCCCTGTTGGGATGGGTGAATGGCAAGCAGGGTACATTTTGTTTAGAATTGATAGTTCTGCGTTTAGGGATGTGCATGTGGAGACAATAGGCAAAGGACAGTGTTCTGAAGGGCGGCATAGAGGAAGGACAAGGGCCAGGAGGTTGGATTGCAGATTGGTTTGGTCCGATGCTGACATAGCCGCAGTTGCGCAAGAGGAAGAATGGGACAAGGACAAGGAGCAGGGGGAGGATACGGCCCTGTACATTATATCGCTGCCGGTAGAAAGCTTGTGCTGACCCAGATTGAGATTGCGCCATGTGCACATGGCGGTTGGGAACGAGAAATGCGGGGGGAAGAAGATGACGGAGAGGCCGGTAGGGACACAGTTCCCGTTATTGCAGAAAGGTCCTGGGAGGGCATGGTACGTACCCTGCCCTCACATGGACAGGAACATTTTGATTAAGACGTTACCATCCCTTGCCACAGGCGGGGTTAAATGGATGTATGCCTTTGAAAAGCAGACTGCTGGTATTACACTAGCTGTGGGCAATATGAAAGGTTTGTTTGTCGCAGTTTAAGGAAACCAGGCAGATGACATTTGGGCAAGGCAGGGTATCCCGGGCACAGATAAGGGAAGCAGCCATGACAAGCCCATTTTAATAACTGCAGGGCCACAGTGTGGTCGGGTGCTGCAGCGCGAGTGCCCCGACATGCCAGATCTTCATTCCATAATGGCACAAACTGTGCGAGATGGTGAGACCCTGATGCAGTATATATTGCAGATGCAGGAGATCTGGAGGGCAGAAATGAGTGAGCCATGGGACCGTTCCATAGTGTTCTTTTACTATGAAGCAAGGCCTCCCCAAAGAGGTGCAGGCATCTTTAGGCAAAGAGGTAGGAATTGAACCAAAAGGGTGTGCGGAGATACAGTCAATCATTGTACACCATTGTAAAAGGGTGTGGGAGAAGGAAAAGGAAGTGGCAGACGCGGCACAAGAAGCAGAAGTGAAACTTGTACAGAAAAAGTTAACAAAGTTAATGGTGGGGGAGCGGTAGTAACTGCGCCACAAGGAGGGCAGCCAGAGTAGAGTGTGATTCTGGGAGAGTTACGAACAGCCCCCCATGTCGGGAGGAGGGTCCCAAGGAGGGTATCCCAGAGGAGGTTTTGCAGGATTCAGATGGGGCAGAGGAACATTTTGAGGAATGGGCCCAAGGTTTGAGAGCACAGGGCAGTGTTGGACATGAGGAAGGATGGGCCATTTCTCACTGGACTGTAGGGGCAGACAAGCAGCTGCATATGACACATGCATGCTCTCATATACACATGGAGGGCCAGCCTCCTATGCCCAGACATGTGCCATGGCACCTCTGAATGTTCTGTATGGTGTACCATCCACACCATCTAATGTCCTGCCCCAGTATCCGCACATGCCCATACCAGCGCCCAACAGCACACCAGTTTCTGCCCTACAGCCACTGCTGTAGGTCCTTCGGGTGACTAATAACAATCACTCCCTACCAAGGGGTAATTGAGGAGGGTGGGAACCCATTTACATTTCCAGGAACAAATACCTACCCAGATAAGGACAGCCCATAGAGAGATTTAGCGTGTCCAGTCCTGTCAGTCACTTTCAACCCAGAAGAGGAACCACTGGTGGGTGTGCAGATAGGAAAAACATAATGTGTCTTTATGATAGACACTCCAGCGATGAAGTCATGTATCAAGGTGGGGCATTTTCCTCTAATCAGGTGACGTAATGGACACACAAGGTTTCTCCGGAGCAATACAAATTCTATACACAGACGAATTGCCCATAGAGGTCGGTAGCAGAGAAGTACGGGCACCATTGTTGTTTTTAGCTTGGTCCCCTCTGAATGTTTTAGGGAGAGATGTGGCCAGTAAATTCAACATGACAATATCATTCATAGAGGAACGTGTAGTGTGTTCAACCCCAGGAATATGTTGTGTGAGGGCCATGGTCATTTTTCATGCATTAGGAAGTGAGGGAGTGACACTAGGAGTACCTGTACAGCCAGACGTGTTCACATACAAGGTTACAGTTTTGCTTAACGCAGTGCCAGGTATGACCAGTAGACCGTGAAGGGTACCATCTGACTTTGTATTTCAACTGCCCCAAGAACATAAAGCAGGAACAATACTTACATTAGATCTGGAAGAGGTGATGTCCACAGGAAAGAAAATTGTGTTGATAGGAACCCATGCAGAGTGAGAAGAGTGGTGCACGGCCTTAAGCATTGACTCAACCCAACCATTCAGGTGGGGACGTCAGATGGGCAACTGTTTGAGGATGCTGACAATTACGGTGAAGTAATATTAAGTATCTGTCCCCTGTGAAATAATGATTCAATATCGCAATGTCCCTTCTCGGTAGCTGCAAATATGCCATCATTTGCCCAGGAAGGTTTAACCCAAGTACCAGACTGTTTATCGGCAAGTAAACCCCATGACGCAGGACTGTTAAAAAGTTTGGCATCAGTTCACATTATCCCCAAAAAAGGAGCAATATTACCAATAGTAAAGCAGCACCGTTGTCCAAGAGGCAGATGAGGGAATATATGACACCATCACAGCAATATTGCACCAGGGCATTATAATGCCACCCTTTCATTCTACCAACCATTGTAAACTGGTGCTTGAGAGAAAATGGTTCAACTGAAAGAGATTCAAACTACAACTCCCAGAATTCATTTGTGATGCAATATGTAAATGTGAGAGCACAGGATTGACAAGTCTATGAGTAGACAATGAACAGTTGCAGAATATGTTGTTACAAGGCACAGTTCCCCCATCGTGCACCATCAGCGCTCACCCTCTTTTAGAGGATGATCAGGTCTCAAGTCTACAAAAATCTAGGACATCTCTGCTACGGCTCCCTATAATGGAGTCCACCAGGACCAAAACTTGATGATGATTTTAGATAGTATCACCTACCACATGGTATGTCCTCTTGGAAGTGGGCTCAGACTGGCACCCAATTCAAAAAAGACCCTTGCCTACCCTACTAGCAAAATTTCGAATTTGAGCTGCAGAAGTAGAGTTTCTCAAAGCTTTGCGATAAGAAATTCAGGATATGTGAAATAGAGGACTGCTACAATGCCGAAAAAACACAATGTATACAGGGCGAAGCAACAAGGAAATAGCGCGTCAACTGATCTCTTCCAGTGCAGCTCTTAGTGGATGTGGTCCTGGAGAACAATACAACCATTAAAGATGACTGCACATGTTGCATACTAATCAATTGTTATGACTTTGCAAAGCTTATAAAACGAGTGGCACATTCCATAAAGTGACTCCCTAATGTTCATACACAAAACCCAACATTTGTTTTTTCCGTCCACTGTCACTCTTTTCCAAAGAGAGGATTCTGCCCAATATCACATTTTCAGCAGCGTTACACTCTTGTTCCATCACCTGATTTCTAATGCCATCTCAACCCATATTATCGTAGCTATTTTCTGAAATCACCATCTTTCGCGAGATCCTTGGCCTTACCATTTTTTCAGCAATGAGCGCTCGTTCTTACAGTACGTTTAAACCCCCGTCCCATTGCCTACTTTCTCTGGCAAGAAAACGAGAGCTCGAATTGACTGTCTTGAAACAGATTATGTTCATCACACTGGAAAAGAGATGCAAAATGTTTATGGTCAGGGAACAACCCGAAGGATTCTTGATTGACCTTGTTCATTCGGTGAACCAAGATGCTATGTTTGTTTCCAAACATTACAATGTTTCGATATCTGTAGGTACTTCTTCAGGGCAGAAGAAAAGTCTTACATAATTAATTGAATGGGGCCGGCCATAATTCATTACAGAGACCTTGTAATCCTGGATCGCATATTCACACTTGGCTATCACTGAGTCCAGGTCATCACTGCCTACACCCAGTGCCTCATTGTGCTTCGAGGCAGACCATACATGGGGCAAAAGTGCTTGATGATGATGTCAGAGAGTGCACAATGCATCAAGGCAGGAGCTTGGGTAAAGGGACCAAGTGGAGGGGGATAATGAAGAAATGGAAACAGTGAGGATATATATCTGACAGCCGGGTTCTTTTTTTGTAATATGCAGATTATTTAATTGGCACATTTCCTAATTGTTTTTGCATAATCGGCTGCGGGAGTGATGTCCTTAGCTTGCCATGTAACGCAACGATGAAAGGTTGTCATCCTGCCTGTGCCTTGCTTGCTGTCTAAGGTTGGATGGCCTTCTGGGGGAGTCGGCAAGGATATTAGTCATTGCCATCATTTGGGAAAGAGTTTGATTCCATCATCTAAAGCAATGGCTCAGTGAACGGCAGGTCCAGCTTTCCAAGAAGAAAATCAGTCATGGGCCAAACGAATTGAGCTTTATGGCATAGAGCAATGTCCAAAACCAATCGCTTTTGGGTTGTTCAACTCCAGGACTCGAGGGCCGTATCCATGCCAGGTTTTCAGGATACCGCTCATTAATATTCATGAGATAAATTATCAAACAATGATTCTAAATGTATGCACATTTTTCCTCGTTAATATTACTGAGGGATATCCTGAAAACCTGTCAGGATTCTGGCCCTCGAGGCCCGGAGTTGGACAACCCTGGACTAAATACATGTAATCTGTTGTGCAATTCAAAAAGTTTTATTATTATTTTTTTAATTAAGATTTGTCGATATCCAATTGAAAGGCAGAAGAGTCTTAGAGGCTGCCCATTACAACATGGTTTTCTCTTATTTAACCACTGCTGGCGTTACCAACGCGGTCCATTAAAGGACTTCCAGGATAGTACCACTCTCTTCCTTCTGTATCATTGGACAGTTTTTAGAGCAAACAAGGGACACCTAACTTTAAAGGCACGATTTGCAGGTCTCGAAGTACCTAATATGTTAAGTACCGAGGATTGGATTTAAGCATAACAAAGAAATCAGAAAAAATACAGACGTTGAGGGTCTCCTCTGACTCAGCCAAAGTCCATACCCCTTCAATGGCAACAGTTAAAGCATGGTTACTCATTATGTGGCCCATCAGATTTTATGGACTACAACACCCACTACCCCGGGCCAGCATAGTCAGTGGTGAGGGATCATGGGAGTTATAGTCCAAAACAATGAAAGGGTCACCAAATGAGTAACCATTGCCTAATGGATCGCCCCTGTCTATGAATAGTGGTGATATAGGTCATGACGTGTAAAGATGATTCCCCCAAGGGTAAAAGTGGGTATTTGACCCCCTCCTGCACCTGGTGCAGCTCTTGCCAAACATCTGTGAAGCTATTCCAAGAGGTACATCTCGACTGCCACGCTTCCCTCGAAACCAATTCACCTCCTGGCGACCGTAGCACCAGAGGAAATATAGAATTGCGGGGGGCAGAAGACTGCACTGTTGGGGACATGGTGCTATTTTGATCCCACAGTCAAAGTACCATTGTCCCTCCACCTCCTGCACCAGACATCTGTGCAACCAAACCGTGTACCCAAGCTGTCTTTCACACTTCCCTGCCCCCCAGAAACGTACGGAGGGTCGTCAGGCTGAAAGGGCGAGGGAGGGTGTACAAAACTCCCCCGTTGGAGAAACAGGGCTTAGCACTATTTGGCCATAGCAGAAGTCGCCTCAGTTCCTCCAGAGATCTCCCCGCCAACCCCAAAGGTTCCCAGTCAATTCCTGATTTACAAACTTCCGGACCCCAATAGAAGTAGCACCCGAGGTTGGGGCGTAAATGCGTTCCTCTGGACAAAGGACAAAGCACACAGGCTGGGCCCTGCAGTCCCAGAACCCTGTGGCTGAGCGGCTGCGTCCCTGGACCACCCCGGCCTGCATCCCTGTTACAATGGGAGGCTGTTTCGCAGGTGGAGGTAAAACGCGGCCTTTCGAGAAGAGGAGCACGAGTTCTGTGTGTGGGCAGCACGCAAAGCACACACCACTCACCTCTTCCCTAGCAAAAGAGACGAATGCACTTGGGCCAAGAACAACTCATCCATGGGATGGAGGGGGGTGGGGGGGGGACAAAGGGCGGGTGGTGGGCAGGTCAGAATAAACCAAATAGCATTGTACTGTCTTTGGGCTCTTCGTTTGCAGTGAACATGGCATTGGTCCTTTCAGCCGCGACTGCTCCCTGGCACCTGTCCTGATTTTTTGCTTAGTGGAAGCTATCATGTTTATTTTATATTATTTTTTTATTTAATATAATGGGCCTCATAACGAGCTTGCCAGTAACCCACAGGTAGTAGGAGAGGGTTACCAGCGAACTCACCGTACTGTTGCCGGTGCCCGATATCAGGGTGCCAGCAACAGCGGTAAATTCACATTCCATGGAGTCTGGTAGGTTTGCCCCAATCACCGGCAGTGGTAGTACCGGTGCTGGTGATTAGGTGAAATCTTTGCCAGTAGGGGCCTGAACCCCCAGCCGGTAAGGCCTGCCTGAAGTTGACTGCCCCTACTGGCAAACTCGGAGTTTGCCGGTCTGGTAAAAATGCCAGATCTGATATTACTGGAATTTGTTGCGGCATTTTTACCGGGTCGGCATACTCATAATGGGGCCCAATGTGTTTTTTGTTACATCAAACTATTTTACATATATAAAACTATAAATATTTACAGATGACATATACAAATTTAAATTCACAATTGACATTCATAAAACATACTTAAAATTCATGGCGATCAGCATAATTGCTACAATTTGCGATTTTCCATTAAATCTTCACACCCAGTTTTCCTTCTGAAACCTTCCACACATTGTATAAAGCTACCAGGAGTGACCTATTATTTAAAACTATAATATGAATAACAGCATTAAGCATTTCATGTTACATGTCTTCAAGTATTGCACCCTAAGGTAAACACTTCTATCCCCTTGTCTATGTAGAAATAGTCTCTCCTCTCTACAAAGCCTTTTATAAGTCCTAGGATGATATCATATGCAATGCCACTTATAACGCGCCTGTACACAAGTGTTTCTAGGCGCGACAAGGCAAGCAGGGGAGGACAAGAGGGAGGACAAAACAACAACCTTACTAGGCCCTGTGACATTCAGATCGTGCAAGTGCAGGACTTCAATGGTTTCTGCAAATCTCCACAAATCTCTGAACAATGAGAACTCGGCAGCCTACTGTATTGCACATGCCTGCATGCCAATAATGTATGAAGAATTGCAAGCCTTTTGTGCAACCTAGGGTATGTGCCATGCACTGTAATTATGGTACCACATGGTCATAAATTGGCAACAGCTCGACAATCATGTGAGTACCTACACACTTAATGCCAGTGCCTTTCGAATGCCTATTTGATACCTATATGCAAGCCAAAGCTGTTGCCTTTGAAAATGCTTGTTTTTAAAAGGACTTCAGTGCAAGGAGCAAATGCGAGAACATGCATATTTGTTTATAAATCAAGTGGAAGGCACACTCGGTTAAGATTTGTATTGCACCAAGAGCTCATTTACAGCAGTAATAAACAAATAACTGTCGGACGATTGATTGGAAATAACACCGGCATGCCCTATGCAGCACACCCTTTAATGTTACTATGAGATAGTGCTACCTCAAAAAGATGCCAAGAGTTTGCGTTTTGGGTGAAGAGGGGCACTTAGTAATTGGGAATGGCCATAGGGAGTAGCATAGCCATGGCTGGCCACAGGGGACAGCAAATGGCCAAACAAGGCTACGTGTCCCTGGTCACATCCCATCTCCACCCTATCTGCACACCCCCGCGATACTTTCATCCTAAAGGTCATGCTAAAGCACCATTTAACAGAAGAAACTAAGCATCGGACAACAGTTGTTCCTTTCTTGATAGAAGTTGTTCATTTGTACTAATGCCACACATGTGGTCATGCATTCTGACGCAAACAGCTGGAACACGCTCCCATTACATGCCAGAAATAAGACGTCCCATCAGTGTTTCAAGAAGTCTTTAGAAACCTAGCTATTCAACAAGGCGAGGGCTGCACAATCCATCGCCAGCCTCTCCTTGTTTTACGTTCCACTTCTGTTATTGACTCTCTGTATAATGTACATTTTTTATGAAGTGTGAATTCTGTTTGTTCCCATTTCCAAATGTAGTGAGTTTTTTTTTCCTACTGTGTTTATATATGCAAGATATCTGTAACTACGCCGTGGCAACCCCAGGTTTGAGCGCATTATAAATGCAATCAATCAATCAATCAATAGGCCTCACATTGTGTAAATGAGAATTCATGTTGCTCTTTCAGAGCAATAATCAGTTATGTCAGCCTTTAGTGGACATGAGGCAGCTTTTAAAGTGATTTCCCAATGTACAACTCACCCATTCATGTATTTGTACTGCAGTTTTGCAGCTGGGTGGGCAGTATGACACAGTTCATGTCAGAATATTGATTTCTGTTCAGTCTGATTCAGCAATAACCGTGCCATCCGGCACAGTGTCGCTTCTAGATAATGATATGAAAGGTTATTTATAACGTGCTTCATACCCAGACGTTTCCAAGCGTGGACCCAGGGATCGAACCTGTGTTGCTCTGCGTCGTCTTGTTTCCAAGGGGAGCACGTTGCCCCTGAGCTATTCTCCCGAGACACAGTGGAAACAATGTTGTCCAATGGTGCCTTCTGCATTGCACTACCAACATGCTGACCTGGCAGCTTTGTGCATAGTCCTGAACGAATGCAAAGTGTGAAATGCCCTGGACATCCAAAATCCTATGCAATCGCATAAGATCAAAGGGCCAATTCTGCATAATCCTGCTGCAGCTGTTTAAAGATGTGAGAGGTTTTAGTTGGTTGTCTGCATAGCCCACTGCTGACACCTGAGTGCAGATCAGAAATGAATACTTTTCAGGGGTAAGGGCTGGAATAAACACCTGGACCGCAGAGCCTAGCCGGTCGCAGAGTTAGGACTCCTTTCAGTGATGGGGTTTCAATAGGAAACTCTCACAACTAGGGATGTAATGTAATGTAACAGAACATATAAAGCGCAACTACGGCCCGTAGGCTTCTAGGCACTAGACACAAACTAAAAAGGGCAATCCCCGAGTGAGAAAAGACCAAACGAGCAGATGAAATATGTTAAAACAGGTGAGTTTTAAGATCTTTGCAGAAAGGCAGGTATTGTTCAATGTCCCTGAGGAAGAGAGGACGCCCATTCCACAGAGTGGGAGTCAGAACCGAGAAGTTATGGCCCCCGCAGTCGGGTTGATGCAAGTGGCTCAAGAGGTCGAATGTGGTTCGACTTCCCATTTTATTTTTATTTTGTGTATTTTTGAGTTTGCCCATTGGGAGTGACCGCAGACAGAATTGCATCCGCCCCCCCCGAGAGACTACTATTGCGCGTCTAAATTACTGAAACATTAAAAATAGTTGGCGGGTCTTCACCAGGCACAGTTCACGGGCGAAAGAGCAGACGTTTTGGAAAATCGTCAAACAGGCGGGGGTGACATTGGTTTTGCTCAGTAAGGACTTTTTTGTGTTTACTGATTTGTATTTTTTTATTTGCATTGAAACGACCCACACTGTCGTTGCAACCCGAAAGGGTAATTGCCTGCAGGTGCGCGTACTATGACCAGACAATGCCTTTCCCACATTTGCCAGCAGGTCAGTAATTGACTCCTGTCTCGCAGTGATGGAGAGAGGTAGCACAGTAGTGGCCGTGAATGCCAAAATGATGATGATATAATGGGAGCTATGTTTCTGTTAGGAGGAGTCTGGAGGCAGGAGGTAGGATGATTAAGGTGTCTTTATTCAGTTACATCTTCAGATCAGTTGTCATCAGGTACATTTATTTATTTATTTATTTATTTATTTATTTATTTATTTTGAAGCTTATATAGCGCACCAAGCCCAGAGGTATCAGGGCGCTTTCTTACATGATGTGGCAGTTACATTAGTTACACGAGCAGGATCAAAAGATAGACATTGAGCACAAAAATGACAGCATGGTTACATACAGTGAATGCAGATACAAGGAGGGAGATGGATATCAGAAGGTTGTACAGGTAAGATATTGGGAGATCCCGAAGCTCAGGGCAGCCCACTGGCTCCCACCACCAAGGCTACAATCTTCCAACTGCGTGGGTGGAACTTTCAGTCAACCCCAAACATTCCAGACACACACAGAACATTCCACTCATGATATCATGACTCACGTGCATTCAGGGAACAGGGAACGAACAGGGAAACCAGTCATAACTTACCACCCTCCCACCCTATGCAACAGAGACATTCGCACAACAAGATAACACAGCACACAGCATCACCACACACAACCCAGACACATGCATATGCACTCTAAGAACTGAGGAATCCAGTTATACAACGGGGCACAACTAACCCCCTGCCAACAGAACCACACCAATATTACCACTAACGTAGCCACCAAAACAGCACAGGATGCCTTCTACCCACCAGTGAAATATTGGAGGGTCGCAAGCTTGCCACACTTGCCACACTTGAGTACTGCCTGCCCCACCTTGCGCCTACAAACTACATACCAGGCCATCAAAACAAAACCAAATATGTGCTGGCACGTGGCACTGCTGCACCCCTACAAGTACAAAACTAACCTCCAACATGCACTGTTTCACACGAGGATGACACAATACACAGGATGCCAACATGCAAACCACGATCATGCAACCCAATCATGAAGGACCACATACTCATCAAACACATGCAATGGCAACAACCTTGCACAGAAGATTTCCCAGATACGTTTCCCTACATTCCCACTCTGTTGGCCAGGCCAACTGAGCAGACATTGGGCCTCTTTACAACCCCGCCGGTAGCCGTACCAGTAAAAATGGAAGGTTGCCACCAGAGTTGTGTTTTTTCCGGCAATTGGCTTTAGGTAAGCATTACAGCCCCAGCAATCCATGAAGCCAGGTGCTGTACAATGTTACTCCCCATTCCCATTTGAGTCCCATATGACTCAATGGGAATTGGGAGGACAGAAGCATTGGCACTGTGCGCAGCAATACCGGTGCTTCCGTCAAAGCCAGCTGGGGGGTGCCGTACCGTTAGCCAGGGTCAGACATGTACAGTCAATCCATCATCAGTTCTTTCTTCCTTCCGTCACTTAAGGTTGACCACTTGACTGCGTTCTCTGCGGCTTCCATCTTGGAATGGGGAGGGTGTATCTTATTCAATCACCATCCCCCTGTGGGGCATTGCTACTAATAGTTTGCTCAGTGGTGTGTTGCTGTAGAGAAGATCACCAAGGGTCCTGTGAAGAAGGCAAGAGCTTACATGCAAGGCCGGTCTGAACCCCGGGAAAGGGAACCTCGGAGGGACATTTCCTTTTCACTCTTTGGTTCCAACCCACACTCAGGGAGTGACTACAGGGACCCCCTGCACAGGGGTGTTGCTCGGTCTGGAAAAGATCCGGGGCTACGCTAATGTCGGGACTGTCAAGAACTCGAGGCTAGCTAGCCTTTTGATTGCAGCCCCTGAACTTCTATCAGGGGCTATGTCTAAAAGACCCAGAACTATATCCCCCTCAGCCCCTGTAACAACGCCCCCTATGCCCCTCCAGCAGCGCCTCTGCCCTAGTGTATCACAGCAGGCCAGGTGCTAGGGCTACTCAAAGCTTCAATGATTTGTTTGTCATCCTTACTCTGGACCCTTTTTCTGGATTCCAGAACATAAGTAGAGTGGCGAGTGCATACTGCAATGAAATAGCTATTTGTGCTGCCGGGTAAGTCAAGGTGAATTTGGCTGTCGAATCTGCCATAAGGATTTTTTTTTAATTCTGAATACGGACGATGGACATTTCCAAACGTGGTTCCAAATGTAATAGAATCCCAACACTGATCAATCAGCATTCAGAGTAGGCATTTGGAATTCTAGTTGCAACTGACCAATCATCGACAGCTCATGATGATTAGCCCTAAATTCCCAAACCTGTGATCTCCGCAGTCATTTGTGAGGCTCTGAGCATCTCGTTGCACTGATGCTGGTTTTGCTGGTTACCAGTTATTGCCGGCTTGCTCCACCCATTCCAGGGGAAAAGGTTTCAGACTCTAGCCAAAAATTGCTGAGCTCAGATCCCATGTCTCGGGAGGATAGCTCAGAGGCAACGTGCTGGCCTTGGAAGCAACGCAGCTTCGACCCCCGGGTCTGCGCTTAGAAACCTCTGGGTATTAAGCGGGTTATAAATAACCTATCATATCATAGTATGACTGTCCTCATCCGCTTATGGGCAAAGGGCCTGGAGGAGTGAAGGGGAACGTCAAAGCCTGAGTGCTTACAGGCGGGGCTCTCCTACTGTGTCCTCTGACACCCCCCCCCCGCTCGCTCCTTTCTTGGCCCATATATAGGACCGGCTGTAGGGCTACTCATGTGAAGTCAATGAGTGATCAGTTCTCCCTTCCTCTCATGCGCTTGGCCTCATGACTCATTTCTCTTCTACGCTATATCGGAATGAGGAGGACGTCGCTTCTTCATTGCGTATTCACCTGTGAGTCGTTGCCACTAATAGTTCATTGAGTTGTTCCCTAACTGCCCATCTGTTCATCAACTACACGCACCCACTCTTTTTAAAAAACTATGAAACCTATCTATAATTAGGAATTAGGGAGTTGTTAGGGTGCTCACTGTCGAGCGGTAGTGAAGCACCACAACAAGGTTTATCTAATAAATGATTACACCGTGGGAAAGACGCCAGCCAATCAAGTGCCCAGGAATGGATGAGGTTGAGTCTGCCTGTATCCACTCCAAGGCTCCCTTGACTATTTCCTGTCTCCATCTTTGTTTGTAGTTTGTTTTTGGAGGAAATCGGCCACACTGTCTGGGATGAGGACCTGAGTTGCTCATAGGGTTAAAGGCCATGTTCAGGGCGGACATGGGTGGAAATGGCCCTACTCCTTCACAAAAATGCTCACTACACTCAGGCAGGGTTCAGGCTACTGGGCCATTATCAGTCTTATCCGCCCCCCCCCCAACAGGGCCATTTATGACATATAAAGGTAAAGTCATTGTTGCAGGGCTGGTGTCGCTCTACTTCCCCGTATTGAGTGGCGTCTCCTCGTGATCTCTAATAGGTCAGCGTGTTTATACAACACACCAGGCAGGGCAAAATGAACACTCAAGACACTATGGAATCCTGGGACAGGAAGTCCAATTGGGAAAAGAGAGACTACTTCTGCACAGGTGTACTTTTACATTAGGATAATAGTATGTTCTTGCTAGATCCTAAGCACAGTAGACATTTCTGAAAGGTCCTTTTTCATTGCAAGGCCACTTGGAGAGCTGGGTATGGAGACGTCGTTAATAAAAGCAGCCGTGTTGTCAGAAGCCCATCTTTACTGGTGTGTTGCTCAGCCATGTTTTCATGGAATATGAACATTTGGGGTCAGTGGCCTCTTAGAGGTTGCCTGCAACACCTGTCAACTTCGTTGCAACTCCTGAAGTTCAAAGGAAGATGACTGCAGCTTCTTCAGAACACATCTGCCCGTTTCCTTAGTAGCTGCCTTTTATCTACAAATATACATCAACGTGCTGTGTTATTGAATATTCGCAAAAGATTGTTGAACGGCATCACACAATGGCCTATCACCTGGGTGGAAGACTGTCTGATATCACCTCCTGTGCTGACATCAGGAGTGAAAAGGCATATGAGGTCCATTTTCCAGCCCTTATCATTTTGGTGACATGAGCCCCCTCCCCACCTCCTGTTTAGTTGACTGCCCAATCAATGGAAATGTTGGGGTCCAGTTAGTACATTCCTTAAAGCTGCACCCCCATACTTTTTCTCCACAAACAGATCTCATGCTGGAAACAAGTTTCAAACAAATTAATTGGGGACGATTTTTTCGTTTCCTTGATCCTTGTGTTGGAATTGTCTTAGGTAACACTGGCAGTCTCAGGAGGATAGCTCAGGCGCAATGCGCTCGGCTTGGAAGCAAGATGACGCGGAGCAAAACAGTTTTGATCCCCGGGTCCGCGCTTAGCAACCTCTGGGTATTAAGCGCGTTATAAATAACCAATGACTTTCACGATAGGGCCATAGTTCTAGCATTTCCTACAAGAGCATTCCCCAGAAACACAAAATGACATCCCAAACAGATGGCAGGATACCACTGTGTGCAATAATGGGTGGGAGAGAAGAACATGTTTTGCCCATCCATCTATTAGCATAAGGCTCGAGTACAGTGGGATTAAACTGTGGGGTTGCCCCCCCTCCAATCCTCCCTGCCCATGGACCCCTTCTGTGGATGCCGATGTGGGTTGCTCTTTCAAAAGGGAGAGATTAACTGTGATTAATGGAAAATATCGCCATTTTTGGGAATTGGGGGGGGGGGTTGTGAACAGCATTCTTTAGCAAGGGCGGGGCTCAACTTAAACTTGTTTGGAACCCACAGGGCTAGACTAACTATGGGAATCCCTCCCATGTGGCAGCCAGTGCATTTCTTTTATTGGGGGGCCATATTTGTGTGAAGCTGATCCCAGAAATCGACAGGAAAATAATTCGGTTCAAAACAAAAAAAGGAAAAAAGTTAGTTTTAGCTAAGAAACCTTATTCAGTTATATGTGAGGTCTGTGTGGGAGGGCTCAAAGAAAGCACGTGGCCATGGCAGGGTTACAATGGCGAGCCCCTTCCGGGGAGAGATACACAGAGGTATCTGCGCTTACATTATAGGGGGACCGGTTCTGCCCAGAACTGTCCCGGAATTGGGTGCTCTGTCCCCCTTTTTCAAGATTATTTTTCAATTGGAAAACTCAGTGGTCCCGGTTTTTGGTAGTAGGTCTTCAGAGCTGGCAGGCTGGAATGCACAATCTCACACAGACGAAGTGCTGCATTTTAAAACTTAAGATAGTGGTAGTTTGTGATAAATTAATATGTGGGTTCTTTTTTGTTATTTTTGTGAACAATAAACCAAGAGAATATGTGTTGATTGCACGAGTAACACTCAAACCACTTCTCCTCCAACCCCTACTGCAGTGTAGTGCCTGGACAGGCACTGTCGAACGTTAGTCCTACTTTTATGTTAGTTGCCCTGTCTCGGTTTTTTGTTTTTTAAATCTGGTCACCCTAGCTTACAAATATTCTTTTATCTGAAGTTTAGGAACCGGCCAATCGTGATCATGGTCATTACATCCTTTCTGGAGGTCTCAGAGGCAGATGCAGTTCAAACCTACTGAGTATTTAGTGAAAAATCTGCTATAATATTTGCCACATTTCTGCACAGTTCGAAATTCCGTAGTTGCCGAGTGCAAATGTTTCCAAAACATGTCAAAATCTGCAGGTGATCTGTAAAATCTGCGAGCGGTGTGAAAGTCTGAGGGCCCGATTCATGGAATATTTGCCCGGTTCAAAGTGACTTTGCAAAACTGAAAAGTGACTTTGCACTGCCGACACAAACACATGGAACCGTGCAAAGTGTATTTTTGCCATGAAAAGTCCGGGCAAAGTCATTTTGTACCGCAAAAATGACTATGTGCCGACTTTTCCCAGACTTTGCACTACAAAAATACAGTGCAAAGTCACTTTGAAACGGGCAAATATTCCATGAATCCGGCCCTGAACAAATCTGCATTTTCTGCAGAAAAATCTACTCCGCAGATATGGCCCGTCTCCAGCGGAAGGAAAGTGATTTTCTCTGGAAACATAATAGGGAGCATTGCAAGTTATCAATTAGGGATACTACCTATTTATATAATGATAATGATGTGCTATTTATATAGCGCCTTAATCCAAAGCGCTTTACAGAGCACACATTTACATACCATATCACCCAACCGAAATTGGTACTCATTTATCGACCTGGGAAGGATGAAAGGCTGAGTTGGCCTTGCCGAGATTCGAACCTGCGATCTGCAGATCACAGCAGCGAGCGCTCAACCCGCTGAGCTATCTTACCGGCTGAGATAGCCGGTAAGATAGCTACATAAGATATAAGACTGCTGTGAAGGGGTAAATAAAGCAATGTTCAGTAAATTAAAATCAGGTGATCAGAATTAATCAAATAAAAGACTAAGCAATGCTGGACTATATAGCAGGATCAAAGTCCAGTGGGGAGGATTCACCAAAAGAGTGAGGACCCTTCCCTTAGAACTACCAAGAACCAATAACCTGGTCTATTGGATGGTCCTCTCAGGGCAGCCTAAAATTATGTGTTACTTCCCTGTGCCTTACCAGAAGCGAAACATCCATTTGCACATCAGTCTGGGCCCACCAACGAGGACGATTCAGTGCCGAAAGGCCAGGCAATTCAAGAGTACCCACACCAACCCTTATTGACTGACGTAGAGCAAGGGTTTCATGCATGGATCACCCAAACTAAGCCACTGGTGAAAGCCCCAGCATTTGCCTAAAGTGTGAGACCTCCGCTACCGAGAACCAACAAGGCCAGGTAACTGAGCTATATAAGACGGCACCCACCCTGGAGCAGTGGTAGAAGTGCACCGAACAAAGTAGTGGAACCGTAGTCTCGGCAGGGGGGAGGGTAGGCGGAAGCATAGTGCACCTTAGCAGATACACCGGCCGTATGAGTGGAAAAGGAAGGCAGGTAAAGTTATGAAGGAAATTGATGGAAGTGGAAGCCTGACGTGAAAGGGACTGTGAATACCGGAAAAGCCCAGATCAGGACAGAGACGCAGAAAAGTACCCACACCCCTTCTGGGGACATTACGCTAACCCAGCTCCTCACTTTCGAGACAGAAATGCCAACTAACCAATCCACTAACAATTTCCCCCCCTCTGCATACACCTCTCAAACTCCAAAACAAACACAACCACAAACCTACAGCACAACAAACCACACTAACTTCACTACAATGCAACAACAAAACAAAAGCACACATAGACTCACACAACAGTGCACTCCGACTACCGGCCGCAAACACCCCAGGCCCAGCCAACGGACCCATCGGGCTGAGGCTACCAACAGCAAATCACTGCCCTCTTGTTCTTTTCCAGCTTCCTCCCACTTACCCACCCTCCCTTTCCCCTTATCAGAGCCGCCAGAGCGGCAGGGGACCACTACGGTGGTGATAGTGTGCGGTACAAATGTCCTTTAACATTAACATTCCTGTACCTTTCCTGTACCTCTGTAACTAAGCTCTCACAAGTAACAGCGCCTCAATGCCCGTGGGCTGCTTGCGCGCTATATAAATCTAAATAAATAAACATGGGACAAGGGGTCGCCGCTGGGGCTTTGCAATGGTAGTGACTAGTAGCTAAGGCTCCTATTACAACTTTACACTTGCACAAGGACATGAATGGGCAAATCCTCTATATAGAATGGTGAATATGGTCGGAAAAAGTAGAAGAATGGTAAACAGAAAAAACAAAAGTAGTGGAACATCGTTCCCGACCGTTCCTGCTCACTTCAATCTCTGCTCTGGGTGGTCTACAAAGACAGTGTTGTTCCCCGTGCCGTACCGGAGGAGAAATAACCCTTTTCATATCAAATTGGTTCCATCCATAAGGACGGTCCAGCACCAGCAGTCCAGGCAATTCTCCTCTGGACATGAGGACCAACAGCCATCTTTATGAAATAGTGTCATTAAAAGTCAGCAGACAAAAACAACAAAGAAAATTAATGACAAGCAGGAAACGCTTAAAGACCACTGGTGATGCTGTTGTTTATGTTATGATATGTTATTTATAACGCTCATAACACCAAGAAGTTTCTAAGCGAAGACCTGGGGAACGAACCAGTGGTGCTCTGTGTCGCCTTGCTTCCAAGACGAGCACATCGCCCCTGAGCTATCCTCCTAAGATAAATAAATAGCGCAATATTGAATCTCTCGGTTTCCTGGATAAACTGTGATATCATGATGGCTTTCCAGACCTTCTTCTTGGGGCTGTGACCACGTGTTAAAGTCGCAGGACCCCCCCCCCCCCAGTCCTGTATTACATTATAGATTCTACACTGCCTGGGAAATCCCAGATGTGTCATTGACTACTGCTAAGTCAATGGCTACAGTGGCTGCCTGGAGCTCCAGCACTTCTGCTCAAAGTGACAAGTATGGCCAGAAAACGGAGAGCGGGAAAGTCTTGCAAAACCACACGCCCTACCTACACGCCCCCTTGGCACCAAACTCAGACAGTACACACGCGTGTGAAGGCAGGGGCAAGGCTGCCCGCGTGCATTGCCCTCTGTGCCTGTTACGAAAGAGCTGAAATCCGCAGCCTAGAGCCAGGCCGGAAAACCACAGAGCAACAGGGTCTAAAATTATCCCATCTGGAGAAGAGGGCGTGGAGACGGAGGTTAAACCATGCACCGGGATGTTGAAACCCGGGCATGTCGGCGCTGCCCTTACAAAGCAGTTGCTTTTGGGATAAGGGCTGAAATGAAAGCGGGCCTGGCGAGAAATAGAAAAAAAAAAAGAAAGCAGGCCTGGCTCTAGCAAAGGACATAAGAAGAGCTTGTGAGCAGATGTGTCTGCTGCTGTGCTGCTGTAGGGTTTTATCACACATCTGCCTATTGAAGGCTTCATCACTGGAGTGCCAGTCCCGGGGGTGTATCACAACATATTGTAGGGGCTTATCCACATATGTTCTTTATATATTTTGGGATTTGTTAAATTAGCCCATCTCTCCCCTCCTCTACAACCTATTCTTGTAATCTGAAGCAAATTCTTTGTCGCCTTGAGTGACAGAAAGAGAGAGAAAGGGAGAGTTATCATTCCAGTAGTCCTTCAAGGATCTGCAACCACTCGCTCTCAAGATGTGTTGGACTACAACTCCCATTAGCCTACCCTGCATAGGCTAAAGAATCATGGGAGTTGTAGTCTAAAACATTTTAAGAGCTATAGATTGCACACTCCAATAGAATAGAAACACGGTGGGCAGAAGGAGCTGGTTGGGGTTATTCAAGTTACCAATTGCAGCTATGCCGGCACAGCATTCTTGGTCTGCAAAGCAAGACTACTAACAGAATGTCCATTGTACAGATCAGAAATCAGAAACCAGTCACTCTCCAGATGTTCTGGGCTACGACTCCAACAATACCTTATCGGTCACTGTGCTGACTAGGGTTGGGGATCCGGGGAGCCAAAGGTTGCACGCACGCGGTATAGGTTTCCTGAAAAGTTTTAGTATAGTGTCTACAGGCAGACCAGTGTCCAAAATGAAGATTGGTTCCTGATGTCATCGAAGAAAACATACGTGAACAGGGCAGTCGCTAGGCATTTCCTACCTTTCAAGGGGTTCTTCTGTCCTTTCCGGTTCTGGAGGACCCTGATCCTAGTGTCAGGCCTTGAGATGACATCATTTTGGGCCTATTTCTAGTTGCCTTGGGTTCTGTCAGCCGAGGTTTCCTTTCCAATCACAGAGTTTGCTTTGGTGTGTTTTGTGGTAGGCAACTCAACATGTTTTTCGAGTGTCTATTACAGTCCAACTGCCGCACGTGGGGGCACAACTGAAACCTGGAGGCATTCTACTCTCTCCATGATGCCACCAGATGGCATGACGAGGCCACCGGCAGGTGTCGGATCAGGAAGAGCATTCTGGCCGAGCAGGGCATTGGAAAGCCCCGCCCCCTCTGATTTGCCACATGTACCCTGCTTTTGGGCCAATCATATAGTCTGAATATTTAGGTTACTCCAATTGGCTGAAAGACATGGCATCCTCTCCAGTTCGTGCGAAATGATTTGAATGTCGATCCACGGGAGGGGGGGGGGGGAGCAAGCTTCAAAGGAATTCTGATCGATTGCACCTGCGCCATTGAATTCAAACCAATTCTTCCATTGATCATCCTCTCACTGCCATATTTAGATGATTTAATATGAAACCAAAACAGTGGTTTAAGATAAGCCCCAGTTTGGACTCAAATCATGTCCTCATCCTTCTCAAATGATTACATGCTGACAGCCAAAGCAATGCCCACATAAGCCACGCATTGCCGTAAGACGTATATGGGAGGATAACGCAACAGACCTCATGCCTCAAACGGATTCCACAAGGCCCCGCAACCTTTGACTCTCCAGATGTTTTGGACTACAACACTCATCAGCCCTAGCCAGTATAGCGAATGGTGCGGGATCATGGGCTGTTGAGCATGGACCCAGACCACATGGTGGCACGTTCGGCTTTCGTCTCCGAATGCCAACTTCTGGTCTCTGGTCGCATTGTTGAATTCTATCAGCAATGAAGGAACTGGTGGAGATAAGAGAGTGGATTCAAGTTGATAACATGTGATTTGGAATTCAAAAGCCAAAGACCAGCTTTACTAGTGCCCCAGAGCCCATATGGCCTATATGGGAAACCTACAAACAAACAATTTGGAAAATCATCCGTTGTTAGCTAATCACTGCCTGGATTTTCCTGAAGAGTACAAGGATTACAAGGATTTTCTTGACTTCCTATTAAATAAAATGGCTGCTGCACCTTATCGCCATTACTTCTGATTAAACGGAATGGCTGCCTACTGCGGGAATGCCCTTTAGCTAAGGGGGCTTCACCATCAGGGTACACCACACCAGGAAACATGACAAATCCACTTTTGCTAGAGAATTTCAAAGTGCATACAAGGGGAAATTAACTTTATAAGAGAAGTATTTCCTGCAATTTTGCCAGAGGCGTAATTGAAAAAAAAACCCTCATAATACTGCAATATCGTGACTAGAAAAATCATGAGATTTGCCTATTGTGTTTTAAGATTTACATTTTCTAAACACTCTACTATTCATATTTCCAAGTGAGTTTAAGTGTGTTTTGCTTGATGTCTTGTTGTATCAGACGTGCTCTATGGTGGAAAATTACAACTTACTGTGGCACGTCTGCGCCCTGTACGCGTGCCTAGACAGCACAACGGTTACCCTGTCCTCCCGTGCACAGAGATCTTATCCCGGTTATGCAATAGCAGCCTTGTCTCAGAGCACAGAGCAAAACAAGCACAAATGTTGCCTGTAGTTGCCAATTTAGAGAAGAAAAGCAAGTTACTCTGGGCTCACTGCATATCCCCCATGGCACGCGGGAGGAAGCAAAAAGCCACAAGGCATTTATGGCACTGATTTGCTGTACCCGGACACGTTTCAGAAAATGTATTGGCTATGTAGGGGTCAAAGTGCTAAGAGAGGCTGGAAAAGGAATAACTTTATTGTTGGGGTCAGACAGGTCAAGGCATCCATGGAATTATCACAGCTAACCAGCCTTACAGATAAGAGATATATCGGCCATTTTTACCCCCTAAAATAGGCAAATACTCCCAAAAAATAAAAACAAGGAGTAAAAATACTCTCAACAAGAAATAGGAAACTGGTACATAGGACCTTGTGCCCCTGTTTTCACCCACAGAGCTCCATGGATATGTTGGGCCCAGTCGTGCCTGTAGTACCACAGGAAGAAACTGGTATTATTATTACTGCCTGATCAGAAGAAGTAAACATGTAGCTTTTAATGAGCATGAACAACCAGCTGCAAAGAAATAATTATCACAAAAACATTTCAGTTTTCCAGTTAAAACATATTTTCACTCAGTTATAAAATACTCCCATTGGGAAGTGGACTTACGTGTTTACTCCCCAAAAAATAATTTCACTCCCAACTTTAAAAAATAGGCAGTAAAATACTCTCCCTTCAAAATCTTATCTGGAGCAGTGCAGCTAACCACCAAATATTTCCTATTGATTTCCATACCAGGATATTTTCGGAATCTCATGTGGTTTTACAGACATTCAAACTAGCCCTTGTGAGAATTCAGACGAATTCAAGAAGTATTGGGGTGTCATGTAGGTTCTTATGAAATTCTAAGTATTGTTCCCAAAATCCCACTGGTTTCTCACAAGTTCTTATAGTTATAGGAACCTTATAAGGTATTGCTATGTGGGTAGCGATCAAACGGGCCCATGTTACAAGGATCGCTCTCATCAACCAGGCAATACACATAAAAGCGACATACACACTGCAAATCCTCCTGTGTTGTCTACCTGGTCTAAATGAAGAAATTCCTGCAAAGGAAGTATGTTATTGAAACTTGCGGGGAGTTGCGTGAATGGATGTACCTACGTAGATACACCACCTTGGACCACACAAGAGAAACACTGGCCGGTCGCAACTTCACACAGAGTGGGCACCACGGCAAGATCTGTCAGTGATGTGTAAACTCTTAAATACCACACAAAGAAGAACATGTAGAATTGCTGATCATTCAAAAGAGTAGACTCTCTCTCTCTCTCTCCCTCTCCTTCGCTATCTCCCTCTTTTCTTGCTCTCTTTCTCGCTCCCTTTTTCTCTCTCACTCACAATCTCTTTCTCTCTCCCCTCCCACTTTCTCTTTGCTCTCTCATGCACTCTTTCCTTTCTCTCTGTACCCTTATCTCTTTCTCTCACTTTTTCAGTTGCTCTCCCTCTCTCTCTCTCTCTCTCTCTTGTTCTCTCTTCCTTTCTATCTCTCCTGCTATCACCCTCTTTTCTTGCTCTCTTTCTCTCTCCCTCTATCTTTCTCACTCTCTCTCTCCCTCACACTCTCTCTCTCTCTCCCCCTCCCATTTTCTCTTTCTCTCTCGTGCATGCTCTCTGCTTTCTCGCTGTACTCATCTCTCTCTCTTTATCGCTTGCTCTCCATCTCTCTCTCTCTCGCTCTCTCTCTCTTTCTCTCTCTCCCCATCTCTCTCTCTTTCTCTTTCTCTCTCTCTCTCTCACCCTCTGCCCCACTTTCTCTCTCTCTCTCTCTCTCTTATAGATGCATTGTATAAAGTGTGCAACAGATATCATAGAATGGCCGATCAGGGGAGGAGCCAGCCTGCAGACCTCAGCCATTACCTGGTCATTACCCGGTCATTGCCCGGTCCGCCCCACCTCACCGAATGCCAAGGCTACCCATGGCTTCAGTCAAGGCTGCAGGCTCTCACACTTCCACATACCCATGGCTCTGCTTTGGTGGTATTCTTTCCACTTGGTTTGTACTGTTCTAAAATCAGAGATGGCTTCCGGCACTTGCCATGGTCTAGCAGTGTGATAGGTGCAGTTCCCTGCGGCCGGCGCAAGCAAGCACGGATTTCTGAATCTGGAGGTTCTTTAAGAAATCATGGTCCCACCCCATTGCACCACACGTGTTTGCAGAACTTAGCAGCAGATACCCTTGGTTCATTCCCGCCCATCTAGACTCTGCCTAGCCGGGGTCTTCCTGTCTGCCCAGTGGAGTAACTTTGCTGAAAATGTTGGGGTGGGGCATGACATCTGAAGAAAACTTGCCACAGCCAAATGAATTGGGACAAAATGGTGTGCCATGAAAGTTGAGGTGGACAAACACCCCTGTCCCCCCCTAAAAGTATGCCCATGTGTCTGCCACCCACTTCCTGTACAAATACTATTAGCCTGGGTCGTTTTTATAATGGAGGGATGTTGTCACATAAGCCAGGGGGCCAAACACCTGTCCTACCACTTCCCAATCCGTACGATTGACCACACCAACGGGCACTCTCACCATGCAGTACCAATTAAACCAACAGTGGAGTGAAGTTGCTGAAAATGTTGGGGTGGGGGGACATGACATCTGAACGAAAGGGGCCCCTGCCAAATGAGTGGCACAAAAGTAAGGGTGTACTTCCCTGCCTTGCCCTGATACTGGACTTCCAGTCGAATACTCTCTCATTCGTTAGAACCGAACTTAATATATCATAGCATTTGAACCCAGAACCTAACGGGTCGACTCAATCACCTAGTAGTGTTGTCGTACCTCGCCATAAGGGGTGCAGAAGGTCTCCACCTTTTCAAGTCCACACGTCGAGGAGGCCCGAAGATCACTAGCTCGCCCAATCAGAATGTCCCCCACCGGTGGGTAGCAGGCCCCTTGCGAGCAGTCCTGTTGGGCTTGCAGCATGCATGGCAACACTAAAGGGAAACACAGGAAGAGCATGAAGAAAAGGCTACATGGTGACAACAAATGTTCCACTCATTTGCAACACTACCCATCACACAAGTAAACACCAAACATTATCCATTCCCTTCGGCAACACTAGTACACTCCTGGTTTTAACTTTGTATTCTGGGACTTCAGTCCTGGTTTTAAAATGGGGATATCCAGTACTGGAAGTCCAAGAATGCAAATTAAAAAATAGGACATAAAAATAGCACATATATCGGCCTCCTCCCTTTTGGGTTGTCCAACTCCAGGCCACAAGGGCCGATTCCATGCCAGATTTTCAGGATACCCCTTTATTAACATTCATGAAATAAATTTGCATACAATGCTTCTAAATGTATGCACATTTTTCCTCATGCATATTAATGAGGGATGTTTTGAAAACCCATCAGGGTTCCTGGCCCTCGAGTCCCAGAGTTGGACAACCAGGACTGACATCCCCCAGGCTACCCAAACCTTTTTTCCCCAGCTGCATCATTCCCACTCTCTCCGAATTTGTAACACCTATTACCCACGTTTACATCCTCTAATCTTTCCCTAGTAGACTATGGTCTGGAGACCCATTACGTGGCCAGAGTACGCAACTCCACGGACAAGGCTAGGCCCTCCGAAAATATTGCAAATACCGCAGTGGTGACTTGGCGCACCATAGCTCATTAACATTACATTTTAAAGGCTGATGCACAGTGGTACACATTCACTGTGTTCACCTACTGATAAAATAGTATTTTTGTAGCTCTCTGGGAGCAAAAATCACATAACTGCTCGACCAGTATGATATCAGGTGGGATTGCACCCCCAACCAATTTGAGATAGAGCACATTTAGGGGTTCATTCTGATTACTGGATATCTAGTCACATTGGCAAATACCTGACCGTCAACTCTCGTAAACGTATAGATTGCATCGAGGCTGTGCCATGTTTATAAGTGGATTTGATATGTGGCAATCAGGTTTCGTAGGGACGGCCCTACTACAACCTTTGGTCGAACCCTATTCATGTGTACCGGAAGCTTCTCAAGACCCTCCTTTTCTCTTCCTCCTTCCCTCTCCCACTCCCCTGCTAACGCCCGCCCCCCTCTGCTTCTTGACTGGCTGCCTCATTTCTTCAGATTCTTACAGGGCACCAGACCCTCCTCGATCAGTCTACCACTGCACCTGGTCTCTCCTGACCCCACCCCTCCAACCTGCACTTGGCTTCGGTTACCTCCCACTGCACAAGCATGGCTGTGCCTGCACCCGTGAGCCCTTCCAGCCCCGCCCCTTACACTTAGCACGTGGACCTTCTTCCCCTGCACTCTCTGCATTCCCCGGCATGGACCACCTGGCCTCCCCTGGCACTCGCTTACCCACCCTTCCAACCTGACTTGCACTTCCCCCCACACTTCTTGTTTACTGCACTTGCACAATCTAAATGTCACATGGCCTAGTAGGACTGTCGTTTTCGTGTTTCTTCATCCCTGTTTTTAACCTCGCCACCTCGTTGCGGCTTGAAACACCTTTGGCCAGATTCACAGAACGCTTCCCTATGGGATTGTCCCATTATAACATGCTTCTGTGAATCAAGCCCCTTGTGTATAGGCGCATTATAAATACAAATAATGAAATGTGTGCACGTCACATGATCCCTGTCGGAAGCGTAGCCCTGCTGAGCAACTGCACCAGTGGGGCCACTGGCTGTCCCAATATTTCTGATAGTTTTTCATGTATGCCAACATTATGCATGCTATTCAGAAGATGCTAGTCCAGATCAGATAATGATATGTAACCTTTGGCATTGTTTAGTAATGGCATTACCACTCTTTGTTGCCTTTATTATTTATTTATTATTTATCTGTTTCTCCTTTGCTCCGCACTCTCCACTTCTCCCCCCTTCCATGCACTTTCCCCCTCTCGCTCCCCCATGCACTTGCACGTTCTCAGTGTCACTGGGCCTAGGAAGATCACTGTTTTTTTCTCCCCTGTTCCCCTCCCTTGCCTTGTCGCGCTCCGAAACACTTGTGTACGAGCGCGATGGAAATAAAATATCAACATCGATATCAATGGCAAAATGTTTGCTGGGACATATGAGTCTGCACTAGACATATGGTAGCCAACCCCTACTGGTTTTACCATTGCATGTTGCTGCTGGGTGTGAAGATAGATCATGTATGTACAGCACGCTTTGTGGGAGTTGCATCCTTGCTGTGATTGGTTGAGAGTCGTAGCCATGCTACCATAGGTAAGAAGTGGCAACCATTCGGTAATTGGATTGGCAGGCATGCCGTGTTAATAATGCTATGATTGGCGGAGTGTGGTCACCATCCTGTGATTGGTTGAGAGTGGTAAACATGCTGGAATTGCTTGTAGGAGGAACCTGCGGCCCGCGCCGATGGCAATACGGTTAGTGATGGCCATTTCAGCTTGCATTTGATTTACAGCGCACAGAAACCACGAAACAGACCGCAGGCGCTATAAAGTGCAAGATTCCACCAGAACTTTGTGTGAAAAGAGATCCCTGGTGAAAGGTCAGCTTTGACAATCTAGTCAGAGCCCGACATCACTGTGCTTTCTGAAAGCTGTGCCAAACAGCGCAAAGAAGCGGCCCACTGTCCTCTACTCCCAGATGGCGCCAGCTTTCTTTATTCTAAAAGTAGTGGCCGCATTACGAGTTGGGTGGTAAATTGTTCATCCATTGATTTACCACCATAATGGATTACTGTTCACGCCACTCGGAACCGTGATTATGAGTTCTGGTATGGCGGTGTTACTCTCCACTTTCATACATCACAGGACTCTGAAATTTCTTCCGATTTACCGCCAGCTGTAATTCTGCATGGTAAATTATCCATTTTACCGCCAAAGCTCGTAGCACGGCGATGCAGTAATATGGTGTTAAATGTTAAAGTGGCGGTATCAGAACTACCGCCACTTTACCACCGCTTTTTGCCGCAGTCGTAATGAAGCCCATTGTTAGGAAGCACAATAGAAGTGCTTTAATCTACACTTCGAAGAGTCTCTCCTTCAGCCTCTAGCAGACTGGAATATTTCAACGCTAATAAGAGAGAGAGAGAGAGAGAGAGGCACGTTTGTAGGTGAAGGTCAGAGAATACACCTCTATGAAGTACAGCCTCCAACCAACCAATGAAACGATAGGCTCCAAAATTAGGCCGGCGCCAAAGTTAAGAAAAGGGTTGCTATTTATTGAACTGTGTCACACTGCTATAAACAGACGTGTGACCTACATATGAATGCAACATGTTAATGTGACCCAGAAGGCCCAGTGTTCGGTGCGCTTTATAAATGTCTGAATAAATAAATAAATAAATAAATGACATAAATAGAAACACCCCCTCACTGATGAAACCTGTCGGGCAGATGCTGTCACTTACCAAGAAGTAGAGCCCAGATCCACATGTTGCGTCTGTCTGTCACTGGCCGCAAAGTGCAGTGTACCTGCGAAGAAGGAATTTTCACAATAAGCAAATCCATTCAAGAAAGCTGCCCTACTTGCTCCCCATGCCCTTGTTAGGAGCCAAAACTATTGGTATGGATATTCATACATGGAAAGTGTACATTATTTACTGTTTTCCATGTTTCTGGCATTGTGATCTGCTGAGAAATTGATTTAACATTTCTTAAATAACATATGGGTCAATTTTCACAACTTTTAAAAAAATGTACCTTATGGGGACCTGTGTTTAATTTCGTGTGTTGATTTTTTTCAGCTCTGCTCCCATAGTGTGTGTGTGAGTGGGTGCGTGGGTGTGTGTGTGGGTGCGCTTGTGTGTGTGGGGGTGCGCGTGTGTGTGTGTGGGTGCGCGTGTGTGTGTGGGGGTGCGCGTGTGTGTGTGGGTGCGCGTGTGCGTGTGTGTGGGTGCACGTGTGTGTGTGTGTGGGTGCGTGTGTGTGTGTGTGCCTTAGCAATACATGCTTGCCTCTTCATCGAACCAATGAAACGAGCTCCAGATGACTGAGGCTTGACAGAACAGTGTTTGTTGTGCTCTACTTGTCTTTTTTAAGTTGATGCATGGTTTGTCCTAAGTCATTAAAGGATTGCTATCACTTGGAATGGAGTGAACTGTACAGATGAGCTTCATTCGCGGCAGGACATTCATTGCACCATTGGAGGAAGCGGCTGGCGTACGACAGACGCAACCTATTGCCTTTGCTTATGCTTTTTGACTGCTTCTGCTACACTCTGTGTTTCTGTGCCCTTCTATGGCCCAATTTTTTACGGCTGTCTCGAAGGTGTGCAATTTGAAATATGAACGAGAAAAATTGGACAGCTATATTTCAGATAAAAGAAAGTGGTGCGCCTTCCCAAATCCCTCCCCATACAAACATGACCAAAATCATCCTAAACAAAAACCTGCACCGTTAAAACCAACAGTTTGGGCTTTTATGTAGGTATTGGCTAAGCATTTTACAGGCCCTCTAGCTGACCATAAAATGGCAACAGCTGGCAAATGATGCGAGTAACTGGGCAGGTTAAGACAGTGTCTACATTATACCAATCTAATGCCCATGCAAGAGCCAACACTGATAGATTTGTCAAGGCATACTTTTGGGCAATGTTGCAGGGCCTGCCAAAGCGAGGTAGGGTAAATGCTGGTACCATACAGCAGAACCAGGAGAGGGGCAGCTCCTTCCCCCATGCCTGCCTCTCTCCTCATCATAGCCGGAGACATGCAGTCTCCCTCACCACAAAGACTGGGAAGGGTGAGGTGTGAGCAATCACCCCACCCTTCCACAAAAAAACATGGTGCTAAGCACCCAGAGGAAACCGCCACTCAGGCAGGGAGAACACAATGCCTGCTCCCGCACCCCGGGGGCCAGACAGTCGGCTAGAGCCGGCCTGGGGGTTGGACTTCTGCCCCCACAGACACACTTCAAAGACCCAAGGCTACCCCTGGGTCTTATAAAAAGAGCTTCACAGCTCTCACAAAATACAAACTGTTTGTCGACCCTGAACAGGGACCCAAACAGTCAGGAAGTTCACTGTTAAGCAACACCCTCCCACCCTAGAAAAGAAGGGAGAAGAACAAACAAAGAAAAAAACAGGACACTGTACAGTGACCATAACAAGTTGTGGGACAAGAAGGCGGCACAGGCCAGAGGGGGTTACCTCAGGACTTGGTGCCCGAAAGTAAGATACCATAAGGATATGCGATTATTGTTATTGTTTGCATAACCACATCTGTAACAATAAAATCCTACGGCCTTTTATTGCCAACTCTTGTAAAACTGTGTGGTCCACCTTACTTCACAGGGAGGGCAGGGTCGGTTATTGTTACTGCATGCATATGGGTCCAGCAGTTATAACAGGAATTCATTGCAAGGAACAGATCCAAGGACACACATATTGCTTATAAATCAAGTGGCTGAAGGCACTGTTCATCAAAACATATTTTTTGTACCGGGACTGGTTTATAGATCTAGTTAACCCAGTACCTTTCAGAAGATAGTGTCTTCCCCTTTAAAGCACAGAGAGAGCTCAAATAGATTCTAGATGGGGGCGGGGGTGTTTCGAGGGATGGGCTGTGTATTCCTTCTCCTAGCCAATCCCCTCTACTATCTTCACTTCCCGTGCCAATAGTTGAGGCTTATAATCAACACAATAAGTACACAACTGTTGGATAGGGCACTGTTTCTCTTCAACTTCACAATTCCGGCCAGTTAAGGGCATCACTCTGCTGTCTGGTTGCTGGAGTTTTAGTTTCCTCACTCGGGACACAATGCCGGGACTGTGTAACCACTCATGCAATCTTGCCCAAACGCCAGGGAAAGTCTATGCCACAATGTAGAGAAAGACCATATTGTAATAATCCGAGAATCAAGGGTCAGTGCTTTGGGAAGAAATGAA
Organism: Ambystoma mexicanum; assembly: GCF_040938575.1. Classification (NCBI taxonomy): domain Eukaryota; kingdom Metazoa; phylum Chordata; class Amphibia; order Caudata; family Ambystomatidae; genus Ambystoma; species Ambystoma mexicanum. The sequence goes on from NC_090938.1 coordinate 70,591,318, forward strand.
ACAACATTGATGAAGGACTTGGATGGAAAAGTAAGAAAGAACACATTTTAATACACAATCAGGCTGGGTGGGAGCCTTCTAACATCTTAAAAACTAAAGGATGTACCGACACGTGTCCCGGCCCAGTACTAGTGGACATACAAAAGACATTTCAAGGATTTGTCTGGGTGGGGGGGAAACCTCGCATCAGCAAGCGAATAATGATCCGGGGTAAGAACCAGGGAGGGCTGGGAGTCCCAGATATAGCTAGATATACCCTAGCAGCTCAGCTATCGCACGCATTCTCCTGGGTGCAAGAAGCCGATGTGCCGAAATGGACGCAGATCGAAGAGGCCTGGTGCCCAGGCAACCCCGCGGATCCCTCACGCCTGCCAGAGATAAAAGCGCAAGCAAATACAGCCCCCCTCTCCGCCACAATCACAATTGTGCAATGCTGGAAGGCAGCAGCACGGAAATGGGGTATCCGGGGCGCTCTGGGCCCCCTAACTCCCATCTGGAACAACCCAGATTTTTCACCAGGCTGTCAACCCAACAGCTTTCAATCTTGGAGGGAGGGCAGGCCATTAAAAACGGGCGACTTCTTGGATGAGGGTTCTCCCATCTCATTCGAAAGTTGCAAATCAAAATTTGGGGTAGGTGAGCGGGAGAGATTCCATTACACCCAAATACGGCACTGGCTGTCTCAGGACGGTTCAAGAGAGATGTGCTAGAGTGCTGACAGCTCTGGAAATCTCCCTCACAACTCCAACGAAAAGAAGCAAAACCTCCACTCTGTACCGTCTCAAGGAAAGGGCCGACCCCACAGGAAAAGAAAGGTACATGCTCGAATGGCAGAAGGACCCGGGCCGGGAAATAGAGGTTGAAGAATGGGCAAAAATCTGGACCAGATTGCACAAGAGTTCACAATGCATTACAAATAGGGAGGGAGGCTACAAGCTCTGCTACAGATACTACTTGACCCCAGTTCAGCTCAACAGAGCCAACCCGAATATCCTTGACCGCTGCTGGCGCGGCTGCCCCACCCCTGGCTCCCTTTTTCATACGATATGGACCTGCCCGGAGGCAGAGACATATTGGAAGGAGGTGATCAAACACATCAGGGAAATTACCAGCCTCTCCATACCCTGGGATCCTGGAGTCATTCTCCTGGGAGAAAAGGGGGGGGGCACTCCCATTCTCAGGGCACATTCCCCTTCTATGTACGCACTTACTCCTTTCAGCAAAAATTACATTGGCCCGATTATGTATGGAAAAATGAGGACGGACCCTCAGTAGCGTTATGTTGGGACATCGCGGTCGCTGAAAAGTTAACTGCAATCCGAACCGGCACGCTCAATAGGACCTTGAACACCTGCCATCCGTTTATGGACTATGCAGCCAGATTCCCAGCGCTAACTAGAAGGCCACCACTCACTAGATGGCTACAAAGCAGCCCACTCTATTAACCAACCCACAGACTTAAACCAAAGCCACCCAATACATGGATTCCTACTTAATCACCAAGATTGAGCATGGTCGCAGAAAATAGAGTGCAGGCTACCATCAGTCTATCCCTTGACATTCATATAAATCTGCGTTTTTGAGCTGAAGCAATTAATGATCATTGTGATGTTGTTGATGTCGTATCTATCTGTAAAACCTAATAAAATATTGTTATGAAAAAAAAAAACTAAAGGATGTAAGTGATTAATCAGAGTTGACTTATTTTAAATAAATAAATTAGAGTCCTGCCCATCCCACAGATTGCAAATCTAATATATTGCTACCAAAGAACGCTAATTTTTAATCTAGAGCCCCAAAATGTGTTCAAGGTGTACTTCTGGGCAGTTAGCTGCACACCTGGGCAGTTGGTCATTGAGTGCCCCCTACTCAATATAGCAGTATTAACCCCCCCCCCCCTGCGGGCCTGAGGGGCTGTATTCTGGGATATTATTCCTATACGCACCCTGTGTGCTGATAGCAATGTTTGAATGAATGGGATGTGTGCTTGCAGCAACAACCTATTCATTCAAACACTCACTCAACCAAAAGGGGCATCATGGAAAGGGTAGGCGGGGCTCCATGCAGATTTTTAAACTAGCAGGTTTCATCCTTGTTAAGTCACGCATTTCATCAAATAATAATGTCCTATTTGTTTCACTTTATTTGTTTATTTTTCCCAAAATATGTGCTCATCGTGATGAAATGATAGGTTTGGATGTGGCTGAACTTATTTTTTCTCTGCGGTCCAATTTCCAAAACCATGCTCTTAAGACGCTGCTATCATCTTCACCTGTCTCCACGAACAGAAGGCGAGAGAAAGCAGGCGAGGTTACATGTCTTTTCACCGAATTATTTTCACTTAAGATTTTTTCTTTGAATTTTTTTCAACTGAAAAATGTTTAACCTAATGTAGATTAATAACACTATTTGCTGAAAACCTGTATGCCGAATTTTTTCAATGTTGACATTTTTTTGGGGGGGTCCGCAAACACCCATTTTCAAAATGTAACCCTTTACTCCACTGAAACATACATACATATATTTTAGATAAAAAAACAATTCAGTGAAAGATTTCACTGAATCATAAGTGCAGCACAGTATAGGCAAACTGATGGACTGGCTTCCCGGGAACACCACCCCAAAAATGAAGCATCCTAAACTTACGAGTACCTTTTATGCAGAGAACATAGTTATTTCCAGAAGAAGGAATTGCAAAGCAAGATTTGTCCATTTCTTTCCCCTACTGATTCATATCAGGCTCTTTGCTATTTTTAAAGTGCTAAACCACTAGGTCTGTGGCCTCGCAGCGCTAGGTGCCATTTAAAAATGCAGTGCTGCACCTAGCTGGGTGTCCAGTACACTGAGACAAATATTGCATTCGTAATGACAGAGTCAGGAAAACATAACGACACAGTGCTTGGACTTTCCAGAAATGTGCAATAGGCTGCAAGCCGATGTGTGGATTTGGGGTTCAATGTGAAGCTAAGAGTGTGTGTGTGTTAAACTTTAAAAGAGTAAACCACTTATGAAAGCACAAGTCCTCAGCAATTTGACTCCAGTATTTTAAGTCGTGTAATGTAATGTAATGCATCATCGTTTAGCGCCTTTCACCGCTAGCATGGTCACAAAGCGCTGTAGGTTGAACGCCCTCGGGGGTCCGGTTATGGGAAGAGATTTGAGGAGGTGTTAGTATGCGTGGGTGCATATTGGCCAGTACGATGATATGAGGGGTGGTCGAGTCACTGCTAGGCACCCATGGCGAGCTGGCATGTGGATGGGTGGTGAGTACGATGATATGAGTGGTGAGTACGATGATATGAGGAGTGGTCGAGTCGCTGCTAGACACCCATGGCGAGCTGGCATGTGGATGGGTGGTGAGTACGATGATATGAGGAGTGGTGGAGTCGCTGCTAGGCACCCATGGCGAGCTGGCATGTGGATGGGTGGTGGGTACGATGATATGAGGAGTGGTCGAGTCGCTGCTAGGCACCCATGGCGAGCTGGCATGTGGATGGGTGGTGAGTACGATGATATGAGGAGTGGTCGGGTCGCTGCTAGGCACCCATGGCGAGCTGGCATATGGATGGGTGGTGAGTACGATGATATGAGGGGTGGTCGAGTCACTGGTAGGCACCCATGGCGAGCTGGCATGTGGATGGGTGGTGAGCACGATGATATGAGGGGTGGTCGAGTCACTGGTAGGCACCCATGGCGAGCTGGCATGTGGATGGGTGGTGAGTACGATGATATGAGTGGTGAGTACGATGATATGAGGACTAGTCAAGTCGTTGCTAGGCACCCATGGCGAGCTAGCATGTGGATGGGTGGTGAGTACGATGATATGAGGAGTGGTCAAGTCGTTGCTACGCACCCATGGCAAGCTGGCATGTGGATGGGTGGTGAGTACGATGATATGAGGAGTGGTCAAGTCGTTGCTAGGCATCCATGGTGAAATGGCATGTGGATGGGTGGTGAGTACGATGATATGAGGAGTGGTCAAGTCGTTGCTAGGCAACCATGGCGAACTGGCATGTGGATGGGTGGTGAGTACGATGATATGAGGAGTGGTCAAGGTGATAAATGGTCTAGAGGGCTATGGTAGAGTGGGAGAGAAATGATGTGATATGATAAGTCATTTATAACGCGCCTGTATACCAGTGTGGCTAGACGCCTGTGCAGCTACTTATCGAATCATAAGAAATGCCTGCTGCCCCACTCTTGGCCGCATGCTCCATGCCTGCCTCCCTGCCCATCGCCTGAACACCCTGTACAGCGTGGCAGCTGCTGCACTCTGTCTCCCCCGAGCTAAACGCTTACCTGGTCCAGCAGCCCTGCGTCCTCTTGCTCCGAATGTGGGTCCCACCTGGGTTCTGCAGGGTGAATTCCTCCGCTCCTGGCTTTTTAAGCCCAGCCCCACCTGAGACAGTCAGAGTGAGTGTAATCGCGATAAGGGAGTGCGTCAGGAACTCGATCAGACGGTCCCACCCAGACGGAATCACTCACTGCCTGCGGCGTCTCCTAGAGACAGAAAAACAGCCCAACTTCCCAACTTCCTCCGAGAGCCTACGGGAGTGGGGAGGGTTTGGGGGTCTTCTCTGGCATCTGAGCCCACAAGTTACTCAGCAGGAACACTCTGAAAATGGATAGGGTGTGTGAAATACCTCCATGGCTGTAATGCCAAAGTGTGCTTTATTAAAGACAGGGGCGTGGCCTAGAATAAAAGGCCTTTATGAAGTCGAAGATGCCTTTTCAGAACAGGACCTGTTCAGTCTTGTGGTATTACAAGAGTAAGCCAGGGTTCAGAGCAGAGAGCATGCCACAAAAAACACTGCTGTGGTGGAATTAAGAGCGAGAAAAACACATTTCCCCGGCTGGCAGTAAACCACCTGGATGGGTAAGGGCATCTGCAAAGCTGGCCCTTACTCCCCTAGTGACGTGAGAGGACACTGGTTAGCCCCCCCCATGACACACTGCGATCCTGCACCTATGGTACCACACGTAAAGGAGCTTCGCTAACCATCCCCCATCAACTGACCGACACCCACAGCAGCGATCCACAGCAGGGACTGAATGCTAAATGCATGACGCGGCAGCCATTTTGTAATCCTGTGTTTTTCGCCACTGTTGATACATTTTATGCAGAACCATTTAACTCTAAAAGTGTAAGCTTAGGTTTTCTTATGCAGTCTTATCCAAGGCCGGGTGATGTTTCCCGTGTCAATTATGCTACACACATGCTGCCGCTTCTACGGCGAGACTTACACTATGCGCTTAGAGACTGGTCTCCGGTTTTGAGTGCGTTATAAAAGATTCATTAACTCTGGGTACAGCTGGGGGTCTATGCAATGAGTATGAAGCCCGATCCACTTGTAATGCTCCCGGAACCCTTGTCTTGTGGAAGACCACTTGGGTAGAGATGTGTGGCATATCACCTTTATATAAACTGCAAGATGTGCTCATGTGCCATTGCACCAGAACTTGGCCCTGGCTGAGGTCAGGGCCGGTGCAAGACCATGGGCCTCATTACGACCCTGGCGCTAAGGGGTTAATGACGCGGTAAAAGGCTGCAGCGCCGTTAACCTCTTAGCGCCTAATTACAAGGTCCCTTTGCGGCTCCCGACCTTAACGGCTGGTATGGACCAGCCCTTAAAGTAGGGACCTTGAAGGTAATTACGGTACCGCAACCATAATAGCGCCATTGGTTACCGCCGGTGTTGTAATGAGGGCCCATATGTTGCACCAAGCCAAGTACAGCTGTGGAACGGCTTCTCTTTCAATATGGCCAGATATGCAATCTGTTTAGGTCTGAAATAGTGCCACATTGGGCTCTCGTACCTTGAATCGTCTTCTTTGTGCTAGATGGAACTATCAATAATTATCACAGACCAAATAATCGGACACACCAAAGGAAGACTGCTTTAATCTCAATGGGCCTCATTAGGACCCAGGCGGAGTGGGTTTCCGCCAGCGCTAATCGCGGCGGACCCGTCCGCCGTACTACGAGTTCCCTTAGCGCCATGGAGGTTTTCTCCGCCTGGTTTTACCAGGCGGAGAAAACCATGGCGCTACGGGACCTCGTTGTTAATTACGCCACCGTATTTTACGGTGGCGTAATTAACTCCTTCCCCACTCCCATTATACCCTATGGGGCAAGAATGGGAATGGGGAAGGGCAGAATGGGGATTGGGGATTTACCGCTCCGCCGAGGTCGGAATGGGGCGGTAAATCCGCCAACCCCCATGGCGCTATCGACGGCTTTCCGCCGTGCTTCGCGGTGCATTTAGCACCGCGAAATCCGCCTGGGTCCTAATGAGGCCCAATGAAAGAAAGCAGGGAGAAATTCAGCTATCAAAGTAGATAGTTGTTTTTTCACATCAAGGTTTGCTTGCACAGAGTTTATATAGTTTTATGTACCTCATTCGTGGCGTCATCCTACGTGGCATTTCACAAAAACCTAATGCCAGCACGGGCTGGATTAGGGGGACATATCTACTTCTAGGCAGAGGCAGAATAACATAAGTGTTAATATCTCATTGGCTGCATCTTGCCTGTTGAACACGCCCTGAGCTACTTCTATGCACGTCACACACTGATTATAGCAGAGAACATGGCAGCGTATTACTAACAGCAAAGTTGTATATGAAAGTGCATGGGAGGCCCTTTTGATTGGTTGGCAACCCTATCCAACTTTGGACTTCTGGCTCGTTTAGCAGCACGTGAACAAAGTGAAGCCTAGGCGTACAAGCTGTGTCAATTTGTTCTTTGTTTTCCCAATTAGTTCATCAAATGTCATTGACCAGTTCCTTAGCCAAGGTCTATCATTTTTAGTTGACCTTGTAGTCTGCTCACTGTTCTGCGACATTCTGCGGAGTGTGAGCACACCACTATCTTAACTCAAAGCTTTAATGAATAGCCTTTGTTTTGAGTTCTTCATCACGTGTCAGGAGACCACGATTTTGTCCATTGCTGGCTTTCAATTTGTTATTTGATTTAATTAACCAGCTTGTCATATCCCTCTCTGCCCTTTAAAGACTTGCTCACTCCACCTGACATAGGCTTTTATCTTCGTGGTTTGTCCAATACTTGGCATCAGCAAATGTCCTTGCCCTCCTAATCTTACCAGAAATATGTCTCATACACAAGCTCTATGCATTCGCCCTTCTGTGTGCCTTGCATCCATCTCTCAAAATAGCCTCCTTGAATTCAGGCCAACCTAATCCCTTATTCTACACACGCAAACATCTTCTCCATCAATTCTTCAATTTGCGGTCCTAGGCTTATTTTTTGAGGTAGCTTGGTTTACTCTTCAATACAAGCCATCGTCCATTTTCTTCCATTGGTCCCCCTAAACGTTATATATATATATATACCTCTTTTTGGCCTGCTTCTACCTTCTTCTTCTATCTTGCGTTACAGCGTATTTACAGTTATTGGTCAGCGCGTTACTTCATGTTCTTGTTTTTCACGATAACTTAATCTTTTGGTACATGTTTCTCTTAGTGCTTCTGTTACATCGTCAGTTTTAAGTATTTTCATATCATTTCGATTTAGGATTTTTGTTTTGTGTTTTTAAAGTGCTTAGACAGCCCTGGGGCATCGAGGCGCTGTTACAGGAATATGACTTAGTTGCGTATTTATAACACGCTTAATGCCCAGAGGTTTCTAAGCGCAGACCCGAGGATCAAACCTGTGTTGCTTCGTGTTGTCTTGTTTCCAAGGCGAGCACATTGCAGCTGAGCTATCTTCCCGGGATTCTTTATCACATTATATGGTCGTCATCAGATTTTTGTTTAGTATTCATCAATGATTCTTAGAGCTGTTTCCTTATATTTAGGCAGTTGACGTCCTTTTTGGTAACTTCCCTTATTGACTCAACGTGAGGCTATCTTCTGAAGGCTGCCCGAGTGCATATCGTCTTTCATACATTCAACGTGGTATAGATATGTCACATAAACTCACGCATGAATTCCCAATGGTAGCCCCTTCGCCTGGCACTCCAAGAGGATGGTGGAGAAGGCATGCGGACTAGAAAGGAGGCCTCCACCTGCTCCTGTACAACAAGGTGATTCGCCGCTTTAGGCCGCCACATGCAGTAAAAGTAATTTTACTTGGCTAGACAACTTTGGACTACAACTCTCACGATCCCGAACCCTTGATTATTTTCTCAAGGGCTGATGGGAGTGATAGTCCAAAACCCCACACCATAAATCACCAGCACTTCGTTGAGATGCTTTGTATGATATCTTTGCTGAAACAAATCATTTTCTAAATAGAGTTTGGCCCCCAGATATGATGTTCAAGATGTAATAAAGAGTCGGTGGGGCATCAAAGCAGAATATGGACTGTTTCTTTGTTTCTCACCACTATTAGGAGTGTTTATTGGTAAACACTCTTAAGGCCTACCATGTGTTCAGTGGCACCCTCATTTGTGGAGAGAGCAGAGCAGACATTTGAATGGAGGGGTAATATACCCAGCCGTGCATGGAATATTTGATCACCCTTTATCACAGCGGAGAGAAAGTTATGCACATAAAAAAGCCGTGCGGAACAGACCCAAACACGTATGGAAAACCCGACAGTTGTCTCCTGGGGCTATGAAATGTCATGCTTTGGCTGAAAAGCTTCCGCCCTTCCGAGGTGCGTGCATAGGCGGGGCTAGCTGAGTAAGTGCACAGGACAGGTGTGTCTGCCCGCCGGCACGCGCTGCCTTTATGTTTTACGAAGAATGCCGTAATACATACATAATTCCTCTGAAATCATCGCCGAGCGCAAACGGTGCACCAAAGACGGTGCCTGCGGCTACCGGAAGTGCTGTGAGTCACTCGCAAGAGGAAGTGCTCCCAAGATCCGTTTATGGTCCACTGTTGGCGCCTTGCAGCCCCGCCCCTACTCTACTGGCCAGATTCCCCCTAATTGTTAGTGGGTAACGTTTCTTTAAAAGCACAGTTATGAGAACGGCATAAAACACGTTTAAAAAAACTTGATTCATGGAACTTTTAGCGTGGTGCAAAGCGAAGTTTGCCCTTGTGCAAAGCGACTTTGCACTCCCAACGAACACCCTGATTGACAGAGCTGTGCACAGTGTATTTTGCAGTGCAAAGTGACTTTGCACCGGTGCAAAAGTGGTGCAAAGTCTGCACCAGTAGGGTTGCAAGGTCTGGAAAAGAATTTGGGGGCTGTCGGGACTCAAGGCTTTCTAGCCTTTTGGTTGTAGTCCCTAAGCTTCTATCCGGGGCTACAACCAAAAGACCGGCGGCTGTAACTACCTCAGCCCCTCCTAGCCACACCTCTGCTTTGCACTGCTCTGTGAATTAGGGTGTTTGTTGGCAGTGCAAAGTGACTTTGCACTGTGCTAAAGGTTCCATGGTAACTTCTATAACTACTTGGTCAATACATGCTGATGGCTGATACCAATCCATAGAAGCAGCACATCAAATTATGGAAGCGCTTTATTGAGGACATTCTGTTACTATGGCATGGCAATGTCCTTTGAATCTTTCTTCATGTGGCTGAATGATCAAACCTGTTTAGGAAGTTTTATTTCGAACCCGGACTAGGAAGCCATTAATTTCCTTGAGTTAAGAATAGATGTTGACAATGTTAAAAGATCACTCAAAGTAAACCCTTTTCATAAATCAACAGGCAGAAACTGGTTACTATTACACTTGAGCTTCCATCCCAGACATACAAGAGACAAATTACCTTTCAGACAATTCCTCAGACTCAAGAGGAACAGCACAACAAAAACTGAGTTTGATCATGAAGCTAAAATGTTGTCAGATAAGCTTGTGAAAAGGGGATACCCTACGAAACGTGTGAAAAGGTCTTACAAGCATGCATCTAACAATCATAGAGAGGCATTACTTAAGCAATAGGCCCCGAGCCGTGGGGGCATTACTGAGTCAGGTAATGCCCTGGGGCCCACAGTTCTTAACAAAGGCCCCGCGGCATTACCTGACTCGGTAATGCCCCCACGGTAAGGGGATTATTGCTATTAGTATCCCGGCACGCAAGACGGGGGTACTAATAGTATTGTTTTTGTATTCGGTAACTCTGTAGTGTTTTGGAACAGAAAAAATAAACATTTTTTAAACGTTTTTAAAGATGGCCGCCGGGAAGGGAAAACATAGTCTGTTTTCCCTTTCCATGGAGGCCATTGTGAGCAGACGCGCTGGGGACAGAGGAGTTCCCAGCACTTTTGCTCCCGAAAAAGCACTGAAAATAAGGTAAATGGGGTTGGGAGGGCAGGGAGAGGATAGTTTGGAGGGTAGGAGGGCAGGGAGGGGATAGTTTGGAGGGTAGGGTGGGGGAGAGGAACAAAACACTTACCTGAATCCCCACAAGGGGGAGGATGGCAGCCTCCAGCCGTGTGGAGGCTCAGAGCGGGTATTGCCCCATTTCGCGCCTCCTCATTGGCTGAGGGGCTGCCACGCCCCATGCCGGGAACAAAGGAAAGAAATCCCGGTGAGGGATTCCCGGTCAAGTAAAGCGAGGGTCAATCAGATTGTTTGTTACATTCTGATTGACTCTCGCTGGGTGTTAATAGAATATAGACCACACTACAAGAAGAATGATGAAATAACATTTGGAGCTCATTCAACCCATTGTCAAATAAAATCAGCAAGCTAATCAAACACAATTGGCACATATTGGATGGGGGTGAATGCCCTTCAGACCAAAACAGGCGCGCTTTCAGGAGAAGTAAAAATGTAAAAGAACTAACGATAAGAAACGCCGACCCAACAGTGGGATGTGGAAAAAGCCAATGGACTTAGTCTGTGTGGCCAATGTAGTTGTTGTGCCCAAACTTCTAGAAGTAAAGTAGTTGATTTGGGACTAAGAGACCTGTGGCAACAAAATGTTTTGACTAATTGCAACTCCTCAATTGTCATTTATGCCATATGGTGTCCTTGCATATGCCTGTATACAGGAAAAATTATATGCAAGATCAAAAGACACATAGGGGAACATAAGAGTTCTATACGCAACAGAGTGCTAACAGCGCCAATGGTAGGCCATTGTAATACAGCAGACAATAAACCTGATGACTTGAGATGGACGGTCCCAATGAAAATTGGACCAACTAATAACAAAGACAATGATAAACATAGGTTATCTATTAAAGAACAACACCTGATCTACCTGACTAAAAGCAATGAGGTGGGTTTAAATGAGGCGATTGATTGGCAAGTTCTACTGTAAAGCGAGATAACCATAATAAAACTGTTGTTCATAAACTGCTGTATTTTAATGTTATTAGGAAATCAGTTATATCAATACTATACAGGATTATTACCAGGGTCACCAATATCTGGGCTTTTAGATGTCAGGCCCACACAGTTGCAGAACAATACTATGTTGTCATAAACCTTAAGACAAATCACAGAATTCATTGAGTTCACTAAATGTATACTGTTTAGAGCACAGCATTTACATTTGCACTAACTAAATACTACAGAGGTCTGATGCAGAATGGTTGGTTTTCCTGGTAAGCAATGCAAAGAGACTTCACCTGCAATATGACCACCGGCGTATACCAGCGGAGCAGAGGCTGCTCACGAACTGAGGTTGAGATGATACGCGACACACACAACGCAACTATACATTTTGAATAGCACTGCAACCGCACAGAGGACTGAGCAGACAGTGCTAGCGTTCCCCTGCACAATTGCTGAGCATGTTCTTATGTATACCATAGTAAGTACATGCAGATAGTGTGGCGCTGAGTAGCGAACATGTAAATCGGCGCCCCATCACAGGTTATCTTGAACAAGCATTATGCACTCTTGACATCAGTGCATGATACATGAGAGTATCATATCATAGCCATACTCCTGACAGCTATATTCTAACTGCTGGCGAACGCATGACTCCTTCTGAGGTAACAATGTTACACGGCTTTGGGCTATACAATCATTAGCCAGTAATCCTCTGTATTTATGCTTTTTCGCTCACAAGGAGGATCTCCCCATGCAATGGAGGTTGTAGCTATGCCTCAGAGCCTAATACTTTACATAACTGATCGAGAGAGTATCTTTTTAATCTACCCCGCGTCCTTGTCTCAATGTGGGGCCACTACTTGACACTGGATCTGTTTGCACTTTTGTAGATGGAGTAGCAACATTGAAGCTATGGTAACAACTACCATGCGATACCTGATTCTACCAACTGAAGACTGATCTTAAAAGTGAAAGACGGGTAAGTGCTCCTCTGAAATATCAGAGCTCCCCATTAAAGGACGGTTAAACTTGTTTGGAAACTGCAAACGGCTACAGTTTGTCAGTAATACACGATTTTGTTTGTGTTTTTAAAGGGTTTGGCGCAGTAAACATTGTTGCTGAAGCTATGTTTTTGGCGCTATACCTGAAAAATGAATAGTGGTAAGCATCCGCTGAATCTACCAATACAAGTGAAAATTATTTGTGGTACGAGGTGAGAACTTCTTTATTAAGGGAGTTCTTTTCTCTATCGTCTAGGAGACGCTGTCTGACTTACCTAGCGACGTTGGACATCAAATAACATCGACTGCAAACCACCAGAGATATACTCCACTCCTTTGGAATATTAGTGGACGCACACAGGGTCCTAGCGACACTAGGCCCCCCTTTTGTTACATCTTTTACTACTATTAGCGAGACCAGTTAGGCTATATATATGGTTCTCTTTTCCTCTTTTTCCCCCTGAAGAAGTTCCCTCAATTGTTTGCAATTAATAGATGAGGAATGAAACATGTTCTACGTAAGCACCTACATTGAAAAGCGTTTCGAGATTAACGCATTAGTGTGGCTAGAGACGATGTTACTAATATCTGCACTCAAGATTAAGACTTGATTAATCACTGAGGAATTGTAAAATGTAAATTTGTGGACTTTTTAAAAACAGAAGGTATAACTTGTTTTATCGATATCTTGTGTATGAAATGTTAACATATTGTATTTTGGACATGAATTTTTAACATTTTGTGCTGTATTTTACATGAGTCACTTTAGAGGTGGTAGGCACTGCTCACTTAGTTCAAGGCCACTTTCAGATGTTTTAAATTGAAGTTGTTTTACAAATATTCAAAGAAACACATTGGATTTTGTACCCCAATAACGGTGCCCTGCTTATTGAGGTTGAATACTCCAGATAATCAATTTCAACTCTTAGGTAGTCTATACCATAGAGACATAGAGGTAAGGAGCTCCAGAGTGTATATGTTAGATAAATTGGATAGTTTTTGCAAAATGGTGGCATATCCAGCTACATTACTCATATTAATTATTGAGTCTAACGCTAAGGCTGCCCTCATTTACAAAATACTCACAGTTCATACAACTCCCTCTATTAAATGGGCTTCGCAATATCAATGGGAACGCAATTATGATACGGTTTTGGATGATAATTCATGTTCATTAATTTGGGCTAGGGTGAGATGTTTTTCTACATCTGCTAACACCACGCAAGTGTGCACGTCTTCCTCCACGGAACATTGATAACCCCCGATGAAATTACATAAAAACAGTCAAGGCTCTGATACATTTTTCTGGTCCTGCAACAACCGTCTTGGATCCTGCAAACACATGTTCTTTGACTGTCCCCTTATACAAAAATTCTGGCACAATTTATGGCTTATCCTCAAAACCGTATTCAATGAAAACCCTGATTTAACCTTTGCCAATATTTTGTTGGGAAGCCTGGCTCTTTGTATGCAACTAGGCAATGAGACTTGTACATGATTTGTGCATCACCACGGCTATAATGCTCATCACTGCTAATTGGAAACAAGTTCAGAATCTTTCTGTTGTCCGGTGGTGGAACAATGTTTGTCAGACGCAAAAACTTGAACGATATACGACCGTGCGCCTCAACAGGGCATCTAAATTTCAGGCCAAATGGGCTTATGTCAACAATTATTTCACATTTTATAATATGTCTACTTATGGTTCATGATTAATTCTTCCCTTTTTCAGCGTTTCAATTAATGTTGCACCACTTGGCTATGGATATAACAAGACTATTTGCTCCCCCCTCCCCGGTATTTTCTCCTTTATCGTGTTTTGTTTGTCTCATTGTCTTTTGTCTTCCCCAGTTCTGTCCTTTATAGACTATAATATCGGCTATAGTTCTGTGGTATTATTGCAGTCAAATGTTGTAGTTCTGACTGTATTAAGTGTTACTGGTGATATATATTTATTTTCCTGCATCATCAGTGATTTTTACTTGTTTTAATTGGTTCCATCAGATTTTTTACTGTTCAAGAACTACCGTTATCTCACCTATGTCGTTCTTTATATATTATCTTAATAAAACCTATTTAACTGAAAAAAGCCCTGTCCAAAGAGGGGAATGGAAATGTCAAATGTAGGGTTTCGTCATGCGGTGTATAACTATTCACTAATATAATCACCACTTTTATTAATAAAATGAACTGCAGACAAAAAAGTAAAAAAACAAAAAAACTAAAAAAATAAGTTCCATGAATCAGGCCCTTTGCCTGCATTGAGCTAACACATGTTTTGTTTTGTACGTTTTCTAAACTACATTGGACGGCTGAAGCAAGACCTCCCCTCTCACGGCTCAAAGAAAGGAGTGATGTGTAGAAATACATGAGAAGTCTAAGCAGAGTGGAGTTAGCAAGCTTAAACCACAGGGATGTTCTGGCTCTAGGAAAATGTTAACCAACTTGTCACACTCCAGACTTTTTGGCCTACAACTCCCATGGTCCCCACTAAAGACTATGCTAGCTGGGGCAGATAGGAGATGTAGTCCAAAATATGTGATAAGAAGGTGTCCAGTCAACTCGTCGAAAAAAAACTGGTCGACTGCAATTTGGTCGACGCAATTTGGTCGAAAACCAAATGGTCGAATTTTTTTTTTTATTTATATACTTATTTTTCGGGTTTTCGTTTAGTTAAAAAAGGGGTTTTTAGAGAAAAAAAGGGGGTTGGGGGGGACCCCCCCCAAAAAAAAAAAAAAGGGTTAAAATAAAAAAAAAAAAAAATTGACCATTTGGTTTTCGACCAAATTGGTTCAACCATTTGTCTGGTCGACCAATTTTTTTCGACGAAATGTCTGGCAACCGATCAGATCCGTGGCATGGGACAATGGCTAAATAACTTAAGAACTTAAGATGGATATGTAGATTGTGAAAATTACTTGCGGAAACATATTTTAAATTAAAACGAATTTTGAAAATAAACCCAGGCTCAACTATAATT
The DNA here is from genome assembly GCF_040938575.1 of Ambystoma mexicanum. NCBI lineage: Eukaryota > Metazoa > Chordata > Amphibia > Caudata > Ambystomatidae > Ambystoma > Ambystoma mexicanum. The sequence continues at coordinate 70,606,500 of NC_090938.1, forward strand.
AATTAATGAGCTTTTATATAGCTCCGATACACCACTGTAGTGATCTCACAGCAGCTATTCTTGTCCGAGATTTTAGGGTGTATTATGTCCCCACCCTTGAAGTTAGTCTGCTGGAGCAAAATAAAAATTGGACATTAAAGATGGACGAGGAAGGAACTCGAACTGAGGGAGCGAGTTAGCGGAGAGATGAAAATAATGAAATTGTACATTTTTAGAGAAGGAGAAAGCGTAAGCCACGGACGGTTAACTCAACCTTTCATGTCTGCAAAGCTGTTAAATAATGACTATTGAGTTTAAAATGTGTTAAATCTTTTAGAAATAGCAAACTCATATAATGTTGTTTTTTGGTCACTGATAAAAAAAGGTCTCGTTCCGATGAGTCGATGGTTGCCAATGGATGACCGTATAGAGCCATGAATTTTACCATGGTTATCCCCTCTTTCTCCCTGGGTATCAGGAATATTCCATGGTTATCCCCTCTTTCTCCCTGGGTATCAGGAATTTTACCATGGTTATCGCCTCTTTCTCCCTGGGTATCAGGAATTTTACCATGGTTATCCCCTCTTTCTCCCTGGGTATCAGGAATTTTACCATGGTTATCCCCTCTTTCTCCCTGGGTATCAGGAATATTCCATGGTTATCCCCTCTTTCTCCCTGGGTATCAGGAATATTCCATGGTTATCCCCTCTTTCTCCCTGGGTATCAGGAATATTCCATGGTGATCGCCATGGTCTTCCTACCAATTATTCCTGTCAGGAATTGGTCAATCTCCGTGAAGCAGCACTCAGTGTCTTTTCCAATTAATCCCAATCTGGTACTGCGGGAGAATGTTTCCTCCTAGGCTTTACTGCTTTACGGTCCATACTCGTCACGGGGCCTACAGATGACCGGTGGGTTGCACTGTTACTGTCCCAGATGAGCAAAGACTAGCGAGTCAAACATAGACCCAACCAAAAAATAAAGTTCTTCAGCTACAGAGGGGGTCATATGTTTGGGACACACAAAAACACAAGAGAGGGACTCAAAATGTATTGTTGAATTCCTATATGATATGATATGGCATTTATAACGCGCGAAAGCGTTGGACAACCTGAAGACCTCCATATATTTTGACCTACAAATCCCACAATCCATCACCATGGCAAGATCGGATGGGAGTTCTAGGCTAAAAAAAATCGAGGACTGCAGGTTGCCCACCACTGTTCTGTCTGCATGAGTTTTCAGAGGACTGATCATAGGCTATGAGGAAATACTGGCATATTTAATTTGTAGGCAATTTAACTTAGAAGAGAAAGAGAAGCTCTTACTGGATGACAGAGGTTTGAAAGTTAAAGATGGAAAAGAAACGGCAAAGAGAATACCTAAATCAGGATTTAAGATCAACAATTAGTATATGTTAAGATGGATGGAGCAGCATGTTTGTTTGTTTGTTCGTTTATTTTGTATACTATGCTATGCAGCTATGAATAGGACCTTATGAACGTGTTTTCTTGACCCTGATGAAGACCAGGCCAGCATTGAAGAAATATAAGATCGAAACAGAGGTCGAAACCAATCAGATTCATATGCAGAATTGAAAATATGGCAAAAGAGTTTTAAAAATAAAAGCCAGATTTACACCACCTGACAATGATTGCTAAACTTTACAAATATTAAAAAGGTGGGTCATAGTGTGATTTAGGGTTCCTATCCTGTAATAGTTATGAGCAGGGCCTACAGGCTTTGGCTTTGTACTGCAGCTACCATCATCCCTAGCCAGTATAGCCAATGATGAGGAATCATGGGAGTCGTAGTGCAACACATATGGAGACATGCTGGTTGCAAAGTACTGAGCCAGGCAAATGATTGTGTGAATAATATAATAGATCGAGTAAAATGAGGGCAGGGATGTGCTGTGAAACACGATTAGATTCTATTAGCTCGTTATACGTTTCCTAGATACACCTGAAAGAAATTGTAACAAATGAGTTTTTAACAATTATTTTTATTGAATCATGTAAAGATTAATATTTGTATTTTTGTAGAATATTTAATCATCATTAAAACCATAACAGAACAAAGGTGACTGGGAGTATTTTATTCTAATTGACGTATGAAAATGTAAAATAACAGCGTAAGAAAATCTATTTAGAATTCAAACAGAAATCTATTTCCCAAGGGAACAATGTTTATTTGGATTGGATGGATCACTCGGGCACAGCTGCGGTTTCACTAAAGAGGAGACTACCCTACCACGCCACCGAAGACAACTCACTGGTAGTATCTTGCATTGGGTACATTATTTAAAAAGGGTAACTTCATCACAGGGCGGCAGGACAGGCGCCTGCTCGAGGTGTTCTGCATAGGGGATGATGACATCACTCACGTGCATCACACTTAATGTCCAGGCTCTGGGTCACCCGATCAAACAACGACAGATGTATGTTATGTTATGGTAAAGGATATTTATACCGCACACTATCACCACCGGAGTGCTCCACAGGCGTTCTTTTACTTGATTATATGACAGATCTCCAAGGGGGATATCACTTTTGTGCAAGAAACACATCTGAATGCTGTCGAATCTATGAAGCTCTGCCGCGGGTGGATTGGAACAGTGGCTCACTTCCTGTGTCAAGGGAAGAGGGGGCATCCATTTTGATTCACAAACGTATCCCCCCTAAGGGTGATCGCTACAAAAACAGATCGGCAGGGTGGTTTTTTTGATGCTTCAGGGGCCATCCAGCAACGACACATCATGTTGATTAACATTTGCACGCCCACCACGGATACCCTGGGGTTCTTTACTAATACTTTCACAGCAGGTGTGCAATTTATGGGTGACATGACAATTCTAGGTAGGGATTTGAATGTGACGCTGGACCCACAGATAGACAGACAGGGCAAACGTATGATTTCCTACACTATTCTTAGGAACCTTGCCACCACATGCTCCCTCATGCAAGATCTCCTCCTGGTTGATGTGTGGAACCAGAAACACAGGGGGAAAGGGGATTGTATTTTCTATTCAATCAACAACAAAGTTACTCCAGTCTGGATAACAGGCTTCTCCCTTCAAACGCTTCATATTTGGTCGACCAATGCACCATACTCTCCACAACCATCTCCGACCATGCACCAGAATTGCTGCACGATGCACTCTAGAGACCGGTTCCATCATGGAAAATAAACCTGGTGGCCCTGAAATACCCAAACTGGGTGACACATATAAGGAAAGACACAGAACGATTTTGGCAGCTTAATTTGTGAGCAGAATATACGGCTCATAGATGTTGGGATGCAAATAAGACATACGTACGTGGTCAATGCATATCAAGATGGTCGGATAAGTTGAAGACATGGTCGAAGTGCGAGAAACAATTGGGTGCTAATATTCTAGCCTCTGAAAAACGACATAAAAGCAAACGCGGTCCTCATACCTTGCGCAGGTGCGCACACTCTGTGCGGAATTAAAACAAGTGTCATTACTTTGGGTTCAAAAGTTATTCACGGGTTGGTCCGAAGCGCTCTATGCAGAAAGTGATAGACCGCTACGTATAATGGTGCTAGCACTACGGGGCAGACAAAAAGCTCAAATTGTTGACTCGATCCGGGACAAACAGAGCATCTCCCGTACAGGGAATGACAACATCAATTCCCATTTCATGGAATATTACAGGGGTTTATACGCCAAACGCCCCTATCAAGATATGCGGTACGTCTACACCTTTCTACAATACACCACATTACCCAGGGTAACAGTGGGTCAGGCAGAATTGCTTAGTACCGCGATCACTGAGGAGGAAATAATTAAAGCATTAACGCCCTCGCAACAGGTAAGGTAGCAGGTCTGTATGGGCCGCCCATTGGTTTATATAAGGCCCTGACTGACTCACCAGCCCCTGTGCTAGAATCGGTGTTCCTGGAAACAAATGAGGGCAGTCACCTTCTGGTTTCAATGCTCACAGCTAATATTGTGGGCGTCCACAAAAAAGGTTGTGACCCAGAAGAATCTAGCTCTTACTGCCCAATTTCTTTGATAAACGCTGATGCGAAAATCCTTGCAAGGTGTCTTGCGTACCGAGTCGAAGGTGTGCTCCCGTCGCCGATTCCCAGCGATCAAACAGGATTTATCCAAAAGATGCACTTGGCAGACAATTTGAGACGTTTGCGACATGTCATCGTCGGTGAGGCGGACCCGGGAGACGCAATCCTATCTCTAGATGCATACAGGATTTTGATAAAGCCAAGTGGGACTATTTGTTTGCAGTCCTGGAGGGGTTCAGGCTCACTTGTCCGTTCTTGGGGTCGGTTAAATTGCCATATAAAGATCCTAAAGCCTCCGTCGTGACAAATGGTTGCACCTCTGCCCAGTTCTCCATGCATGCTGGCACTCATCGGGGTGCCCATTATCACCTCTTTTGTATGCCAAAAAACGCTGAAACGATCCAGGATGGTTGGGTATTGTAAGGGGAATGGAGGAGCACAGGGTCCCCCTTTACACACATGGGGCCTCATTACAACTCTGGCGGTAGCCGTGCCAGTAAAACCAGCGATGCCGCCGGAGATGCATTTTTTCCGGCACCCACGAATGGGCAAGAACCGGGTCATGCCGAGTTCGGTGGACCCAATAATTGCCCATTTGCGGGTGCCGGAAACAATGGACTCTCCATCCCCATTCGGCCCCATAGGGCTGACTAGGAATGGGGGCGTCGGATGCACCGGCGCATTCAGAGTGCTGCCGGTGTATCCGACATGCTGTCCTCGTGGGTGCCGGTCAGCCTGCCAGGAAAAACCTGGCGGGCTGACAGGCACCCGCGACTACAGCTCGTAGTATGGCGGTTTGGGAACTACGGTACCGGCATGCTTACCGGTACCGTAGTTCCCGGACCACCATGCTTGTAATGAGGCCCACAATCTTTTATTGTGCACAAGTCGACGTAGGGCGTCTCTGTCACAGAGTCAGCATCTATTACCGGACTATGGGCCCATAGCAGGGCGTAAGATTAACTGGGACAAGTCAGAGGTCCTCCCTTTGAGGCCGGATATCCCCTGGGATCCTGGTGGTGTCAAGCCGTTTACAATGCAATTACACTGCATTAAAGACTTAGGGTTAAATGTCAGTGCGAAGTTCGACGACTCGCTCGCAATGAACTACCCGCCAATTCTTCATAAAATCCATTCGGATTTATCACACTGGAACTCGATGTCACTTTTCGGGCAGAATGAATACCTTTAAAATGAACTCACTCCCAAAATTAATCTATTTGGCCTTCATGATACCAACTATACCTACATCTAAGATGTTAACAGACTTAGACGCTCATATCTCTACATTGAAATGGCGTGGCAGAAAAGTATGTCTCAATCAGAAGATACTACAGGCCTCCAAAGATGATGGCAGTCTAGCTCTACCTCTACTGTCGTGGAGAGCCTACTATCTAGCAGCACAAGTGTGTTGGGTCAAAAGATGGATGAATGTGGAGGATGGGTCAAGCATGCAGATCGTGGAACTAGCCTTCCTACACACACATTCACCGATAGAGATCTTGGCCATCCCACCGGCAAAACTTCCCGAACGCATTAAAGCACATCCGATATTGGGATTGACGTTAGACATTGGCACAAATTGAGATCCAGGGTGGGAATCGACACACGCGTGGCCCCAGCGGGGATCAGCCTAAGAGCAATACTATCATATGGGTTGGGACATAATCTACACCCCAAACAGGATTGCGATTGGCAACACATCAGAGTAATGGACTTATACCAAGACTCAGAATGTATAGCACTCTCCAGATGTGCATGCAACAGGTTCTTTGCTTAGCGGAAATGGTTTGGCTCTGGTTTCGGGCTCTGTGATTGCTGCACACACCTCCACGGAATCCCAGACAGCTGAACGATCGGTCTGTGAGAAGGAATTGGAAGGAGACGTGGAGCTGTTCCCACGCCTATGTACATTTTACTGCATGTGCATCCCGAATAATCTGGGTAGGAAAGTACGCGGACCAATAACAGGTCCACTGACCTTGGGCTTACGAATGATGTGGGTGACATATACAAATATTTTGTTGGGATTCCGGCGGTATCTTTCAACCTCAAAAATAGGAAAAGCCAGTTTCAGATCATTCACCGGGTCTATTGTAGCCCCACCAAATTGTATAGTATGGTCCTGATCCAATCACTGGTGTGCGTAGGGGTAGGTACCACGGGGCATATGCTATGGGCCTGCCCCATAGCCAGACCGTTCTGATAGATAACCCGCCGGCACGTCTCGCAAGTAAGCGACCCAGGGTTTGACCGGTCTTCACGTGCCATGTTGTTTGGAGATATCAATGATGAAAGGCCTGATGATCCGTTGGAGCGAAAGCTTATCCTTATAATGTTATTCGCAACGCGCAAACGGGCCTTTGGTCAGCTATACTGTCGAAACTGTGTGTATTGGAACGACACCGCTACAAACGAAGGACACGCACGACTCAAGCATAGACATTTTGGGAGATGGTAGAATCCTAGATATAAGTGGGACTATTTAAGGGAAGGCCTTGTGGGAAACAGCCCGTAAATTAGGTCTACCAGACTATTGTAATTAGCTGTACATACTCAGTATAACGATATGGCAGACTGTAGGTATTTTGATACATGGGGCCCTGTATGTCCCTTTCTTGAAGGAGGGAGAAGCGAGACTAAGAGGTCCATGCATATGCCATGGTGGGCGCAGCGATGCTGCAGCTAATCACCTGGGTCAGGAACATCAAGCTACTACCACCATAATGGGGGAAAGAATAGGAAATGTGCTACTCTTTCGCCATTTGTGTGGCCCGATCTGTTTGGGTAACAAGAACTACTGAACATGCGTATTGGAACTGTGAATCAATGCCTTTTCCTTTCCATGAAAATGATCACAGGGACGGTATTATCTTAGTTGTTGTGGCTTTGTTTCAAAAGATACCATATTGCAATTACAAAAATCAACTGTTGGGATTCCAAGATGGCCGCCGCACTGTGAACACCATAAAGAGGTGAAGAGGTGATCTCCATCCCCGTATGTGTTTAAAACAGAAATAAATACGGGAAAAACCCCTCCCAGGAACCAGACAGCACACAGACGGCACCGGCTCAAGGAACTGGCTTGGCGGGCACCGGGCCGGACCTCGAGCGGGAATTAGAGAGTGAAATCAGTCACCCCGTGGGACAATTCGGAGTGCATAGAGACTCTGATGCAAGCAGCCGGCGCATCACTGGTGCGATCCTGGGCCACCCACACACGCTCCCCCACAGAGTACACCCAGCAGGAATCAGCCCAACAAACACCCAACGTAAGCGGTGGGTGCGCGGACATCAACGTTGGAGCGGGCAAGCGAATCCCCCCCCTCTGAAGAGGAGCGTATGTTCGCCCAAGCTTGGTGCAAAAGAAGATGAGAAACGTGAGGTGGAGCAGGGTAGGAGGCGCAGAAACTGTAATCAGCGCTCACCAGTAAAGCCGGTGAGACACGGCACCCCCCCTCCCCCGACCAAACACCCCAGGCCAAAATCTCCGGTGGGCAGGACAATATCAGAGAAAGCCCCAGGCGCCCTGCGGGAGGTGAGCGGAGCCCCGCCCCACGTACCACCACCACCAAAAACTTCTCGCCAACACGACCCAGTGCATAGGATGAGAGAGTGAACCCGCCACTCAAGCATGGGCTTGATTCCTGGATCTGGCATGGCCCTGGCTGGATGCAAGGGCTTGGGTCCCAGCTCTTGCACAGGTGTGATTCCAGCATCGGGCAAGCGCCTACTAGCTACATTTGGCATGACCCTGAATGATGCCTGGTTCTGGCTCCCCATCACTGCAGGTTCTTGGGCCCCAGCTCTTGCACAGGCGTGATTCCTGGATCTGGCATGTTCCTGGCTGGCTGCAAGTTCTTGGGTCCTCAGCTCTTGCACAGACTTGATTCCTGGATCTGGCATGTTCCTGGCTGGCTGCAAGTTCTTGGGTCCTCAGCTCTTGCACAGGCTTGATTCCTGGATCTGGCATGGCCCTGGCTGGCTGCAAGTTCTTGGGCCCCAGCTTTTGCACAGGCGTGATTCCTGGATCTGGCATGTTCCTGGCTGGCTGCAAGTTCTTGGGTCCTCAGCTCTTGCACAGACTTGATTCCTGGATCTAGCATAATCCTGGCTGGCTGCAGGTTCTTGGGTCCCATCTCTCGTACTGGCGTAATTCCTGGATCTGGCATGCCCCTGGCTGGCTGCAAGTTCTTGGGTACTGGCTCTTGTACAGGCTTCATTCTTGGAAGAGACGTGCGCCTACTGGTGATATTTGGCATGGCCCTGGATGGGTGCAAGTTATTGGGTCCCAGCTCTTGCATGGGCTAGATTCCTGAATCCGACATGCACCTACTGGTTACATTTGGCATGGCCCTAGATGATGCCGGGGCCGGACTCCTGGCTCCTGGTTCCCAGTTCCTATATTGGGCCTGGCTCCCATTGCTGCATGTTCTTGGGTCCAGGCTCTTGTGTGGGCTTGATTCCTGGGCCTGGCTCTCAGTAAACTCAGGTTCTTGGGAGCCAGCTCTTGCAGGGGCTTCATTCCTGGATCCGGCAAGCGCCGACTGGCTACATTTGGCATGACCCTGAATGATGCCTAGGCCGGGCTACTGGCTCCCGGTTCCTACATTGGCCTGACTCCTATTGCTGCAAGTTCTTGGGTCCCAGCTCCTGTACATGATTTTTTCCTGAATCTGTTATGGCCCTGGCTGGCTGCAAGGTCTTGGCTCTCATCTTTTGAACGGGCTTGATTTCTCGATCTGGCATACACCTGCGAGCTAGATTTGCAATGGCCCTGGTTGATTCCTGGGCCTGAATCCCTGCATGGCTGCAAGTTCTTGGCTCCCATCTCTTGCATGGGCTAGATTCCTGGATCTGCATGTGCCCACCAGCTACATTTGGCATGGCGCGAGATGATGCCTGGGCCGGGCTCCTGGTTCCTACATTGGCCTGACTCCCTGTCGCTGCAAGTTCTTGGATCCCATCTTTTGCACGGGCTTGATTTCTAGATCTGGCATCCAAGTGCTAGCTAGATTTGCAATAGGCCTGGATGATTGCTGGGCCTGTCTCCCTGGCTGCAGGTTCTTGGGCCCCAGCTCTTGCACAGGCGTGATTCCTGGATCCGGCATGGCCCTGGCTGGGTGCAAGTTCTTGGGTCCCCAGATCTTGTACAGGCGTGATTCCTGGATCTGGCATGGCCCTGGCTGGCTGCAAGTTCTTGGGTCCCCAGATCTTGCACAGGCGTCATTCCTGGATCTCGCATGCCCCTGGCTGGCTGCAAGTTCTTGGGTCATACCTCTTGCAGAGGCGTGATTCCTGGATCTGGCATGGCCCTGGCTGGCTGCAAGTTCTTGGGTCCCAGCTCTCGTACTGGTGTGATTCCTGGATCTGGTATGCCCCTGGCTGGCTGCAAGTTCTTGGGTCCCATCTCTTGCACAGGCTTAATTCCTGGATCTGGCATGCCCCTGGCTGGCTGCAAGTTCTTGGGTCCCATCTCTTGCACAGGCTTGATTCCTGGATCTGGCATGCCCCTGGCTGGCTGCAAGTTCTTGTGTCCCAGCTCTTGCACTGTCGTGATTCCTGGATCTGGCATGGCTCTGGCTGGCTGCAAGTTATGGGGTTCCAGCTCTTGCACAGACTTGATTCCTGAATCTGGCATGTCCCTGGCTGGCTGCAAGTTCTTGTGCCCCGGCTCTTGCACAGGCTTGATTCCTGAATCTGGCATGTCCCTGGCTGGCTGCAAGTTCTTGGGCCTCGGCTCTTGCAAAGGTGTGATTCCTGGATCTGGCATGTCCCTGGCTGGCTGCAAGTTCTTGGGTGCCAGCTCTTTATGTGCTTCATTCCTGGATCTGGCATGCCCTGGCTGGCTGCAAGTTCTTGGGTCCCAGCTCTTGCACCGGTGTGATTCCTGGATCTGGCATGACCCTGGCCGGCTGCAAGTTCTTGGGTCCCAGCTCTTGCACTGGTGTGATTCCTGGATCTGGCATGACCCTGGCTGGCTGCATGTTCTTGGGTCCCACTTCTTGCACAGGCGTGTTCCTGTATCTGGCATGCCTCTGGCTGGCTGCAAGGTCTTGGGTCCCAGCTCTTGCTCAGGCGTGTTCCTGGATCTGGCATGTCCCTGGCTGGCCACAATTTCTTGGGTCCCAACTCTTGCACATGCGTGATTCCTGGATCTAGCATGGCCCTGGTTGGCTGCAAGTTCATGGGTCCCAGCTCTTGCACAGGCGTGATTCCTGGATCTGGCATGCCCCTGGCTGGTTGTAAGGTCTTGGGTCCCACCTACTGCACTGGCGTGATTCCTGGATCTGGCATGGCACTGGCTGGCTTCAAGTTCTTGGGTCCCATCTCTTGCACAGACGTGATTCCTGGATCTGGCAAGGCCCTGGCTGGCTGCAAGTTATTGGGTCCCAGCTCTTGCACAGGCGTGATTCCTGGATCTGGCATGGCCTTGGTTGGGTGCAAGTCCTTGGGTCCCATATCTTGCACAGGCTTGATTCCTGGATCTGGCATGGCCCTGGCTGGCTGCAAGTTCTTGGGTCCCAGCTCTTATGGGGGCTTGATTCCTGGATCCCGCATGGCCCTGGCTGGCTGCAAGTTCTTGGGCCTCAGTTCTTGCACAGGCTTGATTTCTGAATCTGGCATGTCCCCGGCTGGCTGCAAGTTCTTAGGCCCCGGCTCTTGCACGGGCTTGATTCCTGAATCTGGCATGTCCCTGGCTGGCTGCAAGTTCTTGGGTCCTCAGCTCTTGCACAGACTTGATTCCTGGATCTAGCATGATCCTGGCTGGCTGCAAGTTCTTGGGTCCCAGCTCTCGTACTGGCGTAATTCCTGGATCTGCCATGCCCCTGGCTGGCTGCAAGTTCTTGGGTACCGGCCCTTGTACAGGCTTGATTCCTGGAAGCGACTTGCGCCTACTGGTGACATTTGGCATGGCCCTGGATGGGTGCAAGTTATTGGGTCCCAGCTCTTGCATGGGCTAGATTCCTGAATCCGACATGCACCTACTGGTTACATTTGGCATGGCCCTAGATGATGCCGGGGCCGGACTCCTGGCTCCTGGTTCCCAGTTCCTATATTGGGCCTGGCTCCCATTGCTGCATGTTCTTGGGTCCAAGCTCTTGTGTGGGCTTGATTCCTGGGCCTGGCTCTCAGTAACCTCAGGTTCTTGGGGGCCAGCTCTTGCAGGGGCTTCATTCCTGGATCCGGCAAGCGCCGACTGGCTACATTTGGCAAGACCCTGAATGATGCCTCGGCCGGGCTACTGGCTCCCAGTTCTTACATTGGCCTGACTCCTGTTACTGCAAGTTCTTGGGTCCCAGCTCCTGTACATGATTTTTTCCTGAATCTGTTATGGCCCTGGCTTGCTGCAAGGTCTTGGCTCTCATCTTTTGAACGCGCTTGATTTCTCAATCTGGCATACACCTGCGAGCTAGATTTGCAATGGCCCTGGTTGATTCCTGGGCCTGGATCCCTCCATGGCTGCAAGTTCTTGGCTCCCAGCTCTTGTACGGCTTGATTCCTGGATACGGCATGTGCCCACCGGCTACATTTGGCATGGCCTGAGATGATTCCTGGGCCGGGCTCCTGATTCCTGCATTGGGCCTGGCTCCTGTCGCTGCAAGTTCTTCGGTCCCAGCTCTTGTACGGCTTGATTCCTGGATACGGCATGTCCCTGGCTGGCTGCAAGTTCTTGGCTCCCAGCTCTTGCATGGGCTAGATTCCTGGATCCGCATATGCCGACTGGCTACATTTGGCTTGGCCCTAGAGGATGCCTGGGCCTGGCTCCTGGTTCCTACATTTACCTGACTCCCTGTCGCTGCAAGTTCCTGGATCCCATCTCTTGCACAGGCTTGATTTCTCAATCTGGCATCCACCTGCTAGCTAGATTTGCAATGGGCCTGGATGTTTGCAGGGCCTGTCTCCCTGGCTGAAAGTTATTGGGTCCCAGCTCTTTTACGGGCATTATCCCTGGATCCGACATGGCCCTGGCTGGCTGCAAGTTCTTGGGCCTCAGCTCTTGCACAGGTGTGATTCCTGGATCTGGCATGGCCCTGGCTGGCTGCAAGTTCTTGGGTCCCAGCTCTTTATGTGCTTCATTCCTGGATCTGGCATGCCCCTGGCTGACTACAAGTTCTTGGGTCCCAGCTCTTGCACCGGCGTGATTCCTGGATCTGGCATGACCATGGCTGGCTGCAAGTTCTTGGGTCCCAGCTTTTGCACTGGCGTGATTCCTGGATCTGCCATGCCCCTGGCTGGCTGCATGTTCTTGGGTCCCACTTCTTGCACAGGCGTGTTCCTGGATCTGGCATGCCCCTGGCTGGCTGCAAGGTCTTAGGTCCCAGCTCTTGCACAGGCGTGTTCCTGGATCTGGCATGTCCCTGGCTGGCCACAATGTCTTGGGTCCCAGCTCTTGCACATTCGTGATTCCTGGATCTGGCATGGCCCTGGCTGGCTGCAAGTTCATGGGTCCCGGCTCTTGCACAGGTGTGATTCCTGGATCTGGCATGCCCCTGGCTGGTTGCAAGGTCTTGGGTCCCACCTACTGCACTGGTGTGATTCCTGGATCTGGCATGGCACTGGCTGGCTGCAAGTTCTTGGGTCCCATCTCTTGCACAGACGTGATTCCTGGATCTGGCAAAGCCCTAGCTGGCTGCAAGTTATTGGGTCCCAGCTCTTGCACAGGCGTGATTCCTGGATCTGGCATGGCATTGGTTGGGTGCAAGTTCTTGGGTCCCATCTCTTGCACAGGCTTGATTCCTGGATCTGCCATGGACCTGGCTGGCTGCAAGTTCTTGGGTCCCAGCTCTTATAGGGGCTTGATTCCTGGATCCCGCATGGCCCTGGCTGGCTGCAAGTTCTTGGGCCTCAGCTCTTGCACAGGCTTGATTCCTGAATCTGGCATGGCCCTGGCTGGCTGCAAGTTCTTTGGCCCCGGCTCTTGCACGGGCTTGATTCCTGAATCGGGCATGTCCCTGGCTGGCTGCAAGTTCTTAGGCCAAAGCTCTTGCACAGGCTTGATTCCTGGATCCGACATGCACCTACTGGTTACATTTGGCATGGGCTGAGATGATGCCTGGGCTGGGCTCCTGGTTCCTGCATTGGGTCTGGCTCCTGTTGCTGCAAGATCTTGGGGCCCAACACTTGTACAGGCGCGATTCCTGAATCCGGCATGCACCTACTGGTTACATTTGGCATGGCCCTAGCTGATGCCTGGGCGGGCTCCTGGCTCCTGGTTCCCAGTTGCTATATTGGGCCTGGCTCCCATTGCTGCATGTTCATGGGTCCCAGCTCCTGCATGGCCATGATTCCTGAATCTGGCATGGCCCTGGCTGGCTGCAAGTTCTTGGTTCCCACCTCTTGCACTGGTGTGATTCCTGGATCTGGCATGGCACTGGCTTGCTGCAAGTTCTTGGGTACCAGCTCGTGCACAGGCGTGATTCCTGGATCTGGCATGACCCTAGCTGGCTGCAAGTTCTTGGGTCCCAGCTCTAGCACTGGCGTGATTCCTGGATCTGGCATGGCCTTGGTTGGGTGCAAGTTTGTGGGGTCCCAGCTCTTGCACAGGTGTGAATCCTGGATCTGGCATGGCCCTGGCTGGCTGCAAGTTCTTGGGTCCAGGCTCTTATATGGGCTTGATTCCTGGATCTGGCATGCCCCTGGCTGGCTGCAAGTTCTTGGGTCCCAGCTCTTGCACTGGCGTGATTCCTGGATCTGGCATGGCCCTGGCTGGCTGCAAGTTCCTAGGTCCCACCTCTTGGACTGGCGTGAATCTTGGATCCGTCATGGCCCTGGCTGGCTGCAAGTTCTTTGGCCTCAGCTCTTGTACAGGTGTGATTCCTGGATCTGGCATGGCCCTGGCTGGCTGCAAGTTATTGGGTCCCAGCTCTTATATGGGCTTGATTCCTGGATCTGGCATGCCCCGGGCTGGCTGCAGGTTCTTGGGTCCCAGCTCTTGCACTTGCGTGATTCCTGGATCTGGCATGGCCCTGGCTGGCTGCAAGTTCTTGGGTCCCAGCTCTTGTACTGGCTGTGCTGACGTGATTCCTGGATCTGGCATGGCCCTGGCCGGCTGCAAGTTCTTGGGCCCCGGCTCTTGCACAGGCGTGGTTCCTGGATCTGGCATGGCCCTGGTGGTTGCTAGTTCTTGGGTCCCAGCTCTTGCACAGGCTTGATTCCTGGATCTGGCATGGCCCTGGCTGGCTGCAAGTTCTTGGGTCCCAGCTCTTGGGCTTGATTTCTGGATCTGGCATGTCCCTGCCTGGCTGCAAGTTCTTGGATCCCTGCTCTTGCACAGGCGTGATTCCTGCATCTGGCGTGGCCCTGGCTGGTTGCAAGTTTTTGGGTCCCAGCTCTTGCACTGGCTTGATTCCTGGATCTGGCATTGCCCTGGTGGCTGCAAGTTCTTGGATCCCTGCACTTGCACAGACGTGATTCCTGCATCTGGCATGGCCCTGGCTGGTTGCAAGTTCTTGGGTCCCAGCTCTTGCACTGGCTTGATTCCTGGATCTGGCATGGCCCTGGTGGCTGCAAGTTCTTGGGCCCCGGCTCTTGCACAGGCGTGATTGCTGGATCTGGCATGTCCCTGGCTGGCTGCAAGTTCCTGGGTCCTCAGCTCTTGCACTGGGGTGATTCCTGGATCTGGGATGGCCCTGGATGGCCACACGTTCTTGGGTCCCAGCTCTTGCACTGGGGTGATTCCTGGATCTGGCATGTCCCTGGCTGGCTACACGTTCTTGGGTCCCAGCTCTTGCACAGGCGTGATTGCTGGATCTGGCATGTCCCTGGCTGGCTGCAAGTTCTTGGGTCCTCAGCTTTTGCACTGGGGTGATTCCTGGATCTGGGATGGCCCTGGCTGGCTGCAAGTTCTTGGATCCCTGCACTTGCACAGGCGTGATTCCTGCATCTGGCATGGCCCTGGCTGGCTGCAAGTTCTTGGGCCCCAGCTCTTGCAAAGGCGTGATTCCTGCATCTGGCATGGCCCTGGCTGGCTGCAAGTTCTTGGATCCCTGCTCTTGCACAGGCGTGATTCCTGCATCTGGCATGGCCCTGGCTGGCTGCAAGTTCTTGGGCCCCAGCTCTTGCACAGGCGTGATTGCTGGATCTGGCATGTCCCTGGCTGGCTGCAAGTTCCTGGGTCCTCAGCTCTTGCACTGGGGTGATTCCTGGATCTGGGATGGCCCTGGCTGGCTGCAAGTTCTTGGGCCCCAGCTCTTGCACAGACTTGATTCCTGGATCTGGCATGGCCCTGGTGGCTGCAAGTTCTTGGGTCCCAGCTCTTGCACAGGCATGATTTCTGGATCTGGCATGTCCCTGGCTGCTGCAAGTTCTTGGGTCCTCAGCTTTTGCACTGGGGTGATTCCTGGATCTGGGATGGCCCTGGCTGGCTGCAAGTTCTTGGATCCCTGCTCTTGCACAGGCGTGATTCCTGCATCTGGCATGGCCCTGGCTGGCTGCAAGTTCTTGGGCCCCAGCTCTTGCACAGGCGTGATTCCTGCATCTGGCATGGCCCTGGCTGGCTGCAAGTTCTTGGATCCCTGCTCTTGCACAGGCGTGATTCCTGCATCTGGCATGGCCCTGGCTGGCTGCAAGTTCTTGGGCCCCAGCTCTTGCACAGGCGTGATTGCTGGATCTGGCATGTCCCTGGCTGGCTGCAAGTTCCTGGGTCCTCAGCTCTTGCACTGGGGTGATTCCTGGATCTGGGATGGCCCTGGCTGGCTGCAAGTTCTTGGGCCCCAGCTCTTGCACAGACTTGATTCCTGGATCTGGCATGGCCCTAGCTGGCTGCAGGTTCTTGTATCCCTGGTCTTGCACAGGCGTGAGTCCTGCATCTGGCATGGCCCTGGCTGGTTGCAAGTTCTTAGGTCCCTGCTCTTGCACTGGCGTGATTCCTGGATCTGGCATGGCCCTGGTGGCTGCAAGTTCTTGGGTCCCAGCTCTTGCACAGGCATGATTTCTGGATCTGGCATGTCCCTGGCTGCTGCAAGTTCTTGGGTCCTCAGCTCTTGCACTGGCTTGATTCCTGGATCTGGCATGGCCCTGGTGGCTGCAAGTTCTTGGGTCCCAGCTCTTGCACAGGTGTGATTGCTGGATCTGGCATGTCCCTGGCTGGCTGCAAGTTATTGGGCCCCAGCTCTTGCACAGGCGTGATTCCTGGATCTGGCATGGCCCTGGTGGCTGCTAGTTCTTGGGCCCCACCTCTTGCACAGGCGTGATTCCTGCATCTGGCATGGCCCTGGCTGGTTGCAAGTTCTTGGGCCCCGGCTCTTGCACAGGCGTGATTCCTGGATCTGGCATGGCCCTGGTGGCTGCAAGTTCTTGGGTCCCAGCTCTTGCACAGGCGTGATTCCTGGATCTGGCATGGCACTGGCTGGCTGCAAGTTCTTGGGTCCTCAACTCTTGCACTGGGGTGATTCCTGGATCTGGCATGGCACTGGCTGGCTGCAAATTCTTGGGTCCTCAGCTCTTGCACTGGGGTGATTCCTGGATCTGGCATGGCACTGGCTGGCTGCAAGTTCTTGGGTCCTCAGCTCTTGCACTGGGGTGATTCCTGGATCTGGCATGGCCCTGGCTGGCTGCATGTTCTTGGCCCCAGCTCTTGCATGGGCTTGATTTCTCGATCTGGCGTGGCCCTGGCTGATGCCTGGGCCTGGCTCCCCCTGGTCAGTGCTTGACACCATCATCTGCTGTCAGATTCAGGGAGAGTCAGAGATTGTCCACATAGCTGCCTCCAATTTTACAACACTGCACTTCCTGCCCACACTGGCTAGTGCCCATATCAACACTGCTCTGACGTCAGAGATCGCTGCATTCACAGGCATAACAGGTCCTGCCTTGAGGCAAATCTTCTGATGACATGGTGTTGGGACCCATGCTTCAATTCTATGGCACCCATTATGATGCATGTCATGGTATGTTATGTTTTTAGGATTTACACAGCTCACTGCTGCCTTTTGCATGGTCTCCAGGCGCTCTGGCGGATCCGGAAGAGAAAGGGTGTTGCTGGCTATTTATATTTGTATACAGGCCATTCCAAGGGACAGGTTGTTCTTGAACATTTAATTATTAGTCGTTCAATGGTAATGTGTGCACATGGAGGCCTCGCTGTCCTCGCAGCCTTGCTTCACAAAATGAGTCATCTTCGATAGGGAACAGTCTGGTGTTTCCTAGCGCCCAATGAAGGCTCGTTCAATGTAGAAGGAGCTGCACAGACAAAGGAGGGAGAACATGTGATGTAAGATAAGGCTGGCCAGTAGTAGAACACAACTCTGGGGTTGTGGGCGAGGACCTGCCAGAGTCAGTATGAAACCACTGATCCACTAGGGTTCAAGCCCCAAACAAGCTATCCTTCCTCAGAGGCAAACCCGACAGGGGTTTACTCCAATTCATTTCTGTCTACCAGTTTTTAGTTTGGGATAGTAGATGGCGTAGATAAGCCGAAACGAATGCATTAGAGTTCAGATAGGAAGAAATAATGGCATATGAGGAGGGACACACAGCTTGTAGGTATTACTTGGTTATGTGCCCACCTGTTGACTTGCCTTGGCCACGCTAATCCCTATGGCCATTCCCATACAGTGCCTGCACCTACCCACCTAAAACAGCTCCTCATGGGAACTTTTTCATCATACTTTAATCAAGCCTTACCATTACACTATGCACTCAAAGTATTGTTTTTCTTTTTGTTTAAATTCAATTTTATTGGTTTTTCGAGGCAACAAAGCATTAATACAAACAATGGCAACCGGGCACCGGCCCGAGCCAACTTCGATTAGAAAAACGTACAACTCTGCTGTATACACCCTGCCTCCCCCCTCCCGCACAAGACCCCTATTGATGGGGCACACGATCCACATCTCCATGAGTAAACATTTCGGGCAGCTCCAACCGGGCATTCGAGGGATAAACATAAACGGACTTTACTTGAGGAAGTGCAAAGAGTCTCCTACCACAACCAGTTTTCGGGCCGGGTGGAGCACGTCAGTTAAGCTCCTGTATCGTCCACAACATTGGCGAACGCTTCCATAAATTGCAGCCAATCATTCTCAACCTGCATGCAGGAGCCGTGTATTGCTGATGTTAGTCTCTCCCTGAAATAAATGTCTTTGGCCACCAACACCCATTCCCTCTTCGAGGGGAGAGATGCTCTCTTCCAAGTCCTGGCCCGTACAGCTCTGGCTGCTAATAGCAAAAAGTGTGTCAGGTCCGGGAGCTTCTCCCAGTGGTCGTCCCTGTAGCGGAGACCAAATATTAATAACAATGGGACTGATGGGTAAACCCCCACTCCCCCCTCCTCGAGCCAGCTGAGCACTTCTGACCAATAGACTTGTACTTTCCTGCAGGACCAGCACATATGCCAGTAGTCGGCTCTTTCCCCACATCCGTGCCAACACAACGAGACAGTGTCTGGGAACATCCTAGAGAGGGAGATCGGGTCGTACTTCCATCTATGGAGAAGCTTGATGGCGTGGGACTTGTACTGTCATGAGATAGAAGTCTTAAATGCCCTGCTACATAGCCTCCCCCAGAGCCCATCCCTGATGGTACAGCCCAGGTCCCTTTCCCATTTCCCTCTGAGGCTCTTAGTCATTCCCTCGCGGGGGGGGGGCTAACAGTGGGGAGATGAGGCCTTTCATTTCCGTGTGGGAGTCTACGATTTTCTCAACCGGGGTCAGCCCTCTTTGTAAGCATGATTTTAGTCTAGGTTTCATTAAGACGCCCTTAAGGCGCAGGTATAGGAGCGGGGAGAGCCTGCCGATTCCCAGTGCCGCTTCGAGTTCCTGGATACTTAAGAAAGTGTCTTCCCTTACCAATTGGCCTACCCTACACAGGCCCGCGTCAAACCATGACTGATAGTGTTCGTGGCCCGGGATGTCTTCCAGGACTGGCGTTGACCAGATGTGGCTCAGAGGAGAGGGCCATGGGGTGACTTTCTCGCTAGGGCCTTTCCCTGCTAGTGCTTTCCACATTGTGCCCAGTATTGGGTGGTCCCTAATTCTTTTGGGGAGCTTTTTCAGTGGGACCCATAGCCATTCCCCCACAGTAACTGGGCGTAGGTAGAAAATTTCAATGTATACCCATTGTTTATTGGTGTCCTCTCTAAGGTGTGGAGCCAGGGCCCTAAATTGGGCTGCTCTATGGTAGGCATTAAGGTCCGGAAGGGCAACCCCTCCACTATCCTTGGGGAGGGTGAGAGTCTCGTACCAATCCTATGTCTCTGGCCCTGCCATATGAACTTCAGTATGCGCCTCTTGGCTTCTCTAAGGTATGATTCAGGAGCCTCCAAGGGGAGCATTTGGAAGACGTACAACACCCTGGGGAGCAAATTCATTTTTATGGCGTTTATTCTTCCCATCCAGGAGGTCTGCCCCTTCCCCCAAGCCTCCATGTCTCTGAATAGTTTATCAAAGAGCGGGGGTAGTTTGCCTGGCCTAGATCCCCGTCGGGACGGACTATGTTGATCCCCAAGTATTTTATCTCCTCCGAACAGATTCGGAGGCCCAGTGGGACAAGTTCCGCCAGGTCTCTATCCTCATCATGTGCGAAGGGAAAGATCATGGACTTGCTTACGTTTACCTTGAACCCGGAGAAGTGGCCAAACTGTTGAATCACCTGTAAAGCGGCTGGGACCGACCTTGCCGGATCCCGCAGGTGGAGCAGGATGTCGTCTGCATAGAGGCCTAATTTGAAGGTGCGTTCGCCCACCTCAATTCCTCTCACCATTGAGGCCCCCCTGAGGTACTCTGCCAGAATCTCCCTTGTCATGGCGAAGAGGAGAGGGGAAAGGGTGCAACCCTGACTCGTGCCTCTCTGGAGGTGAAAGACTCGTGACAGACGCCCGTTGACTGTAACTCTGGCGGTTGGTGACACATATAGGGCCTTGACGGCTTGTTTAATCCCCGCCCTGGAGCCCAGCTTCTCGAGTACCCCCTGAAGGAACCCCCAGTCAACCCGATCGAACGCCTTCTCAGCATCAATGGACACCAGGATGGGGCTCCCACCCTTCGGTGCTGCCTCTCTCATCAGGTGCAACGTCTTGCGCAGTGTATCTGCACCTTGCCTTCCCCGTGTGAAACCCACCTGATCTGAGTGAATTAGCCTTGGCATGTAGCTGTCCAGTCTCGAGGCGATAATCCTGGTAAATAGCTTCGCACCTACATTCAGGAGGGAGATGGGTCTGTACGAGCGGCAATCCGCAGGGACTTTCCCCCTCCTTCGGAATCACCGTGATCAGCGCTTTGCCAAAGGAAGGGGGTGCCCTCCCCGTTCTCATAATATTCGAGAAAGGTCCGCAAGGAGCACCGCCAGGAGGCCCGAAAAAGCCTTATAGAAACCTGACGTTAACCCGTCCTCCCCCGGTGCCCTGCCCAGTTTAAGTCCTGATATGGCTCTAAGAACCTCCTCCTCAGTTATGGGGGCATCTAGAGCCGACGCCTCTAAGGGATCGAGGGAGGGGAGGGTGACCCCATTGAGATATACCTCTCTCTCTTCCTTCTCTGTCTCCCCTTGCCTCCCGTAGAGCTTCTCATAGAAAGAAGCGAAACTCTCGACTATCCCTTCCGGATCAGATCTTTCCCCCTCTTCGGCACTAACCACTCTTGCCACCAATCTATCAGCCCTTTGGCCTCGCAATTTTGCTGCCGGCATAGCGTCAGCCTTGTCCCCCTTCTCAAAGTATTTCTGACGTAGATGTTGGAGCCCCGCTACAATTTTCCCCATCTCCATTTCCCTCAATTCTAGTCTCTTCTCCCTCGCTATGCTCAGATCCCTCTCTTTCTCTGTCTCCGCCTTCCCCTCCGAGCTTTCTAGGTGGATTATTTCAGATCTCAACCTGTGGGTCAGGAGGGTCCTAGTTCTTTTTTTGGATGCCCCTTCGCTGATCAACCTTCCCCTCCAAGTCGCTTTAGCCGCCTCCCACACAATCTCCCGGCTCACCTCTCCTGTGTCATTTAGCTCAAATAATTCTTTAATTGCGGCAGACATTTCTTCCTTGTAGACCGCGTCCCTCAGCAGGAAGTCATTGCACCTCCAAAGAGACTCCCTGGGTTTCAGCCCCGCTATGCTGACATCTGACCAGACCATGTCGTGGTCTGTCCAGCTGACCGGGCGGATGTCACAGGCCTCTATTCTGCTCATGTGCTGACTCCCAATGAAAAGGTAATCTATCCTGGTCCTGGTGCCATGGACTGCGGAGTAGAAGGTGTATCCCCTACGTCTAGGGTGCAGCTCCCTCCATATGTCTACCAATCCCTGCTCCCACATTAATTCCCGCAACCCGCCACGAGGATCAGCTCCTCTGTTGCCTGATGTGGCCGAACTCCCACTATGGTCCAGCTCTCGATCTGCCCACATATTGAAGTCCCTGCCCAGGATCAAGAGCCCTTCCGCTTTAGCCATCACCTCCCTCAAGGCCACTTGAGCGAATTCTCTTTGACCCACGTTAGGGCAGTATATCACTGCTATGCTGACTCTGGAATTATTTAGATTGCCGGACACTACCAAGGATCTTCCATCCTCCCTCTCCCACCGGGACACCTCTGTCAGTTTCTGGTTCCTTTGGAGTAGGATGCCCACTCCGCCTTTCTTTACGTGACCTGATGCCCAAAAGGTCTGACCAACGTGAGATCCTGGAATGGCCCTCTCCTCCCCTCTCACTGTTCTGGTTTCTTGAACAAACAGGATATCCACCTTTCCATTTTTCATTTCCCTCCCAAGAAGGGAGCGCTTCGTCGGCAAGTTGAGCCCCTTGACGTTGAGCGAGCCCACCCTGAGTGACTCGACCCGGCCCCTTTTTTCATTGACTGCCATTGCTTTCCCTTCTTAAGTATCCTGTCCTCCCGGTCATGTTGGGGCTGCCCTGAGCCCATTTGAAGTGTGGTGGATATCGTGTCCTGAGCCCCTGAACATCAATTCCCCTCCCTCCCACCTTCCTCCTTCCTCCTTTGTCCAAGACGCCTGCCAACTGGCAAGCCACCAGGGTATGTGCATGTTCCTGCACCGCAGTTCTCTTGATAAGCCCTGTGTCCCCAGCAGGGGTCGCCTACGAGGCAGACTTAATCTTTTCGTTAAACTATCTTTACACTCCTAGTCCCCTTCAGCCTCTGACGTCGGTGTGTTAGGTTTCCTGAATTTTCTCCTGCCCTTTGTTTTCTTCTTCGTGGACCAGGGACCCGCCGGTTCTCTCACAGTATCGCCTGGTTCCTGGGTCTCCATCATATTTCCCCCTTCCGGGGCGTCCCCCTTGAGCACTTGTAGTACTTGTGAGGCTTCTTTGCCACTAATCACTCGATTGTCTACCTCGGCCCGTTCAAAGGAAAGGGTGAAGGGGAAGGACCATCTTTATCTAATGTATTGGCTTGTGAGCCACTGGGTGAGTGGACGACAATCTCTTCTGCGGGTGAGCGTGAGGGAGGATAGGTCTTGGAATATCTTAATTGTGTCGCCTTCAACGATAAAGCTCCCCAGTCTTTTTGCCTTCTCCAAGACCTCCATTTTCTCTCTATAACGGAGGAACCGCACCACAATGGACCTCGGTCCCCCGCCCGCACCCCCTCCACCTCGATGCGCTCTTTCCAGCTGGACTTCCTTGTCGCCCTCCAGAGTAAAAAGCTGATTTATCAGGCCCTGGACCTTCCTCCCCACGTCCGCCGCAGTTTCACCTCTCTCTTGAGTCACACCCATGATGCGCAGGTTGTTTCGGCGTTCTCTGTTTTGAAGATCGTCCATCTTCAAGATTATGTCCTCCTCTCTCAATTCCAAGTCCGTTAGCCTAGCCTCGTATTTCATGCCGAGCAGGTCTGCCTGGAGGTGATTATTTTCCATGCCTTCCAGTTTATCCTCCAGGGTCTCCACCCTCCCCCTAAGATCCACTATGGAGGCTTGAATGTCCGTGCAAATCGCCTTAATCTCTTGCAGAATGTCCTTGAGATCCTCTTTGGTGAGCGCTGCGGGAGAGGGATCGCCACCCGCTGGCATGGTCGTTATGGCGTCCCTGGGGGCCGCACACATGGCAAAGAGGGGTCGGCGGAAGCGCTGGAGGGATGAGATCACCCTGGGTACTGGGGGTCGCTCCAGAGTCCGAGACTTCTGGCACACCTCAGGGCGGTGCCGCTATACCCCTTATGAGGGCCGGTGTCGGGATCGACAGTCCAGGGCCCCCACAGCGGCCGGGCCACTGGATACTCGGACGATGAGGGCACGTGGATCCGGAAGTATTGTTTTTCAAAGCAGTCTTCTGAGAGTTAATGACTTAATTGGAGCTGTAAAACGTGACTGGTGTAATAAAAATGTCTATACCAGGTCTGTGTCATGATCTCTGCTTCCATAAGATCAGGACTTGCCCGACTCCCTTGGAAGCAGACCCATAACCCCGGTTCCGAGTGCCAGCCAGTCCCAATTGGGACCTTTTGGACCCTGTCCTGGCGCCAGTGGCACCAGGCTCATAAAGATGCCCAGTCCCAGCGCTGGAAACGCCGGGCTCATAATGCTTGGGTGGACTTACCTGCAGCAGACCATGCTGCTAACTTACCTGCCAGTTGAACCCCTGATCCTCTTCTGTTTGGGACTACTTTTCCTGTTGGGTGGGGCAGGAGCCACTCCCTAGGTTCAGAACACTGGAACTCTTCTGGAAAGCAGGAACTCTTTTCTTACCTAGGCGTGGCTGTGGAAGGAGACACCTAAGCACTACAGGAGGCTATTTAAACCACACCCGATGGATGAATCTTGCTTTGCGTTATTCTGCATTCTCTGCAGCAGAACGCTCATCGTGTCTTCTGCTTCTGATCCTGGGCCTAAGGGAACAAAGGCTTACCATCCTGGAATCCAGTCTTCAGCAGCACCTGTAAAGACAAAGAAAGAACAGGTTAGCACTACGGTCTTCAGTGGCAGCGCATCTCTTACCTGGTCCATCGGCTGTCACCAACGCCTCGCGCTACATTCCGGCATCTGAAAGACAAAGGCTTACCTACTCTTCGCATGCTCCGGAGGTCTTCGCACTGCATTCCGGCATCTGAAAGACAAAAGCTTTCCAGCTCTTCGCACGCTCCGGAGGCCTTCGGCGCTGCATCCCGCATCTGAAAGACAAAAGAAGGTGCGTTTAAAGACATTGGGCAACTTTATTACTCACGTGCCATTACTCCTTCCCACGCCGAATCCAGTGGGTATTCCAGCACCCTTCAGCTTCTCTAAAGCTCCGAACTTGTACCTGCAAGATAAAAGGGACAGTTAGTGCGCATCGTGAAGCAGGCTACAAGCGCTTACTTACGTGCTTCCAGGCGCTTCTATTCCTCACGCAGGTTCGATCCTCAACTCTCATCAGCCCGCCATCCGCCATCGCCGGAACCCTGCAAAACAAGAGATATCATTACAAAAGACTTTTAAGACATTTGAAGTGCCCAGAACTTACCGTTCGTGCAGTTAACGACGGACAGCAGTCCTCTGAGGTCAAGAGGCCTGCACCCTTATCCAGTGAAGAAACTGGTTACGGCACCCTGCCCCGAGGCAGATGGAGAGCTCGGCGTTCACTTACCTAAGGTGAGGACGTTAACCTTTGGGGTTCTACAGGAGAAGAGAAAGGGAAGAGGAGAGAGGCACCCAATAAACCCAGTTCATTAATCCCATATTTTCTATCTGCAGACATCTTACTCTTCGAGTCAGACATACAGTGCACAGAGGTCCAGCCCAAAGAGCCAACCGTGTGTTACACATCACCTTTGAAGATACGGCATTCACCCAGTCAAGACCGGCGCCTCTGCGGGAATCAGGTGAGCGTTACAGAACGCAAAGCCTACCGCAAAACTCCCACCCAGGCGCTATGGAAACCTCGGATACCGACCAGCTAGCCCAGTTACTTGGGGAACTAAGAGCAGAAGTGCATGCAGCCCGTCAGGAAACGAATGCTCTAAGAAGGGAACTGATTATTTCCAAGGAGCGAACAGACGATCTCGCTAGACAATTGCTACAGTCACAAGCCGGACAAACTCCGTTACCCGCATCAGGGGCGAATCTTCCTTCAACATCCTCTACGAACCCAGTGCAGATCAACCTACCTGGGAATGTACCTCTGGCTCTGCCCGAACGATTTTCTGGTGACCCAAAGAGGTTTGCAGTATTTATTAATCAGTGCCGGTTGCACTTCTTATGCCGGCCAGCAGCCTTTCCAACTGATCAAGCTAAGGAAACTTTCGTGCTTTCGTACCTTAGTGGCAATGCGGCAGACTGGTCGATCCCTCTAGTTAATCAAGATGATCCGGTTCTCCATGATTTTAAAGCTTTTCAGCTCAGTATGGAAAAACTGTTTGCAAGACATTCACAGGGGCAGGCCTTGGACAATGAGCTCCTTTCATTGCGACAGGGTAATCAAGACCTTTTGGCTTATATTGCGTCTTTCAACAGACTGATAGTGGAAACTCGATGGCCTGAGGACAAAAGGATTACGCTGTTTTATAGAGGTCTACGTGGAGAGCTCAAAGATGTGTTAGCCCAAGTAGTGAATCCCCCGCAAGACTGTTCGGACTATATTGACTTAGTCGTTCAAATTGACCACAGACTGCAGAACAGGAAGGCCGATAGTTCCTAGTTTGATGTTCGAGTATTTTCCAAACCACCAACTCCTACCAAAGGAGTAGACTCCGGGGAACCCATGCAAATAGGGGGCCTGAAAGGACCACTAACACAAAAGGAGCGGGAAAGGAGAAAACAGCTGCAATTATGCCTCTATTGCGGAAACTCAGGGCACTTTCTTCAAGACTGTCCGGTGAAACCAGCCAAGAAGGCAGTAGGAGCTGCAGTTACCAGGGTCACAAACTCTGAGCAGGGAAACGACCTCGCCCGACAAGAATAGAGGTCCTCTTGCCGAGCGTTAAAACCAGTTCCGTGACCTCGCATTTCGTGATACCTATGGTCCTCATTAGCCCTGAACATCCGGATCGATTACATGCGATTGAAGCTTACGTCGACAGCGGTGCCATCGGCAATTATGTGGATCATGAAATGGTTTTGAGGATTAATCTGACTCTTTGTCCAAAGGCTGTAAAGGACGTCATTACTACGGTGGATGGTACGGAGATAGCCTCCGGACCAGTAACGCATACCACCCAAGAAGTGACGCTAGTAAGTCAAGATGGACACCATGAGAAGATCGTGTTCGATGTGATCAAGGCCCCTCAGTTCCAGATTATTCTAGGAATTCCTTGGTTAGAGAAGCACAATCCTCAGATCGATTGGCGAGCAAGAACGGTTCAGTTTCCAGAATGTGTCTCTACTTGTCACCCTCGACCTGGTGTTGCACTGGCAGCAATTTCCTCGGAGGCTCCCCAGTTACCTCCTGAATACCTAGAATTCCAAGATGTTTTCCGGAAGATCAGGCTAACTCTCTACCTCCTCATAGGTCTTATGACTGCCAGATAGACCTGATACCTGGATCTACTCCTCCTTGTAGTAGAATTTATGCCCTCACCGAGCCTGAGAATCTTCACCTCCGACAATACCTGGATCAATACCTAGCGAATGGGTTTATTCGTCCTTCCAAGTCCCCTGCTTCCTCAGCTTTGTTCTTCGTTCCAAAAAAAGAAGGGAACCTTAGGACTTGTATAGATTATCGCGCCCTGAACCAGATCACCGTTAAGAATAGATATCCGTTACCTTTGATCCCTGAACTCCTGGACCAAGTCAGAAAAGCATGCATATATACAAAGCTGGATCTTAGAGGAGCCTACCACTTGGTACGAGTAAAAGAGGGCGATGAATGGAAGACGGCCTTCCGCACCAAGTATGGGCTATTTGAATATCAGGTCATGCCCTTCGGACTTTGCAATGCCCCGGCCGCCTTTCAATATTTTATGAACGATGTCCTCAGAGAGCTCATAGATGTGTGTGTTGTTATTTACATTGACGACATCCTCGTTTATTCTTCATCGGAAACTGAACATCGGAAACACGTGAAAATGGTCCTTGAGAGATTGCGTCAACATAAACTTTTCGCTAAGTTGGAAAAATGCGTTTTCAACGTGACTGAAGTTGAATTCTTGGGATTCATATTATCACCTAGCGGAGTGCGTATGGATTCAAAGAAGGTCGATGCAATTCTCAAATGGCCATCGCCATCCTCCGTAAAAGGTGTTCAAAGCATGTTAGGCTTCGCTAACTTTTACCGCAGGTTTATCCCCGAATTCTCTCGAATAGTCCAGCCCATCACCGCCTTGTTAAAGAAAAACAAACATTTTGAATGGTCTACCGAGGCGGAACAAGCTTTCCAGAATTTGAAGACTAGATTTATCTCTGCACTGATCTTAAAACATCCTCGCCCAGAACTCCCCTACATCGTTGAAACTGATGCTTCGAGCCTTGCCATGGGGGCAGTTCTATCACAAAAGGACCCAGTAACCAATCAGTTGCATCCCGTGGCATTTTGGTCCCGCAAAATCTCGCCTCCTGAAATCAATTACACTATTACTGATAAGGAACTTCTAGCTATCAAGTCCGCCTTTAAGGCTTGGCGGCATTATCTTCTGGGGGCCCGACACACCGTTACTGTGATTACAGATCACCGAAACCTGCAATATTTGAAAACCGCAAAAGCTCAATCCTCTAGGCAACTCCGTTGGGCACTATTCTTTGCCGAGTTTGACTTCATAATTACCTATCGACCTGGTACAAAAAACGGTAAAGCTGATGTCCTTTCTCGGATGGGAGTGGAAGAACATTTGATCAATCCTAAACCTGTACCTATCATTCCAGAACAAAGAATTCTAGGTGTAATCGCCACACAATCCATAGAGGAAGTTAAGGATAAAGCCAGGCTACTGGTAACTCCAGCAGACATACATAATTGGCATCTGCAGGGAAAGGACTTTACGGTGAAGGACAACCTATTATATTTCCAAGGACGGTTATACCTGCCCAGCACAGATTTACAGAAAAAGGTAATCTCTTGTTATCATGATTCTTTAATGGAAGGACATCCCGGTATGACCAAGACCTCGGAAAAGATCAAGCGCTACTTCTGGTGGCCGTCTTGGAAAAAAGATATCAGAGACTTTATAATGTCCTGTGGAGTATGCGCCCAAAACAAGAGTCAAAAGGAAAAACCAGCCGGCCTCTTACGCCCTATTGACATCCCGCCTCGCCCTTGGCATACGCTTTCTATGGACTTCATCACCGATCTACCTCCATGCTCCGGATACAATACGATCCTAGTAATCGTGGACCTATTCTCCAAGATGGCGCATTTCATTCCACT
This sequence comes from Ambystoma mexicanum, assembly GCF_040938575.1. Classification (NCBI taxonomy): domain Eukaryota; kingdom Metazoa; phylum Chordata; class Amphibia; order Caudata; family Ambystomatidae; genus Ambystoma; species Ambystoma mexicanum. Next base: position 70,634,746 of record NC_090938.1, read on the forward strand.
CAAATGCTTACCAACAGCAGCAACTCGGGCCCGAGAATTTCGCGAAAACATCGTCCGACTGCACGGTTTTCCTTCAGTTCTAATTTCGGATCGAGGTAGTCAATTTATTTCTCATTTTTGGCGAAGTTGCTGTCGGTCGGCTCAAATTGATGTGAGACTTTCGACCAGCCACCACCCTCAAACCGACGGACAAACCGAGAGGACCAATCAAACTCTGGAACAGTATTTGCGCTGCATGCTACAACACACTGAAAAAACTTGGAAAGATATCCTTTGGATAGCCGAATATGCCTACAATAACTCTGTCCACTCGGGAACTGGGAAGACCCCGTTTTTTCTTTTATACGGTAGTCACCCTCGAACCTCGGAGTTGGATCCACTCCAAGATCTTGGAACACCAGCAGTAGACCACCTGCATTCTACAATCACCCAAGCCTTTAAGGAAGCCGTTTCTCACCTTCAAAGGGCTAAAGAACAATACAAGAAAGGAGCAGACCAACATCGGAAGGAAGCCCCCCAATATCAAGTAGGAGATCAAGTCTGGTTATTCACCAAATATCTACCTCTAAAAGGACCACGCACATTCAACCCAAGATACCTTGGTCCCTATTCCATCACTACCATAGTAAATCCAGTAGCGGTCAAGTTGGACTTGCCCCCTCACATGAAGATACATCCGGTCTTCCACGTCTCTCTATTAAAACCTGTGCAACCTCAAACCCAACTAACTACATCTCCAAAACCTATTCTAGTTGATGGAGAACTTGAGTTTGAAGTCAAAAGCATCCTGGATTCCAAGATCTCCAAATCTAAACTATTTTACCTGTTTGACTGGAAAGGCTACGGTCCCCAAGAAAGATCCTGGGAACCTGCAGAATATGTCCACGCGCCTCATCTAATCAAAAGATTTCATCGAACATTTCCTAACAAGCCCAAACCCCCGGAGAAGCCCGGTTTGGGAGGGGCCTTGAGGGGGGGTGCTGTCATGATCTCTGCTTCCAAAAGATCAGGACTTGCCCGACTCCCTTGGAAGCAGACCCATAACCCCGGTTCTGAGTGCCAGCCAGTCCCAATTGGGACCTTTTGGACCCTGTCCCGGCGCCAGTGGCACCAGGCTCATAAAGATGCCCAGTCCCAGCGCTGGAAGCGCCGGGCTCATAATGCTTGGGTGGACTTACCTGCAGCAGACCATGCTGCTTACTTACCTGCCAGTTGAACTCCTGATCCTCTTCTGTTTGGGACTACTTTTCCTGTTGGGTGGGGCAGGAGCCACTCCCTAGGTTCAGAACAATGGAACTCTTCTGGAAAGCAGGAACTCTTTTCTTACCTAGGCGTGGCTGTGGAAGGAGACACCTAAGCACTACAGGAGGCTATTTAAACCACACCCGATGGATGAATCTTGCTTTGCGTTATTCTGCATTCTCTGCAGCAGAACGCTCATCGTGTCTTCTGCTTCTGATCCTGGGCCTAAGGGAACAAAGGCTTACCATCCTGGAATCCAGTCTTCAGCAGCACCTGTAAAGACAAAGAAAGAACAGGTTAGCACTACGGTCTTCAGTGGCAGCGCATCTCTTACCTGGTCCATCGGCTGTCACCAACGCCTCGCGCTGCATTCCGGCATCTGAAAGACAAAGGCTTACCTACTCTTCGCATGCTCCGGAGGTCTTCGCACTGCATTCCGGCATCTGAAAGACAAAAGCTTACCAGCTCTTTGCACGCTCCGGAGGCCTTCGGCGCTGCATCCCGATTCTGAAAGACAAAAGAAGGTGCGTTTAAAGACATTGGGCAACTTTATTACTCACGTGCCATTACTCCTTCCCACGCCGAATCCAGTGGGTATTCCAGCACCCTTCAGCTTCTCTAAAGCTCCGAACTTGTACCTGCAAGATAAAAGGGACAGTTAGTGCGCATCGTGAAGCAGGCTACAAGCGCTTACTTACGTGCTTCCAGGCGCTTCTATTCCTCACGCGGGTTCGATCCTCAACTCTCATCAGCCCGCCATCCGCCATCGCCGGAACCCTACAAAACAAGAGATATCATTACAAAAGACTTTTAAGACATTTGAAGTGCCCAGAACTTACCGTTCGTGCAGTTAACGACGGACAGCAGTCCTCTGAGGTCAAGAGGCCTGCACCCTTATCCAGTGAAGAAACTGGTTACAGCACCCTGCCCCGAGGCAGATGGAGAGCTCGGAGTTCACTTACCTAAGGTGAGGACGTTAACCTTTGGGGTTCTACAGGAGAAGAGAAAGGGAAGAGGAGAGAGGCACCCAATAAACCCAGTTCATTAATCCCATATTTTCTATCTGCAGACATCTTACTCTTCGAGTCAGACATACAGTGCACAGAGGTCCAGCCCAAAGAGCCAACCGTGTGTTACACATCACCTTTGAAGATACGGCATTCACCCAGTCAAGACCGGCGCCTCTGCGGGAATCAGGTGAGCGTTACAGTCTGCCTCCGGCCCCTTCATGAATAAGCGCTCCCTGTGTCGTCACTAAAGTCCTGTCAAAAACAAGCATTGGGACAATCAAAACTTTAGGCTTGTGTACAAGTATTGGGCATTTGCCAGGCACTGTTTTTAGATGCCCAGGTACTCACGCCATTATGCACCTGCTCCCATCAATGGCCAGTTAATACTATTACGGCAGTGCTTGGGAAGTACTTTTCCCATGACTACACAAAAGCCCAAACTCTTGACATTGCCAATGATTGTTGAATATAGGTTGAATAAAGGTCTGATTGCCTCGACCTTGGCTAGGATTGCGGTTGGCAGAGGCGTTGCTGGGGGGAAGGGGGGGGTGATGAGGCTATAGCCCGAGGTCTTTTTGTTGTGGCCCCCGGATAGAAGCTCAGGGGCTAAAACCAAAAGGCTAGCTAGCATCGAGTCCAGACAGTCCCAACATTAGCCTAGCCCTAGATCTTTTCCAGACCTAGCTACACCCCTGGTGGTTGGCAGGGCTTTTAGTGGGCCAAGACATCAGTTGAGAAATGTGTGTAGCTGTTCCAAGTAGATGAGGACGAATGAGGAAACATTAAACGTCTTGTATACAAAGTAACTGAAAGAGTGGCCTATTAGCATTGAGTTTTCATACCTAGTATGAAAACGAGTAAAATATGTTTCAAAGGGTAGGTTAAATATAATTAATGTGCAGTCAAAAAACTGACAAAAATAAAGATTTCGAATATAAAATTGAAAACAAATCAAAATAGGGCAATGAACAGTGCAATCCCACAGTTCTTTCGAAGTAAACCCATAATTGCTATATGTTATTATGTAATAATTCTCAATATGCAGCGCTTCAAAGCCTTAATAATGGCAGTAGGCGCTTCCCAAATATCAAATAAAATAACATATGTTTACAAAATGAAGCAAATTATTCTCTAGAGTATAAATATCCTTCAATGTTTAAAAACAATCTGTTTGCAAATGTCTGCACCTGAGGGTTTAATGAAAGACTATCAGTATCTTCACTCATCATATTTTCATTCACTTTCGCATGCTAGAAAATCAGGTAAAGGAAGTCCATCGGAATCCCGTCTGGAGAGCAGTTTGGACGACTGCCGGGACTCAGTCCGGGCCCACTTAAACCCTTAGGAAGCCATTAGTTCTCACAACCACTGGGGCATGGAAGAGTCAAGACTGCCACTATGTTGTAGAAGATAAGCCAATAAGAGTGGGTGGGCACCCCACGTATGTCTAAGAGAAGAGTAAAGCTCCTTGCAGCATAACAACACATCTTAGGTCACTCTGGGTCTTTTGACAGCACCTCTAAGAACGCCCCTCTTCTGAGTGTCTGTAGCATTGCACTAATCGAAGTGCCCACTGTCAAAACTCACGCCATTGCCTCGGTCTCCCACACACAGCAGACAATGAGGAGCCCTGGGCCTCAACATTTTCCTTCGGAAGCCAAACATAAAACTCCGTGCATCGTGGGGTCTCCAGAGTTGACTCGCGTTGCAGTGTGCGCTATACAAGGGGTCCCACGCACTCATTCACTACTCAGAGGGCAGAGAATTCTGACGGAACACAGTCCAATATCCACTAGCTATTGACCGGCATTTCACAAAGCTGGATGGGTGAAGAGGGAGAAGAAACACATACATTATGAGGCTGCAACCTTTGGTTCTCCAGATATTGCGGACAACAACTCCCATCAATCCAACCTGCATAGTCAATGGTGAGGGATCATGGGAGCTGTAGTGCAAAACATCTGGAGAGCCACAGGTTGCAGACCCCTGCGCTACAGAGTCAAAGGCGTTCTTATTGCTCATCTCAAATGCACTCCTCATATAATGCCTGAAAGATGAGAGGCTGAGTCGGGTCTGCATTTCGAGGCTTTGCCTCTGCCACTTTAAACCAGGTTGCCACCGTGGAAGGCCAGTGTGACCACCTATGGCACCAGACTCTGATCTGCCTGCGCTATCATCACACGTTTACACCCCTTTTAATCAGCAAATAAGCCCCTAGCCCACTGGGGCCCTCGCCAGATCCTCCACCAGGCAAACCGGGCGCCCACAGTGTTGAAGTCCAAAGGAAAGTGACCTTTGCCCAGGGAGTGCCAATTTGGAAGTGGCTGTGCCAGCAACCCCTTCCTTATCCGGAGCCCTGGCAGAGCAGATGTCGCAATGCCGCGGGGACTGCTGGGAAATGTTCACATGCACGGCGGTAAATGAGGCTCAGCCGCGTGTACCTCAGGGTAAGCCGTGTTTCTGGTGGACCAACGGGTCGCCTGCTTCTCGCGTTAGAAGGCTCAGGACTAATATATCACAACAATATAAAGCCGCACTCCTATATAAAAAATAATAAAATAAACTGCATTGGAGTAATTGCCAGTTTCACCCCAGAGAACAGCAAATAACTTGTGGGAGTGTGATGCTTGAGGAATCAGCCCTCCCATTCGGTTTTTGGGGTGGCAATGTTTCCCAGTGAATCTTTTCGACTCACTGTTATATTCGCATAGCCCATGTTTACATCTGCGCGATTCTCCTGGCAACATATCATGATATGATATGATAGTTTATTTATATAGCGCCTATACACATGTGTTTCAAAGCGCTTCAAGGCAAGGGAGGGAACAAGGGAAAATACAATGACATTCTTACAGGCCATGAACAGTAAGGATGTGAAATTATACTCGGCCTGATGACATTTCAGATAGTGCAAGAGCTAAGACATAGATAAGGAAGGGAGGGGGAGAGTGGGAAGGAAATGCAAACAGACAGGCGACTACCGTACTGGGCCTGACGACATTTCTGGTAGAGCCGGAGAAAAACAAAAGGTGAGGGAGAGGGGTGCAGAAAGGGAGGGGAGGAACAAAACACGCCACTATCATACTAGGACTGACGACAGACATTTCAGATAGTGCTGGAGGGGCGGACGGGTGGATGAGGAAAAAACAGTAATGGGAGGGTGGAGGAAATCATCATTACACTAAGCTAGAGGAAACAAATCCTTCAACTCTGAAGTGCAGAGTGGCCAGTTTGACAGCTCATTTCTGCAGCCAATTCCCACATGTTTACAAGCTTTTTTTGCTGTTCTCTAAGGTGCAACTGGCAATTATTTCATTGTTATAAAATATTGCACTTAAAAATGTCTAATGTTGTTTGTCCTTAATCTAACTCTACCCATGTATTGCCACTGTTGACCCCCCCACCCCCCATTCCCTCCACAACCTGGTCAGAATGTCACTCAAACTCGCCAAACTGTAAGAAGCTCTTTGCTTCTCGTTAAATCTGATCGTATGTTCTTTTGTGATCAAAAGAGCATTGTTCCTCCATTATATAAATACATAAATAAATAAATATGCCCCAAGCTATTGAAAGTTTTGTACTCAGATTTCTACATTACTACATGCAGTTGCTTGTTCCTAGCTGCAATTACATTGATTTGAAAAAGAAATGTATGATTTAATGTAGTTACTAACACTAATAATACCTTTGCAAATGTCCGTTTTTGCTGCTAGATGTTGTTGGAAAGATTTCTGTATTTATTTGGTGAAAGTATAATGGTCTTCTGTCGATTAGACAGTCAGGAACTAGAGCCAAACAAAAAACACCCTTGTGCACAACCATGGGTTAATGGGTAGCATGCTGGGAATATCAAAATAGGTGGAACGAGTCACAAAGGGCCCGATTCATGGAACAATCTGCGTGGAGATTCGGGATTTTGCGTGCCAATCTGCGCCCAAATCCCTGTTCATCGATTAATGGAACCGAAAGCGCGTTGCGTTAGCGGAGGCCCGGTATGTTTCTGCGAGTGGACGAGCACCTTGAGCGGGACTCCAAGCAGAGTGTGGGACGGGCCTATGCAGTGACCCAAATATGGTGCGTAAGAACATGTGAAAATGTGGGCCTGTTGAGGGACAGGCCACGACCAAGCAATCGAACGTCCATTCAAATGCAAATCCAACCGTATTCATGGATTTCAACACAGAAAGGGGCACCGTGAAAAAACACACGCAAACCCAGTGATCCATCCTCCACATGATAGCAGGCGTAAACTAGAACACTCATAGGAACCAGTGCATATAAAGCACGCAATGCATACCAAGGCAACCTCTACAGGCACGATGAACCCAGCCATAGTAGGAGCTATCGTGCACAGACACTGCAGGAAGAGGGGGACGCCCAGGGCCCGGATCTTCACAACACGCACCACGCTGTTTGGGATGCCGGATGACCAGGTATATGCCAGGTACAGGTTCCCCCCATATAATCCTAGACCTCATCAGGAAGTGGGAAGATGGTTTAGCATCACCCATCACCCACATCTGCTCCCACATCGTTAACCCCTAAACAAAGTGCTGACTGCACTTTTTTCATTGTGACTGGGTCCTTACAACGAACCACTGCAATAGTTGGTGCAATATCGCAGGCCACCCAATCCTGCTTCCTACACCAGGTGTTGGCATGCATAACAGCATGTACATGTGTGCGAAGGCACATATATATGTCCTGAATACTGGCAGAAAGGCAGACAGTCATCCAGGATTTGTGTGCAGCCACACATCTCCTTATGCACTAGGTGCAATTGACTGCACACATGTTGCACTACGGCCGCCCCAAATGATGGAGCACATATACCAGATTTGTAAACACTGTTACTCCATTAATGTGCAGTTAGTGTGTGATGCTAATTAAATCATCATTGAAGTGTGTGCCAATTTCCCGGGCAGCACCTATGATAACTACATCTTCCGCCAGTCACCACTGCACCAGCCCCTGGCATCTGGAAAACATGGCAATGCATGGCTCATCGGTGAGTATGAATGGTCACGCAGAAGCATATGACACACCAAACAATAGACCCTGACAATAAATGACAATGATAACCATGAACACATTTACAGGGGACCGTGCCTACCCGCTGTCACCATTCATGATGACACCAATCCAGAATCCCATGAAACCATCTGAGGTAAGATATAATCTAGCACATGTAGTTACGCAGGCCATAGTGGAGCACACATTCGGTGTGCTGAAGTCACGGTTCGGCTCCCTTTGCCACTCTGCTGACGTGTTGCTATATGCGCAGCCGGTAATATGTTGAATCATAGTGGCTGCATGTGTACTGCACAATGTCACAGACGGTGTGGTGTACCAGTGCAAATGCAGGTGGGACACCGCACGTACCCACAGGCGCCACCCTTACCGATGGTTTGCCAAAGGGCACGTGGAGAGATAGCACGCACCCAGCTGCTGCAATCATACTTCACATAAAAACCAGCCCCTGTGGAACACACACACTGAAGCCACATCCACGAAATGGGGCCTATCCTCCGTGCCCACAACATCACCCTGAGAATGTGCTTCTGGGAGGGTAGAAGTGTGTGTTCACTACACAAAAAACAACAGACACAAACCGAGCCCCCCGATAAGATTTGTAAGTGAGAGTATACAAATCCCATTTGCAAAATAGGGAGTGAAATAATACTGGGGACAGAACAAATGCACAAATCTAAAAAAAAACATAAACAAGGAAAAACATGTTAGAACTGAAAAATGCATCAACTTGGCAACATTAAATTCTTAGCACCTAGTCATTCATGGACATCAAAAGCAACATGTTTTCTAATTCCAATCAGCTACTCTAAATACCATTGTACACCTGTCGGGCTACAGGCAGTACAGGCTCTAACATATCCATGTGGATGTGACCGTGTAAACAGGGGCACAAGATTACACATGTTGCATACATACTGTGAATACGGAGACTATGCACCCCATAACAAAATTAGCATTGAGACTGATCCAATTTGTAAGTGACAAAAAGTGGTTGATACACCCCAAGGGCCTGAATCAAAGAAGCGCCAAATAATGGCGCAATCCCATATGGAAGCACTCTCTGAATCATGCCCCTAATCACTATGGCTGTGCAAAAATCACCAACACAGTCATAGCAACGTGAACCAACAGCGTCCATGTAGTAAACCCAAAGGCACACAGCGCAAGCAACAAAGTACCTGACCACCGTCACATGGACAACAACTGTTGTGCATGTAGACAGCAAAACACACACATGAGACCACAAGTAGGATGGCAAAGTACCAAATGAATGCAAAAAACGAAGGCACGCCAGGACAGGCATGGACTATGCGTGTGCCAAATCAACATACAGGTTCAGTGGCCAACCCATTCCCTAACCAAAACTATGCTCACAATAACACAGTCACATTAGAGCTGTCATGTTGATCCTGAAAAATTCAAGTGCACTCCAAGAAATATGCACATCTCGCCTTATCCCTTGTGTACCTGCACCAGCTCCTTCTGTCGGCCTGGAAACCACCAAACCATGATGCTGGTTCCTGTATGCACAGACAGCAGCAGTCAGGTGTGCTCTTCCTCCGCAGCACTGCTTCATCATGTAGCCTCTGGTGACACAATTCTGGCCATTTGTGTACATTAACTCCACAGGACAGGCTTGTCAGACTTGCTGCATGTAGGGTTGGACAGATATGTGCCATCAACCTGCGTGGTCTGAAAGAAAGGCACGCTGCACAAGAGAATGTGGGGCCAAAGTCATTATTGTAAATAGGTGAAGAGGAAAAAGAACTACAGTGTATATTATATTGCTTATATGTGCTAGAATACGTGGTAAATACCTGAGTGTCTGAAGGCATGAATGTGTATGAAAAGTGATAGTGAGAGCTTTGGTTAAAGTATGGTGTATCCAGTTTATATGGCATTTCTATGAAATGTGTCGTACTGTGCTGTGAAAAAGAATAAAAAAGAGATTTGTTTGCTAAATTTAATGTTATGAAGAGTTTATTCTAGTTGAACCAATCCAACCTCACTGCCCCTGATCCATTTTTTTGATTATACCTATATTATTTACCTGAAGAGGTCTGGGGTCATACAGGTATCCCTTTGTTGTTTTCTTGTCCCAGTAAGTGTGCATGGATCCAAGGGTGCACTCGCAACTCAAATGGGGAGAACAGATGAAGCCAAGCTGTGGGGAGTGGACGATGTAACACATACATGGGCCCACAATGTGCACACACAATGTGCACTCACTGACATTGCTGAATGAGATGAACAAGGAATGCAAACCAAGAAACATGCAACACACCGGATGTAGACAACCAACAGAAACAAACACTGTACAAAAAGTGACCTCATTGGGTAACACAGAAGCAGTCTGTCAGCGGTACACATCCACATATCGGTCCAACCCTTCATGCAGCAAGTCTGACAAGCCTGTCCTGTGGAGTCAATGTACACAAATGGCCAGAATTGTGTCACCAGAGGCTACATGATGAAGCAGTGCTGCGGAGGAAGAGCACACCTGACTCTCAATGTGTTTCGCCCATGTGGAACAGTGGCAGGGCACGGCAGGTCATGTGAGTGGACAAGGGAGTGGATGGGGAAGCGGCACAGATCAAAGAGCAGTGTGCACAGGGAGTAATTCTACAGTGGCCGCTAGGATACATGGTGCCAGGGGAGTATAAGGGTGTCAGTAAGGAGACATCATCATGGTCTGTGAGACAAGTGTTGGAGAACCAAAATACAAACAGTGCATATGCTCAGAGAATGCATGCCCTCAATTAGTACAAACATTCAGAATGAATGAAATCTTTCCAATGGCAAAAGTGTGACTAGTACTGGCCTATCACTTCCATGAAATCCGTCAATTATGTAAGGGCATCCACCAAAACAATGCAGCTGCATCGCGTGTAGCTGCACATACACACACATGCCTGGGAACAGACACACACCTGGACAGACATTCACAGTGACTCAAGGACCCCCCCCCCAACTAATAAAAATGTTTCATGCATGCAAAGACCATGGCGACCAATAATACAGACACAAGACGAGAGACAGTGCACATGCTCACGTGCAGACAGAGCTGGCATGATGTGAGTCCCTCATCACCTCCACTGACAACTGAACCTCCAAATACATGAAGAGAGAGCCAGTGCCTGGCAGAGGGCATGGGAACTAGTGATGTGAAAGGGTGCATTGAGTGCTGCAAAAGGATGAATCAGGATCACTGCAACAACATGGTACATTACATTTCAACAGCCATAGTTCTCAAACATACATACAGCACATATGTGTCAAGATTACATGCACTCATTGTTACCTGCACATCCCATCCTCCCGACCTCAAGGCAGCCATGTCAGTTGACACCACAGTGCATGGCTGCTAGTCCACAACCGCATTCATCCTGCCATTGAGAGGGCAACTGGACATCACAATGGGCAAAAAAAAGAATAAACAAAGAAGACCTCCTTGAAAAGGGCAACACAAAAACACATGCCACCATCTGGGCCAGGGGGATTGAAAACCAACAACAAAATGTCCACCCCGAATAAAGGGGCCAAAAAAACATTAAAAAGACCACCCCGGTCATGTACAAAAGAAATGCAGGACTCAGTAGGGGGCGTCCTGCAGGGCGAGGGTGAATGTCAGTAACCACATGAGTGAAAACCTCCACACCCCATAAAAAAGAAAGACATTCCACTCCATGGGCTCATGGACCTCACAGCAACGATGGACCAGGAGGCTGGTCTGTGCTGGTACCCCCATCCTCCGGTCGATCTGCAGGTGGCTGTGGTGTTGGGGCCCTACCACGCAGTGCCGAGGCCTGGTCTTCACTGGCCACGGCCATCCATGACACGGTTGAATGCACCGGCACCGTGAGGGCGGAGAGGTCTCCATGCATGTCCTCACGATGGCTGCAGAGTCTGTATGGAGAGTGTCTGCCTGAAGGCATTCATCTCCTCGTGGATCAGTATCCTTGTGGGTGAGAGTTTGTCATGGATTGCAGTCCTCATGGCCTGCATCGCAAGTCTCAGGGCCTCTCTGTGTGGCTGAGCAGCTGCATGCAGGGACGCCAATTGGGGATAGAATATATGTAGGTACTACAAACTTCCTATTGTTCATATTTGAGCAATCAAGCTAAACGATTGCAGACAACATAAATAAGTAAACAAATAAATCTTCTTTTTAATCTTCTCTTTGTGTATCAGAGGTACAGAGGCCAACTTCGCCAATGCATTTCGGACACATGTCCTTCACCAGGGCGTTGTCTACAAAATAAATTGAAGTAGATGGCTATTACCACGTTGGAAATTGTGCAGTGTACTAAATAATAAACCTGACAACTATAACACATTGCTGATCTGTAGTAAAATCATAAAAAGGCCATAAGGAAGTGGTGCCTGTTGTCTCTGTTTGAATTCTAAGAGCAAAACTGGAATGGTGTTGTTGATCCTTTGCGTGTCACTGCGAGGGAATCTGAAATGTAGGTATGCGGGTGTAAGTACCTCATACTATGTTGCATACGACACCACCACTGGCAATGATACGGCCTTGCAGTAGTCTTGCTGCAAAACATTGTAAAGGGAACTCCTGGGTAGGCACTAAAGAGAACTTACCTCTATTTTTCCATATTAACGTGACTGAGGCTCCACAAAATGCTGTAGATCACGGTGGTCAGTCAGTAGAAATGCATGTTCACTCTGTGAATAATGTAGGTAACAATTGGCATGTACAAATTTTAAAAAGCGCATAGGAAGTTACACATCTTACCTCGTGGTGAGGCATACAGGCATCCCCAGCTTAATGCTTGTTCGGTCCTCAGCGTAACAATTATACAGAGGATTCCACAGGAGGTTACTGATAGTAACACAAAATGATCCTGTAATGCTGACTCAAAGACGCGTTGTGCATCGGCTATTTGCTTAGTGATCAGCCCTTCAGCCCTTGATGTTGGCCTCCATTCGCAGTCTGTGGTAACGGCATGAGGACAGCATGACCTGCAGCTGTTGCTCTACCCGGACCGCTGGTGGGGTTATGGTCATGGCCATCTTATCCATGCCCTCTGAAATTTTGTCCAGCACTTTTCCATGTCTGATGGCGGCACGCAACACCTGCTGCTCCCACTCTGTGTCCCCAGCCTGCACAAGTCCACCACATGTGCAGGGCCCATGGCGGTCTGATGCAACCGACCATGCTCATTGCTGTGTTTCCCCTGTCATTGGCTGCAGGTCTGTAACTCTCCCTCGGACATCATCCCCAGGACCTGGTGCCAATTCATAGGAGGGTGGCTTTGCATCTGTAACCACCACAGATGGGGGGGTGCACCACTGACTGGCCTTGTGAAGCCAGCCGCACCGCCGTAGACTCATGGTCCTATTCTGATCTGCCCATTGGGGCACTCACCCTTGCCCTCCTTGAGGCATAAACATCCGTTTCAACAACAAAGTCAGCTGAGTCCAAAGAGTCTGCAGCATGACTGAGGATGGTCTGGAGCACCAGTGGGTTTTCATGGAGTACAACATCACGTCCTAAACTGGTGGTCTGATGCACCACTGACTCTTCCTCCTCCTCCTCCTCTGCATCTGGTGCATCCTCACCTGCACATGGACAGAAAAAGGCATATTAATCCATGTGCAACGACGCACAAATGGACATTTGCATCAAAGTGCACTCACACAACAAATGGCAGTACATGCAGGTAACACATATTGTGTACTCACACACTTTAAACTGCAAGCAACGGATGCATGGCATTTGCTGACCAGTGCCCCCCCTTCCAAATGTGTCTGTGCAATTGGGTGGAGTTTTGTTGACCTCAAGATCCAAGAGGTTGATACTTACCTTGTATACCCACTGTAAACAGTTATACCTGTCCGCTGTCCGTTGTCATTCACTTTTGTGCTTATCGAAAGTTGTGTAAACTAACTAATAAGTAAATATGTGTTCTTGAAATAAATTGATTTGTTCAGTACCACATACCTTGTTTGTAGGATCTCTCATCCTGATATTTGTTTGATATTTCTATATGTACCACCTGGGTATATCAGGACCCTGCCAGGTGCTCTTATATTTACTAATAGTGCAGAGTGACACGCCACAAGAATGTAGCACACAACAGTACATGTAGTTGTCTCATGGTGCCCATGTATCAGGTGAGTACACTTAGGATTATGGGTACTGTCATACAGACATGTGCCACACATGTCCACCACACGGGGTACTCCCAGTATGATGGCCAGGTGACGTGAGTCTGTACGTCAGAAAACATGCATTACCCAGGGATGTAACACAGCTGCAGCCTGATGTGCCACTGCCCAGAAAGATGGCTCGTGCATGACTGGCAAAACATTTGATACACAATGACAGTCACTCACCAGATGTGTCCTCATAATTCTCAAGGGCCCCCACGCTTTGCACCTGCTCAAGGAGGATGAATTGGCTTGTGGCCTCTTCCTGCACTGTCAGCTGCTCCTGCTCTGGTGGCCCCCCTCCAGTTGCCATTGCAGAGGCCAGGAAGACACTGAACTTGTGCTTGGTGCGACGGGTGGAGATAATTCCAGCACCTGTTCAGTAAGGCGCATCACCACCCATAAGGCGTTGATCTGGTCCGTGAAGTGATGCCAATGCACCAATACATTTTGTGTGTGTATCGTGCTCCCCACATACAGGTACATGTCACGATAGTGATCAGTGACATAGTCAATGAGGATCTGGAGCTCCTCATCAGTGAAGTTCTTCTTCCTCTGCAGGCCAGTGTCCAGTGCCATGTCTTTGGCTTGAGCCCCTTCCTGCTGTGCAGGGCGCCCCTTCCTGCCCCAAGTGGCAAGGAGTGTTGATGCTGCCCCTGTCTGGCTGGGACCACGTTAATGTCCAGGTGCCGGGCCACCTTTGGACTGGGGCCTGCCATGTCCTCCAGCAGCTGAGACAGATGTCTCCACAGCACTTCTCTGACCCCCTGTGGCTAGGGCAGATATCTCCTCGCCATGTCCCCGACCCTGTATGCCCCTTTCCCTCTTGGGGCCTTTCCACTCACGTTGCAGGTGTAAGGGATGAATGTGAGGCACACCAAGTTATTGTCCTGGGCAATTTGAGTAAGGGAACAGTCTACTTGACTTGCAAAGTAGATGTGTGGTCCAGCAAGGCTCAAATGTAACCCAAAATGGAAACATATACGGTACGCAATATGCAGTGGCACCCTGAGAAACAAAAATAGCTTACGCGATACCCGGAAACGTTCCAAAAAATGAAAAAGCAGTAAACGATATACAGTGGCAGCCCCCCAAAAACAAAAATTGCATATGCAACACCCAGAAAACCTCTGACAAACAAAAAAGCAGTTTGCGAAATGCTGTGCCACCCTCAAAAAAAAAATTCATATGCGCCACACCACAGGCTTCACACTGGGAAAGTAATCATATGCGAGTATGCGCAGAGGCAAACCCTCCACCCCAAAAAAAGAATACGGTACGCCGTGCCTGATGGGAATGGATTGCCCTCACCCCCAAATACCTGTAAACAACACTCATCCATCTTCATTCTTTCGCACGCACAAACAGTGTTCCATTTCCACTTCCTTATGTATCCCCGTCAATGCCGTGGGCAGCGGCAGTGTGCTGCATCAGCGCATGCCACGTAACTTACGTGCTAAGGCCCTTTACTCTGTTTCGTAGCTAGACACGGAAGACCCACTCTCCTGCCTCTTTGCCAATGTTCCTGCCTCCTCCTGCCCTGTGCTGCCTCCCACGTTGCCACCTGCTGTTGCCTGTCCAGTGTGGGTGCCTGCTGCCCACCTGCACTGCGTTGGGAGTGCCTGCTGTCCAGCTATTGCCTATGCTCCTGTCTGCGGCCGTGTGACCACCTCAGCTGCTGTGTCAAACTCCCACCGTACCATTCCAAAATCACCGGTCCACAGCCCATCTCCAGGATCACCTTGCCCCGAAGGTTGCCATGTCCACACCATCTTCCTTCGACCAGAGTGGCTACACCACAGCAGCAAGGCAGCGGGCTGTCAACTTCAGCTCAAAGAAAGTTGGTAAGGTGTTGGATGGGGTCCTGGAGAATTATGAAGCCCTCTGCGACCCAGCGAAGCAACGTGGCAAGGAACGACGTAAGCAGATCTGGGTGGACATAACAGCTGCCATCAACGTAGAGGGGGTGGCAGTCTGCTGCTTAAAGACTGTTCATAAGCACTGGGAGGACCTCAAATGCAATGACCCACGCAAAGGCTCAGCGCACCGTGAAGGCCGCTACAACAGTGGAGGTGCACCACGCAGGCAGCAGGTGCAGGTTCTCCAATAACTCAACCTTATAAAAGGCCAAAGGACCCCTTTAGAATACTCCCTCTCTCACACGGTCACGGGATGACCACAACTGTTTATATATCAAGGAGACAGTCACACAAATTGTACATTTTCCTGATCTTATGCAGTTTATCTGATGAACAAAAAAAAAGTCCAGTGTTTTCTAGTGTGCAAAGTTTTTTCACGCGTGGGGTGTGAGTAGTAGCGACCATTATGGCAGCTCCTGTTGATAAACGTCTTGCTTATAGTGAAGAATATGTCAAACATGTATTAGATTCCTTGTCTGTATTATCAGACACAAGTGAAGGTATCTTGAATAAAAACAATGACCAGTGGGATGAATTAGCACAATTTAGAAAACCTTTAATTCGTACTGAACTACACGGTGTTATCATGCTACAATATTTAAAAAATCAGGCGCTCCCTCAGGGTCTTATAGTTAGAAATGAACCCAGGTTATTTTTGGACAATCCAGAATTTAAGATTAAGTGGAGCTATATATCAAATAAATGTGGCCGGGATTGGTTAGTGCTAATAATAGATACAGCTACAGAAGTCTCCAAACAGATAGAAATCGATATCTCTAAATTAAAAGATGAACTGAAGAAAGATTTAGATCTTGATGCTTTTAAAAACAAACTAGATCTACATCTTAAAGAATTATTAGATTTCAAGAATGATACAAGTCTAGAATGTGTCAAGAGGATGAAAAAAGATCTATCGAGTTTCTCACATGAGAAGATTTTCCCTTACACTGTTGATGGCTACAAATTTGGGGATACTTATCAGGGCACAACCAACCAAACCTCCTTCAGAAACAGGGTCCATTTCTGCAATACATCTTACAGTTCAAGTGACGATGGGAGCACAGGCTCCACGGACCAAAGTAACCAACAGGGTACAGGCAGAGGTCGAGGACAATGGCACCAAAATAGACAAAGACAAGGACGTCCTTTTTTAGGACAGAGACCCAACCGAGGGGTTTGGGGGAATCAGATACAAACACACAGCAGGGCGAGGAATCAGTGGTGATTAATCTGTCTAATTACATCTTAAGCAGAAATGAAGAACTAGTACTGAACAAAAGCCTAAACTTTGTCACTACTAGGTTTCACAACCCTTTTGAATTCAGGTCTGAGTTCCATAGTTTCATGCGCAAGGTTCATTTGAATGAATTTTTTCAAAATGATAATGCATATGAAAGTCTCTATCTTACTGGTTTAAGAAATAAATCGACTTTCAATGCGCCTGCTTACAGTTACACCTCTGAATCTCAAGTCTTTGAAAAACAGGTGCTCAAAGAGGTTTACAGATTGGAAGAACAAGATATTCCTCGTCATTCCAATTTTGGTAATACCCAAAGGGCATTGATCTCCAAATTGGCTAGGGTAGAGAATGTTATAGTGAGACAACCTGACAAAGGTGGGGCCATTGTGCTCCTCAACAATGAGGATTATGTGGGTGAATGCCTATGGTTACTCAACGATGTGAAAAGCTATCATCTTATCCCTGCTGATCCATCTACCCCACTGATGGAAATCATCGAAACAATGGTTTTGAGGGCCTATGAAGCAGAGATGATTAGTAAGCAAGAATGCGACTACCTTATTAGAAAGCAAGGGAGAGTGCCGGTATTTTATATCTTGCCTAAAGTGCATGAAAGCCTCATCAATACACCGGGCAGACCCATTGTATCGGGGGTCAGCTCCATATTAGAACCCCTATCCAAATTTGTGGATTATTATTTAAGACCATTCGTCCTTACAATGAGCAGCTATTTATTGCCATCAATAAAATTGAGAATTTGCCCTACAGCCCAGACAAGTTCTTATTGATCATACTCGATATACAATCCCTGTATACAGTCATTCCGCAAAGGGCCACACTAGAAGTAGTTGAAGAAATTTTAAGAGACAGAGAAGATGGACATCCTGTCAGCAACGCTTTTATTATGTCGTGCGCAGAATTTGCTTTGACTAGAAACTTTTTTCAATTTCAAGGAGTGTTTTATGAACAAATAGAAGGCACTGCCATGGGTGCTGCCATGGCACTGAATCTTGCCGACCTATACGTGGAATACTCTGAAAAACTGGTCATCTATCCTGTTACCAATCCATTTAAAAAACATCTAGTAAAATGGTTACGGTTTATAGATGATATTTTCATAGTATGGGAAGGCACGACAGTAGAGGCAGAGTTATTTGTGGAATGGCTCAATGCACAAAATCCGTTTCTAAAATTCACTAAGGAAATTAACTCGCAAGAGATTAATTTCTTAGACATCACTATTTTTCATCATGGTGGGAGTCTCAAAGTGAAACCCTATAAAAAGAAAACTGATAAGAATGCCCTCCTACATTTTTCAAGTCATCACGCTTACCACAGTAAAACAAACTTACCTTTTGGGCGATTTTTGAGACTCAAAAGGAATAGTAGTTTGCAGCAAGATTATTGTGATAGTGCAGCCTTGTTGTCCAGAAAACTATGCAGTAAAGGCTATCCAGCCAAATTGGTGAAAACATCCTCCAAAAGAGTATACAACAACAATCGGGAGGCATTATTAGAAAAAAAGTAAAGAGATGGCAAAGAGAATCGCATTGTGTTTGTGAACACCTTTTCGAACCTGTCCTACAAAATCAGAGGTATTATTAATAAAACATGGAGAAAGGTCTATAATGATAAATCCACACCGCCGCCCAGAGTGGCTTTCAAGAAAAGTCAGAATATCAGAGAGATGCTGATTAGAAATGACATGTCGGTTAAGCAGACGGCAGTATCAAGGCAAACAACTCTATGGGGGTGAAGAAGGTTGAGTAGTGCAGCTCGTACACACGTGGAGTTTGACGTGTTGTGGTTTCTTGGTCGCGCAGAGACTAATGGCTGCGCGGGAATAAGGTATATCAATATTGAACAAGCCTGCCTTTTATTTCACGCAGTTTACACGTGTGGCTGTAGTTAAATGAATGCGATCTTGTTGTAGATATATTTGTGATGCCTGTTGTTCATTTCCATATTGTTTTTAAAAAAGGTACCTGAACTCGGAGGTGCTGCCTCATTAAGAAACTATATTTGGTACGGAAGGACTAAGGTGGAAGTCCTGGAGCCAGCGAACTACTGTAAGAGGAGGTACCAGTTGGGCAATAATGTTGTTTGGTGATGGTTCTTTACCAAGTCACTTGAGATGGTGTGTAGCAAGGCAGCATACTCTCTATGGTGTCGCCCATCACGTAGGCATGGTTTTCACGGTCCTACAATGGAGGGAAATAAGTAGTGAGTGGTGACTGTGGCACAGTGGTGTTTTTGGTGATGGGACGTATTCTCATGGGGTCCCATATTGGCATACATTTATGGGATGGTGTTTGTTTTCTTTGTAGTACTGAACGGGATCTACAGCTATTTAGAAGCAATGAATAAAGTGATAGAGACTTGTTTTTTGGAGTCTGAAGCTATTCTATGGTGTATTGATACACAAGCACTACTAATATCATACAAAGAGGTATGTAGGTAGTTTTTTAGATTGTGAGGCCAGGTTGACAGCAACCCGTGTACCTCATCCAGTACATTGTGATTAAAAAGCATATGGTATCTGGTAGTTGAGCTATGGTCCAAGCTTAGACTGACTTTTCAAGATTTATGATGACAATGTATAGTGACAGCCCCTCCTCCTTTGTGTATCCTGGTTCTAGGAACATTTTTGGAATCTCTATGTGTGGCCCTGGATTGTATGGTGGAAACTAAGGAAATTGATTTCTTCCCCTGAAGAAAGTTTGTGCAAGAAAGAACTAAACATGTCGGGATTGTTGTTTGTCTGAGTTAGTACACTCAGTTTTTGGAAAAGTGTTAAAGCCATTTGTGTGTTTTTGTACTGTTTTTTACTATTGTATGTGGTTATATGTATGTGAATTTTGTGATTTGAATTGCTTTTATACCATGCTGTGTTGTGTTGGGTCATATTCATACAGAACATGTTTATGAGTTTTGTATCATTGTGTAAAACTTTATTAAAAGCAATTTTTGATACTGTGTATAAATAACACGTACTTAGTCTATTTTTCCAAGACTGGAGTTACTGGAGGTACTCGGAGTCTTTTTTGTTCATCAGATAATCTGCAGAAGATCAGTAAAATGTACAATTTGTGTGACTGTCTCCTTGATATATAAACAGTTCTCCAATAACAGCACGCGGGTCCTGGCAATACCCAGGTCTGCAATTGGTAACAACGTCTGGAGTCTGCTGGTGAGCAGGCATGTGGTGCAGTCCTCTCCGGGGCTTTTGTGTTGTGCATGTGTCTGCATGTTAGTAGCGACACCCTTATGTTTGCAGCATGTGTGTTTTAGCAATTGACAGTGGTATGCAGGCCCGGACAATGCTCCCCATGTGCGAGGTGTGACATCTGTGGATCGTATATGTGCTGGTATTTGCAGTGTGTGTTTTTGTCCAGTTGAGAAAACCATACACATGCAATGTCACTTATGGCTGACGTGTCCTTGGATGGCAGGGTGGTAGGTAAAGATGTGGTGCCCATGTCAGGTGCATGCATTATGTTGTGAATGCAATAGCAAGGTGTGGCTAGGTTTCCCACACATCTGGAGGTAACACATCCATTTGGATTTTTGGCGTCGTCAAGTTGGGGCATTGCAGTTTCTGGGACTCTGATGTGATCTGTCATGGCACAGCTTGTGTACTCAGGGCTGATGTGTGTGCATCCCATCTGTATGTGCTTGAGGCTCAGGCATACTCATGTGTGCCTCTGTAATTGAGGCATGCATGTGTTGCAAGCACACAGGTCGGGTTGTGACGAAGGCATGTTGTTTGATGTGATTGTGTGGAGAGATGCCCAGGCGTGTGTTTGCATGGCCATGCTATGAGTGGTGCAATCATGGTTGACTACTGGTTGCCAGGAATCCAATGTCTGCCTTGGCCACATTGTGTCCACGGCGCTGGCACAACACATCTGTGCTTACCTGCTTTACATGTATGTCCATCCTACCAGTTTACTGCCTGGCCACCCCTGTGCTCCTGTGGCATGTCTGCCATGGATGTGCATCAGGTTGCAGTTGGGTCACGTTGACTTTCCCATTGGTTCATGTGATTACTCTTGGTATTTGCCTTTGCACTGCCTACATTGTGCATCGTTTACAGATGAATGTGTCATGACTGTGGTTGACATTGAGCCTGGGTTGTCGTGTCTGTTTGGATGTGAATTGCATGTCAATGTGTGTGAGTGTGGATGTTGCTGGTTGTGCCTTAGACAATTCATGTTCCCGTGAATTTTGTTGATGCCACACCAGCTTTGACGCAGTACACAGATGTCACTGTTCTAGGTCTCCTTTACCACAGTTGCTGCAGTTGATGAAGAGGGGAGAAGCGGTGCAGTGAAGCATGGATGTGGGGACCATTCCACCAGACAGAGGCGCAGGCCCAGCCACTCCCGCTTGACAGCTCATATTCGGTGAGCGATGTGGCTGGGGTAGCACCTGAACCATCGGGCTTGGCTGCTGGCGGAGACTCAGACGACTTGAAGGTGGCGGGGGACTCCTTAGCAGTGGTGGGCAGGGTGATGCCACACAGAGGCCATCCACGGTGGAAGACATCAGGGAGTCCTCCGGGTTGATGGAATGAGAGGAGGAGGCCATTGCAGCCCAGCCCATGGGGTCAGGTGGGGGCGTCGAGATGGGTGTGCATGCTGCAACCCTGTCCCAGGGTATGAGGCTGTCCAGTCCACCATAGTCGCCTGTACAAAATCCTGTCCCTGGAACCTCGGATGCAGCAGTGCACGCCTTCCGTGATGCCTCCACTCAGACCAGCATCCCCTTCCCAGCTGAAGTATCCATCAGGAATCAGGTGCTGCCCCTGCTGGCTGAACTGATGAGGCGGAGTGCAGTCATACTTTGTGATGGGCCGGCTCCTCCTCGTATGCTTGCCCATCATCACAATGAGCTGTACCGCTTCATGGTCTTGCTGGCAGCAGGCCTGTTCAGTGGTGGGCTCCATGGGCTGTTTACTTCTGCGACCTCCTCCTCGGCTTCCTACTCCGTGGGTCAGTCGTACTATGGGGTGCCCATCGGGCCACATCCCAGCACGGCCACCTGTGCACCAGACCCACCCCTAATGCCCTGTCTTGTGGAGCTTAAGTCCCCATCCGAGGTGGGAGTCCCAGGTACCTCTGATGAGGTGGTCACTGAGCCTAACCAGGCACCGACAGGGGCATAGGCAATGGAGGGACAGCAGGCACCTCGGGGCATTGCAGGTGGCATACACCCAACAATCATCATCATGTCAGAGGGCATTCCAACGGAGCGTGCACTGAGCACAGGAGCAGCAGGTGGCAACAAGAAGGAGGCGGACTGTTGCGGGGCAGACCACACCAACGAGGCAGGTGGTGACTTTGGTACACGAGGACCATGTGGTTGCGTTGAATGCAATTCTTTCTGTGTTCTGCAACTATGAGAGGCAGCTGCTGACAGAGAGGCAGCGGGCATGGGAGGAACTGTCTTTGGTGGCCAGTACTGAGGTGGTGCTGCATCGGGCAAGGAAGCGGGCTGCCATCCTGGAGGCCACTTGCAGGCTGGCACGGGCCACTGAAGTACAGATACTTTCCAGCCTGCAAGCCATCCAAGAAACAACAGAGGCCCACCTGAGGGAGGAGGATGTGGCGTGTGATTCAGCCATGGTCGACAGGTTGGGAGACATTGGTGATGAGGGCTAGGCCGTTGTCTTTGCATACAGTCCTTTAGGTATAGGTTTTATTTATGATTTTTTTTAATGTTGCCCCAGACTTTGATGACTTTACTTCCCTGTTTTTCATGTATATAGTTCTTTAGGTATAGGGTTCATTTCTTTTAACCTCATTTCCCCCGGACATCTCGGATCTTCTTTCCCAGTTTTTGTTGTATATAGTTTGATTTAATACATGTTTTATATGGTTATAGTCAATGATTCATGCAGTTCATTTGCGTGTCTGCACCTTTGATTGTTGACATTTCACACAGTGCATCTCTCCATTGCAGGTCACGTGTCTTAGGGCATGCGTGTGTGTGTGATTTGTTGCTGTGATGGTTGCGGCGGGAGGGATGCACATGTGCCTGACATGTGGGGCTGGGGCCACCAGATGACTGGAGACTGCACTAGATGTTTATAATAATAATAATAATTTGCATTTATATAGTGCTTCGAACCCTCAGGCATCTGACCGCTGCTTATTATTACCCATGTTGTGTGGTGCTCATTAATTGGCCTCAGAAGGCTAAGTTTGGCCTTGCAGAGATTTTAACCTGCGTCGGACTCTGTACGGATGTCAAAGTGAGTACTCTACTCGCTTTGCCATCTGACCGTTTTCATTTTCCTTTACATGTGCAGCATCACTGTGTGTATAGCATCAGTGTGGTTGGGGATGACTGTTCTGGTGTGTGTGAACTGCTCTGCATCCGGGTGTGGTTCCTGTGATGTGTGGATATGTTCATCATTTTTTATTGGTCTCTGATGGCAGATGGGATGCCACCGGTTCATTTATGTTTGCAGACTTTCACATTGATTTTAATTTAAGGTCCACTGTTGTTTGTGTATGGCCTTTGTGCATGTTTGTGATTGATGTATGTGCCCACTGTAGTGTGTATTTGGCATTGAGTGGGCTGTGTATGGGTGGCCTGGTCACATCACTTGCATTTTATTTTCATTGCTTTGTCACTCCCATGTAATGTTCACATGCCCACCAGCATGTGCAGTCACCCACTGCCTGCTCTCATGTCTTGCTCACCTTCTGCCACTGAAATGCAGTTGTGCACAATGTTTGCTCTTTCTGTGTGCCCGCTCACATTTTGTGTGTCGGAGAGGCAAGCACTCTCTGACTGCCCTTCCATCACCCATACACAGGCCTGTCCCTGACAGGGAATTTGCTACCTTTTCCCACCTGGGTCACTTATGCTCAGGCTGTGACCCGTCTCGTCATTATTTGTGGATCTGGCTGATGTTTGGTTTGGTTTACTTCTGTACTCAGCACACATTCAGGTGCAGTGCTTTGATGCCTTGGCAATGGCCCATGGCCAACATGCACGTGACACTTTGCATTGGATTCACTTGTCACATGAGGAGGGGTGGCCACAGTGTTGTTAGTGCAATGTAGTGCGGTCTGGTTGAGCTGCTGCAGATTCAAGTCTGCCAGAGAGTGACAGCGGATGCTCCGGTCCTGGATTGATCTTCAGTGCTCCCTGTTGATCCTGTTGGCAGAGGACATGTTTGAAGTCTGCTTCATGCTGGAGGCAGTCCACAGAGGTTCAGATGAGGTGCAATCATGCATTGGATTGGGTGATTGTCAGTGGACTGACGGGTGGTGGCAGAGGTGAGGGGGGCAGGTGGCTGGTGTCAGGACTTGAGAAGTCTGACTGGGGTAGTTCCGGAGGTGAGGGCAGTGTGGGGAGGGGGGTATACTGGGGTGGTGGCAGAGGTGAGGGTGGCTGGTGGGTGTGTGAGGACTTGAGGAAGCTGCATGGGGCTAGTGTCAGAGGTGAGAACAGTGTGGGGAGGGTAGTGTACTGTCAAGGGGCTGACTGGGGTGGTGGCAGAGGTGAGGGGGGCTGGTGGGTGGTGTCAAACCTTGAGGGGGCTTCTTCGGGTGGTGTTTGAGGGGAGGGTGGTGTGAGGAGAGGAGTGTACTGTCAGGGGGCTACCTGGGGGTAGTGTCGGAGGTGGTGTGGGCTGGCGGGTGGTATGAGGACTTGAGGGGACTGCCTGGGGGTAGTGTTTGGGGTGTGGGCAGTGTGTAAAAGGGAGTACTGTCAGGGTGCTGCCTGGGGTAGTGTCAGAGGTGAGAGGGCTGGTGGGCGGTGTCTGGATTTGAGGGGGCTGCCTGGGGTAGTGTCGGGGTGAGGAGGGCTGGTGGGTGGTGTGGGACTTGAAGGGGATGCCTGGGGTACTGTGGGAGGTGAGGGGGCTGGTGGGTGGTGTCTGGAGTTGAAGGTGCTGCCTGGGGTAGTGTCAGGGTGGAGGGGGGCTGGTGGGTGGTGTCTGGAGTTGAGGGGGCTGCCTGGGTGGTGACAGGGGAGAGGGGGCTGGTGGGTGGTGTCTGGACTTGAGGGGGCTGCATCGGGATAGTGCCTGGGGTGACGGAAGTGTGGGGAGGGGAGTAGTGTTGGTGGTGAGGGGGCTGGTGGGTGGTGTCCGGAGTTGAGGGGGCTGCCTGGAGTGTTTAGGGGCGAACAGGAGGGCTGATGGGTGGTGTTGGGACTTGAGGAGGCTGCCTGAGGGCAGTATTTGGGGTGAGGAAGTGTGGGGAGGGGGGAGTACTGTCAGGGTGCTGCCTGGGGTGGTGTTGGAGGTGTGAGTGGCTGGCTGGTGGTGTCTGGAGTTAAGGGGTCTGCCTGGGGTAGTCTCAGCGGTGAGAGGGGCTGGTGAGTGGTGTCTGGAGTTGAGGAGGCTGCCTGAGGGTAGTGGCTGAGGTGAGGGCCATGTGGAGAGGGGGATACTGTCAGGGTGCTGCCCAGGGTACTGTCAGAGGTGAGGGGGGATTCTGGGTGGTGTCTGGAGTTGAGGGGGCTGCCTGGGGTGGTGTTGGGGGTTAGGGGGGCTGGAGGGTGGTGTCTAGACTTGGGGGGCTACCTGGGGGTAGTTTCAGGGGTGAGGGCAGTGTGGGGAGGGAGAGTACTGTCATGGTGCTGCCTGGGGTACTGTAGGAGGTGAGGGGGGCTGGAGGGTGGTGTCTGGACTTGGGGGGCTACCTGGGGGTAGTTTCAGGGTGAGGGCAGTGTGGGGAGGGAGAGTACTGTCATGGTGCTGCCTGGGGTACTGTCGGAGGTTAGAGGGGCTGATGGGTGGTGTCTGGAGTTGAAGGGGATTCCTGGGGTAGTGTGGGAGATGAGGGGGGCTGATGAGTGGTGTCTGGACTTGAGGGGACTGCCTGGGGTGGTGTCCGGGGTGAGGAGGGCTGGTGGGTGTTGTCTGGACTTGAGGGGCCTGCCTGGGGGTAGTGTCTGGGGCGAGGGCAGTGTCGGCAGGACGAGTAATGTCAGGATGCTGCCTGGGTACTGTGGGAGGTGAGGGTGCTGGTGGACAGTGTCTGGAGTTGAGGGGGCTGTCTGGGATAGTGTCAGAGGTGAGGGGGGCTCGTGGTTGGTGTCTGGAGTTGAGGGGACTGCCTCAGGTATTGTTGGTGTGAGTGGGGCCGGTGGGTGGTGTCTGGAGTTAAGGGGGCTGTCTGGGCTAGTGTGGGAGGTGAGGAGGGCTGATGGGTGGTGTTTGGACTGAGGGGGCTGCCTAGGGGTAGTGTCTAGGGTGAAGGCAGTGTGAGGAGGGGAGTACTGTCAGGGTGCTGGCTGGGGTAATCTAGGGGGATGAGGGGGGCTATGAGAGCTGTCTGCACTCCAGGGTGCTGCCTAGGGTACTGTGGGAGATAAGGGGCTGGTGGGTGGTGTTTGGAGTTGAGGGGGCTGCCTGGGGTAGTGGCAGGGGTTAGGGGGGGCTGGTGTCAGGAGTTGAGGGTGCTGACTTGGGTAGTGTGGGAGGTGAGTAGGGCTGATGGGTGGTGTTTGGACTGAGGGCGCTGCCTGGGGGTAGTGTCTAGGGTGAGGGCAGTGTGAGGAGGGGAATTCTGTCAGGGTGCTGGCTGTGGTAATTTTGGAGATGAGGGGGGCTATGAGAGCTGTCTGGATTTGAGGGTGCTGCCTAAGGTACTGTGGGAGGTGAGGAGGGTTGGTGGGTTGTGTTTGGAGTTGAGGGGGCTGCCTAGGATAGTAGCAGGGGTGAGGGGGGCTGGTGTCAGGAGTTGAGCAGTTGACTGGGGTACTGTCGGAGGTGAGGGTGGCTGGTGGGTGGTGTCTGGAGTTGAGGGGCTGCCTGGGCTAGTGTGGGAGGTGAGTTGGCTGGTGGAGGGGGTCTGGAATTGAGGGGGCTGCCCAGGGGTAGTGTCTAGGGTGAGGGCAGTGTGAGGAGGGGAGTACTGTCAGGGTGCTGGCTGGGCTCATTTTGGGGGTGAGGAGGCATATGAGAGCTGTCGACACTTGAGGGTTCTGTCTAGGGTACTGTGGGAGTTAAGGGGGCCGGTGGGTGGTGTTTGGAGTTGAGGGGGTTGCCTGGGGGTAGTGCCAGGGGTGAGGGGGGCTGGTGTCAGGAGTTGAGGGGGCTGACTGGGGTGGTTGGGAGGTGAGGGGGGCTGGTGGGTGGTGTCTGGACTTGAGGGGACTGCCTGCGGCTAGTTTCTGGGGTGAGGGCAGTGTGGGGAGGGGGGAGTACTAAACACAAGTATATTGGTTAAAAAGGGGACTAACGTGAACCTGGCCCTCGAAGTCCCTAGAATGAGGTGAGCTACATTTGGAGGTCAGTTCGCCCATTTCACTGGTTCAGGCTCGAAAAAGGCTAAAGAACAGGAGCAGCAATCCTTCATAATAAGACACACATCCTCTTACCTGATTGCTTTGCCACAACCCATGTCCACAGAATGATGGCCACAGAAGACACTATCAGTGATCACATGAAAGATGCAAAGAATCATGGTGGTCTACAAAGAGATCTCAACATCAAATGGGAGTTACACCAGCCCATGAAGAAATAGGTGGACTCTACCCAAGGGATTTCGCAAAAGACATTGGGCCTCATTACAAGGAAGGCGGTAGGGGGTTAACGGCGCCGGTAGAGCTGCCGGTGCCATTAATCCCCTACCGCCTCATTACGAGGTCTACTCGCGGGTCCCGCAAAGGACGCCTGGTTTTACCAGACGTCCTTAGTGGGTCCCGCAAGCAGACCAGGATGCTAACAACGGTCCCGTCATTAACGGGCGCGTTGTTAGCATCCTCCCCATTCCCATTGAGCCCTATGAGGCTCAAATGGGAATGGGGATGTACCGATTCCGGGTCCTGGGAAAGGGAATTACCGGGCCCTCCAAGGTCGCAATGGTCCGGTAATTCCTCATTCCAGGAACCCGGATCCGGTACCCGGTATGGGGGTAGCCATGCCACGAAAAGCGGCTTGGCTACCTTCATACTCGTAATGAGGCCCATTGTCTACTTGCTCCAACAACGTCAACATTAAGGTGGAGAAAGAAAGGTTCACCTTTCGGCTTCATACGTACATTTTCAGAGTAGGGGCCACCTTCCTGTGCTCTAGGTTGTTGTTCTTATGCGCTTGAAGCAGTGGTTGAAGTGTACGAAAAGAAATAGTGGAACTATGTTCCCTACTGGTCTGTAACGCTCCCCACAAATCCCATTGCCACGCCCCCTCCCATGCCCAATAGAAAGCACAAAACACATGTGCCTGCTGTTTAAGGGAACGTCCAGTGTAGTGCACTGAAAGTGCAAGTTCCAACGTCTTCCTAGA
Organism: Ambystoma mexicanum; assembly: GCF_040938575.1. Taxonomy (NCBI): domain Eukaryota; kingdom Metazoa; phylum Chordata; class Amphibia; order Caudata; family Ambystomatidae; genus Ambystoma; species Ambystoma mexicanum. Next base: position 70,662,619 of record NC_090938.1, read on the forward strand.
CTTTTATTTTAAAACTAAACCATTCCGGAACGGTTTCTTTTTAAAATAAAAGTATAGGAACGGTATTACTTGACAATCAAATCCATACACATCAAGCTTGCTACGCTGCATCCGACACACCCACCACCCCGCAACAAGGAGACAGGAGACGCTACACAGCAGGCAATGTTTACAAACATGAAGCCACGTTACAGATTAACGTCTGTCTCAGTCAGTGAGTTCACCTTAAGCCCTGCTCTTCGTTTACAACCAGAGTCCATTACTAGCATTACAAATCAGCAACTGGAAGCAATGTTCACAGGGCGGTGGACCCTGCGCTGCGGTGCACAAGAGAGGCGGCATGGACCAAGTGGTGGCGCAATCCTGCAAGGCTTTACCACAGGGTTGTAAAGATACGCCAAGGACACTTTCTTCTCAGACTCCTGTGTTCCCAAAGGTTGGCGATAGATACATCAGCTGATGAAAGTCTGGGTGCGTCTGCGGATCACGAGACAAGAATCGCGCCCCGTCCAGAACTTGAGCCAACGATCAAGTTCATAACAAATGGGAGATAGTGACTTATCAGGGAGCGGAGGATGTGAGAGTAGAAGCTTTGCAAGCTATAGTAGAGCCCTCAGTATACGCAACTCAAGTATTTATTGAACAGAAGACTAGCTGCATTCAGCAAGGGTAACCCCAACATTACATGAGTAGAAGAGCATGCAACACAGCCCAAAATAATTCATAGCTAACTGAGATTACAAATGCAACAATCCAAAACAATTCTAAGGTACTTAGCGGGTGAGCCTCTGTTGCTGGACTGTTTCAAGTTGGCCTATGCACAGAGCGGAAACGTTTCCGACAAAAAGGTAAAGTTAAGATGTGTCCTAGTCATCCTTCTTGAGGAAGGTTCCTCCTGTCAGGATCTGAGCCTGAGGGTGCCCAAAGAAGATTCAATATCCTCTGGACAGCTCAGAGGTTGCTCCCCGTCACCTTGAGTGGAGCGCAGAAGACATCCTCACCTTGACATCAAAATGGGTTCATTGTTCAGATTAGCTTATCAGAATGTTTCCTTCGCTCCCGAATAATCCTGGGAGAATGTATTCAGGTAATCTCTGAATCACTCAATTTTCACAGATTTAGCTTGCCCAGACTTTCCTTTAATATGTTTGCTTGTCAGGTTGAGGGATTTGTCATAGTTCACCCTCGGGGTATAGTAGAGTCTAACACAGGTAAAGATCAGGCTCGACATTTTAAGCAATGGCATGACATTGTTGGGTGGCACGGCTGTTGGGTGGCACGGCTGTTGTAGGTAGATTGTAGAGATGTTGTTAGAGTTAGATTTGGGGAGTGGACGTAGAGGTAGCATTAGGGAAAATTGGTATTTATTGTAATGCACATGATTGCATGTACCCACACATCATGATGATGTTGTGATTTGTGTAGTGGAGTACCATATGAAAATTAGAGCAAGAAGTCTTTCTTCACTTTCCCTGATATGAGCCCCGGAACAACAGGAGAAGATCAGAGGATCCATGGAGTGGGAAACTGAAGAAGCAGGCCTGACAGAGATGCAGCGTATGAGTATGGGAGGACGCCATGGGGAGACAAGAAGTCATGTAGAGCAGCAGGAAGGTGGTGTCTTATCGGATGTAGGGCCATTGAGTAGCACCAAGGTGGAGGCTAGCTTCACACCCAGACAGCAATGGAGTGGCACACAAAGGAGAGGGGGAATGCCAAATGCTTGAGATACATGGATTTCCCAATGGTGAGGGATGTAATTAAGCACACCACGAGAGGAGAGAGAAAGTAGATTTCTAGGTCGAGTCTGGAGAGAGATGTGTGGGCATTCCCCATTGTAATGATGGATAACCAAGAAGAACGCAACAGGATGGATTCGACAGCACACTAGAACCCTTTTTAGAAAGTAATTGAAAGCAGAAACTTTGCAGGCTGGAACTTTAAGAGGAAATTGCTAAAGACACTGGAGAAAGTGACTGTAAAGTCTCACACTGAATACCCTTCAGCATACAGGTCCACCACAGCGCCAAGCATGTTGAAGAGGGGTTTGGAATCCTGTCACCTCCCCTACCAAATCCATGACAACAAAGAAGGCCAGAAAACACTGCAATCATCCATCCTATTTTGAACAAATCCCTAATGGACCCATGATGGACAAATACGTTGAGAGGTACCCACTCGGCCAGCCATACAGACCAGGTACGGTGCAGATCTATCCCTGCATGAATGAAGAGCAACAGGTCATGGTCAGAGAGACCTATATGGACAGCCTGAACTAGAGCACTAAGAAGCCATGCTGCTGACGTCATTAGAGACACCACGGCATAGCAACCCTGGACATGAATCACATGTGCCATCTGCACTTTGGGACACAACACACACTTGAATACATGAAGAACAAAGTTCTATAGTTAGAAGACAGGTAAATATACATATTCTCACCGCTTTTATTATTTTGCCATTAGCCAAATAAAGTAACGTGGAAACCGCAAGGTGCAAGAGATCCTGAGCAAAGCTTGTAGATGCTTAAATATGAGTAACCCTATGGAACTGCAGGAGCACCTATGGGACCTGACAGAGCCAAGTGTGACTAACCTATGGAGAATTTTGAATACCATGGACACTGTAGAAACCGCATTATAAGGTTTAGGAAAAATACAGCAGGACTCAGGTCAATGAGCAAAGGACAAGCTGAGCTGATTCAGGCTGGACACAGAGCAAGACGTGTGAGACAGGACCCGCAGCCAAGATCAAGAGCTATGGATGACATTCCAATCCCCAGAGGACAAAGGAACCAGCTGCAGAAAATACTCATAAATCCTCATAATTCAGAGCTGCAGAGCTCAAATTCTTGGTCTCTGAATATGTGACGCGGCCCAAGAAGACAATGGACAGCTATCAGCAGTAGGAAAGGAGAGCTAGTTTTAGGCAGCCTGATGCAAATTGCAACAAGTATGCAACAGTATGCAACAAGTCCAGAAGAAGCCGTTTGCTGGAGCTGGGAGAGGATGACAGGATGGAGACCCTCATGTAACAAAGGATCATCATGGGTTACCAGTGGCACCGACCAGTCTGCTGCGCTACCACTCAGGTGTGACAAAACAAAAGCTACCCAAGCTTGATCGCCTGAAAATGGCCCAGGCCTACAAAGAAAGTGAAGGCAACACTGATTCATGAATGCTGCATACTTCCTTGGGTCGCCTGAGAACCGTTCTGGTGGTGCAAGGGGAACTGTTCCGGGTAGTGTAATTTGTACTGGAGTGGGAGTGGATGATAAGGTGGGGTCTTGAGCCAATGGGTTTTTTCCAGGCAGAAGAGTCTGTCCAGCCTGTGATTGCAAGAACTGCCTACCGATCTCTTTAGTGCGATCCTTTGTTACTAATAGGTCCCTTCAGAGGCCATTAGTGTCTTGTCTGGCAGAGTGAACTTCGGCATGTAGTTGTCCTAAAAATGGAGCCAATTGGTCAATTTCGGCTGTCTCCATGGCGCCCAGGTGGATTAGTTATGGCAGGCTTCACGTTCTGTTACGCTCATCTGGTATCCACAGGGAGTTCACTCAGTATGGGTTGGTTGCCGGAATCTTCTACCCAATTTTCCTGGATGTTGTCTACAGAGGATGCTCAGCCTGAAAACATAGGATCAGGGCTCGAGGCTCCATCAAGGCCTTGAAGGCCTGGCACCCACTCCCAAGATTCTCTTGGAGCCAGTCCTGGCGCCTCTGCACCAGCCTCATACTCTTTGAAGAATATGTGCAAAAGGGGACTACTTTTTATTTGGGCCTACAGCTAACATGGATGCACCCACATAGCTTGGTTCCTAGGAACCAAGCTAAGCGGTATAGTGTTTTGAGTGGTGGCCTGGGACTACTTTACCTGCACTACTTTGTTGAGGCTATTTAGACCACACCCAAGCAACAAAGCACGTATCACGTTAATTTGCAGACTGCAGCGTGCGCTCACTGTGTCCTGTGATACCACGAGCTTCGGAGACGAGAACCTGCAGAGGAGACAAAGGGACATCGTTAGCAGCATCTTACCTGCAATCTCTATCCTGTCATCCTCTCCCAGCTCCAGCGAACGGCTTCTTCTGGACAACGCATATCTTCCGGATCGAAAAGACCTGAAAGAGAACAGGAGAAGACAATATTAGAAAAGGCATACTCTGGCATTGCCACGCTACAGCACAAGAAACTTACCTGGCTGGTCACCTCTCGGCCGGCGTCGCTTCGGAGTCCCACACACGCTGGAGAAGCCCAGAGACCTGTAAGAAAGAAAGAACACAGGTTAGCTAAGGCAAGACAAAGCAGCGCCACGCATAGCGATTACTTACCGCATTACAGTGCTCCTCACGCGCCTTCATCTATCGGCGAGGCCCAACTTGACCAGTTTGCCATGCTGAAGCTCCGCACACCTAGGGAGAAAGAAAAACATTATTAAGCAAAAGAAAGGCATGCAAGGATAACAGCGCTAGACAGAACTTCTGCAATAAGACCTACCTTAGAGATATTGAGCGGGCACACGCCAGTGAAGTAACTTGGTCGCCCACACCCACTGAAGACAATGCGGCCCTGTTAAGAAGGCAGGAGGGAGAACATGCCTAATTCCACAACAAGGTGAGGAGAGGGCCCAGAGGGGCTGAAGCCAAAAGGGGTGGTGGGAGGATACTTACCTTAGTTGGCCAGACTTGAACCCAGAGGAAAATGGAAAAACTTTTTGCTCGCCATACCCAAGAACAAGCAGTAGATAACAAACTCTTGTCACTCCGACAGGGGAATCAAGACTTGTTAACGTACATTGCTACCTTCAATAGACTGGTTGCTGAAGCCAGGTGGCCTGAAAACAATAGAACCACGCTATTTCTCCGGGGCCTAAGAGGTGAATTGAAGGACGTTCTAGCCCAGGGGGTTGACCCACCCAGAGACTGTACTGAATTCATCAATTTGGTTGTGCAACTAGATCACCGATTGCAGGATCGAAAAGCAGATCGGTCTAGACAGACACTCAAGTTCGACCAAAGGACAATGTATCACATGTGCCAGAAAACACTGTAGAACCCATGCAAATTGGAGGGATACGACCCCCATTAACAAAACAAGAGCGAGATAAAAGAAGACAACAACAACTATGTTTGTACTGCGGAAAACCAGGACATTTCCTGTACTGCCCAGTGAAACCTCCAAGGAGAACAGTCGGGGCCACAGAGAAGGATGAGGTCAAGGAGTCGTAAAAACTACCAAGCTTGGCAAAAGTAAAGGTCAGTTTGTCGAGTGAGAAGAAAGAGCCACTGATCTCTCACTTTGCAATACCAGTGATCTTAATTAACCACCAACAATCATCTAGGATGCACGCCGTTGAGGCATACATAGACAGTGGAGCAGTTGGGAATTATATCGATCAAGAACTGGCAGCAGAGATGGGGCTTCCTTTATGTTCCAAGCTTACCACGGACAAAGTAACCACCGTGGATGGGACAGAAATCGCGTCCGGACCAGTAACCCAGTGTACAACCGGGGTAACCTTGCTGTGCCAGGATGGGCACCGGGAGTCCATTTTGTTTGATCTCATCAAGGCACCTCAGTTCTGGCTAATATTAGGGATGCCATGGTTAGTTGCTCACAATCCTCTGATAGACTCGCGTGCATGGAAATTAACCTTACCCGGCGATTGCTCCCCTGCCTGCTATTACCAAGATCAGAGACCCGACTTCTGTGCTTCTACGACTCCCAGAATGACAACATCAACATTGGGAGTAACTAATACCTTACCAAGTGAATACCATGATTTCCAGGATGTGTTCCAAAAAGACCAAGCTAACACCTTACCGCTGCACAGGCCCTATGACTGTCAGATCGACCTCATTCCAGGTGCACAAATCCCTTGCGGCAGAATCTATGCACCCACAGAACCAGAGAACCTCCACCTGAAATCCTATCTAGACCAGTACGTGGCAAACATATTAATCCACCCGTCTAAGTCCCCGGCAGCCAGTCCTTTGTTCTTCGTACCAAAGAAGGAAGTGGACGTGAAATCCTGCATCGACTACCGCACATTAAACCAGATCACCGTGAAAAAGTGTTACCCCTTGCCACTTATCCCTGAAATGCTAGACCAAGTCAAAGATGCCCAGATTTATACCAAATTGGACCTTCGAGAAGCATACCACCTGGTCCGAGGCAGAAGTGGAGATGAGTGGAAAACCGCCTTCCATACCAAATACGGCTTGTACGAATATCAAGTCATGCCCTTTGGGCTATGCAACGCTCCCGCGGCATTGCAATATTTCACGAATGATCTCCTGAGGGAATTAATCGATGTTTGCGACTTGGTTTACATAGATGACATCTTAGTGTACTCGACCTTGAAGCAAGACCATGTCAAGCACGTTCGGTCTGTTCTCGCCAAGCTCTGTTAACATTGCTTATACTCAAAGCTCGAGAAATGCTTTTTTCATGTCACCGAAGTAGAATTCCTTGGTTTTATCCTCACTCCGGGAGACATCAGAATGGACATGCACAAGGTAGACGCCATTCTTAAATGGCCATCACCGACATCATTGAAAGGGGTCCAAAGCATGCTGGGCTTTGCGAACTTCAACCGCCGGTTCATCCCAGACTTCTCTCAGATTGTACACCCGATCACAGTACTATTACGAAAAAACAACAAGAAGTTTGTTTGGACCAAAGAGGCGGAAAAGACTTTTCAAGAAATTAAACAAAAGTTCACTTCCGCTCCGATCCTGTGACACCCTCGTTCAAATCTCCCTTACGTCCTAGGAACTGATGCTTCCAGTATGGTAATGGGGGCTGTCCTTTCACAAAGGGACCCTGAAACCGGCTAATTACATGCTGTGGCCTTCTGGTCAAGAAAGTTCTCACCCCCGTAGATCAACTATGCCATCACCGACAAAGAACTCCTGGCCATTGAATCCGCTTCTAAGGCATGGCAACACTGTCTCCTGGGGGCCAGACACACCATTACGGTAATCACGGACCACCAAAACCTGCAATATCTCAAAAACAGCAAAGGCCCAGTCCTCGCGCCAACTATAGTGGGCCCTTTTCTTCGCCGAGTACGATTATGTGATCACGTTTCGACCAGGAGTCGGGAACGGAAAGGCTGATGCCTTGTCCCGTATGGGTATTGATGGAAAGGTGTATACAACTCCCGACCCAGTACCCATTATTCCCGAAGACAAACTCTTGGGTCTCACGGCAGCCTTCACGCAAACTGAACTCTAAAACGAAATCCAACAGGCAATGAACTCCGACGCCTTACTTGCATGGCATACTCAGGGGAAACAATACTCCATCAACGACTAATTGCCCTTTTTTAGGGACCGTTTATACGTACCCAAGAGAGAACTACAACAACAAATCATTTCAGGTTATCATGATTCACTGATAGAAGGTGTGATGCTGGAAATGCATCGGAGGGACAGGGCCTCCGTATCCTTGTCCTTTACTGCTTTTTATTGTGTGTTCCGTCGTGTTTTCCGCACAGGAGTTCATGTGGGACACCTGGCGGTGCAGCTCTCTCTCTTTTGGTTTGGTGAACGGACCCGAGCGATACCCTTATGGCACCCATGGGTGGGGATACAACCCTGTGCCCCTAGTGTATGTTTTTGGGCACCTGTGGGTGGCCCACAGAGCAGGGTATGGGCTGGTGGCAGCTCCATGCTGAAATCGACAGGTGCGCGGAGTATCCTCCATTTTGGGATACCCCGGCCCTGCCATTGGGATCAGTTGATTCCTGATGGAAAACAAGATGGCCCCTGTGGCCTCTTGCTTTCTATTACCAATTACCTTGTTTTCCCAAAGTCCTGGGAAGTCCTGACTCTGTCCCTTCCCCCTGACTGGCTGTTGGATGGAAGTGCCATATATTGTGTTGTTGTGAAGGCCCGGCCAGACTAGCTGGAGCCTTCCCGGTGATGTATGTTGTGGGTAACTCCTGTGGGTGGGACCTGGGTGAATAGAGTGTGTGACGATTATGCATTCTGTGTTATGGGTGTCTAGTATCTGGTGGTTGACACAATGACTGAGACAACCCTGCCCGAAACCGGTATGAATGCAGCTTGGAGTGTTGAATGGCTCTGTACTTGTCCCAATACACATAACTTGTTGTGAGTGTCTGGAGAGAAGTGAATGGCCTGAATACATCGTGCGCCTGATTGGCTGCCTGTCTGCATGAATGCCCGTAGTCGTGATTGCATGCTTGAGTGTGACCCAGTGGAATGAATGAGAGATCAACAGTATATCTGGGGACCTCTCACTGCTAGGAATCGTGTTCAGAAGCTGAAGTCCAGTACGACGGGTAACTGGAGTAACTGACGCTTGACCTTGAAGCCCTGCTCGATGAGAAGAAATCCTGTTGCTCTTCACAATCTGAAAGCTGTTGGGCCTCCAAGGACTGACCCAGAGAGGACCTGGTAAGGCGCCCTCTTCCCAAGCTACGAGGGACCATCGTGCACAGCTGATCTTTGCCAATGATCCCTGGTAGACAGACCTTCGACAGGCTGCCAACCCAATACGGGGACTGCTGTGGAACTCCAAGGAGAAGCACTCAGACTTTTGTCCGCCACTGTCGAAGACACCGTCCCCGACCGGAGCTGCCGTGCTCCCGTTTGCCTAAGAACTTCAATTGATCATCGGACGCTCTCGCCTGCATCGTCATCCGCTTGTCTCCCACTGGAGAAGGCCCGACCATCGACGCGCCGAGGAGCATCCACCGGTGGGTTTCCCACCACCTAAGGACCACAGAGACGCCGACGACTCGACGCCCCTGCTGGGCCACAGTTCTTCACCATCTCTTTGCGGTCCAGAACTATCGTCACCGAGGTGCCCCGCACGCCTCTTCCTTGCAGGATGCCAACGCTCTGTCGTCGATGAGCACCGCTAGGAACAAAGCTGTCACTTTCCTGCCGTAGTTCACCCTGTTCACCGTCGGACATTCGACGACCCGTGACTCCCGCCTTAAAGGGAGGGCACTCAAGAAGGGCCGTCGATTCCCGACACCGAATGCCAAGTTCGCCGACACCTCCCGACGATCCGTGGCTCCCGCCTGAAAGGGAGGCACTCAAGAAGGATCGGTTGACGCATCGTCGGAGAACTCTACTCCACCAGGTAGATTGGGGGGGTAAAACCTTAATAGGAAGAAGTGAGACTATTGAACATATGGACTGGGCTTGTGCGATATATCTTATTTTACAGGTTGCCCAGGTGGGGGGATCTTCACACAGAACTGTGTCTACGTAACGGGGACAGCATTCTGCCTATTGTTTCAACCATCCTACGTTCCTGCCTATCTCTATTGCTGGTTTCCTCGTTATTAATCTGTGTGACATTTTAACCGTACAGTTGATGCACTTTAATGAGATTGGATAACATTAGTGGTGCCACTTTAGAATTGTATATATTTATCATTATTGACTTCCGAGTACAAAGTGCGTTATTGTGATCGTGTACCTACCTTTGAATATTAATTATATAAAGACTGTGTTTTCAGTAATACAGTGTGTGGACATTCCTTTGTGGGGGTTTGGGGACTACACTGTACTTAAGAACCAGCCTGCATCACCTCCTGAGAAGCTAGGCCTTGATTGCTCGTCCATTGCTACCGTAATAGAGAATCTTGGCTGGGGTCCTCTGTGCCTCTTCTCTACCATATAGAGAGCAGAAGTACAGACACCCCCTACCAGTCTTTACACTGGTGGCAGCGGTTGGATGCTTATGGTTTTAAGAATCAGTGTATAACCGTGCCACTTACAAAATATCTGCACTTTGTTAGATTAAGGTTTGGGTGTGTACAAAATAACTGCATTACAAGCAATGGAGTCTATTGCGAATGGTAAATTGACTCGGATGAGCTTAGAGGCTCTCCAGAGTGCTTGGGAAGCCAGGGAGTTAAACTTTGTGGATAAGTCTAAGGTGGAGCTGATAGCTGCCCTGGTGGACTACCAGACCGATGGTGAAACTCTTGATGAGGGGGGGAATGCAACCAATGAGGACTCTGCCCCTGGGGTTTCTACTGAATCTGTTTCTGGGAATGCTGCCATTCCTGCTGCCTCTGTTCCGAACCCCAGCAATTCCTTGGAACTTGAGTTATTAAGGATGAAATTGGCCTTTGAATATCGCAAGTTGGAAATAGATGCTAAACTTAAGGAAGAGGCGTTGGCTCAACAAGTAGAGCTCAAGAATAGGGATCTTGAACTCAAAAATAGGGATCTTGAACTCAAAGACAAGGACACTGAATGTCAGAGAATCCAGCTAGAGAAAGCTCGAGTGGATACTTCAGCGAAACCCAGTGAGAGTGTCAGGTCCCCGGCACCTACATTTATGAAGGATTTGGTTGGTGTGTTTTCGGAGGGTTCTGATATCCTCCAAAGGATTGAAGCATTTGAAATGGCTTGTGCAATTCATGATGTTGACAAAAGAGATTGGACTAAGTGTTTGCTAAGCAGAGTGCCTCAAACTGGATATGACTGTATTCTGAAGCTGAGTGTGGAAGAAAGGGGTCAGTATGAGTGTATGAAATCTGCTTTGATTGCCAAGTTTGGCAAGACGCCTACCCAATAACTTAAAAGGTTCAGGGATTTTAAGAAAAGAGAGAATGTGTCTTGGGTCGACTGGGTGAGTGCTGCGCACATGAATATGATGTGGTGGGTTCATAGACATAATTTCGAATACAAAATATTCGAAAGTCAAAAAGTCGAGAAAAAAAAGTCGAAAAAAAAATGTCGAATTTTTTTTAAATGACGTTTTTTTTTCGAAATGGGGGGGTTCCCCCCAACCCCCCTTTTTTTTATTTTTACCTATTTTTTTCACAGAAACTAGAGCCAAAAAAAAAAATCGAAAAAAAAACAATTCGACATTTTTTTTCTTCGACATTTTTGATTCGACTTTTTTGACTTTCGAAATTATGTTTTCGAAATTATGACTGGACACCGATGTGGTGGATTGATGGCTACAAGGTGAAACCTTTTGTTGAATTGTCCCACCTGTTGTTTTTTGAGCATTTTTCTGAAGCCTGTTCACCAGAGCTGCGTCAGTATCTTGCTGACCAGAACATTTTGGATCCCTTTAAGCTGGCTAGGTTGGCTGACAAGTGGGTCTCCCACCAGGAGTCCCCTAAGAACTCCAGTTGGATGGACAAGGACAAAGAAAAGGGGGCCTCTCAGAAAGCTGAGGAGTCCCAAAAGCAGTCACAGTCGAATAAACCTAAACCCTCCTCTCCTAAGACCCAAAAATCTAGTGGGGATAAGTAATCTGTGGGTGGGAATAAGAGTAGTGGTCCACCTGCTGCAAAGCAGGCTCCCAGTGGTTCCAGTACCGTACCCCGCACTCCCGGCACTTGTTGGGACTGTGGGGCTCTGGATCACAAAAGGGGTGACTCCAAGAGTAAAGGTAAGGCACTCGGAGTACAGGCTGTCAGCCTGACCTACCCTTACCCCATGTCTGAGGTTGAGGCCACTGTCCTCCCCTCCTCTACAGGGATCACATTTGGTGCTCCCGTAGAGATTTCCTTAGTGTCCCTTGGGGCCTGGGACCAGTACGCGGAAGTACTGGCGACTATCCCACAGAACACCCGTAGATTTTTGAGAAGTGTCCTCCTGAATGGCCAGCCTTCTACTGGTTTCAGAGACACTGGGGCAAGCATGACAGTGGTGGACAGGACCCTGATCAAGCCAGAGGACTATGTAGATGCTCCTCTGAGAACCACCAGGTTAGCTGGTGGGCCTCCCAAATTATCGCCTGTAGCCCGAGTCACACTCGTAATTGAAGACAAGACAGCAAAGCTTCCTGTCCTGGTTCAGGACAACGTCCCTGCTAACATTCTGTTAGGTAACGATCTAGTCGAGTTGGGATTGATCGCGGATTGTCTTCCCATGACTGCTGCTGCGGTCACTAGATCACAGGTGACACCGGGTCTGGCTGTGAGTCAGGTACCCGAGCCGAAGGCGCGGCCTAAGGCAAGATGAAGGAAGAGCAAGAAGGCCACCTCTGTGGAGGGAGCACCTTCTGTTCCTGCTGTTCGTACAGCACCCATTGGGATCCATGCTCCGGACGGGCTGGGTCCAGTGGTAAACCTCGTCTCAACTCCTGTGGGAGAAGAGCCAGAAGACTCTCCTGTGGGAGAGGTTCTCAGCCCGGAGGATCATCCCGATCTTCAATGCTTGTTATCTGAAGGGGGACCCTCCCGGGCTTCTGTAAAGGACAGGGAGAGTGTCCCTCTCTCGAGGGTCTGAGGAAACAGGCCCTGTCCCAGGCACACAGAGAAGTGCCTAGGACATTCCGGATTTATTGGGAGGGTGAGCTTCTTGTTAGTGAGCCCACTAAGCCTGAACCTGGTGCCCTCAAGAGGTTGGTGGTACCCCAGGTTTACAGGCCCTTCCTACTGCAGTTGGCGCATGAGGTGCCCTTTGCTGGTCACCTTGGCACCAAGAAGACTAAGCAGAGGCTCTCTGCCCATTTCTACTGGCCTCGGATGGGAGTAGAAGTGGAGTCCAACTGCAGGACCTGCCCAACTTGTCAGTTGTCTGGCAAGACTGGAGGCAGTGTCATCGCCCCACTGCAGCCATTGCCAGTGGTTGGCACCCCGTTTGAGAGGGTGGGCATCTACATCGTTGGTCCCCTTGACCCTCCCACGTCAGGTGGACATCGGTTCATCCTGGTTTTGGTAGATCATGCCACCAGGTACCCTGAGGCTATACCCCTTCAGACTGTTACGGCCAAGGTGGTATAGGAACGGTATTACTTGACAATCAAATCCATACACATCAAGCTTGCTACGCTGCATCCGACACACCCACCACCCCGCAACAAGGAGACAGGAGACGCTACACAGCAGGCAATGTTTACAAACATGAAGCCACGTTACAGATTAACGTCTGTCTCAGTCAGTGAGTTCACCTTAAGCCCTGCTCTTCGTTTACAACCAGAGTCCATTATTAGCATTACAAATCAGCAACTGGAAGCAATGTTCACAGGGCGGTGGACCTTGCGCTGCAGTGCACAAGAGAGGCGGCATGGACCAAGTGGTGGCGCAATCCTGCAAGGCTTTACCACAGGGTTGTAAAGATACGCCAAGGACACTTTCTTCTCAGACTCCTGTGTTCCCAAAGGTTGGCGATAGATACATCAGCTGATGAAAGTCTGGGTGCGTCTGTGGATCACGAGACAAGAATCGCGCCCCGTCCAGAACTTGAGCCAACGATCAAGTTCATAACAAATGGGAGATAGTGACTTATCAGGGAGCGGAGGATGTGAGAGTAGAAGCTTTGCAAGCTATAGTAGAGCCCTCAGTATACGCAACTCAAGTATTTATTGAACAGAAGACTAGCTGCATTCAGCAAGGGTAACCCCAACATTACATGAGTAGAAGAGCATGCAACACAGCCCAAAATAATTCATAGCTAACTGAGATTACAAATGCAACAATCCAAAACAATTCTAAGGTACTTAGCGGGTGAGCCTCTGTTGCTGGACTGTTTCAAGTTGGCCTATGCACAGAGCGGAAACGTTTCCGACAAAAAGGTAAAGTTAAGATGTGTCCTAGTCATCCTTCTTGAGGAAGGTTCCTCCTATCAGGATCTGAGCCTGAGGGTGCCCAAAGAAGATTCAATGTCCTCTGGACAGCTCAGAGGTTGCTCCCCGTCACCTTGAGTGGAGCGCAGAAGACATCCTCACCTTGACATCAAAATGGGTTCATTGTTCAGATTAGCTTATCAGAATGTTTCCTTCGCTCCCGAATAATCCTGGGAGAATGTATTCAGGTAATCTCTGAATCACTCAATTTTCACAGATTTAGCTTGCCCAGACTTTCCTTTAATATGTTTGCTTGTCAGGTTGAGGGATTTGTCATAGTTCACCCTCGGGGTATAGTAGAGTCTAACACAGGTAAAGATCAGGCTCGACATTTTAAGCAATGGCATGACATTGTTGGGTGGCACGGCTGTTGGGTGGCACGGCTGTTGTAGGTAGATTGTAGAGATGTTGTTAGAGTTAGATTTGGGGAGTGGACGTAGAGGTAGCATTAGGGAAAATTGGTATTTATTGTAATGCACATGATTGCATGTACCCACACATCATGATGATGTTGTGATTTGTGTAGTGGAGTACCATATGAAAATTAGAGCAAGAAGTCTTTCTTCACTTTCCCTGATATGAGCCCCGGAACAACAGGAGAAGATCAGAGGATCCATGGAGTGGGAAACTGAAGAAGCAGGCCTGACAGAGATGCAGCGTATGAGTATGGGAGGACGCCATGGGGAGACAAGAAGTCATGTAGAGCAGCAGGAAGGTGGTGTCTTATCGGATGTAGGGCCATTGAGTAGCACCAAGGTGGAGGCTAGCTTCACACCCAGACAGCAATGGAGTGGCACACAAAGGAGAGGGGGAATGCCAAATGCTTGAGATACATGGATTTCCCAATGGTGAGGGATGTAATTAAGCACACCACGAGAGGAGAGAGAAAGTAGATTTCTAGGTCGAGTCTGGAGAGAGATGTGTGGGCATTCCCCATTGTAATGATGGATAACCAAGAAGAACGCAACAGGATGGATTCGACAGCACACTAGAACCCTTTTTAGAAAGTAATTGAAAGCAGAAACTTTGCAGGCTGGAACTTTAAGAGGAAATTGCTAAAGACACTGGAGAAAGTGACTGTAAAGTCTCACACTGAATACCCTTCAGCATACAGGTCCACCACAGCGCCAAGCATGTTGAAGAGGGGTTTGGAATCCTGTCACCTCCCCTACCAAATCCATGACAACAAAGAAGGCCAGAAAACACTGCAATCATCCATCCTATTTTGAACAAATCCCTAATGGACCCATGATGGACAAATACGTTGAGAGGTACCCACTCGGCCAGCCATACAGACCAGGTACGGTGCAGATCTATCCCTGCATGAATGAAGAGCAACAGGTCATGGTCAGAGAGACCTATATGGACAGCCTGAACTAGAGCACTAAGAAGCCATGCTGCTGACGTCATTAGAGACACCACGGCATAGCAACCCTGGACATGAATCACATGTGCCATCTGCACTTTGGGACACAACACACACTTGAATACATGAAGAACAAAGTTCTATAGTTAGAAGACAGGTAAATATACATATTCTCACCGCTTTTATTATTTTGCCATTAGCCAAATAAAGTAACGTGGAAACCGCAAGGTGCAAGAGATCCTGAGCAAAGCTTGTAGATGCTTAAATATGAGTAACCCTATGGAACTGCAGGAGCACCTATGGGACCTGACAGAGCCAAGTGTGACTAACCTATGGAGAATTTTGAATACCATGGACACTGTAGAAACCGCATTATAAGGTTTAGGAAAAATACAGCAGGCCTCAGGTCAATGAGCAAAGGACAAGCTGAGCTGATTCAGGCTGGACACAGAGCAAGACGTGTGAGACAGGACCCGCAGCCAAGATCAAGAGCTATGGATGACATTCCAATCCCCAGAGGACAAAGGAACCAGCTGCAGAAAATACTCATAAATCCTCATAATTCAGAGCTGCAGAGCTCAAATTCTTGGTCTCTGAATATGTGACGCGGCCCAAGAAGACAATGGACAGCTATCAGCAGTAGGAAAGGAGAGCTAGTTTTAGGCAGCCTGATGCAAATTGCAACAAGTATGCAACAGTATGCAACAAGTCCAGAAGAAGCCGTTTGCTGGAGCTGGGAGAGGATGACAGGATGGAGACCCTCATGTAACAAAGGATCATCATGGGTTACCAGTGGCACCGACCAGTCTGCTGCGCTACCACTCAGGTGTGACAAAACAAAAGCTACCCAAGCTTGATCGCCTGAAAATGGCCCAGGCCTACAAAGAAAGTGAAGGCAACACTGATTCATGAATGCTGCATACTTCCTTGGGTCGCCTGAGAACCGTTCTGGTGGTGCAAGGGGAACTGTTCCGGGTAGTGTAATTTGTACTGGAGTGGGAGTGGATGATAAGGTGGGGTCTTGAGCCAATGGGTTTTTTCCAGGCAGAAGAGTCTGTCCAGCCTGTGATTGCAAGAACTGCCTACCGATCTCTTTAGTGCGATCCTTTGTTACTAATAGGTCCCTTCAGAGGCCATTAGTGTCTTGTCTGGCAGAGTGAACTTCGGCATGTAGTTGTCCTAAAAATGGAGCCAATTGGTCAATTTCGGCTGTCTCCATGGCGCCCAGGTGGATTAGTTATGGAAGGCTTCACGTTCTGTTACGCTCATCTGGTATCCACAGGGAGTTCACTCAGTATGGGTTGGTTGCCGGAATCTTCTACCCAATTTTCCTGGATGTTGTCTACAGAGGATGCTCAGCCTGAAAACATAGGATCAGGGCTCGAGGCTCCATCAAGGCCTTGAAGGCCTGGCACCCACTCCCAAGATTCTCTTGGAGCCAGTCCTGGCGCCTCTGCACCAGCCTCATACTCTTTGAAGAATATGTGCAAAAGGGGACTACTTTTTATTTGGGCCTACAGCTAACATGGATGCACCCACATAGCTTGGTTCCTAGGAACCAAGCTAAGCGGTATAGTGTTTTGAGTGGTGGCCTGGGACTACTTTACCTGCACTACTTTGTTGAGGCTATTTAGACCACACCCAAGCAACAAAGCACGTATCACGTTAATTTGCAGACTGCAGCGTGCGCTCACTGTGTCCTGTGATACCACGAGCTTCGGAGACGAGAACCTGCAGAGGAGACAAAGGGACATCGTTAGCAGCATCTTACCTGCAATCTCTATCCTGTCATCCTCTCCCAGCTCCAGCGAACGGCTTCTTCTGGACAATGCATATCTTCCGGATCGAAAAGACCTGAAAGAGAACCGGAGAAGACAATATTAGAAAAGGCATACTCTGGCATTGCCACGCTACAGCACAAGAAACTTACCTGGCTGGTCACCTCTCGGCCGGCGTCGCTTCGGAGTCCCACACACGCTGGAGAAGCCCAGAGACCTGTAAGAAAGAAAGAACACAGGTTAGCTAAGGCAAGACAAAGCAGCGCCACGCATAGCGATTACTTACCGCATTACAGTGCTCCTCACGCGCCTTCATCTATCGGCGAGGCCCAACTTGACCAGTTTGCCATGCTGAAGCTCCGCACACCTAGGGAGAAAGAAAAACATTATTAAGCAAAAGAAAGGCATGCAAGGATAACAGCGCTAGACAGAACTTCTGCAATAAGACCTACCTTAGAGATATTGAGCGGGCACACGCCAGTGAAGTAACTTGGTCGCCCACACCCACTGAAGACAATGCGGCCCTGTTAAGAAGGCAGGAGGGAGAACATGCCTAATTCCACAACAAGGTGAGGAGAGGGCCCAGAGGGGCTGAAGCCAAAAGGGGTGGTGGGAGGATACTTACCTTAGTTGGCCAGACTTGAACCCAGAGGAAAATGGAAAAACTTTTTGCTCGCCATACCCAAGAACAAGCAGTAGATAACAAACTCTTGTCACTCCGACAGGGGAATCAAGACTTGTTAACGTACATTGCTACCTTCAATAGACTGGTTGCTGAAGCCAGGTGGCCTGAAAACAATAGAACCACGCTATTTCTCCGGGGCCTAAGAGGTGAATTGAAGGACGTTCTAGCCCAGGGGGTTGACCCACCCAGAGACTGTACTGAATTCATCAATTTGGTTGTGCAACTAGATCACCGATTGCAGGATCGAAAAGCAGATCGGTCTAGACAGACACTCAAGTTCGACCAAAGGACAATGTATCACATGTGCCAGAAAACACTGTAGAACCCATGCAAATTGGAGGGATACGACCCCCATTAACAAAACAAGAGCGAGATAAAAGAAGACAACAACAACTATGTTTGTACTGCGGAAAACCAGGACATTTCCTGTACTGCCCAGTGAAACCTCCAAGGAGAACAGTCGGGGCCACA
This sequence comes from Ambystoma mexicanum, assembly GCF_040938575.1. Taxonomy (NCBI): domain Eukaryota; kingdom Metazoa; phylum Chordata; class Amphibia; order Caudata; family Ambystomatidae; genus Ambystoma; species Ambystoma mexicanum. Next base: position 70,680,498 of record NC_090938.1, read on the forward strand.
GAGAAGGATGAGGTCAAGGAGTCGTAAAAACTACCAAGCTTGGCAAAAGTAAAGGTCAGTTTGTCGAGTGAGAAGAAAGAGCCACTGATCTCTCACTTTGCAATACCAGTGATCTTAATTAACCACCAACAATCATCTAGGATGCACGCCGTTGAGGCATACATAGACAGTGGAGCAGTTGGGAATTATATCGATCAAGAACTGGCAGCAGAGATGGGGCTTCCTTTATGTTCCAAGCTTACCACGGACAAAGTAACCACCGTGGATGGGACAGAAATCGCGTCCGGACCAGTAACCCAGTGTACAACCGGGGTAACCTTGCTGTGCCAGGATGGGCACCGGGAGTCCATTTTGTTTGATCTCATCAAGGCACCTCAGTTCTGGCTAATATTAGGGATGCCATGGTTAGTTGCTCACAATCCTCTGATAGACTCGCGTGCATGGAAATTAACCTTACCCAGCGATTGCTCCCCTGCCTGCTATTACCAAGATCAGAGACCCGACTTCTGTGCTTCTACGACTCCCAGAATGACAACATCAACATTGGGAGTAACTAATACCTTACCAAGTGAATACCACGATTTCCAGGATGTGTTCCAAAAAGACCAAGCTAACACCTTACCGCTGCACAGGCCCTATGACTGTCAGATCGACCTCATTCCAGGTGCACAAATCCCTTGCGGCAGAATCTATGCACCCACAGAACCAGAGAACCTCCACCTGAAATCCTATCTAGACCAGTACGTGGCAAACATATTAATCCACCCGTCTAAGTCCCCGGCAGCCAGTCCTTTGTTCTTCGTACCAAAGAAGGAAGTGGACGTGAAATCCTGCATCGACTACCGCACATTAAACCAGATCACCGTGAAAAAGTGTTACCCCTTGCCACTTATCCCTGAAATGCTAGACCAAGTCAAAGATGCCCAGATTTATACCAAATTGGACCTTCGAGAAGCATACCACCTGGTCCGAGGCAGAAGTGGAGATGAGTGGAAAACCGCCTTCCATACCAAATACGGCTTGTACGAATATCAAGTCATGCCCTTTGGGCTATGCAACGCTCCCGCGGCATTGCAATATTTCACGAATGATCTCCTGAGGGAATTAATCGATGTTTGCGACTTGGTTTACATAGATGACATCTTAGTGTACTCGACCTTGAAGCAAGACCATGTCAAGCACGTTCGGTCTGTTCTCGCCAAGCTCTGTTAACATTGCTTATACTCAAAGCTCGAGAAATGCTTTTTTCATGTCACCGAAGTAGAATTCCTTGGTTTTATCCTCACTCCGGGAGACATCAGAATGGACATGCACAAGGTAGACGCCATTCTTAAATGGCCATCACCGACATCATTGAAAGGGGTCCAAAGCATGCTGGGCTTTGCGAACTTCAACCGCCGGTTCATCCCAGACTTCTCTCAGATTGTACACCCGATCACAGTACTATTACGAAAAAACAACAAGAAGTTTGTTTGGACCAAAGAGGCGGAAAAGACTTTTCAAGAAATTAAACAAAAGTTCACTTCCGCTCCGATCCTGTGACACCCTCGTTCAAATCTCCCTTACGTCCTAGGAACTGATGCTTCCAGTATGGTAATGGGGGCTGTCCTTTCACAAAGGGACCCTGAAACCGGCTAATTACATGCTGTGGCCTTCTGGTCAAGAAAGTTCTCACCCCCGGAGATCAACTATGCCATCACCGACAAAGAACTCCTGGCCATTGAATCCGCTTTTAAGGCATGGCAACACTGTCTCCTGGGGGCCAGACACACCATTACGGTAATCACGGACCACCAAAACCTGCAATATCTCAAAAACAGCAAAGGCCCAGTCCTCGCGCCAACTATAGTGGGCCCTTTTCTTCGCCGAGTACGATTATGTGATCACGTTTCGACCAGGAGTCGGGAACGGAAAGGCTGATGCCTTGTCCCGTATGGGTATTGATGGAAAGGTGTATACAACTCCCGACCCAGTACCCATTATTCCCGAAGACAAACTCTTGGGTCTCACGGCAGCCTTCACGCAAACTGAACTCTAAAACGAAATCCAACAGGCAATGAACTCCGACGCCTTACTTGCATGGCATACTCAGGGGAAACAATACTCCATCAACGACTAATTGCCCTTTTTTAGGGACCGTTTATACGTACCCAAGAGAGAACTACAACAACAAATCATTTCAGGTTATCATGATTCACTGATAGAAGGTGTGATGCTGGAAATGCATCGGAGGGACAGGGCCTCCGTATCCTTGTCCTTTACTGCTTTTTATTGTGTGTTCCGTCGTGTTTTCCGCACAGGAGTTCATGTGGGACACCTGGCGGTGCAGCTCTCTCTCTTTTGGTTTGGTGAACGGACCCGTGCGATACCCTTATGGCACCCATGGGTGGGGATACAACCCTGTGCCCCTAGTGTATGTTTTTGGGCACCTGTGGGTGGCCCACAGAGCAGGGTATGGGCTGGTGGCAGCTCCATGCTGAAATCGACAGGTGCGCGGAGTATCCTCCATTTTGGGATACCCCGGCCCTGCCATTGGGATCAGTTGATTCCTGATGGAAAACAAGATGGCCCCTGTGGCCTCTTGCTTTCTATTACCAATTACCTTGTTTTCCCAAAGTCCTGGGAAGTCCTGACTCTGTCCCTTCCCCCTGACTGGCTGTTGGATGGAAGTGCCATATATTGTGTTGTTGTGAAGGCCCGGCCAGACTAGCTGGAGCCTTCCCGGTGATGTATGTTGTGGGTACCTCCTGTGGGTGGGACCTGGGTGAATAGAGTGTGTGACAATTATGCATTCTGTGTTATGGGTGTCTAGTATCTGGTGGTTGACACAATGACTGAGACAACCCTGCCCGAAACCGGTATGAATGCAGCTTGGAGTGTTGAATGGCTCGGTACTTGTCCCAATACACATAACTTGTTGTGAGTGTCTGGAGAGAAGTGAATGGCCTGAATACATCGTGCGCCTGATTGGCTGCCTGTCTGCATGAATGCCCGTAGTCGTGATTGCATGCTTGAGTGTGACCCAGTGGAATGAATGAGAGATCAACAGTATATCTGGGGACCTCTCACTGCTAGGAATCGTGTTCAGAAGCTGAAGTCCAGTACGACGGGTAACTGGAGTAACTGACGCTTGACCTTGAAGCCCTGCTCGATGAGAAGAAATCCTGTTGCTCTTCACAATCTGAAAGCTGTTGGGCCTCCAAGGACTGACCCAGAGAGGACCTGGTAAGGCGCCCTCTTCCCAAGCTACGAGGGACCATCGTGCACAGCTGATCTTTGCCAATGATCCCTGGTAGACAGACCTTCGACAGGCTGCCAACCCAATAGGGGGACTGCTGTGGAACTCCAAGGAGAAGCACTCAGACTTTTGTCCGCCACTGTCGAAGACACCGTCCCCGACCGGAGCTGCCGTGCTCCCGTTTGCCTAAGAACTTCAATTGATCATCGGACGCTCTCGCCTGCATCGTCATCCGCTTGTCTCCCACTGGAGAAGGCCCGACCATCGACGCGCCGAGGAGCATCCACCGGTGGGTTTCCCACCACCTAAGGACCACAGAGACGCCGACGACTCGACGCCCCTGCTGGGCCACAGTTCTTCACCATCTCTTTGCGGTCCAGAACTATCGTCACCGAGGTGCCCCGCACGCCTCTTCCTTGCAGGATGCCAACGCTCTGTCGTCGATGAGCACCGCTAGGAACAAAGCTGTCACTTTCCTGCCGTAGTTCACCCTGTTCACCGTCGGACATTCGACGACCCGTGACTCCCGCCTTAAAGGGAGGGCACTCAAGAAGGGCCGTCGATTCCCGACACCGAATGCCAAGTTCGCCGACACCTCCCGACGATCCGTGGCTCCCGCCTGAAAGGGAGGCACTCAAGAAGGATCGGTTGACGCATCGTCGGAGAACTCTACTCCACCAGGTAGATTGGGGGGGTAAAACCTTAATAGGAAGAAGTGAGACTATTGAACATATGGACTGGGCTTGTGCGATATATCTTATTTTACAGGTTGCCCAGGTGGGGGGATCTTCACACAGAACTGTGTCTACGTAACGGGGACAGCATTCTGCCTATTGTTTCAACCATCCTACGTTCCTGCCTATCTCTATTGCTGGTTTCCTCGTTATTAATCTGTGTGACATTTTAACCGTACAGTTGATGCACTTTAATGAGATTGGATAACATTAGTGGTGCCACTTTAGAATTGTATATATTTATCATTATTGACTTCCGAGTACAAAGTGCGTTATTGTGATCGTGTACCTACCTTTGAATATTAATTATATAAAGACTGTGTTTTCAGTAATACAGTGTGTGGACATTCCTTTGTGGGGGTTTGGGGACTACACTGTACTTAAGAACCAGCCTGCATCACCTCCTGAGAAGCTAGGCCTTGATTGCTCGTCCATTGCTACCGTAATAGAGAATCTTGGCTGGGGTCCTCTGTGCCTCTTCTCTACCATATAGAGAGCAGAAGTACAGACACCCCCTACCAGTCTTTACACTGGTGGCAGCGGTTGGATGCTTATGGTTTTAAGAATCAGTGTATAACCGTGCCACTTACAAAATATCTGCACTTTGTTAGATTAAGGTTTGGGTGTGTACAAAATAACTGCATTACAAGCAATGGAGTCTATTGCGAATGGTAAATTGACTCGGATGAGCTTAGAGGCTCTCCAGAGTGCTTGGGAAGCCAGGGAGTTAAACTTTGTGGATAAGTCTAAGGTGGAGCTGATAGCTGCCCTGGTGGACTACCAGACCGATGGTGAAACTCTTGATGAGGGGGGGAATGCAACCAATGAGGACTCTGCCCCTGGGGTTTCTACTGAATCTGTTTCTGGGAATGCTGCCATTCCTGCTGCCTCTGTTCCGAACCCCAGCAATTCCTTGGAACTTGAGTTATTAAGGATGAAATTGGCCTTTGAATATCGCAAGTTGGAAATAGATGCTAAACTTAAGGAAGAGGCGTTGGCTCAACAAGTAGAGCTCAAGAATAGGGATCTTGAACTCAAAAATAGGGATCTTGAACTCAAAGACAAGGACACTGAATGTCAGAGAATCCAGCTAGAGAAAGCTCGAGTGGATACTTCAGCGAAACCCAGTGAGAGTGTCAGGTCCCCGGCACCTACATTTATGAAGGATTTGGTTGGTGTGTTTTCGGAGGGTTCTGATATCCTCCAAAGGATTGAAGCATTTGAAATGGCTTGTGCAATTCATGATGTTGACAAAAGAGATTGGACTAAGTGTTTGCTAAGCAGAGTGCCTCAAACTGGATATGACTGTATTCTGAAGCTGAGTGTGGAAGAAAGGGGTCAGTATGAGTGTATGAAATCTGCTTTGATTGCCAAGTTTGGCAAGACGCCTACCCAATAACTTAAAAGGTTCAGGGATTTTAAGAAAAGAGAGAATGTGTCTTGGGTCGACTGGGTGAGTGCTGCGCACATGAATATGATGTGGTGGGTTCATAGACATAATTTCGAATACAAAATATTCGAAAGTCAAAAAGTCGAGAAAAAAAAGTCGAAAAAAAAAATGTCGAATTTTTTTTAAATGACGTTTTTTTTTCGAAATGGGGGGGTTCCCCCCAACCCCCCTTTTTTTTATTTTTACCTATTTTTTTCACAGAAACTAGAGCCAAAAAAAAAAATCAAAAAAAAAACAATTTGACATTTTTTTTTTCGACATTTTTGATTCGACTTTTTTGACTTTCGAAATTATGTTTTCGAAATTATGACTGGACACCGATGTGGTGGATTGATGGCTACAAGGTGAAACCTTTTGTTGAATTGTCCCACCTGTTGTTTTTTGAGCATTTTTCTGAAGCCTGTTCACCAGAGCTGCGTCAGTATCTTGCTGACCAGAACATTTTGGATCCCTTTAAGCTGGCTAGGTTGGCTGACAAGTGGGTCTCCCACCAGGAGTCCCCTAAGAACTCCAGTTGGATGGACAAGGACAAAGAAAAGGGGGCCTCTCAGAAAGCTGAGGAGTCCCAAAAGCAGTCACAGTCGAATAAACCTAAACCCTCCTCTCCTAAGACCCAAAAATCTAGTGGGGATAAGTAATCTGTGGGTGGGAATAAGAGTAGTGGTCCACCTGCTGCAAAGCAGGCTCCCAGTGGTTCCAGTACCGTACCCCGCACTCCCGGCACTTGTTGGGACTGTGGGGCTCTGGATCACAAAAGGGGTGACTCCAAGAGTAAAGGTAAGGCACTCGGAGTACAGGCTGTCAGCCTGACCTACCCTTACCCCATGTCTGAGGTTGAGGCCACTGTCCTCCCCTCCTCTACAGGGATCACATTTGGTGCTCCCGTAGAGATTTCCTTAGTGTCCCTTGGGGCCTGGGACCAGTACGCGGAAGTACTGGCGACTATCCCACAGAACACCCGTAGATTTTTGAGAAGTGTCCTCCTGAATGGCCAGCCTTCTACTGGTTTCAGAGACACTGGGGCAAGCATGACAGTGGTGGACAGGACCCTGATCAAGCCAGAGGACTATGTAGATGCTCCTCTGAGAACCACCAGGTTAGCTGGTGGGCCTCCCAAATTATCGCCTGTAGCCCGAGTCACACTCGTAATTGAAGACAAGACAGCAAAGCTTCCTGTCCTGGTTCAGGACAACGTCCCTGCTAACATTCTGTTAGGTAACGATCTAGTCGAGTTGGGATTGATCGCGGATTGTCTTCCCATGACTGCTGCTGCGGTCACTAGATCACAGGTGACACCGGGTCTGGCTGTGAGTCAGGTACCCGAGCCGAAGGCGCGGCCTAAGGCAAGATGAAGGAAGAGCAAGAAGGCCACCTCTGTGGAGGGAGCACCTTCTGTTCCTGCTGTTCGTACAGCACCCATTGGGATCCATGCTCCGGACGGGCTGGGTCCAGTGGTAAACCTCGTCTCAACTCCTGTGGGAGAAGAGCCAGAAGACTCTCCTGTTGGAGAGGTTCTCAGCCCGGAGGATCATCCCGATCTTCAATGCTTGTTATCTGAAGGGGGACCCTCCCGGGCTTCTGTAAAGGACAGGGAGAGTGTCCCTCTCTCGAGGGTCTGAGGAAACAGGCCCTGTCCCAGGCACACAGAGAAGTGCCTAGGACATTCCGGATTTATTGGGAGGGTGAGCTTCTTGTTAGTGAGCCCACTAAGCCTGAACCTGGTGCCCTCAAGAGGTTGGTGGTACCCCAGGTTTACAGGCCCTTCCTACTGCAGTTGGCGCATGAGGTGCCCTTTGCTGGTCACCTTGGCACCAAGAAGACTAAGCAGAGGCTCTCTGCCCATTTCTACTGGCCTCGGATGGGAGTAGAAGTGGAGTCCAACTGCAGGACCTGCCCAACTTGTCAGTTGTCTGGCAAGACTGGAGGCAGTGTCATCGCCCCACTGCAGCCATTGCCAGTGGTTGGCACCCCGTTTGAGAGGGTGGGCATCTACATCGTTGGTCCCCTTGACCCTCCCACGTCAGGTGGACATCGGTTCATCCTGGTTTTGGTAGATCATGCCACCAGGTACCCTGAGGCTATACCCCTTCAGACTGTTACGGCCAAGGTGGTATAGGAACGGTATTACTTGACAATCAAATCCATACACATCAAGCTTGCTACGCTGCATCCGACACACCCACCACCCCGCAACAAGGAGACAGGAGACGCTACACAGCAGGCAATGTTTACAAACATGAAGCCACGTTACAGATTAACGTCTGTCTCAGTCAGTGAGTTCACCTTAAGCCCTGCTCTTCGTTTACAACCAGAGTCCATTATTAGCATTACAAATCAGCAACTGGAAGCAATGTTCACAGGGCGGTGGACCCTGCGCTGCAGTGCACAAGAGAGGCGGCATGGACCAAGTGGTGGCGCAATCCTGCAAGGCTTTACCACAGGGTTGTAAAGATACGCCAAGGACACTTTCTTCTCAGACTCCTGTGTTCCCAAAGGTTGGCGATAGATACATCAGCTGATGAAAGTCTGGGTGCGTCTGTGGATCACGAGACAAGAATCGCGCCCCGTCCAGAACTTGAGCCAACGATCAAGTTCATAACAAATGGGAGATAGTGACTTATCAGGGAGCGGAGGATGTGAGAGTAGAAGCTTTGCAAGCTATAGTAGAGCCCTCAGTATACGCAACTCAAGTATTTATTGAACAGAAGACTAGCTGCATTCAGCAAGGGTAACCCCAACATTACATGAGTAGAAGAGCATGCAACACAGCCCAAAATAATTCATAGCTAACTGAGATTACAAATGCAACAATCCAAAACAATTCTAAGGTACTTAGCGGGTGAGCCTCTGTTGCTGGACTGTTTCAAGTTGGCCTATGCACAGAGCGGAAACGTTTCCGACAAAAAGGTAAAGTTAAGATGTGTCCTAGTCATCCTTCTTGAGGAAGGTTCCTCCTGTCAGGATCTGAGCCTGAGGGTGCCCAAAGAAGATTCAATATCCTCTGGACAGCTCAGAGGTTGCTCCCCGTCACCTTGAGTGGAGCGCAGAAGACATCCTCACCTTGACATCAAAATGGGTTCATTGTTCAGATTAGCTTATCAGAATGTTTCCTTCGCTCCCGAATAATCCTGGGAGAATGTATTCAGGTAATCTCTGAATTACTCAATTTTCACAGATTTAGCTTGCCCAGACTTTCCTTTAATATGTTTGCTTGTCAGGTTGAGGGATTTGTCATAGTTCACCCTCGGGGTATAGTAGAGTCTAACACAGGTAAAGATCAGGCTCGACATTTTAAGCAATGGCATGAGATTGTTGGGTGGCACGGCTGTTGGGTGGCACGGCTGTTGTAGGTAGATTGTAGAGATGTTGTTAGAGTTAGATTTGGGGAGTGGACGTAGAGGTAGCATTAGGGAAAATTGGTATTTATTGTAATGCACATGATTGCATGTACCCACACATCATGATGATGTTGTGATTTGTGTAGTGGAGTACCATATGAAAATTAGAGCAAGAAGTCTTTCTTCACTTTCCCTGATATGAGCCCCGGAACAACAGGAGAAGATCAGAGGATCCATGGAGTGGGAAACTGAAGAAGCAGGCCTGACAGAGATGCAGCGTATGAGTATGGGAGGACGCCATGGGGAGACAAGAAGTCATGTAGAGCAGCAGGAAGGTGGTGTCTTATCGGATGTAGGGCCATTGAGTAGCACCAAGGTGGAGGCTAGCTTCACACCCAGACAGCAATGGAGTGGCACACAAAGGAGAGGGGGAATGCCAAATGCTTGAGATACATGGATTTCCCAATGGTGAGGGATGTAATTAAGCACACCAAGAGAGGAGAGAGAAAGTAGATTTCTAGGTCGAGTCTGGAGAGAGATGTGTGGGCATTCCCCATTGTAATGATAGATAACCAAGAAGAACGCAACAGGATGAGGTCGACAGCACACTAGAACCCTTTTTAGAAAGTAATTGAAAGCAGAAACTTTGCAGGCTGGAACTTTAAGAGGAAATTACTAAAGACACTGGAGAAAGTGACTGTAAAGTCTCACACTGAATACCCTTCAGCATACATATCTACCACAGCGCCAAGCATGTTGAAGAGGGGTTCGGAATCCTGTCACCTCCCTACCAAATCCATGACAGCAAAGAAGGCCAGGAAACACTGCAATCATCCATCCTATTTTGAACAAATCCCTAATGGACCCATGATGGACAAATACGTTGAGAGGTACCCACTCGGCCAGCCATACAGACCAGGTATGGTGCAGATCTATCCCTGCATGAATGAAGAGCAACAGGTCATGTCATGGTCAGAGAGACCTATATGGACAGCCTGAACTAGAGCACTAAGAAGCCATGCTGCTGACGTCATTAGAGACACCACGGCATAGCAACGCTGGACATGAATCACATGTGCCATCTGCACTTTCGGACACAAACACACACTTGAATACATGAAGAACAAAGTTCTATAGTTAGAAGACAGGTAAATATACATATTCTCACCGCTTTTATTATTTTGCCATTAGCCAAATAAAGTAACGTGGAAACCGCAAGGGGCAAGAGATCCTGAGCAAAGCTTGCAGATGCTTAAATATGAGTAACCCTATGGAACTGCAGGAGCACCTATGGGACCTGACAGAGCCAAGTGTGACTAACCTATGGAGAATTTTGAATACCATGGACACTGTAGAAACCGCATTATAAGGTTTAGGAAAAGTACAGCAGGCCTCAGGTCATGAGCAAAGGACAAGCTGAGGTGATTCAGGCTGGACACAGAGCAAGACGTGTGAGACAGGACCCGCAGCCAAGATCAAGAGCTATGGATGACATTCCAATCCCCAGAGGACAAAGGAACCAGCTGCAGAAAATACTCATAAATCCTCATAATTCAGAGCTGCAGAGCTCAAATTCTTGGTCTCTGAATATGTGACGCGGCGGAAGAAGACAATGGACAGCTATCAGCAGTAGGAAAGGAGAGCTAGTTTTAGGCAGCCAGATGCAAATTGCAACAAGTATGCAACAGTATGCAACAAGTCCAGAAGAAGCCGTTTGCTGGAGCTGGGAGAGGATGACAGGATGGAGACCCTCATGTAACAAAGGATCATCATGGGTTACCAGTGGCACCGACCAGTCTGCTGCGCTACCACTCAGGTATGACAAAACAAAAGCTACCCAAGCTTGATCGCCTGAAAATGGCCCAGGCCTACAAAGAAAGTGAAGACAACACTGATTCATGAATGCTGCATACTTCCTTGGGTCGCCTGAGAACCGTTCTGGTGGTGCAAGGGGAACTGTTCCGGGTAGTGTAATTTGTACTGGAGTGGGAGTGGATGATAAGGTGGGGTATTGAGCCAATGGGTTTTTTCCAGGCAGAGGAGTCTGTCCAGCCTGTGATTGCAAGAACTGCCTACCGATCTCTTTAGTGCGATCCTTTGTTACTACTAGGTCCCTTCAGAGGCCATTAGTGTCTTGTCTGGCAGAGTGAACTTCGGCATGTAGTTGTCCTAAACATTGAGCCAATTGGTCAATTTCGGCTGTCTCCATGGCGCCCAGGTGGATTCGTTATGGCAGGCTTCACGTTCTGTTACGCTCACCTGGTATCCACAGGGAGTTCACTCAGTATGGGTTGGTTGCCCGAATCTTCTACCCAATTTTCCTGGATGTTGTCTACAGAGGATGCTCAGCCTGAAAACATAGGATCAGGGCTCGAGGCTCCATCAAGGCCTTGAAGGCCTGGCACCCACTCCCAAGACTCTCTTGGAGCCAGTCCTGGCGCCTCTGCGCCAGCCTCATACTCTTTGAAGAATATGTGCAAAAGGGGACTACTTTTTATTTGGGCCTACAGCTAACATGCGACTACTTTACCTGCACTACTTTAATGATGCTATTTAGACCACAACCAAGCAACAAAGCACGTATCACGTTAATTTGCAGACTGCAGCGTGCGCTCACTATGTCCTGTGATACCCACGAGCTTCGGAGACGAGAACCTGCAGAGGAGACAAAGGGACATCGTTAGCAGCATCTTACCTGCAATCTCCATCCTGTCATCCTCTCCCAGCTCCAGCGAACGGCTTCTTCTGGACAACGCATATCTTCCGGATCGAAAAGACCTGAAAGAGAACAGGAGAAGACAATATTAGAAAAGGCATACTCTGGCATTGCCACGCTACAGCACAAGAAACTTACCTGGCTGGTCACCTCTCGGCCGGCGTCGCTTCGGAGTGCCACACACGCTGGAGGAGCCCAGAGACCTGTAAGAAAGAAAGAACACAGGTTAGCTAAGGCAAGACAAAGCAGCGCCACGCATAGCGATTACTTACCGCATTACAGTGCTCCTCACGCGCCTTCATCTATCGGCGAGGCCCAACTTGACCAGTTTGCCACGCTGAAGCTCCGCACACCTAGGGAGAAAGAAAGACATTATTAAGCAAAAGAAAGGAATGCAAGGATAACAGCGCTATACAGAACTTCTGCAATAAGACCTACCTTAGAGATATTGAGCGGGCACACGCCAGTGAAGTAACTTGGTCGCCCACACCCACTGAAGACAATGCGGCCCTGTTAAGAAGGCAGGAGGGAGAGCATGCCTAATTCCACAACAAGGTGAGGAGAGGGCCCAGAGGGGCTGAAGCCAAAAGGGGTGGTGGGAGGATACTTACCTTAGTTGGCCAGACTTGAACCCAGAGGAAAATGGAAAAACTTTTTGCTCGCCATACCCAAGAACAAGCAGTAGATAACAAACTCTTGTCACTCCGACAGGGGAATCAAGACTTGTTAACGTACATTGCTACCTTCAATAGACTGGTTGCTGAAGCCAAGTGGCCTGAAAACAATAGAACCACGCTATTTCACCGGGGCCTAAGAGGTGAATTGAAGGACGTTCTAGCCCAGGGGGTTGACCCACCCAGAGACTGTACTGAATTCATCAGTTTGGTTGTGCAACTAGATCACCGATTGCAGGATCGAAAAGCAGATCGGTCTAGGCAGACACTCAAGTTCGACCAAAGGACAATGTATCAGGTGTGCCAGAAAACACTGTAGAACCCATGCAAATTGGAGGGATACGACCCCCATTAACAAAACAAGAGCGAGATAAAAGAAGACAACAACAACTATGTTTGTACTGTGGAAAACCAGGACATTTCCTGGACTGCCCAGTGAAACCTCCAAGGAGAACAGTCGGGGCCACAGAGAAGGATGAGGTCAAGGAGTCGTAAAAACTACCAAGCTTGGCAAAGTAAAGGTCAGTTTGTCGAGTGAGAAGAAAGAGCCACTGACCTCTCACTTTGCAATACCAGTGATCTTAATTAACCACCAACAATCATCTAGGATGCACGCCGTTGAGGCATACATAGACAGTGGAGCAGTTGGGAATTATATCGATCAAGAACTGGCAGCAGAGATGGGGCTTCCTTTATGTTCCAAGCTTACCACGGACAAAGTAACCACCGTGGATGGGACAGAAATCGCGTCCGGACCAGTAACCCAGTGTACAGCCGGGGTAACCTTGCTGTGCCAGGATGGGCACCAGGAGTCCATTTTGTTTGATCTCATCAAGGCACCTCAGTTCTGGCTAATATTAGGGATGCCATGGTTAGTTGCTCACAATCCTATGATAGACTGGCGTGCATGGAAATTAACCTTACCCGGCGATTGCTCCCCTGCCTGCTATTACCAAGATCAGAGACCCGACTTCTGTGCTTCTACGACTCCCAGAATGACAACATCAACACTGGGAGTATCTAATACCTTACCAAGTGAATACCACGATTTCCAGGATGTGTTCCAAAATGACCAAGCAAACACCTTACCGCCGCACAGGCCCTATGACTGCCAAATCGACCTCATTCCAGGTGCACAAATCCCTTGCGGCAGAATCTATGCACTCACAGAACCAGAGAACCTCCACCTGAAATCCTATCTAGACCAGTACATGGCAAACGTATTTATCCACCCGTCTAAGTCCCCGGCAGCCAGTCCTTTGTTCTTCGTACCAAAGAAAGAAGTGGACTTGAAATCCTGCATCGACTACCGCACATTAAACCAGATCACCGTGAAAAACTGTTACCCCTTGCCACTTATCCCTGAAATGCTAGACCAAGTCAAAGATGCCCAGATTTATACCAAATTGGACCTTCGAGGAGCAGACCACCTGGTCCGAGGCAGAAGTGGAGATGAGTGGAAAACCGCCTTCCATACCAAATACGGCTTGTACGAATATCAAGTCATGCCCTTTGGGCTATGCAACACTCCCGCGGCATTGCAATATTTCATGAATGATCTCCTGAGGGAATTAATCGATGTTTGTGACTTGGTTTACATAGATGACATCTTAGTGTACTCGACCTCGAAGCAAGTCCATGTCAAGCACGTTCGGTCTGTTCTCGCCAAGCTCTGTTAACATTGCTTATACTCAAAGCTCGAGAAATGCTTTTTTCATGTCACCGAAGTAGAATTCCTTGGTTCTATCCTCACTCCGGGAGACATCAGAATGGACATGCACAAGGTAGACGCCATTCTTAAATGGCCATCACCGACATCATTGAAAGGGGTCCAAAGTATGCTGGGCTTTGCGAACTTCTACCACCGGTTCATCCCAGACTTCTCTCAGATTGTACACCCGATCACAGTACTATTACGAAAAAACAACAAGAAGTTTGTTTGGACCAAAGAGGTGGAAAAGACTTTTCAAGGAATTAAACAAAAGTTCCCTTCCGCTCCGATCCTGTGACACCCTCGTTCAGATCTCCCTTACGTTGTAGGAACTGATGCTTCCATTATGGTAATGGGGGCTTTCCTTTCACAAAGGGACCCTGAAACCGGCTAATTACATGCTGTGGCCTTCTGGTCAAGAAAGTTCTCACCTCCAGAGATCAACTATGCCATCACCGACAAAGAACTCCTGGCCATTGAATCCGCTTTTAAGGCATGGCAACACTATCTCCTGGGGGCCAGACACACCATTACGGTAATCACGGACCACCAAAACCTGCAATATCTCAAAAACAGCAAAGGCTCAGTCCTCGCGCCAACTACAGTGGGCCCTTTTCTTCGCCGAGTACGATTATGTGATCACGTTTCGACCAGGAGTCTGGAACGGGAAGGCTGATGCCTTGTCCCGTATGGGTATTGATGAAAAGGTGTATACAACTCCCGACCCAGTACCCATTATTCCCGAAGACAAACTCTTGGGTCTCACGGCAGCCTTGACGCAAACTGAACTCCAAAACGAAATCCAACAGGCAATGAACTCCAACGCCTTACTTGCATGGCATACTCAGGGGAAACAATACTCCATCAAAGACTAATTGCCCTTTTTTTGGGACCGTTTATATGTACCCAAGAGAGAACTACAACAACAAATCATTTCAGGTTATCATGATTCACTGATAGAAGGTGTGATGCTGGAAATGCATCGGAGGGACAGGGCCTCCGTATCCTTGTCCTTTACTGCTTTTTATCGTGTGTTCCGTCGTGTTTTCCGCGCAGGAGTTCATGTGGGACACCTGGCGGAGCAGCTCTCTCTCTTTTGGTTTGGTGAACGGACCCGTGCGATACCCTTATGGCACCCATGGGTGGGGGTACAACCCTGAACCCCTAGTGTATGTTTTTGGGCACTTGTGGGTGGCCCACAGAGAAGGGTATGGGCTGGTGGCAGCTCCATGCTGAAATCGACAGGTGCGCGGAGTATCCTCCATTTTGGGATACCCTGGCCCTGCCATTGGGATCAGTTGATTCCTGACGGAAAACAAGATGGCCCCTGTGGCCTCTTGCTTTCTATTACCAATTACCTTGTTTTCCCAAAATCCTGGGAAGTCCTGACTCTGTCCCTTCCCCCTGACTGGCTGTTGGATGGAAGTGCCATATATTGTGTTGTTGTGAAGGCCCGGCCAGACTAGCTGGAGCCTTCCCGGTGATGTATGTTGTGGGTACCTCCTGTGGGTGGGACCTGGGTGAATAGAGTGTGTGACGATTATGCATTCTGTGTTATGGGTGTCTAGTATCTGGTGGTTGACACAATGACTGAGACAACCCTGCCCAAAACCGGTATGAATTCAGCTTGGAGTGTTGAATGGTTCTGTACTTGTCCCAATACACATAACTTGTTGTGAGTGTCTGGAGAGAAGTGAATGGCCTGAATACCTCGTGTGCCTGATTGGCTACCTGCCTGCATGAATGCCCGTAGTCGTTATTGGATGCTTGAGTGTGACCCAGCGGAATGAATGGGAGATCAACAGTATATCTGGGGACCTCTCACTGCTAGGAATCGTGTTAATAAGCTGAAGTCCACTACGACGAGTAACTGGAGTAACTGAGGCTTGACCTTGGAGCCCTGCTGGATGAGAAGAATTGCTGTTGCTCTCCTTCACAATCTGAAAGCTGTTGTGCCTCCAAGGACTAACCCAGAGAGGACCTGGTAAGGCGCCCTCTTCCCGAGCTACGAGGGATCATCGTGCACAGCTGATCTTTGCCAACGCTCCCTGGTAGACAGACCTTCGACAGGCTGCCGACCCGATACGGGGACTGCTGCGGAACTCCAAGGAGAAGCACTCGGACTGCTGTCCGCCACTGTCGACGACCGCCGTCGCCGACCGGAGCCGCCGTGCTCCCGTTTGCCTAAGAACTTCAATTGATCATCGGACGCTCTCGCCTGCATCGTCATCCGCTTGTCTCCTGCTCGAGAAGGCCCGACCGTCGACGCGCCGAGGAGCATCCACCGGTGGGTTTCCCGCCACATAAGGAACACAGAGATGCTGACGACTCGACGTCCCTGCTGGGCCACAGTTCTTCATCATCTCTTTGCGGTCCAGAACTATCATCATCGAGGTGCCCCGCACGCCTTTTCCTTGCAGGACGCCAACGCTCTGTCGTCGACGAGCACCACTAGGAACGAAGCTGTCACTTCCCTGCCGTAGTTCACCCTGATCACCGTCGGACGTTCGACGACCCGTGACTCCCACCTTAAAGGGAGGGCACTCAAGAGGGCTGTCGATTCCCCGACACCGAACGCCAAGTTCCCCGACACCTCTCGACGATCCGTGGCTCATGCCTGAAAGGGAGGCACTCAAGAAGGATCGGTCGACGCATCGTCGGAGAACTCTACTCCACCAGGTACATTGGGGGGGTAAAACAATAATAGGAAAAAGTGAGACTATTTAACATATGGACTGGGCTTGTGCGATATATCTTATTTTACAGGTTGCCCAGGTGGGGGGATCTCCACACAGAACTGTGTCTAGGTAACGGGGCCAGCATTCTGCCTATTGTTTCAACCATCTTAAGTTCCTGCCTATCTCTATTGCTGGTTTCCTCGTTATTAATCTGTGTGACATTTTAACCGTACAGTTGATGCACTTTAATGATATTGGATAACATTAGTGGTACCACTTTAGAATTGTATATATTTATCATTATTGACTTCCGAGTACAAAGTGCGTTATTGTGATCGTGTACCTACCTTTGAATATTAATTATATAAAGACTGTGTTTTCAGTAATACAGTGTGTGGACATTCCTTTGTGGGGGTTCGGGGGCTACACTGTACTTAAGAACCAGCCTGCATCACCTCCTGAGAAACTAGGCCTTCATTGCTCGTCCATTGCTACCGTAATAGAGAATCTTGCCTGGGGTCCTCTGTGCCTCTCCTCCACCATATAGAGAGCAGAAGTACAGACACCCCCTACCAGTCTTTACAGAAGGTCACCCTGGAATCGCCAAAACCCTAGCTAAGGTGAAACAGAACCTTTGGTGGCCTACCTGGCGTAAAGACATCATCCAGTATATCCAGTCCTGCGGTGTATGCTGTTAGGGAGAATTCTCATTTTATGGCTAATTTCCCTTACCTATAGAGTACCCCAGCAGCTTTGCTGGATTCGAAGGGTTTGTTTATTTTTACCTGCTAAGAGTGAGACTCTTTTTCCCACTCTTAGGCATTTTTGCTATGTGTGTTCTAGGCTACTTTAGTGTTTAATGCCTATGGGATCTTCTTTCCCAACCCCATAGGAACCATGTTTATTCACGTGTTACACAGCACCCTCAGTGCAGTGACACAGAGGTGTTGTGGCGACCCCCAAACATAGAATCCATACCCTGGGACTGCCTACTGTCTCCTAGGGCATGTAAAGTTCCCTTTTGACTTTACTAGTCAAATCCTATGAACTAAACCAGTACAACCCATCTTACTATGGAGGTACTGGAAGGGGTTAATAGTTTTTCCCCCTATGTTCATTTTCGAGAGGGTAGCCTACAGTCCCTCTCTCAAATGTTTCTGGCTGGTGGCAGTGGTTACTACCATAAATATTTGACCGTGAATATTTCCCTATGGGATTTTCCCATTGTTCGAGGCTACAACATTTTCTGACAGCCTCTAACATACCGCCGGTGCATTTTAATATTAACTTTGCTCCGGTAGGTTTTATTTGCCAGAACTTTAATATAACTTTTTTCTCGTGACTTTCTCTAAACTCCTAACCCAGGTCGGGGATCCTTTGTTCGTCCTTTTGGCGGGCTTCTACTGAGAAGCCCTCCTTTCGGCGCCACTGAGTCTGGGGTGGGTCCATTGTGTGGGAGGGGGAGTAGGACCCCTGGGCAGGGTGGCCTCAGCAACCCATGTCACACTCTATCCTGATAGGCTGGAGGGTCTCTCGCCAAGATGACCTCTCCATTGTGTGAGTGACAGCTAGGCTGTATGAATGGGGATCTTTTTGCATAAAAGCAGGGTCCTGAGGACTGGAAGAGCACGACGTCGCACTGGAACTAAGAAGCCGAAGAGGAGAGAAGCCAAAGACATCTGCAATAACTGAACCACCGGTGAAGCCCTGCTGCAGCATCTCACCACTTTTCTCCACACGACAAGAGAAGATCTTCACCTGCAAGAGCCTTCTTCCCTTGAGCTGGTGGGGACAACTAGTTTGCCAATTGCCTTCCTGGACCTGCTTGGTTGAATCTCCCATACCCTGTACTCGGAGGCCGAACAGCCAGGCGCCAGTCCACCCGGACCACGATTTAAAGGAGCATACCTTTTATTCGGCGGGCAGCACCGTGGCTGGTTTCATCCCTGGGTAGTGCAGTAACTCGAACCTTCCTCCACGATGAGAGCCTCTCTTCCTCTGCTGGATCACCCGAACTGCAGGAACTACCAGGAACAACCGCCACGGCAGGAGCCACCTCTTCATTTTAAGGTACATTGTTCCGCCAGGCCGCCCTTTCTTCGCGGTAGTGCTAAAGGTGTTTTAAATCCTTTACCTACCTGTTAGGTTGGCCGCCTCCCTCTCTTAACATTGTCTTTTCAACTTCTGCAACCACCGTTTTTAAATTTGTTAACCAAAGATTTGACCGCAGGTACAAGAACATTTTGCTCCTGGGCCCTTGCCCTGTACCACTGACGCTGGCACAGGCCTACTGACTCTGGTCACATTTGTTAGATCTGCTTTCTTTAGATTGATTCGCACTGAGAACTGTGTTGGTGCACCTATTTCTTTTAACTACCCTTCTCTTCCCATGCTTAAACATTGAGAAATGCCATTTTGCTCAGTTTTCATTTTAAGTATTGCCTATACTGATGCACTGTCTTGCTGAACTGGTTTACAACTGATGGGAAGTGTTGCTAGGGTGTATGAGAAATTATTTCTAGATAACTTGTGTTTTCCTTCCCTTGTGAGGAATTGTTAGCGGATCCCTTGTGTGTAATTTTCACTGTGCCGTTTTGCTCAGTTTTCACTCTGGTTCACTTGGTCTACAATTCAACTTGGGAGTGTGTCCATTTTTCCTTTGACTTAATTTAACTTGCTTGATGACTATGAAACCTGTGTTTTATTAGAAGTGTATAAAATAAATATATAACTACTTTTTAATACCAAGCTTTGGTCAGTGTTTCCTTGGACCATGGTACAGTAGACCTATTGTGTAAACCCTGAATACTGCTCATCTCCCTCTTGAGATAAGTCTGACTGCTCAGCCACAGCTACCAACTAAATCTTTGTGGTACAGACTGATACCAAAGGGGATTTATTGCTCTCACCTGTAGTCCTAATCTGGTGTAGTGCTCCCTAAGGGAACTGCACTGGATTCTGCCTAACATGTGTGCATAAAACAAATCACAAAAACAGAGACCGGCTGGTCTCCTGCAACCATTGGACATTCCTCCTGCTCCATGGCACACCCTTTCCCTTGACTTCATCACCGACCTGCCTCCCAGTCAAGGGTTCTACACCATTCTAGTAGTCGTCTACTTGTTCTCGAAGATGGCCCACTTCATTCCTCTCAAGGGTCTCCCAGATGTATCAGTTTAGCAAAAGCGTTCTTAGAAGGTATTGTTAAACTACATGGCTTCTATCAGTTCTGGTCTCTGATCGAGGCAGCCAGTTTGTGTCCAACTTCTGGAAGAAATGTTGCTCAATGGCACAAATCAACGTCCGCTTGTCCACCAGTCACCATCCCCAAATGGACAGCCAAACAGAGAGACCCAAACAAACTCTCAAGCAATACTTACGGTGCATGCTGCACCACGTGCAAAGGAATTGGAAGGACTTACTATGGATAGCAGAATATGCTTATAACAATTCCTTGCATTCCAGCACGGGACAAATGCATTTTTACACTCTTTATGGCAGACACCCACGTACCTCCGAACTAGACCTTCCAGTCAGCTTAGAAATGCCAGCAGTGAAGACTCTTCACGCAACCATCTCTCAGGCCTTTAAAAAGGCGAAAGAACATCTTGCTCATGCCAAGGACAGACAAAAGAAATTCACTGATCAACACCGAAGAAGGGCTCCTGCCTATCAAGCAGGAGACAAGGTTTGGTTAGCAGCAAGATATGTACCCATCAAGGGGACCCAGACTTTTCGTCCTCGATATTTGGGGCCCTATTCCATCAAGGCAATCATGAACCCAGTAGCCGTCAAACTGGAATTACCACCTAATATGCAAATCCACCCGGTATTCCATGTCTCACTCTTGAAACCGGTGTAACTCGGTACACGGGTTATGACACCACCAAAACCCATAATTGTTAACGAAGAACCAGAATTCGGAGTCAAGGAAATCCTGGACTCTAAGTACACTAAGTCCAAATTATACTATCTAGTCAATTGGAAGAGTTATAGACCTCAAGATAGATCCTGGGAGCACAGCAAGAACATCCATGCACCACGTCTGATCAAGGAGTTTCATCAGACCTTTCCAACGAAGCCTGGACCGAACAGGAGAACCACCATGGGAGGGGCCTTAGGGGGGAGTGCTGTCACAACCCGTACCCCAGACCCCCACTGGCAAGTCCACTTGCCAGGTAGGATCAGCGCTCGGGGCTCCATCAAGGCCTTGAAGGCCTGGCACCCACCCCCAAAACTCTCTTGGAGCCAGTCCTGGCGCCTCTGGCACCAGGCTCATACTCTTTCAAGAACATGTGCAAAAGGGGACTACTTTTTATTTGGGCCTACAGCTAACATGGAGGCACCCACATAGCTTGGTTCCTAAGAACTAAGCTAAGCGGTATAGTGTTTTGGTGTGGTGGCTTGGGACTACTTTACCTGGACTACTTTGTTGAGGCTATTTAAACCACACCCAAGCAACAAAGCACGCTTTGCGTTACTTTGCATACTGCAACGTGACGCTCAGCATGTCCATTGATACCCACGGGCCTTGGAGACGAGAACCTGCAGAGGAGACAAAAGGGACATTGTTAGCAGCATCTTACCTGCAATCTCCATCCTGTCATCCACTCCCAGCTCCAGCGATCGGCTTCTTCTGGACAACACATATCTTCCGGATCGAAAAGACCTGAAAGACAATATTAGAAAAGGCATAATCTGGCATTGCCACGCTACAGCACAAGAAACTTACCTGGCAGGTCACATCGCGGCCGGCGTCGCTTCGGAGTCCCACAAACGCTGGAGAAACACTGCGACCTGTAAGAAAGAAAGAACACGAGTTAGCTAAGGCAAGACAAAGCAGCGCTTACTTACCACATTACAGCGCTCCTCACGTGCCATCATCTATCGGCGAGGCCCAACTTGACCAGTTTGCCACGCTGAAGCTCCACACACTGAGGGAGAAAGAAAGACATTCTTAACCAAAAGAAAGACATGCAAGGATAACAGCGCTATACAGAAATTCTGCAATAAGACCTACCTTAGAGATATTGAGCGGGCATGCGCCAGTGAAGTAACTTGGTCGCACAAGCCCACTGAAGACAACGCGCCCCTGCTAAGAAGGCAGGAGGGAGCGCACGCCTAATTCCACAACAAGGTGAGGAGAGGGCCCAGAGGGGATGAAGCCAAAAGGGGTGGTGGGAGGATACTTACTTTATTTGGCCAGACTTGAACCCAGCCCTCCTGTCTTTTCAAGCTGAATATCCTCCGTAGACAACATCCAGGGAATTGGGGAGAAGATTCCGGCAACCAACCCAGGCTGAGTGGCGTCCCTGTGGATACCAGGTGAGCGTATCACTTACACCCCCTTCTCCCCCTTTGGCTGACTCTCACCTTGACACAGCCCTCGCCACGCTCCACTCTGCTATATCTGATACTCTTGATTATCCTTGCACCTGTCATGAGGATCCGCCTGAAGCCCAAAGCCAAGTGCAACTCTTGGTATGACTCAGACCTCGCCACCCTTAAACGCAAGTTCAGGGTGGCCGAGAGGAAATGGCATGCTTCTTGTACATCCTCTGACAAACTGGCCTGCCGCCTGCTCCAAAGGCAATACCGGCTCCCTGTCCTCACCCAGAAGAGAGCTCATATCCAAACACGCATCTCGGCGGCATCTAACAACTCGGCTGAACTCTTTAAGATCTGCAAGCAACTGGCCAATCCTGCCGCAGTCTCTACCTCTCCTGTCCCCTCCCAGGCCCTCTGTACAGCACTGGCTTCTCACTTCATCTCTAAAACTCAGGACATCCTGTCCTCACTCTCCTTCTACCCCTCCCTCCCTATACTCCCTTCTATTCCTCTGGCCCTTCTGCAGCCATCTCTCCTCCCTCCTTCTCTGCCTTTCCCCTGTTCTCCGCAGACAAGGTTTCTAGACAAGTCTGATCTATGAAAGTCTGATCAAAACAGGTTCACCCCTGTTCCTCCAAAACCATCAAGGACCACATTGACACCCTTTCTCCTGCCCTGCCTGACTTCTGCAACCACTCCTTTGTCACTGGAATCTTCCCTTCCCACCTGAAGCACTCCCTTGTGCACCCTCTTCTTAAGAAACCCTCTGCTGATCCCTCCTGCCCAGCTAACTATCACCCAATCTCCATCACCCCCTTCCTGGGCAAGCTCCTGGAGAAACTGGCCATCTCCCAGCTTAATCTCCACACTGAATCTGTTGGTTGTCTTCATGACCATCAGCCTAGCTTCAGAGCTGCCAGAGCACGGAAACTGCTCTCCCAAACATCTGTGAAGACCTGCTCTCCAACCTTGACTCTAACACCCCCTGTGTCCTCATCCTGCTTGATCTATCTTCTGCCTTTGACACTGTAAACCATGCCATCCTGCTAAATTGTCTCTGTGATAACCTTGATATCACCGGCCAGGCCCTGGCGTGGCTGACTTCCTTCCTCTATGACTGACCCTCCAAGGTCCAACTCGGGTCCTTCCTCTCTGCTATCTTCTCTACCTGTGGTGTCCCCAGGGGTCTAACCTCTCTCCCTGGCTGTTCAACCAATACCTGGCACTCCTTGCCCACCCCATTGCCGCTCTCTGACCCTACTTTCAGTGCTAGGCGGTTGACACTCAGCTCATTTTCAGGCTACCTTCGGCCACCTCTTCTCCGTCCCTCATCTCTGACTGTCTACTATCCAGGAGTGGTGTGCCGCCAATGGCCTCTGCCTTAATGCCAGTAAGACTGAGATTGTCCTCATCGGCACACCCACTCCCTCCTTTCCTAGCTCTCTGGACGGCCTCTCTTGGCCCTCTTCCTGCTCCCACCTGCAAGGCTAAAAACCTTGGGGTCACCTTCGACTCCACACTCTCTTTCTCGCCTCACATCTCTGAGGTCTCTAAGAAGTTACACTACCATTTGCACCTCCTCAGAGGTATTCTTCCTTTCCTCTCCTCCCCCCAGAAGCTCACTGTCTCCAGAGGTCTGGTTCTCTCTAGGCTGGACTATTGCAACAGCCTCTTTCTAAATCTTCCAGCTTCTACTCTACACCCTCTTCAACTGAACCAGAACAGAACTGCAAGATTGGTCCTTGGCCTCAAGCCCAGGGATCGTATCTCTCCAGGACTGAAATCTTTGCAGTGGCTCCCAGCTGCTGCACGGATTAAGTTCAAAACCCTCTGCATCATCCACAAGGCCTTCTGGGGCTTGGGGCCTCAATATCTTCAACTCTCTCTTCCTAAAAATCTTCCCTCTTGAGCTTTTCGCACATCCGCCTCCAACTCCCTCATGGTCAGTCGCTTTTCCAAGCAATGAGTTGGTGGTAGATCCCTCTCTTTGGCTGGGGCCTCCCTCTGGAACAGCCTCCCTGACTCCCTGAAACTTGAGGAGAACCATCTTCGGTTTGGGAAGCACCTTAAAACCTTCCTCTTTGCTTCTGCTTTCTCTCTCCCTCTCCGCTGCTGAGGTCCTAGCTGATACCGAGACTGCACTGGTTAGCTGGCCACCCATCTGATCTCTGGCCCTAGCCCTGCCAGTTGCACGCCTACACTGCCCTCCTGGTAACCTCTGCACCTGGGGACTGTTTTATGTATCCCTACAGTCCCCCCACCAGCACTTATATCTGCACTCACCCTGCACTTCCACCAGCTGGCGTTCTTTTATTTATCTTGTTATTTATTATGCCATGTACTGCAGTTTCCCCTCCCCCCCCGCGCTTTTCTTTTTCCCTCTTCCCTTACACTTGCGTGAACCTAGTGACACCTGGTCTAGTAAGATCGCTGTCTGTCTTTCCTCTGTTCCCCATCCCTTGCCTCGGCACACCTTCAAACACCTGTGTATAGGCATGATATAATTGCCACATCATATCATATCACTCAGCCATGAAATAACCCTAACAGGACAGCTGCGTTCTTCATCCATAAGGAAATATGTTCACTTCTGCCGGTTTTAGTTGTGGAGCTGTTCGGATCTTGTTATATACTTCTTCACTGATGACAATCAATGTGGCCCCCGTGTCTACCAGAAACTCCGTGGACAGTCCTTCTATCTGCAATAGTAAAATAGGACTATGTTCTTTGCATGTGGGGTTTCCTAAAGCATATGAGTATCCCTTTTTTCTCTGTTTTCTCTGGATCTCTGTTTTCTACTGGATTCTGCCGTGACGAGCAGCTTGAGCCGCTCGTTGAGGCAGGCCGTTCTATAAGACATCTCATGTAGCATCTGGGCTTGCAATGGGGCGTCGGTCTGGATGAATGCTCAGTGTGCCTCTCAGATAGGGATTTTTGGGTTTTCGACTGTCTTCTTCTCAGTCTCTGTAGCGTCTGTGTGGAGGCACTTATGGTGTAGGTGCCACTGTGTGGAGTGGGGCTGATCTATCCTTTGGTCTGGTAGGTCCCTCATCTCTTGCTAGGCTACGGGACATATGACACGCTGTCTTGAAATGGTTTTCTCTGCCACAGGCCGTGCATTTTTAGCCCAGAGCGGGGCATACCCCTTCATGTGGAAATTCATATATGTATTTGTAGCAGTAGGGGTCACTTGGATGCGGCTGTAGTGAAAAGTGGCTACTTTGTGGGTGGTTTCCAAAGACGGAGTCGATACCACCTATTACTCCTACTTGTAACTCCAGAGCGGTGTCAGACTTGGCTAGCTTCAAGATCTCGTCAAGCAATCTCTGCTTCTGAGGGTTTCAGGGGAATTCACATCCTGCAATTATTTGAGACCTTAGTGCTTCTTCGTTGGAGTACTTGTTGAAGTTGCAGTGTTTCATCCTACTCGTAGTGTCATTACAAACGCATCCATGTACTCTCCTTTATTTTGTTTGGTAGTGTAGAATACGTGGCGCTCATAGCCCACGTTGGTGTGTGGGGTAAAGTACGCCTCTCAGTTCTGTGTATGGGTATGGGTCTGTGACGTTTGCAGGAAATTTGGCCACAATGTACACAATAACTCTGACATTGGGCCCTGACAACAGGCTCTGTTTCTTGTCATCATATATTGGACCTATGGCCCGTATGTATACGTCAAAGTCTTTGACCCACCTTTTACCTCTGGGTCCCATGAGATCAAGTGACCGAGTAATTGTAATTGCATGGCTTTGTTCTCTTGCAGCCTCGATTGTAAGTGGCGTGGTGGTTTGGCAGGTACTGCACTTGGTCAGACGTGATGTAGTTAATGGACTGGCCAAAAGTGCTTGTGTGTCACCAGTGTCTTTCTCCTGTAGCGCTGTGTAGGTGGTGTTGTTCCTTCACAGCTATAAGTTTCAAATGCCTTAATCATAATTGCAATTGTATCTGTTTATCATGTGCTTAATACCCAGAGGTTTGTAAGCGCGGATCAGGGAATCGAACCTGTGTTGCTCCTTGTCCTCTTGCGTCAAGCGCAAGCACGTTGCCACTGAGCTATCCTCCCGAGGCGATGGGGTTGGATTGTTCCCCACCTTCTGCAGCAATTATTTGGGATTTGCTGCAGAGAAAATGCGGCCCCCTCCTTGACAACGAGATCAGATACTTGTATGCAACAGCCATTGCTGCTCCATGCCTCGTACCTGGTTTCTAAAGGCGGTGGGCCTGTTATTTCCGGCTTCCCTGATTTAGCGCTCTTCTGCGGGTTCTGGGATGCCTCCGGCAGTCTCCCGCTGCATCAGTCGGGCCCCGACCGTAAGCCGTTAATGCACCAGCTGTGACGTTTCTGTGCTGCCTCCACCATGGACTTCGTCGCCATTGTATCATCTCACGCTGAATATCTTTCAGCATTCATATCCCGCACAGCGCCAAGCATGGGTATAACAAAGGCACGCAAACACTATGCTCCAGAGGTACATCTTTATTCCTTCAAATCTTACATCGTACTGCCCCTTCCTGTCCTTGTGCATCCCACTCATCATGCCTTCTGATACCCTCCTTGCCCATGTGACCTCACACGTGATGGGAGGACATTTACCAGGGGAGTTGCTAGGTCTGGAAAAGATCCGGGGCTAAGCTAATGTCCAGGCTGTCAGGACTCGGGGCTAGCTAGTCTTTTGGCTGTAGCTCCTGAGCTTCTATCCGGGGCTACAACCAAAAGATCCGGGGCTATAGCCCCCTCAGCCCCCCCCCCCTAGCAACGCCCCTGACATTTACAGTGACTGAAGGGACAAACGATGCATGTTGGAAGTTTGAGAAGAAATTGCTAAAGCCATTGGAGAAAGTGATGGAATGGAAAAACGGTGCACCCTGGAATTTGGAAAGAAATGTCCTTTAGTCATTTCTAACAAGTCTACATTTCTATAACAAGTCTTGATACCGAGAATGAGAGGAACAACACTGGAACTTGCAATGAAATGTGATAAAGACACACGCTGTAAAGAAACTGAAGAGGTCATCAATGAATCATACGACTGAGAGACCAACTTCCCAGGGCTATTGGAGAAAAATACAACTGTGAGATATGGCTCAGACAAGACCCTTAGACTTGACATTTCGGTCCTGACAAGTCTCCAGGGAGAAGGAAGGAACTGTGGCTAACCAAAAGATGGAAAAAAAGTTCCAGACATCCCCTTTGAATAATAAGGATTTTAACTATCTTTACCAAGCCTTCTTTATTTGAGAAATCACCCTAACAGACTAGGCATGAGATTAAATTAAGTGGCTGTTACCGGGGTGCTGATCCTCCCTACTAGAGTCCTTCGGTCTTCTAGCTCCAACTCTATGCAGATCAGGTGCTTTTCCAAGCAGAGAGTGGGGGTCGATCTCTCTCTTCCGCAGGAAACTCCCTCCGTAATGGCCTCCCTGCCCCTCTCAGGCTTGAGTCGGATTGCCTTAAATTCTGGAAGCTCCTCAAGAACCTCCGTTTCTCTTCTTCCTCCCCTCTCCCCCTCCCCTGCTAATGCCCCATCTGCCGCATTTGACTGGTTGCCTGGTTGCTTTGGAGTCCTACGGGGTACCAGGCCCTCCTCAACAACCCACGCACTTAGCATGTGGACCTTCATTCCCTGCACTCTCTTCATTGCCCTGAACTTGTCCACCTGGCCTCCCCTTATCACTTTCTGCTCCAACTGGCCCTTCCCACCTCCCCACTACCCTCTTCCTTGCACTTCCTTTACTGCAGTTGCACGTTCTGAATGTCACAATGCCTAGAATGACCGTTATTGTTATTTTTCTCCCCTGTCTCCCCTTTTTTTGTCTTGTGGTGCCTTGAAACACCATTTTCTCTGTAGGCGCTTTTATAAATACACAATAAATAAATGTATTTGTTCCAACGAACGGTCCATGCACTCGCCTCAACCTGTTCATTGAAACAAATACACACCCAATATGGCCACCATGGAAATGCAACAAGGGCTCCATGTGGAGTATCTCTTCCCTTTCCATTACAGCCCAGTCTCTTTGAAGGAGCATTACCATGGCTATGAAAAACCAAAAGGCAAGTGGGCAGAGTGGTAAGACAGGGCAAATGGGAGGTGGCTATGGGGCAGTGAGCAGCAGATCGGAAGATGGCAGAGCGGTTGTGAGCAGAATAAAGGTTGTTCTGAACCAGCGTGTGGAGCAGGCTTCCTCACCCATCCTGGGTGCTAATTATAATGAGTACCTGGCAAAGGACAATGAGATTGTAACATACAATTTCATTGGCCCTCGCCTGGGCGTTATCCAACCAGGAATCCCTCTCCCCATAAGATTCCTTCCTTCCTGTCCCCGGCAGGGGGTGGGAGTGTTGCAGCCACTTAGCCAATGAGGAGGCTCAGAACGGGGAAATCCCACTGCGAGCCACCACTAAGGCTGGAGGCTGCCATCTTCCCACACTGGGGATCGAGGTAAGTGTCCCCCCTTCCCTCTCACCGATCCAAAGAATTCCCTCCCGCCCTCCCAACCCCACTTACCTTCTTTTCTGTCCATTTCAGGAGAAGACGCGCTTGGAATACTTCTGTTCCCAGCATGTTTGCTCCCGATCAGCGACAGGCTGTCATGGAAAGGAAGAAGGGTCTACATGTAGTTCCTTCTCTCCTTTCCATGGGGGCCATTATTTTTGTTTACATTTTCCCTATTTTTTGAATGGCCGCCATGGAAAGGGATAAGGGACTACCTGTAGTCCCTTCTCTCTTTCCATGGTGGCCATTTTGTTTACCTTTTTGTCATTCATTTTCAATGGCCACCATGGATAGGGAAAATGAACTTCGTTTTCACTTCCCCGGCTGCCATTTTCTTTACATTTTTGTTTTCTTTCTGAACAGCCGGTCTTACAGGCCGGGCTGCTAAGAGCAATAGGCCCCTCGCAAGGGGTCATTACCACTTTGGGTATTGCCCTGGGGCCTTCTTTAAGTAACTGTAAGTATGGGCCCCAAGTCATTACCTGAAGTGGTAATGCCCCCCTGCTCGGGGCATATTGCTTAAATAGAACATTCTACACTTGTTGGGTGTAATGTTCCAACAGCAATTATTACCCAGGGTAATGATTTCGGAAGGGGCATTACTGTTTAAATTGAGATTCACAGGAGAAACTAGAACTCTCATTTCCCACAAAAGCGTGTTCCAAACCAGTGACTCCTATTTGCTTTTGGGGGCGCTTGTGGGGACCCAAACCAATCTAGATGGAATTGCTGTGATTTGTAACTGTTAAAAGGTGAACATAAACAAATAAACTGTTATTGGCTGTCTATACCTCCTCCTGCCTGTGTGGTGAATTCCTACATCCACATTTGATCAACACTCATCAATCCAAAAGACTGAAGGTTGATGACACGAGATGCCAGGAGAGGGAGGCACCTCTGTTGGCAGTCTTTGCAACTGACCTCCATTGCGGGATTAATCATCATGTAGCCTTGTAGATGTGTTGGACTTCAGTTCCCATGATCCCTCACCCTTGAGTATGCCTAGGGCTGATGGGAGTTGAAGTGCAAAACAACCGGAGGGACACATATTGAGAAGTGGTTCTGAATTTCCTTAAAAGGGGTTGTTTCTTTCAATCCTGAACGAAGGGTGTGCCTGACTCAAAAGAACAGAGACTAGACTATTCATCCCAGTAAGGATTGGCAACATAATCAACGGGAGTGGCTTTGCAAGGACAGGGACTCAATAATACCTGCACTGTTTCCAATAGGATAACACTCAGCATATGGAAACAGGCCTTCCCAGGGCATCTTGAAGAGGGCATCGGATGGGAAATTGAAAGCTACCCATTCCCAGTGATAGAAGTGTACCAAAGAAGTAGTGGCACTGTGACTCTGGCGGACAACAGAGTATGAAGGAAGGGAGCAACGTGCAACACATTTTGAAAGGGTGGCAGTCACGCTGGTTGACGGCCAATTGAGTTGAAACAGATTCCAGTTTAGCTATAACTGACATCCGGTGGTAAAATGGAGAAGTGTGCTTTAACTTTGCAAAGAACAGTCCCGAGGTCGTTTGTTTGTTTATTGATTGTTTGTTTATTGATTTTTATGGCGCGCCAAACCCGAAGGTAACTGGACGCAACACAGAGCAGAAAAACATGGATACTCAAAAACTTAACTACAAAGTGAGGTACAAGGTACATTTGTCACAGCAAATCTGTTGAGGAATATACATATATACAGTCAGATTGGGTAAAACCTATAGGTGTTGGTTGTAGCGAGGTTAATCTTGGGAGTCTCGTGAATTATGGTTGCAAAAGTGGAGCTTTTAACAGTAAAAACAAGAAAAGTAGTGGAACACGGCTCCCGGCCATTCCCGCTCACTTCGACCACTGCTCATCCCTAATCTGTGTGCAATTCCAGTTGACCCTGAATTATGGGTGCCACCCAGACATGCCCTGCATATCTCTGAAGGGAGAAGCTATATTTTGATGGGTGAAACCTTGGCGCTAAGTGAGCAGGGCAGCAGCGGAAGATTCTTACTTAATTAGACAGAAACCCCAGAATTGAATTTGAGAAGCGGGTGTGGATAAACATTTAAACTCTTCTCTGTGAGAACAATAATAATAATCATAATTGCTTATCTTATGTAATGCTTCACAGCAGATGCCTCCTTCTGCTAAGCGCTGTGATCACAGGTGTCATTTGCACTCATTTTAATTATACCAACTTTCTCAGACAAGCAGATGCATGTTTGTGAAGAGCAGCCTGTCCCGAAGATCCTAGTATCTTCTGGGTCCTACAGATCCCCTGGAGAGTCCAGCACCTTGGGGACAAGTAGAATGGGGGAACATACATTCTGCTTCCTGTCTGCATTGCCTGGAAGCTGTAGGACAATACAGACAATGAGTTATAAGACACATGCTGTCTCCTGCACTCATACTCTGGTTTTCCTCCCAGAGATCCCATTTAACCTTAACACTGCTGATAAATTGCCAGGAGGCAAGGTCCCTACCTTAGAAACTATCCTGACCTCCATTTTCAGGGACTTCCAATGGTACAGTTCGAGAAGTAACCAGCCAACTCTTTGTAACTTTGTATAACCCTACACAAGCTTGTGCTTCCTGGGGCTTCTCCAGAGGCCTGTCCTTGTACTCCACCTGGAACCTTTCCTGGGCCTCTTCCTAGGATGTCTGCGGGGCTCCTGTTGAAACCTTTCATTAGACTCCTCCTGGAAGCTCTCCCTGGACTCCTCGTGGGATTTATCCCTGGGCTCCACCTGGGTCATATCCTGGAACATGTCCTTGGACTCTTCCTGATACTCCTCTTGGGACCTTTCCTAGGACTCCTGCTGGGATTCCTCCTGTAACACCGCCTGTGACGTCTGCTCAGACTCTTCTTGGGACCTTTCCTAGGACTCCTGCTGGGATTCCTCCTGTAACACCGCCTGTGACGTCTGCTCAGACTCTTCTTGGGACCTTTCCTAGGATTCCTGCTGGGATTCCTCCTGTAACACCGCCTGTGATGTCTGCTCAGACTCTTCTTGGGACCTTTCCTAGGACTTCTGCTGGGATTCCTCCTGTAACACTGCCTGTGACGTCTGCTCAGACTCTTCTTGGGACCTTTCCTAGGACTCCTGCTGGGATTCCTCCTGTAACACTGCCTGTGACGTCTGCTCAGACTCTTCTTGGGACCTTTCCTTTGGACTCCGCCTGGAGCCTGTCCTTGGACTACTCCTGGTTCTCATCCTGAGATATTTCCTGCGACTCTTCCTGGGACACCTGCAGAGACTCCTCCAATTCTCCTCTGACCTTCCCTTAGATCCTTACTGGCACGGTTGCTGGGACCCCTTCGAGGTCTTCTCATGGGACCTTTACTGGCACTCTTCCTGGAAAACCTACTGGGTCTCCTCCTGGGTCTCCTCCTGGGTCTCCTCCTGGGACCTATCATTGGGCTCATCGTTGCATGTCCGGTGGACTCCTCCTGGGTCTACTTCTGGAATCTTTCGTGAGCCTCTTCTTAGGACGCCTGCTGGTCCTCATCCTAGGATGCCCGCTGGTACTCTCCTGGGTATCCTCCTGGGACCTTTCCTGAGACTCTTCTGGAACTCCTCCTAGGATCTTTCCTGATGCTCTTTCTAGGACTCCTGCTTGGACTCCTCCTGGGTCTCCTCCTGTGGCATTTCCGGAGACTCTTACTGGGACGGCTGTGGGGACTCCTTATGGGTCTCTTCCTGGGACCTTTCCTGGGCCTCATCCTAGGATGCCTACTGGATCTCTCCTGGGTATCCTCCTGGGACCTTTCCTGAGACTCTTCCTGGGATTCCTGCTAGGCCTCCTCATGGTTCTCATCCTGGTGCTTGTCCTTGGACTTCTCCTTGGAGTCAATCTAGGACTCCTCCTGGTCTTATCCTTGGATACCTCCGGGAACTCCTCCTAGGATCTTTCCTGATGCTCTTTCTAGGACTCCTGCTTGCACTCCTCCTGGGTCTCCTCATGTGGCCTTTCCTGAGACTCTTACTGGGGCGGCTGTGGGGACTCCTTATGGGTTTCCTCTTGGGACTCTTCCTAGGACACTTGCTGGGTCTCTTTTGGGGCCTTTCTTGAGACTCTTACTGGGACATCTGCTCGAACTCCTTCTGGGTCTCGTCCTGGGACATTATCTGGGACTCCTCCTGGGTCTCCTCATGTGGCCTTTCCTGAGACTCTTACTGGGGCGGCTGTGGGGACTCCTTATGGGTTTCCTCTTGGGACTCTTCCTAGGACACTTGCTGGGTCTCTTTTGGGGCCTTTCTTGAGACTCTTACTGGGACATCTGCTCGAACTCCTTCTGGGTCTCGTCCTGGGACATTATCTGGGACTCCTCCTGGGTCTCCTCCTGGGACCTTTCGTGGGGCTCTACCTGGGAGGCCTACTCTGACTCCTCCTGGGCCTCCGCTGTTGATCTTTCCAGAGTCTCTTACTTGGATGGCTGTTGGGACTCCTTTTGGGTCTCCTCCTGGGACGTTTTCTGTGGCTCTTCCTGGGATACCTGCTGGAATGACTCTTGGGTCCTGTCATTGCACCTTTCCCGGGGCTCTTTCTGGGATGCCTGCTGGGACTCCTCCTGGCTCTCCTCATTTCGCCTTTCCTGGGGCTCTTCCTGGGATGCCTGCTGGGACTCCTCCTAGCTCTCCTCATTTCACCTTTCCTGAGGCTCTTCCTAGGATGCCTGCTGGAACTCCTCCTGGCTCTCCTCATTTCGCCTTTCCTGGGGCTCTTCTTGGGATGCCTGCTGGGACTCCTCCTAGCTCTCCTCATTTCGCCTTTCCTGGGGCTCTTCCTGGGATGCCTGCTGGGACTCCTCCTAGCTCTCCTCATTTCACCTTTCCTGGGGCTCTTCCTGGGATGCCTGCTGGGACTCCTCTTGGGGCCCCTCATTTCACCTTTCCTGAGGCTCTTCCCCAGATGCCTGCTGGGACTCCTCATTTCACCTTTCCTGGAGCTCTTCCTGGAATGCCTGCTGGGACTCCTCTTGGGTCTCCTCCTTGGTCTTTTCCTGATACGTTTCCTGGATCAGTCAGTACCTTTTCTCTCTGCCAATAAGTCATCTTATTCCTATGATGGACATGTTCTGAGTGAATCTCTAACTCTGTGATGTCCCACCTTCGCTGAATTAATCCCAGGTTACAAGAGAGCTATAATTATCCCATTCAAACTTGCCTCCCCATTCTGAGATCCAGTGTCCAGTATGGATGGTGTGGATCACCGATCAAACAATCAAATCTATGGGTGTTCACACAGAACTACAAGTGTGTAATTAATCGCCAATGACATGCATTGCACGATACGGGGAAACACGCCTGTTCTGGATACGACTTCTGGGAGGATAGCTCAGGGGAAACACGCCTGTTCTGGATACGACTTCTGGGAGGATAGCTCAGGGGAAACACGCCTGTTCTGGATACGACTTTTGGGAGGATAGCTCAGGGGAAACACGCCTGTTCTGGTTACGACTTTTGGGAGGATAGTTCAGGGGAAACACGCCTGTTCTGGATACGACTTTTGGGAGGATAGCTCAGGGGAAGCACGCCTGTTCTGGGTATGACTTTTGGGAGGATAGCTCAGGGGAAACACGCCTGTCCTGGATACGACTTCTGGGAGGATAGTTCAGGGGAATTCAGGGGAAACACGCCTGTTCTGGATACGACTTTTGGGAGGATAGCTCAGGGGAAACACGCCTGTTCTGGATACGACTTCTGGGAGGATAGCTCAGGGGAAACACGCCTGTTCTGGATACGACTCCTGGGAGGATAGCTCAGGGGAAACACGCCTGTTCTGGATACGACTTCTGGGAGGATAGCTCAGGGGAAACACGCCTGTTCTGGATACGACTTCTGGGAGGATAGCTCAGGGGAAACACGCCTGTTCTGGATAAGACTTCTGGGAGGATAGCTCAGGGGAAACACGCCTGTTCTGGATACGACTTCTGGGAGGATAGCTCAGGGGAAACACGCCTGTTCTGGATACGACTTCTTCTGGGAGGATAGCTCAGGGGAAACACGCCTGTTCTGGATACGACTTCAGGGAGGATAGCTCAGGGGAAACACGCCTGTTCTGGATACGACTTCTGGGAGGATAGCTCAGGGGAAACACGCCTGTTCTGGATACGACTTCTGGGAGGATAGCTCAGGGGAAACACGCCTGTTCTGGATACGACTTCTTCTGGGAGGATAGCTCAGGGGAAACACGCCTGTTCTGGATACGACTTCTTCTGGGAGGATAGCTCAGGGGAAACGCGCCTGTTCTGGATATGACTTCTTCTGGGAGGATAGCTCAGGGGAAACACGCCTGTTCTGGATATGACTTCTTCTGGGAGGATAGCTCAGGGGAAACACGCCTGTTCTGGATATGACTTCTGGGAGGATAGCTCAGGGGAAACACGCCTGTTCTGGATATGACTTCTTCTGGGAGGATAGCTCAGGGGAAACACGCCTGTTCTGGATACGACTTCAGGGAGGATAGCTCAGGGGAAACACGCCTGTTCTGGATACGACTTCTGGGAGGATAGCTCAGGGGAAACACGCCTGTTCTGGATACGACTTCTGGGAGGATAGCTCAGGGGAAACACGCCTGTTCTGGATACGACTTCTTCTGGGAGGATAGCTCAGGGGAAGCACGCCTGTTCTGGATATGACTTCTTCTGGGAGGATAGCTCAGGGGAAACACGCCTGTTCTGGATATGACTTCTTCTGGGAGGATAGCTCAGGGGAAGCACGCCTGTTCTGGATATGACTTCTTCTGGGAGGATAGCTCAGGGGAAACACGCCTGTTCTGGATAATACTTCTTCTGGGATGATAGCTCAGGGGAAGCACGCCTGTTCTGTAAACAGGAGTAAAATGAGCAGCATAGGTTCGATACCCAGTGTGTTTGGACATCCCGAAACATGCAGTGGATTTAACTCTTGGGGTCCCGTCTTGGAGAGCCCTGTTCTATCCTGGGAAGTGTCCTTCAATTTTTACGGCACAGGCTAGTTACACCATTATGACCAAAATGCCCCCCATTACGCACGTACTGTGTCCCCAATTACAGCCACTACACTTTCCCATTATGGTATACACCAGGTCCCCCATCACGAAACACGCACTGCGCTGGCATACTCTCCCTATAACCTAACAGCGCCCATTTGTATTTTGTATTTATTTATTTATAAAGCGCAGCCAGACCCAGGGGCATACGGGCCAGCTCGACATGGGTCGCAAGCAGGGACTTGTCCACCCCTAAATTCCTTCGTATTGGCTAACATGCACACACGCATTCTGTACTCCTCAGACGAATCCCCCATTTCACGGACTTCGGTCCCCCAAGGGTGTTCACCTACAGCGCTTTGAGGCTATACCAATGGGAGTAGGCGGTGCACATATGCCAAATTGCATTACACTCGGTCGTCCTTTATGGCAGTCCTAAGTGATTACATCAACAGGAATCACGGAATGGTAATTTACTTGGTTCTAGTTACTTTAGACCTCATCACAAGTTGGGTGGAGCGGTAAAATGCAGTGGTATTACTGCCACATTTTACCGCTCAGCCCACTCATGAGTTGGGCAGAAAAGGGGAGCTTTACCTCCAGCTTTTTGCTGGAGGTAAAATTCACAATTTTCTGCCCATTTTCGTCGCTATTAACGCAGCACTAATAGCGCCAGGGAATGGGGATTTACCCCCCCGCAACTCGGGATCTGCCACAAATTGCACCGAACCGAGTTGCGATAACGCTAATTGCGCTGGGCAGCATCCCGGTGAAATTAGCGCCAGGATATCAGCCAACTCCTGATGAGGCCCTTTGTTGCATATTTTCTTTTACTAGGTGGGGTCCCCCATTTTTTTGTACCTACCCCCTCCGCTACCCTCACTCATCCACCGTACCCCTGAGCCCTCAACATAATCACGCCAAATTTAGCAAATGAAGTAACTTTCACAATGTAACTTCATGACCAGTCATTTTTGATTGTTGAACAATGGTACACACACTAACACTGTGTTCCTCATTAGGCTACACTTTGGGACCTCCATCATGCGCAAAACGTCCTCCATTACAGCACTAACACTGGGTCGCCCGAAAAGGCCACCACTTGGGGACGGCAGCGTCCCGTCATTGCCTCGATAAAGAAAGGAACGCGTTTCCAGCATAACCTGACGCGACTGTGCTTTGCACATGTGCATTTTGTGCACTTATGCTGACTCACACAGTATTTGACACAGCAAGGGCACGATTGGCGCAGCCGCACTTTGCATACGCAAGCACTTCCTTATTCACAGACATGGAGCAACTGCCCAAAGGCAAGTCCGTGGCTCGTGGCATACACGTGTGAAAGTGAAACGTGGAAAAAAACGTGAACTCACGCATTTCCCCCTGAAAGTGATGGCAATTGCAGGGGAAAATATTTTTAAAATAAATATCAGTTGCCACAGATTTGACCGGTTCCCAAATTTTACATGAACAACATTGGAACAAGGAGACATTTCAACTATGAGGAACGGAGGTTTTGGCGTGTTGCCTTTTGTGAATCGACGTGCTCTCGGTGGATATTTGTTAAAAAAATAAATAAATGAATAAAAAGAAGTGCCAGGGCCCACATATTTGGTGTCACACTACAGCCCGTCCCTGCTCGTTGGGGTTGATGGATGCTCTGACTCTCAGCACTTCATAATTAAAGTGAGTCTGAGACAATAAGTGTTGGGGCTCACAAATAAGTGCCAGGACTGAGTCCTGGCAAACACCCCCACAATTTAAGCACGGAATGCTCTGCCTGCCTTTTGTTGATGTGTCCCTCATTTCGATGGCCTCGCCTACACCTGCACACATTTTGCTTATTCAAATGGAGACATTTCGCTTTTAAGCGCTTAGCTGCTCAGGATCTGGCTCTTCGAGTTGTGGGAACCCTGTGGATGGCATAGAACGTGGATAGTCGCATCCTCACAGCACCTGCTGTAATTCCTGGCCCAGCTGAGAGGGGCAAGGGGGGGGGGGGGGGACCGACGTTTCTTGGTTCCGCAGCAGAGCAGTTGACTGCACGGATATGCTCGTGTGAATAGAAACCCGAGTGTTTCCCACGTTAAAAAGATACCTTAGTTTCACTGCAGTCTGCTTGGCCTTTCTGCATAGAGCGATACAATGTTGCTCTCCTCTGCTCCAAGAATGTCCGTTTCTTCTGGAAATACTTGTAACATTGATAGCTGACAATGTTGTCATGGCACCCAAACCTCCCTCCTGGTTGGGATATGTGCATGTAGCGGGTCTGTTCACTTTGGAAGCATAGCGCTTCCTGGCTTTAACAGGATTACTGCCACTTTACTGCCCCGCTAAATCCATAGATGCATAATGCAACTCAATAAAAGCCACCTGGTTTTATGCGGATGAAATGTCCTCCACACAAAAGCATTGCCACATAGTAATTACTGCAGGTGGTGCTATGCAATCCTAAAATGGTGAAAAGGTGAAGGGTCTGAGCCATGCACGCCCTTCCTATTACTGCATGCTTACCACATGTGGTGATGTCCTGTGAGTTTAAAGTCCTGTGGGTATGCGGTGAAGGAGTATCTCAGTGGAGCTCCTGCGCCTACTCTGGGGTGTGATGTGAAGTAGCAGGTGGTTTGCTGCCAAGAAGAGGAACCTTCAGCTGTGCAACAAATGAGTGTGGTTGTGCCACAGACAAAAAGCAGAGGAGGAATTGGGCCGGAACGAGACGGGTCTGGGAAAAGTGCTGCTCCTCTGGGGCAATGCTCTCAACTCTGTCACTGATAAGCAGCCCAACACCTTTGGGAAAGAAAGCAGATTCATTGACAAGCGCGGTGTAGTCTACAGGGAAATGAAACCTCCTATGCTTGAACAGTCCAAGCCTCACCTCTCTTAAAAGGCTTTACATATGTCTTGTGGTTTGTAGACGTTTTACTGTTAGGCTGATTGTTGCGACAAATGAATAGAGCACAAAGCCAGGGTTGCATTACGTACACGGAAGGGCGCCATGTTTGAATCACTCTTTATTTATTTATTTAAATTTATTTGAATTTATTAAGCATGCAGCATCCCTGGGGCATCGTGGCGTTGTTACAGTATATTCACATGGATACAGATTACAAAATAAACTGATAAGTTGTCATTACAGTGTTTTAAAACAGTCGGTCTGTTCCATTGTTACAGGGTAACATCTTAAAGCACAAATTATTCGAAAAGCTGAGTTTTCAAGGCTTTTCACAGTGAGAGAAGTTTCCTTTCTGAGTTTAACTGGTAGTGAGTTCCAGTTTTTTGGTGCTAACACCTGAAAGCTCGAACGCCCGGCTTTGACTCTTTTGAAGGAAGGGACAGAGAGTTGGTGAGAGTATTGGGCACATTTGGGTCTATTGGCCGGCGCTTGATGAATTTGTTCTGCCAGGTAGGGCGGTGCAGACTGAGAGAGGCGTCAGTGTGTGATGGTGAGGGCCTTGAACAGTATGTGCTCTTTGACTGGAAGCCAATGGGTGTCTCGTCTGGTCTGAGAGATATGCTTTCTCCTGGGAATACTTAGAGCCGCTCTGAGAGCACTGTTTTGCGTAATTTGCATTTTGTTCAAGTTTTTGGCAGAGGTGCATAGGAGTAGCACCAGGGGTGTTGCTAGGTTTGTAAAAGATCCGGGGCTATGCTAATTTTAGGACTGTCTGGACGGGGGCTAGCCAGCCTTTTTGGTTGTAACCCCTGAGCTTCTATCTGGAGACACAACCAAAAGACCAGGGGCTACAGCCCCCTCAGCCCCCCCAGCAACACCTCTGAGTAGGACGTAGCAGTAATATAACTTGGCACAAATGGTGGCTCTCGCTATGTTAAGGTAGTTTTTGGGCAAGAGGTGTGGTTTTACTGCATTCATGATTTTAGTTGTGATGGCTGCAGACGATGAAATAGCACTGAATTGCCTTTTCATTGAGATGGTGGAGTCATGGTAGAGACCCAGGGTTTTTACTGCAGCAGAGACTGTAATCACAATGTTCTCAATGTTGAAGGAGCTGTATTCTCGGCCTGTCTCTGTGGAGCAAGCAGGGAGTGCATATGGCTGATACGGTAGTGCATATGTATCTATACTTATTTGTGCAGTTGTTTAAATCTGTATAAAATATATATAGAAAATAATTTATAATTTATTCAGGATTTCCTCACTATCACAGACATATTTCAAATACAAAATTCTGTGTTCTTTGGTATGCTCCCAAAATGATCTTTGCTTTTTTGCAAATCACCAAGGCTCAATGGGCCACAGGCACCCCTGCCAGGCAGCCTTTTGTAGAGATCAGCACCCTGTCCCCCACTGGGAGAGAGGGGTTGCTGATCTCTGCATTTATTTTCTATATATATTTTATTCAGATTTAAACAACTGCACAAATAAGTATAGATACATATGCACTACCGTATCAGCCATATGCACTCCATGCTTGCTCCACAGAGACCGGCCGAGAAACAGGCAAATAGCAAGGCATGTAACATCAAACAGAGGAACAACCCCTTTGATATTTTTGTGCTTTTTAAAAAAAAGAAAAGTGTGTTATAGTTGAGATGCTCAACTTTTCCCCCTAAATACCAATAACAATCAAGTTCATTGTATAGATATAACATTGCAATACATCATTCAATTAGTATTGCCTAAACTATACCATGCATGTTATTTATGAGTTTTTATCAATAGTCAAAACCGCATCGTTTTTATGGAGATGCAGTGGGTGTTAGGGAGAATTCTCATTCTATGGCTGATTTCCCTCATGTAGTGAGTCCCCCAGCAGCTTTGCTGGATTTCTGGAGTTTACTTTTCCACTTGGTAAGAGTGTGAGCCTTTTGCCCACTCTTACCAGTGTTTTGCCATGTGTATTCCTATTGCTTGTGTGTTTTTGGGCTCTGGAGCACACCCCTCCATGAGCCCCAGTTTTGTGTGTGTTACACAGCACCTTCAGTGCAGTAACACAGGGTTGTCTTTAAGACTTCCCTCTGACTCCATTTTTCTGGGGCTGGCTAACGTCCCCCAGGAATAGGTAAAGTTGCCATTAACTTTACATAGTCACATGTAAAACTACAGACCCAGTACACCCCATCTTACATGGAGTATTGGAAAAGGTTAATTCCTATCCATTTTCATCTATGCCTTTCGGAGCTTTGTTTTGCTCTTTTAACATTTAGACGTGGCTGGTGGCAGTGGTATCTACCTTAACTTTTCTACCACGATTATACTATGTAAACGTGGCATTGTTCCAGGCTATTATATTAGCCTCGAACATAAACACGCTTGACCAAATCCTCTTTCTTTTGATTCCGGTTGGGTTTATTCACCATTTCTTTTTGTTAAAGTCCTTGTTGTGTTTTACTTTGCACGGAAAACCAGGTTTGCCTTCTTTGTTCACTGTCTTTTGGCGGGCTTCTGCATAGAAGCCCTCCTCTTGGCACCTGGGTGTCTAGGTGGGCTGAATGTGAGGGAGGGGTGTAGTCACCCACTGCACAGGGTATCCTGGGAAACCCAAGTTGCACTTAGCCAGACAACCCTCCTGCTGCGTGATTGACAGCCAGGCTGTGTGAATGGGGATTTTCGCATAAAAGGCAGGACTCTTGTGCTGGAAGTAAGAGTCCCCACTGGAACTGCAAGGAATATAAGAGAAGCGGAGAAGAAGACGGCTGCTGCAACTACTAAGTCCCGGTGAAGCCCTGCTGCTGTCCTGAGCTATCTACCCTTCCACGACCAGAGAAGATCCAGTCCAGAGTCTTCTTCCTTTGAGCCTGGTGGGGTCAACCAGCTCATCTTCCACAGCCAGAGTATCCTCTTCGTGGTCGAAATCGCTGCACACTGCTGTAGTGGTCCGGATAGCCATCTGAAGAACCTCTCCTATTTTAAAGGAGCAGACCTGTTATTCACCATCGCTGCTGCTGGCCTCATCCCTGGGTAGTGCAGCTCACTCCAGACGTCCTCCTTCTTGTCCCCACGACTGAAGAGCCAGGAACTGTGAGTCTGCAGGAATCTACCAGGAACAACTGCTGTGGCACCAGCTTCATCCGAGAATAAGGTACTGTGTCTGACTTCGAGGCACTAGGGTGAACCCCTTTTCTCCTCATTCAAGGCTCGTCCTTGTATTTCCTCCTTCTTATAACGTTTGCTTCCTCTGTTGACAATATCCAAGTACTCCTGGCATCCTTGAATCTTGAACTATCTGACTGTGTGATCCTCGACATCAGGAACCCTGTTCAACCTAACACTGGCGCAGGCCTCTTGACTTTTATCTTTGGGTTAGGAAGTGTTCTCTGATTCTGTCTGCCTTGACAAAAGTATTGCTGATGATTTTTGCCCCCAACTCTCTTTTGGTAAATCAGGTGCTAAGTGTGGTTTTACCCCGGTAACATTTCTTCCCGCGGGTTTGCGTATCTTTAGTAAGACCGAACTATCATTACTGTCAAAAAGTGATTGCATATGTATTCCCAGTAACGTCTTTTGTTTCACAACACCGGTCCAGAAAATCATAAGGTACTTTCCTTGAGTTGTTTCATCCAAAGTGAATTGGTTGTGTGTAGTCTATTTTACGTGTGGTTTTAATTTTAATAGAGGTGAAGTGTTTTGCAAACAGATGGTCAAAAATAAATGTACTTTTACTTTTTAACCAAAAACCTTGAGTCAGTGTTTGCTTGAGTCACAGTAATTGCTGTCCTTTGTGTAATCTCTGCTACTGTTCATATGCTCTTGAGATAAGCCTGGCTGCTCCGCTACTGCTACCACTTTAACATAGTAGTACAGGCTTGTACCAAAGGTAAAACTTGTATTGCCACTTGTAGTCTTAATTGTGTGTAGTGGTCCCTAAGGGCACTGCACAGGATTCTGCCTAACAGTGTGGGACGAGTGGTGGCGGGGGTAGCCGGAAGATCATAGGCTTAAGGGGTAAAGGGGAGAGCTGAAATTGGGCTAGTCCATCTTTTATGTTGTTGGCCATCCCGGTTTTCTATCTTGAAAATCTGGTCACCAGACCGAAATGCCATGAGCTGCTAGTGCTCGTCCTATTGTTGACACAATTAACAGCGGAAGGATATGCATTGCCGCCATTTGTAAATTAAGTCACCGCCGGTAATCCCCATTGTCAGAAGAAATACCGCCCAAACATGTGGATACATGCCAAACAGAAATAGTTTATCATGCAACAAAAAATGGACCATTGGATAGAGGATGACAAACTATTCATGTATCTTCTTTATAAATATCGACAAATGATTCTCTAAATTCTTTCCAAACTTTTTTATTATTAGATTTCACCACTTGGGTGTAAAATATTTCAAACCATAAAAAGACAATTCTTACTTATTTTAAGATCCATACAAACATTCATCCCTACATTCCATTCATGCATTTCCTCATACGAACAATCTCACTAATACACTATGACCTCATTTTTTAAGATCACAATCCAACAATTTTATACAAAAACAACTCAATCCTTTTAGTTCAAGATTCAGATAACTGCCTATCTTTGTAGGTCGACACGTGTTTCGGTTGTATCTTATAGAGTTCAGTCAGTCCACTAAGTACGTCAACCATTTTCAGGACAAAAAACAGGAACAATAAAGTCCCATATTTTACAGTAAGGTGGATCACACTTCCTAAAAAAAACTAAAATAAAAACCTTTATCACAATGTATCCTAATGGCATCCTCTTTCTCATTTAAAGGCACTATTACTGTGATGCGAACAGTGTCTATAAAGTATGTCACACGGAATCGTACCCACCTCTGTCTTGTGATGGCGTTGTGGGAAACGAAAATGATGAATTAATCCTGTCTGCAGCAGTTGGCATATCCCCGATCAATGAAGACAAACCTACAAGGATGCAGTA
This sequence comes from Ambystoma mexicanum, assembly GCF_040938575.1. Taxonomy (NCBI): domain Eukaryota; kingdom Metazoa; phylum Chordata; class Amphibia; order Caudata; family Ambystomatidae; genus Ambystoma; species Ambystoma mexicanum. The sequence continues at coordinate 70,723,677 of NC_090938.1, forward strand.
CATAATGCCTCTTAGAACATTTTAGCATGAATTTGTTTGTGATTCAAAAATTTTAACACTCGTAAATACACTTACTTCAGAAACAATAGCTCAAGGCTCTCTTGAAATCTTTTAAATAGAGTTCACTGTGGAGCCGCCTTCAGGTATACTTCAAAAACCCTCTAGGGTTACAGTCAGTGCCTGAAAAGAAGTGATCCATGAATGCACGTAGTAGAACAACCACAATCCCCCTAAGGAACCTCTATATAATTATCACCCGTTTCGACTTACTTATATAGTCACCATCAGTCCCTCAAAAGACACCGACTTAGTAAGTCATTTTGTGAAAATTGCACGATTTTCAATCGATTAAATCAGGTTCCAAATGAATTGCCAAATTTAACTGTAAAGGGAGACAGGGAAATGCAATTGATGCATGTCGTCTTGTGTGCCAGTTAGTATCTCACACAATCCATACTATTTGCTTTACTTGTCACCCTCTCTGGAATAGCACCGTTGGTCTATCCCTCCATTTGGCAGTAGCTGTGCTAACAGTTTGTTGTTTTCACCCGGGCACCATATTGCCACCAACAACTGCAGAAGATATTAGTTTAATGACATATCCTGCTAGGTTTGTTTGTAATGTTCATTCTTGTCAATTGCAACGTGTCACCGATCTCGCCTGCTACCTTAACTGCTTTATAGTATTGATTAACTCTTGTTCTGGCCGTTTGCACAATAGAAAGTACTCATAATAACTGTCGTCAATATCTTCCCAGAGGCAATTTCTCTCCTATCTTCTCACCTGGATTGTTGCTTCTGTCCGCCCAATCTGTTTACTGAAATTCAATCAGAAATAGGCCAGCTCTGACTGGACTTAAAGAAAAGCAAAAACAATAACACCTTACTGCTACCTGAAAAGAGAGAGAGAGAGAGGAGAGATGGAGAGAGAGAGAGAGGGGAGAGAGAGAGAAAGGACAGAGAGAGGGGCGAGAGAGAGAGAGGGAGGGGGAGAAAGAAAGAGAGACAGAGGGTGAAGACACACTGAGTGAGGGAGAGAGAGAGGGATGGGGACAGGGAGACGGTGAAGAGAAACTGAGAAAAAGAGATAGAGATGGGGAAGAGGGATGGAATAGACAGACAGCGAGAGAGGGGGGGAGAGAGAGGGTGAAGAGACACTGAGGGAGAGCGAGAGGGATGGGACAGAGAGATGGTGAAGAGAAACTGAGTGAGAGAGAGAGAGAGGGGGAAAGGGATGGGAGAGAGAAAGAGAGAGAGAGGTTGAAGAGAGACACTGAGTGAGGGAGAGAGAGAGGAAGGGAGGAAGGGTTAGACAGGGAGAGTGAAAGAGCAAGAGAGACACAGAGATGGTGAACAGAGATAATGAGCGAGGGAGGGAGTGAGAGAGGTATGGAGGGTTTAGACAGAGAGAGATGGTGAAGAGAGACACTGAGTTAGGGACAGAGAGAGAGAGATGGAGGGAGGGGAGTCGAGAGAGAGATGATGAAGAAACACTGAGGGAGAGAGAGAGGGGGGCGGGTACACCAGGAAAGTGGGAGAGAGATCAAGAGAGAGACCGAGATGGTTAAGAGAGACAATGAGTAAGGGAGAGAGGGGGGGCAGAGGGGGCGGAAGAGAGAAAGCGATGGTGAAGATAGACATGGAGAAAGAGAGCGAGAAAGAGAGAGAGAGAGAGAGAGAGTGAGAGAGAGAGAGAGAGAGAGAGAGAGTGTGAGAGAGAGAGAGAGAGAGAGTAAGCACTTCCTTAGTCACAAACCAGGAGCAACTACCCAAAGGCAAGTCTATGGCTGGTGACATACACGTGTGAAAGTGAAAAAAGGAAAAAACGTGAACTCACGCATTTCCCCCTGAAAGTGATGTCAATTTCAGTGGAAAATATTTGTAAACTAAATCTCAGTTGCCACAGATTTGACCGAGTCACAAATCTGACATGAACTACATTTGAACAGGGAAAGAGTGCAACTATGAGGAACAGAGCCAGGAACGTGTTCCTTTTTGTGAATCGACGTGCTTTCAGCGCTTCATTTGTTAAAAAAAAAAGTGCCAGGCCCCATATATGTGTCACACTACAGCCCGCCCCTGCTCATCGGGGTTGATGGATGCTCTGACTCTCAGCACTTCATAATTAAAGTGAGTCTGAGAAAGTAAGTGCCAGCGCTGAGCACCCCCACAATTTAAGCACGGAATGCTCTGCCTGCCTTTGTTGGTGCGTCCCTCATTTCGATGGCCTGTCCGCCACCTGCACACATTTTGCTTATTCAAATGGAGACATTTCGCTTTTAAGCGCTTAGCTGCTCAGGGCCTGGCTCTTCGAGTTGTGGGAACCCTGTGGATGGCATAGAACGTGGATAGTCGCATCCTCACAGCACCTGCTGTAATTCCTGGCCCAGCTGAGAGGGGCAAGGGGGGGGCACCGACGTTTCTTGGTTCCGCAGCAGAGCAGTTGACTGCACGGATATGCTCGTGTGAATAGAAACCCGAGTGTTTCCCACGTTAAACAGATACCTTAGTTTCACTGCAGTCTGCTTGGCCTTTCTGCATAGAGCGATACAATGTTGCTCTCCTCTGCTCCAAGAATTTCCGTTTCTTCTGGAAATCCTTGTAACATTGATAGCTGACAATGTTGTCATGGCACCCAAACCTCCCTCCTGGTTGGGATATGTGCATGTAGCGGGTCTGTTCACTTTGGAAGCATAGCGCTTCCTGGCTTTAACAGGATTACTGCCACTTTACTGCCCCCCCAAATCCATAGATGCATAATGCAACTCAATAAAAGCCACCTGGTTTTATGCGGATGAAATGTCCTCCACACAAAAGCATTGCCACTTAGTAATTACTGCAGGTGGTGCTATGCAATCCTCATAGAGTGAACCAGTGAAGGGACTGAGCCATGCACGCCCTGCCTATTACCGCATGCTTACCACATGTGGTGATGTCCTGTGAGTTTAAAGTCCTGTGGGTATACGGTGAAAGAGTATCTCAGTGGAGCTCCTGCGCCTACACTGGGGTGTGATGTGAAGTAGCAGGTGCCTCGCTGCCAAGAAGAGGAACCTTCAGCTGTGAAACAAATGAGTGTGGTTGTGCCACAGACAAAAAGCAGAGGAGGAATTGGGCCGGAACGAGACGGGTCTGGGAAAAGTGCTGCTCCTCTGGGGCAATGCTCTCAACTCTGTCACTGATAAGCAGCCCAACACCTTTGGGAAAGAAAGCAGATTCATTGACAAGCGCGGTGTAGTCTACAGGGAAATGAAACATCCTATGCTGTAACAGCCCAAGCCCCACTGCCCTTAAAAGTCTTTATATATGTCCTGTGGTTTGTAGACATTTTACTGTTAGGCTGATTTTTGCGACAAATTAATAGAGCACAAAGCCAGGGTTGTGTTACTTACGCAGAAGGGTGCCATGTTTGAATCACTATCACACATATATTTCAAATATAAAATTCGGTGTTCTCTGCTACGCTCCCAAAATGCTCTTTACTTTTATGCAAATCACCATGGCTCAGATTCTCCTGCAGGTGCCTCCAGCTGAACTTGATTTGGTTCCTTAAGGAGATTGGCTGCTTGAGCTGAGCCGGGATTTCGCCCCCTGCCTACTTCTCCCAACACACCCAGACAGGTAAAAGATGAGGAGGGCTGACTGTAAGTCCCAAACCCCCATACTGGGAGCTCTAATCCTGCCCACCCATTGCCTTAAGTGGCACTGAAAAATGAGCCGGGGCTCATCAAGGGGGCGTGGCCTAATGGTGGGGGTCATCTGCGGGCTCATTAGGCCACTCCCCCTTGATGAGCCCTGAGTGCTGATCTCTGCATTTATTTTCTAAAGGCTTGCCTGGCAGGGGACGTGCCTCGCCTATTCAACCTTAATGGTGGCGCTGGCCCTCGCCAGTTGGGGAGGGGCAACATCTCCATTGAGGCTGAAAAGGTGAGGCCGCTGGAAGTGGAGGCATTTGTTTAGCTTCAGAATTTTGGAAAAAAAGGCCTCTTCTTCCAGCGGCCTCACCTTTCTCTCCATAATGGTGGCGTTGCCCACGGGCATCTCTTGCTTGAAGAGATGCCTCGAAGGTGCGGCACAGCAATTATGAGTGTAGAGGAGGAGCCAAGTACCCCACTGCAACTGCCCCGCCTACATTACCTGAAATGTTTGAACCAAAGTATGTGATGTTTACTGAACAAGTAAACCAGCAAAGAGAAGAGCATGGACTCTCTGCAGTACCCATAAGAACACCTGCACATAAGAGACGATGGGAGGTAAAGTTCCCATTGAGGAAACCATATTTGCATCCAAGACAATATGATGGCCATCTAAACAAGATTCCTGAAGAAGCAAAGAAACTAAATGACAAGGACGAATGGTGACGTCATACAAAGTTGAATCGACACCATATTGAAAGATAACCAGACCAGAGAGGCAGACGATTTATAAAGCACAAGAAGGTGCCAAGGATAAGTGACATCTTGGGATCAAGATGAAGAGACTTATGCCACAGACCTGGTGAAGATACTTAGTTTAAACGTGCACAGATGCAATGAAACGCAAGCAGCAAAGCAAGCTAGCCATATGCTTTTAAATAGATTAGGCCGCGGCAAGTGCCAAAAATATACACATATATACCTCTATAGATACATATGGACAAGTTGTCGGGGGGAAATTCTCCCGGGGCCGGCTGGGCCGTCCGCGGACCTCTGGGCAGGGAGGCCCCAACTCCTCCCGCGTATCCCAAAAATGAGTATGAGGCACACGCAAGAAGCAAGGTGATTCTGCTGTTTATTAAACAAACGGCAGGGATGTGTCAAGGATCGTACGCGTCCGTCCTGACATACTCTCTCTCTTCGTGGGGCTCGCAGGCCCTTTTTACCTCGGTATGACGCGCTACTCGCGTCACCTGGGAAAGTTAGCAAAAAACCTATCGCCACTCTGGATTGGTTCCTCGAGTGGTAGGGTTAGTATAGCATACGTATAGAGAACGCTGTTAGTGGTTGAGGGTCAGTCAGGTGGTATACTTGGGTTGTCCCTTCAATTAGATACATGAAAATTGTTACATGAAGACCCCTGAGGATTGGCTAATGTTAATGGCGTCAGTGATAAGTGCCCCATGTTCTGATTGGTCCACTCGCGAGCCCCCCACTCTGGGACCATCGCTGTTCCCAGCTCGCCGTGCACCTGTCATTTGCAACAATGTATAACTATGGGTATGTGCAGACAATGCGAGGATTTGTTCATATGCTGGAGGGCAGACTACTCCCACTGCCGCAGATGTCCATTGAGTCGCTTAATTGTTGCTGCCTGTGTCTCAAAACGTGGGATCCAGGCGCCTCCTTCCTCCTGGGCCTGGCACCCTGTCAGGTTCGGCTTGGTCACGTGAGGAGAGACCGTGGTTAAGGCAGAATTCTGCACATTTAATATTGCATTTTCCACTGTGTGTCTGGCTTAGTTTGCAGGTGTGACCTTGGCTTCGGCTTGTGGCATGCGAGTTTGCAACATTGTGCCCTTGACTGTCTGTTCTTGCCGGGCTCATTCTGCAGGGTCAGCAATTGTACTCTTGCTCGTTCAATGTTCATGGAGGCTCTTGCTTGCGGCCTACTTGGGCCTGGTGCATAGGTGGGGATGTTTGATGTATGGCGCTTTAGGTTGTGGTATCATATTGCTTTATCCCCAGTATCATGTCTTCGTTATATTTCTCATTGCAATGCATGGGGTAGGAGAAGCGTCAGCAAGCATTTTAGATGAGTTCATTGTGCGTCTTGCGTTCCTGCATTTTGAAAAAGCTATGTGAAAAATAATAAAGATGCGCGTCAGTGGGTGTGCCCGTCACCTACGTCATAGCACTGAATATGTTCTTCGTGTGGATTGGTGTGGGAGTGTCCAGTGTGCATGTTTGCACGGGTGTGCTGACCGTTGGCTAGGTCGTCATGGCATCTCTAACGATGTGTTCATTTACTGTTGAATGGTTCAGTCGAGTTCATCCATGCCGCAGGTGTCGGCATGAGCAGGGCAGGCTGGTGGGCAGGCTGGTGGGCACATCCGTATTTTCCTGTACCAGGGTATTTGGTCGTCTGGTAGATAGGCAAACTCCTCTCATGGCGGGTGTCTGGGCCGCGATCCTCTAGGCCAGGGGCGTGAGGGGATTGGTGGGAGCCTTTTGTTCCATTCCCCCACTTCAGTCCCCCCTCTGGTCGACTTGTCGACCACAAACATATCCTTTTCCTTATCTCCTCTTACTCTCCATATTTTAGTTACTCCTCCCAAATGTCCATAGTGGTTGACATGGTCTTCAAATGACCAGTACATATATACACAGGTTCCTCCAGGTGTGCAGTATACCCATTTCCCTATGTAGCTCCTTGGGTTTCTTGGGTTTTCGAGCTTCACAGATGGTGGGTCCAGGTGGTTGGTGATGATCTGTTTGCACAGTTTTTCTCTCTCTTTTATTATTGTGCCTGTGTGCTGATCATCATCTGCCGGCATCAAGGGGTGCATACCAACCATTTCGATCATTTCGTCTGTGGTGCGTGCCTTCCGGGCCTTCCAAAATCTTATTATGATCAGTACCGCTCCAGCCACTATTATGCATCCAACTATAATCTTCAGTCCGTCCGACAGCCAAGATGGCATCCATGACCATAACAGTGAAAAACAGCTGTCATCCTTCTTCACTCCTTTACTTTCATTCATCATTTTGGAGTGCATCTGGGCCAGTTGTGATACTGCTTCTGTCAGTGTACCATTGTCAGCATCGTTAGCAGGAATGAATGTGCAGCATGATTGTCCTATCTTTGCGCAGACTCCTCCTTCTATTGCTGTAAGGAGATCCAATACATATCTGTTCTGTAGTGCTACCATCCTCACTGCTCGCAGTTCCTCTTTTATTGCGTTGAATCCATTTACTGTAGAATTAATTGTCATCATTAGCTCCCATCGAGTTATCTGGAGCCATTTTGCGTTTGCGTAAGCTTGTAGTCCCAGATGTATTATTGACGAGAAGAACATTGCTGCTCTGCTGAATAGTCTGTGTTCTGGTGGGATTGAAGTGAGTGCTGTTTCCGACCTTCCCCATAGGTAATTTCCTGTCAGAGGTTCTCCTTGTCTTTTCTTTCTATTCAGGACATTGTTGGTGTTTTTGTTTTCGTTCTCTGACCCCTTCTGAGGTTTTACAGATCTCTTCTTCCTCTTGTTTCCTTCATCCATTTTAGGGAAGTTCGCCATGTTCACATGTTTCTGGGGCACCACTAATGATGGTACATTAACGTGTACCATTGTGCATATACCGTTCCACAGAGGGGGCAGTGTGTGGTATGCCTTGTTTCCGTAGGCCCAATAATGGTCCATTAATACTGCTGTTCCTGCTCCCCCCTCAGGTAACTCCATCACGCTTGCACAGTTGGTGTTGTATCCCACGTCCACTTCTCCTCTATGTTGGTAGCATATCTTAGGTTCAGACAGCGGGAGTATGCTTATTGGGTCTTCATCCTTCTCTATCCACGTCAGCATGGGTACGTACTTGACCCAAATCGTCCAACATCTGTTATTGTGTTCATTAATAGTTGTAATATTTTCTCTTGTTACCATGTTGCTGCAAATCACTCCTATGTCCCATTTGTTGTCCATGTACACCTTCCCGGTTATTGTTACCAGTGGTCTTTCCCAACATCCTTGTTTACCAGGAACTTCAGTGGTGTACCAGTCACATGGTAGGTATTGTAGTGTTACTTTCTTTGTTTCTCCCTTTTCATGGCCACTTGTCATGTATCTGAATGCTTCAGCATGCAAACTGCTCTTGTGGTAACTCAAATAAGTCTTGAGGAAGTTGTTTTCGTATGGATATGTGTCTCGCGTTTTCCACACCATGTTCACCACCGTCCCTTGAAATCTCCCTTTCGTTTGGAACAGTGCCAAGTATATTATACATCGTGCTGTCTTTTCATCTATTTCTGTGGCAACGAATGTTCGAGAAGCGCTCATGGCGTATGGGATCAATGAGCAGACGTAGCAGCTGTCTTCTGTTGTCTGCTTACCTATTTGGGTCATGTGTTGGTACCACATGTTGTTCGAGACGTGTGCTGAATCTGTTATGTAGTTATCAATACCTTTATTATCTGAGTATGTGCTGCGTTTAACTCTATTTCCCTTATGTGGAATCTTGCTAGTACCACCTGACGTGACACCTGTTGCAGCCATGGGTGGGGGTATATTAGGTTTGGGTACAGCCAAAATATTGATAGCATAACTTTTCTGCCATACAGAGGCAGCCAAAAATCCGGTGATCATCAAAATCCCTATCATCTTTATTACAAAAGCTACTCTCACCGGCATCTTGCTCTTACCTTGCTGCAGTCCGCCAGCTTATTCTTGCGACGTTAAAGTTGTCCGCCTGAAAATTCTCAATAGGCTTGTTATCAGTGTTAGTTGTTGTTTTCAAGCTCTCCCTATCAAGTAGTCGTTCAGTGCCCAGGCGAAGAGCTGTTCCCACGCCAATCTAAGCGATCTGTCTCTTAGGGCAGGCAAGTGTTGGTGAAGATGGGGCATTGATTGTTCTATGGCCAAGATAAATGCTGTGTAGTAGACACGTAGCCTCCTTCTTTTTAGGTACTTTGGCCTTTTTATGTGATAGACAAATTGGTGTGATAGGGCTTCAGGGTAGTTATCGTCTGAGGGTAGCATCTACTCCTGGGCGATGAACTTTGTTAGTTATCTGTTTTCTTAGCAATACAATAATACGCGGTACCTGCATGTGCGAAAAAGGAAAAAGAGAACATTCAAGTGTTTACATGTGTATATGTGCAAGACAATGTCCGTCAATTGGGTGGTTACTGTAGTGGGTAGGGGGTCAATGGGCAGAGGGTTTGGGCTCAGCTGGCGGAAGTCTCTTTACTCTTTGATCGTGTGACCATGGGGTGGGCGGTATAGGAATTACCAGTTTCAGTAGTTGTCTCTGGGGAATCTGGGGGGTGGCAGGGTATGGAGACACTTAGGTCATCAGCTGTGGTAGAATTCTCTTCCTCCGTGTGTGACGCTGTCGTTGTTCTTCCAATGGCCCTGTCGGTGACGCTAGGGCGGGTCTGGAGTTTGCAGATCTTTACGTCGTGTAGGTGATTCCAAGCACGCTTGTCCTGCAACTTTACTGCTCTCGTAGATACCTCCTCTACAAGGTGGGGACCAGTGAAGCGTGGGCTGTTCCACTTTCTATTGAAATTGCGGAGTAGCACATGGTCACCTTTAGCAATTCTGCACAGTTTTTCCTTTTCCGGTCCTTGGTCCTCGTCTTCTTGCTGGTAACTCTTAGACCCGACCCGCATGCGCTCGAGCTGTTGAGACACAAACACTACACTAGCAACCAAAGAAGACACATATTGGTACATTTCATCACCAAGAACAGTTGCAGTGTTTTCATAGTCTGTGAATGCCGTTGATGTTGGCGTTAGGGGAAGGCGCATTTGTCGTCCGGTCACCACCTCATGAGGAGTGAGGTGGTGGTCGGAGCCTGGTTTATTCCTCAGCTCAAATAGAGCTAGCGGAAGGCAATACAACCAACTCTTCTTTGTTGTTTGCTGTATCTTTGCAATTGCCTCCTTCAGTAGGCCATTCAGGAATTCGCATATATCGTTGGCCTGTGGGTGATATGCACATGCAAATTTATGCTTGATGTTCAGTAAGGATGTGATGTGCTGGAACATTTCATTAGCAAAATGCGGGCCATTATCCGACCGCAGTACCTCGCACACTCCCCACCTGGGGAAAACCTCCCTCACTAGAAATTTGGCTGCTCTAAATGCATCTGGATGTGAGCAGGGTCCTGCCTCAATCCACCTGGAGAATGGGCATACCACTACAATCATATACCTACTTCCTTGACATACGTTGATCATATCAACATAGTCAATATGGATGTGCAGGAAAGGTCCCTCTGGCCGGGGTATAGTACCTTTTATCACTTTCAGCGTGTGACCGGCCGTAAACTGTTGACATGTGAGACAATTGCTGATAAAATTTGTCACATGGGAATTTAACTCTGAACAGAACCAATCTTCCCTAATTCGTGCTGCAATAACTTCCTTGCCTGTGTGGGCTGGGTGGTGGAGTTGGCTCAGGGAGATGTTCAATAGTGCCAATGGCATTACCATCTTTCCAGTGTTACCCTGGCGCCATAGTGCGTCAGTTGGTGACATTGTACATCCTCTTTTTACCCATATTTCTTTTTCTGCCATTGGTGCAGCCGCTTGTAACTCCATTATCTGTGTGGCTGGGAGATGGGTGTACCCTTCTCTTATCAACATCTCTTTAGCTATCCCCCTCCCTCTCCCTCTCTCCGACTCTGGGGGGTTCCATATCTCACCAAAATATGCGGCATACTTCGCATGTGCGTCTGCTGCTGCATTTCCTCGTGAGATATGATCTTCTCCATTAGTGTGTGCAGTACATTTGACCAAAACTAATTCTTGGGGGTCATTTATTACTTCAATTAACTCAGCTAATAAGAGAGCATGTTGCACGGGGTGCCGTCAGCTCTCCTAAACCCTCTTCTCCTCCATTTGGACAATCCTGAGTGGACCGTAGACGTGACATATGCGCTGTCAGAATATATAGTTACTCTTTTGTCAAAGCTTTCCTTCAACGCCAAGATCAGTGCAACCAATTCTGCTGCTTGAGCTGAGTAATGTTGTGGTAATTGTACGCATTTCACCGCCACATACACCGATTCCTCTGTCATTTTTACCACTGCTGCCCCAGTTTTCCTTATCCCATCACTTTGGTCTATTGTTGATGACCCATCAATGAACAAGAGCTCTCCTCCATTTAGCGCGTCCTCTTCAACTTTTCTACTACATGAGTACATTTCGGTAGTCTGCGTACAATCATGTGCATAGTCGCCTTCCTCAATCACTTCCGCTATAAACCTTGCAGGATTAACTGTACTGCATCTAACAATTGATAATTCTGGTCTAGATAAGATGATCTCATAACCTGACGCCCTCTGTGTGGTTAGTGTGGACCTAGGCTTGTTCAATATTGCAAATAGTGCATGTTCCATAAATAGTGTGGTTGGGCACCCCATTGTAATTGATGATGGTTTCTCTACTGCGAAGGCAGCTGCGGCGAGACCTTGTTCGCAGGGGAAATGTCCTAACATTACAGGATCCAAGTGACCACTGTAAAATGGTACTGGTTTGTAACCCATGCTTGTTTTTTGAGCCAACACTGCTTTCATTACTGCTGAGTCGCAATGTGAAAATATAAAAAATTGTCGTTCATAATCTGGGGTGGCCAGTACCGGAGCAGTTGATATTGCATCTTTCAGTTCATCAAAGGCCTCTTTCATTTCCATTGTCCACCAAAATTTTTTCTCCCCTTTGTTAGCTTCTCTTAATGCCTCAAGTAGGGGTCCTATGTATGAGCTGTAATCAAATACCCATGCTCGGCAGTAGTTGCACAGTCCCAGGAACTGCTGCAGTTCCCTGACTGTTTGTGGCAACAGCGTTTTTGATATGGCCTGTGCTCTTTGTGGTGCAATCTTTCTTCCGTATTGGGATATGAGCTGGCCAATGTATAGTACCTGTTCCTGACAGTACTGTAACTTCTCTTTGTCTACCTTGTAACCCTTTTCAGCCAATATTGTCAGCATCTTCAATGAGTCCTCTCTGCATTGCTTTTCGCTTATGCTGCAAACTATTATATCGTCAACATACTGCAACACTGTGCTTTCCAATTCAATGTTTCCCAAGTCCATCTGTATTACTCTGTTGAAAATTGAGGGTGACTCGCAGTACCCTTGTGGCAATCTGGTGTGTTTCCATTTTGTGTTTCTGTACGTGAAGCTTGTTAGATCTTGTGAGTCTGGGTGCAGGGGTATTGAGAAAAAGGCATTTTTGAGGTCAATCACTGTAAATCGTGATGCCTCTGCTGGAATTCCACACAATATTGTGGCCGGGTTTGCTGCTATGGGGTATTCTGCTTCCACTATGTTGTTCAAGGGCCTGAGGTCCTGGATGAAACGCCAAGACCCTCCTTTAGCTTTGCGCACTGGATATGCAGCTGTGTTACATGGTGATTCTGATGGTACCAATATGCCATTGTTTATAAGGGCCGTTATTGTTTCATATATGCCCTCATCTGCCTCTTTTGATAGTGGGTATTGCTTCAATCTAGGGAGTATTGCACCTTTTTTCAATTTTATTCTTACTCCCCCTATGCTCTTTATGCACCCCACGTCATAGGGACTAGTAGTCCATAATGATGTTGGGACTTTTGCCATATCCTCCTCAAAGAAGGGAACTGGGGTGGATGTGGGTGCTTCAAGTGCCATTGCAATTTTCTGTGCCACTTGTTTGTATGATACTCTTAGCCATATGTCTACACTCATCATAAATACCATTTCACCTTCTTCCTTTTCTTCTGAAAAGAGCTCCTCGTCTGACACCTGGGTGAGCCTGCATTCCTCTGCTAGGCTATCACTGCCCTCCATGCTCTTCCTTCTCTGTCTTGGGCATGTACTGCGATGTAATCAGCAGTTGCTATAATGCTCTCCATGCTCACTGAAATCACCTTTCCTTCTGGTTCATTGGCTGGTGTTTCTGGTCTGAACAAATAGGCTGTTGGCCTCCTCCAGATCTTTCCTTCTATTCCTGGCATCCATGCAAATGCCATATCTGTTCCGTACTGGAATAGTTCGCCATCTACTGGCTCAGCCCTAATCACTGTCTGTCCACAATATGCTTGCATAATTTGTCGTGCAGTGAGCATGTTTATTCCTGGAGTGGAGCAAATTATGCCGTCCTCCATAAAGGAGATCGTCATATTCAACCTTCTCATTATGTCTCTCCCCAGTATGTTTACTAGTGAGGCCCTAGAATATAAAAGCGGGATGGACATGTCATAATCCCCTATTGATAAGGGAATGTTATCAGTAAAGGGAACCAACCCCCTAGCCCCAGAGAATCCTTGGGTGTTCATGGCTTCACCTGACATCTTAAATTTACCTTCCCTTATGCAAGACCGGGTCGCCCCGGTGTCAACAAGGAATGACAATTTTTTGTCACCTATCGTTACCTCTATGCGTGGTTCCTCCGTACTATTAGGTGTTACCGACAGGATGGGACACACCAAGGCCGTCTGTGGGCTGTCCTATTGTGGATATAATGATTGACCACTTCCTGTGTAAGGGTTGTGTCCCAGGACCGTCACCCTTCCCAGTTGTGTTTGCTGTAGTTGTGTATTGGTAGAGGTTATTTTATGGTCTTGAATTTGGGCAGGTTGCTGTACTTGCTGCACTTGGTGTTGTTGTGTTATCGCTACCTGTTGTTGTGGTAGTGAATATGTCTGTGGCTGTTGTTGTGTTACTAGTTGTTGCTGCACACTTCCCGGTAGCAGTGCCTGCTGTTGTTGGGTGTCCTGCTGTTCTCTTGTAGGCCCTTGTTGTCCCTGTTCTCCCCATGATGGTGTGCCTGGTCTCATTCTACATGTGCGTGACATGTGCCCTAGTAATCCACAAATCCAACATACCAGCGGTTCCCTGTTCTGCCATGGAAAGCTCCCTGAATTGTCCTGGTATACTGGTTGCCGGGAGGGGTAGAAATGTCTGAATCCTCCCCCTTGCTGTTGTGTGTTTTAGCCGTATCCCCTTCCCCTCATCATTCCTTCCCTTCCCCTGTTATAATAATAATATCCAGCTCCTGGCGTTGAGTATCCTCCTCCCATGTTAGTCGTGTATGGTTGGGGTGGTGGCAGCTGTTGTGCTACAATCTGTGATGATTGTATTTGGGAGGGATCTTGTGCAGCCACTACTTGTGTGGGGTTTTGGGTCATTGTTGCAGGTGTAGTTATTAGTGCACCTTCCATCGTGTATTTAGTACGTTTTTTCTGTACCAATTTAGCCTCTTCCGCTTTTCTATCCTCTTCCTTTTGTTTCATCTTTTCTTGCCATGTCCTGCAATGATGTACTATCGTCAGTTGTATTTCTGGCCATGCTTTTGCTTCCATCCCCACTACCTTCTTCAGTTGTTTCTGAACTGCTTCTGGGAGCCCTTGTATTAGTATATGATAAAATATTGCTGGTGTTTTGTCCCATTGTTCTCTAGTTTCCATACGCCACTTCTCTTGAATTTCCTGGATATAATCAACAGGATCTTCGTTCTCCCGCATCTTGCGTGAGGTAATTGCTCCTATGTCTGATGTGTCTGGGTACTGTACCCTCAGCGCTTGCCATAATGCATGTCTGCAGTTTGCGAATGGTGCCCCATCGTGTGATGTGTTTGTTATTGTGACCCCGGGGAAGCCTGCTCTCTTCCAGATGTCATCTGCTGCATCCCCCAATATTGATATTAGAAGGCCCTTTACATCCCCCACTGCCAGTTTCTGTCCTGCGGTGTGTTTTTCCATTTCATATATCCATTTTCCCGCACCTCCACTTAATGATGGGAGGGTGCACTTTATATTTTCCTTGTCTGCCTGCTTCCAAGGGACGTATTGTGGTCTAACCCCTCCCCTCTCCACAAGTGGCATTAAGTTGTGTCCTGTTTGACCCCCTGGGTTCCACAAAATCGAGTCCGCGCACCCCTCCTCTTCTTCGTGTCTTCTACATCGTCAATTGTGTCCATATTTCCCCTGCTCGTAACTGTTTCTTCTCCATCTCTTCCCCTTCTTTCATCATTTCCTTTATTTAATGTGAGCGTGTGTATTCGTTCTCCCTGCCTGCGCCCAGGGAGGTCTCTAAGCCTGCTTGCATAGGGTGTCTGTTCGTGGGGGAAGGGTGCGAGTTTAGGTGGGCATGTTGCACGTAATGAGTGTGGGGTGGTGGAGCATGTTGGACAGGATGATGAGGGTGTAGCTGCACGTGTCTGCCTTCCCGCCATTCCTGGCTCGTCCCCCTCCCTTCCCTCCAGTTCTTCCTTTCTCCTGCAGGCCCATGGTGAGTCTCTATTTGTCCGGGTGATGTATAATTTATCTAGGCTCTCCCTTTCGCTATTTCTTTCTTCCTTCTCCATTCCTTCTTCTTCCTCACTACAAAAGTCATTCAGGAATGGCAACCCCCAATCTGTCTTTTTCCCCCTAATCGTTACTGTTTTTAAGTCTATTAGATCCGTTCCTCCCGTTTCTTTTTTACCAATTGCTCCCCTTTGTGCTGATGTTGTTGCTACTTCTGTGTCTCTGTGTACATACCTCCTTACTTCGCTCTCCCCCTCCTATCTTCTCTTTCCCCTTCATTTTTCTCAGCTATTACTCTACCAATTTCCTCTCTTTTCTTTTTAATTCCTCCATTACTTCACTACTCATCTTTTCCAATATCCTTTCATCTTCTTTCTTCCTTTCCCATCTCGCCCTTTCCCGTTCTAATATACTCTCTATCATCCTCCCTTCTTCGTATTTCCTTTTCGTTTCTGATAGTAATCTCCTCTTCCATATTGCCATTTCTTTTTCTTTCTCTTCTTCCTCTCTTTTCCTGTCACGCAGTGCTGCTCTGGATACCCTTTCTGCTAATGCCTTTACCCTTTCGGCTTCTCTCTTTTGCTCCTCAGTTCGTTCCCTGATTTTGTCCAACTCATTCTTACTTTCTTTCCTTTCCCGGGCTCTCTCTCTTTCCTCTCTCTCGAGCTGCTTGATCAGTGCATTCTGCTCATCCCTTAATTCTGCTAATCGTTCCTCCAAAATCTCTTCCTTTTGTCGTAACAGCTCTTCCTCCTTCCTTTTCCCCTCTTCCCCTTTCATTTCACTCTCCCTGGTATTATCCTCGTCCATATTCCTTACTACCTCCTTCTCTTCGCCTGTTAATGAACCTCGTAATTTTAATAGTACCTGCGCAGCTACCCACTCATCATGTCCTATTTCCGCGATCTGCTCTTCTCCAGTCCTCCCCTCCCCTGCGGGCATCTTCCTATGAGCTGATCCCGTCGTACTAGTCCGCTCCCCTCCCGTGTGGCCACCTGTAGCTGTATATGGTGGCGGGCTGTATGCCGGGTTCGAGTACCCCTCAGCCGCCCTTAATTGTTCTCTTGCTATTTCTCCTCGTTCTCTTAAAGGATACAACCCCCCTCCCTCCGTTTTCACTACCTTCGCTAGGGGTATATCGTCGCTCTGTTCCTTTTTTATTTCATTTTCGTTTGAGTTGTTACTCTTTTCTCCTCCCTCTTGTCCGTTCCCCGTGTTCTGTGTGCCTTCACTCTCTTTTTCCCCATTCTCTCCTTCCTCCTTAATCTCCTTTTCTTCCGTTGTTTCTCCCACAATGAACATTCCGTTTGGTCCTGGTCGGGACCCTTGGAACATCCTCCATAAGTTAAACACCTCCACGTGGTGTGGTCAACTTCTTCCCCTTGTATGTGTTATGCAGATGGGTTAATAGTGAATGTTGGGTATATGGATCGAAACTGCCATTAGGCGGCCATGGTGTCGTCATTTTGTTGTCCGTCCCCTGTGTCCATTCTATGCTGTATTTGATCAGTTTCTCCCTATGGGGTGACAGTGTTTTACATATATACTGCAGCGGGGTAGTGAGGGTGTTTCCCCATCCTCCCGATCCTGTCCCGTGTGACATAGTAGCACTTCAATTGTTATTCTCCCTCTATATAGTAGTGGTTATCTTGCTAATAGTGTACGCTATACAATTTCAGATCTTTACCTGGCCCCGTAATTTTGGGGACTTGCGATTGTCCGCTAAAACAAAATAGTAAAATATAGCATTTGCATTTGTATATTCTTTTCTTTCTTTTCTTCCTTTACCCAACACCTTTACGGCCCCCTGCGGCCGAGGCGCACGTAGCCCCCTGCGGCTGTGTGCCCCGTGTGACGTTCTTGTACAGCCGTCCCACTTTCTTTTACCCCTCCTCCTCTTTCTTCACTTGTCGTGGCGGCGTTCTCCGTGCGCTGCCACGTCCCCCTTTTCACCTTACCCCGATCTACTTGTTACCGTTTATCTCCGTCTCCATTCCCTTACCATTATTCTCTTCCCCACCACTCTCCGAAAAATGCCTCGCGTTCGAGATATCCTATGAAAGCCCTACTGGTGACGTCACCGATCTCTTCCAAAACTACTGGTAAGTTCTTTTCATGTTTTTTTTTTAAAGGACAAAATATGCTTGCAATCCACCCCCGTTAACCCCACAGCTGTCTTCTTGTCACGCCTGGAACAAGGTAATCAACAATATAATGGGAGTGCTCACGCTGCGTCGCCTCGCGTGTGATAAGCCCCTCGACAGGAGGGCTTAACCAGCCAATTATCTTCCGTATTAGGCAACCAGCTAGCTACCGCCTACAGGGAAACGTCATCTATCTATCGAGTTTCCTGCTCGATCAATAGGGATCCTCATCTACTCATTGATCAATAATCACCAAATCATAGGAAACCGCACACACACACACACCCTTACACGTGGTCGCGACCTAGGCCAATCAGTTTCTACGAGCGGCCGCACGTGATGTTTTCGTGCTCCGCCCCCGCCTCTTCCGTAACGTAGCAGACTGCTCTCGCACTTGTCCAGCTACCGTTCACTTCACCGTCAATTTATCAAACCTTCGCCGCGCACCTGTGTAACACCTCCCGCCTCCCGTATTCTATTCCTCCCCCCTCCCTCACAATTTCACATTGCTTGTTGGGCGTGGCATACTCACCAAGTTCTCTTGATGCGGGGCCGCTCGACTGCGTGCACCCCTCCAAGCGGCTCGCCACCTCCCCTCGTCTGGACCACGTCTGGACACTCGCCAACCACGGGCGGGATACTTCTCAACCGGCTCCTGAAGGCCAATATCCGGATTGCGCTCTCCGGTCTTCTCGCAGTTCCGCAATGGTCCTGTAGTCCTCAAAAGGGGGCAGCGGCAGAGGGGGCTGTGCCACCGGGCCTCCTCGCAACGGGAGCACTCGGAAAATAAAATAAAATAAAAGCAGATCTTAAACAGATCTCAGCAGTGCCTCCAACTTGTCGGGGGGAAATACTCCCGGGGCCGGCTAGGCCGTCCGCGGACCTCCGGGCAGGGAGGCCCCAACTCCTCCCGCTTATCCCAAAAATGAGTATGAGGCACACGCAAGAAGCAAGGTGATTCTGCTGTTTATTAAACAAACGGCAGGGATGGGTCAAGGATCGTACGCGTCCGTCCTGACACACTCTCTCTCTTCGTTGGGCTCTCAGGCCCTTTTTACCTCGTTATGACGCGCTACTCGCGTCACCTGGGAAAGTTAGCAAAAAACCTATCGCCACTCTGGATTGGTTCCTCGAGTGGTAGGGTTAGTATAGCATACGTATAGAGAACGCTGTTAGTGGTTGAGGGTCAGTCAGGTGGTATACTTGGGTTGTCCCTTCAATTAGATACATGAAAATTGTTACATGAAGACCCCTGAGGATTGGCTAATGTTAATGGCGTCAGTGATAAGTGCCCCATGTTCTGATTGGTCCACTCGCGAGCCCCCCAGTCTGGGACCATCGCTGTTCCCAGCTCGCGGTGCACCTGTCATTTGCAACAATGTATAACTATGGGTATGTGCAGACAATGCGAGGATTTGTTCATATGCTGGAGGGCAGACTACTCCCACTGCCGCAGATGTCCATTGAGTCGCTTAATTGTTGCTGCCTGTGTCTTAAAACGTGGGATCCAGGCGCCTCCTTCCTCCTGGGCCTGGCACCCTGTCAGGTTCGGCTTGGTCACGTGAGGAGAGACCGTGGTTAAGGCAGAATTCTGCACATTTAATATTGCATTTTCCACTGTGTGTCTGGCTTAGTTTGCAGGTGTGACCTTGGCTTCGGCTTGTGGCATGCGAGTTTGCAACATTGTGCCCTTGACTGTCTGTTCTTGCCGGGCTCATTCTGCAGGGTCAGCAATTGTACTCTTGCTCGTTCAATGTTCATGGAGGCTCTTGCTTGCGGCCTACTTGGGCCTGGTGCATAGGTGGGGATGTTTGATGTACGGCGCTTTAGGTTGTGGTATCATATTGCTTTATCCCCAGTATCATGTCTTCGTTATATTTCTCATTGCAATGCATGGGGTAGGAGAAGCGTCAGCAAGCATTTTAGATGAGTTCGTTGTGTGTCTTGCGTTTCTGCATTTTGAAAAAGCTATGTGAAAAATAATAAAGATGCGCGTCAGTGGGTGTGCCCGTCACCTACGTCATAGCACTGAATATGTTCTTCGTGTGGATTGGTGTGGGAGTGTCCAGTGTGCATGTTTGCACGGGTGTGCTGACCGTTGGCTAGGTCGTCATGGCATCTCTAACGATGTGTTCATTTACTGTTGAATGGTTCAGTCGAGTTCATCCATGCCGCAGGTGTCGGCATGAGCAGGGCAGGCTGGTGGGCAGGCTGGTGGGCACATCCGTATGTTCCTGTACCAGGGTATTTGGTCGTCTGGTAGATAGGCAAACTCCTCTCTTGGCGGGTGTCTGGGCCGCGATCCTCTAGGCCAGGGGCGTGAGGGGATTGGTGGGAGCCTTTTGTTCCATTCTCCCACTTCAAAGTAAAGGATGAATGTTTCCACTACGTATAAAGCAGTACTGAACAAAGCAAGGCCTCATTTGAGTGTTGCAGTTAAGTAAAGCAATTGAATTAAACAGAATAAAAGTTCAGCTAAGGAATTCACTGAGCCAAGAAAGCCAAGGTCTTATCAAATTAGAATTGGCTGACATTGTGTACAATTAACGTGAAAGAACAGAAGCTCCTGTTCAGAAAGGTCAAGCAAAAACAAAGACGTCAGAGGACTATTGAAAATAAAATAAAATACACAAAAAGGCTCAATTTCATGGTGTCCAGTCATGTGATAGAAGGAAGTTGGATGAGCGAGATGATCACACCTACTTACGGAAGTCGGCTAGTGCCCATACTCCTTAAAAATTCTCAGAGAACAACACAAACTCAAGGCCAACTTCAAAGCAATAATTGACACTGGACCATTGAGGTGATGATGGATGATATTTTAATTGGTGGGAAGCTGGTGTTAAGACAAGCTCACCTTCACCTGGTTGTTCAGTCTGCGTGCTGATGAACTTTGGTGGAAAAGTACTGACGGGGGTTAGAAGACAACCAACTGTAGGGGACGACATAGTTGGGGGGTCCTATAGTTTGTGTAGCCAATGGGATGTCGTACATTTAGTGACGTTCATAGAGGCCATTTTAAAGGGAGGGCTTAGTTGCCCCACCTGATGTTAAATATCCAATTATTTCTCTCCGTTACTCCATACAGATATAGAACCTATGCTTAGTTATTCACTTAGAACCAATCCCACCTCCCGTTAGGTTTTTGTAGTTTGTCAGGTAGGATGACGTTGGTAATGACACAGGTCAGCACGTCAGTGAAGACCAGTTTTGGTTACAAAAGCCCAGGTTTTTTTATGGAGTAGTTAGAGTCATAGGGACTCATTACGTCCCTGGCGGTAGCCGTGCCCTTATTAATGAAACGGCTGCCGCTGGTAATGATTTTTTACCAGAGCCCAGAAAAGGGCAATAACCGGGTCATGCCGACCGTGGTGGACCCGGTCGTTGCCCTTTCCTGGGCTCTGTTAAAAATGAATCCCCATTCCCATTTGAGCTCCATAGGGCTGAATGGGAATGGGGAGGATGCTAACAATGGGGCCATTAATGACGGGCCCGTTGTTAGCATCCTGGTCTGCTAGTGGGTGCCGCTAAGGACGCCTGGTCTGACCAGGCGTTCCTTTGCGGGTCCCGCTACAGACCTCACAATAGGGTGGCCCGGAATGAACAGGGCCGGTTCCTTACCGGCCCCGTTCATTCCGTGGCCACCTGGGTCGTAATGAGGCCCATAGTATCGAACGGTTGCTGCTGTTCATTGTACTCCCTGTTTTAGATACTTGACATTAAAACTGGTGAACTTTGCCAAACTATTTTGTCATCTGGATTATTAATGTATGAATAAAATCTGCATCCTCATCTATCTCCAGGCTACCGCTACTCATCTTAAAGGGCTGGACGGAGCCTCCAGTTCACTTGGCAGCAGAGATAAGATGGTTAGATAAGATAAACAATCGGCTGTCGACATATGTACTTTAGAGTCTCAGCAATATTGCACGACCCTTGCCATTCGGCTGACAGGACGTGAATTTCCCCGTAGAAGTGGTTGGAATAGGCAACTCCTTGCAAGGGGCGGTTTGACAGGACCCCTATTGTAAGAGAAACCCCTCCCACATCGATGCACAGCAGATCGAAAAGTGGCTCGAAGAGGTGGTAACAAAGGCAGTAAACCCGAGGGTGCGAAGAAGAAAAACATGCGAATGGTGAGTGAATAGACCAAAGAGTGTGGCAAAGAGACGCATGCATAGTAAATGATGGTGAGTAACGGAGGGAGGCGGGATAAAATATAACGAAAGAGTACGAGTGTAATATATATGGGAAACAAGATATTGACTTGAGTGTGGCCGAGCAATATATAAGGAAGAATAGTCGTGAGTGTGGCCACGGTATGAGGATATGCCCTGTTCCCAGACTTTAAAGAGTGCTAGCAGAAGCTTTCATTCAGAGCCCCTTAGCGGGACATATAGAAGACGAGACTGATTAAAGACAGTCTTAAAGGAAGTAGCTTAAGTTCCAGAGGGGCAGATTTAGAGGGTAAAACAAGTCCTAAGAGAGGATTGTGAGTAATACATGTGGCCGGTCAAGTCTGTCTGTTTGTTTTATGTGATAGAAAGGTGTCATGACATCAGAGTTGAAAGAAAAAGTATTTTATAGAAATTTGAAGTTGAGATGCGAAAATTGATTGTTTTAAAATTGAACTTTGATGTTTGTTTTTTAGCAAGATTAAAGTAAAACTTTGTGTTGTGATGGATTGGAGCTTGCGACGATTGGTGCTCGCTCATAGGTGTATTTTGATTGAGACGTAAATTGGAAATTGTACCTAAAGCATAAGCGAGTGGTAGCAAAAGAGAAAAGTGAAGGATAGAAATGGAAAAGGTTACTCCATTAGTGCATCTCTGCAAACAGCTACCGAAGCACGCACTTAAACTTAAACAATACAGTGCAGAGTGGGTTAAGGGGACCGCAGACAAAATGTTTATGCAATGGCCACAAGGGTGGATCATTATCAAGAGCATTTTTGCAGCATATGATGACATATTTGCATGCTGCGTACACAGGAAAAAAGTTAGAAAAGCGTTTAGCGAGTTTAGAACTTTGGAAAATGTATGAACATGAAAAGGAGGAGGAGCCTCCTTTATATTGGATACTCAATGTATGCAAAGAGGGGGGTGAAGAGCCTTCTGCTCCGCCCGTCCCGCCTGAAATAAAAGACGAAACTAAGACTACCGAAGGGTTATACACATTAAGGGAACTTAAAGCAGCGACGGGATATAGCAATCCGTCATATGAGTCACCTACGCAAAGTCGTGACGAGGGCCCAGAGAAAGATACAGAGAAAGATGTAACCTCCAAAGTCCCGAGGGACAAGGAGAGACGCGACAAGAAGAGAATTGATCGAGCAAGTACATCTCTAGATACAAGGAGAGAAATAAAGAGATGGACAGGAGATAAATATAAAACTGATAAGATAGCGCTCTTACAGAACGAATGGTTGGGAGGTCAGATTTTACTTAAACTCGATGGCAAAGGGGAGACCAAGACGAACAAGACAGAAAAGACAAAGCTAGGGAGGAGCGATTGAAAGATGAAGGAGTGAAAAGGAAAGGTAGACAAAGACAAGAACACTTATATCAAGATGAGCAAGCTAAAAAACAGGAGAGTGCAAAAGAGCAGATAAAATGTGACAATAGACAAAGAATAGCCGATGAACAGGAAAGGATAGAAAGAAAAAGAATAGAAGATGATGAACAGGAAAGGATAAGAGAGGAGAGAATACAGAGGTGAAAGGATGAGGAGATAAGAAGGGCCTATGAACGAAGGACTATGAAAAAGAAAGAGGAAGACAGAGTAAGAGAGAAAGCGAGAAAGTGCACAGAAATCGATGACGACATGGAACGCAAAAGAAAACAGAGAGCATGTGATCGTGATTACTTGGAAAGGTAAGTAAGAAATCCCAATCCACAGGTAGCATGGGAAGACAGAGGATTTTTTTCCTGAATCCGAGTCATTACCAGGCATGTCTAGAGTAAATCTAGAGGCTGAGTTTGACTCGCAGAATATTGAGGAAACGATCGATAAAGTATACCACGAAATGCAAGCCCAGAAAGAATCACAATGGAGGGGAAAAAATGATTGTCTCGAGAGCACTCAGTTGTATGACATGGAGGAAGTCTCCTGTAGTGCGAGACATAAGGAGCTGTCTTAAGACAGACTACCATTAAATAGAAATGAGGATGAGAGAAGTTGCACGAGTTGGGCACAAGAAGTCTCAGACAAAGAAAGGGAAACCTTCCCGAGGGAAGAGAGAAGTGATATACGTGATCCAGAGGAATATTCACCTATGGATAAGGGAGTAAGATGGTCAGATTTAAGAGTAACTATGTCTAAGGCACCAGAGTCACTGACACAGTCAGATCAACATAAGGGGCAACCCCACAGTCAGAGGGGGGAGTCCCTGCCATATTTAAGCAGGCTAAGATCATTGCCAGGTAGACAGCGATGTGGGAATATTACCCCAGCGGTAGATAGACAAATGATGAGCGATGAGAATGAGTTTGGACCGCCACAGTTTCCCTTGTTAGAAAAGGGAGGGGCCAGGCTGCAGTATGTACCGTGGCCCCAGATGGACAGGGATAATTTAACATGTAAACTCCTGAGTTTAACTTCCAGCGCTAGAAAATGGATACATGAAGTAGAAAAAATGATGGGAGGGAATACATTAGTTATAGGGAATATTAAAGGTCTTCTAATAGCCATACTTGGTGAGAGAGCTGAGGACGCATGGACACGGGCAGATTACCCTGGTGTGACTACAGTCAACACCGTGCACGATGGAGCGTTGTTAAACTATTTTAGAGCAGCAATTTGGAAAGCGCTTTGAGTGCTATATCGGACATGTCCAATATGGGAGCTATAATGACTAGAAAGATGAAAGAGGGAGAGGATCCATTACTTTACATTCAAAGTTTTCAAGATGCCTGGATTCTCAAGACTCGCAAGGCTTGGGGGAAATCTATACCTGTATTTTATCATGTATTTTGCCAAGGGCTGCCAGAGCAAGTACAGAAGCAGCTCAAGAAATTAGTTGGTACAGAAGCCAAACCATGGTTGGAAATTCAGTTGACCATTGCACATTATTGCAGACTCCTGCAGGAAAAGAATCGCAAAAAGGACGATATGAGAAAAGGTGAGGTAGCAAAATTGGTTCAGAAAAAACTGTCCAAGTACGCCATTGAAGGGGCAAGATTAACTAGCGTTGGCAGATCAAATTCGCAGCAGGCAGTGAGCATGCCACAGATAAATAACCAAAGACAGTTTGATCAGAATGGATATGCTTCACGAGGAAGGGGCTATCAAGGAAGAGGTTGGTAAGGGAATTGGCAGAATAATCAGGGAGGTTTTCAGAATATGCAAAACGGTAATCAGAATATGTAATATGGGCAGTGTAGAGGAGGTCCCAGGTACAGGCCGCACTCCATCCGTCCCTAGTGAAGTACCAGGAACGTTCATCCCAAAATATGTGACGTATGATGAGCAAATAAACCAGCAGAGAGCTGCAGTGGGGCTCTGTCCAGTACCTATCAGAAGAACAGCACCTATTGAAGTACTGATACCAAGGAAACCATGGACAGTAAGGTACCCATTGAGAAAGCCATATCCAAAAATAAAATGAAATGCAGATCGTCTGAGTACAGTCCCTGAAGAAACCAAAAAGGTCTTAATGGAAGACGAATGGTGACGTCGCAAGAACCTGGACTGACTCACATATAGAAGATGTAGTAACGACTTGAGAATGATAAAAAGAGACAAAACACAATGAACAAAGGATATCGTGAGCCTAAAGTGAAAGGATGATGTCAAATGTAAGAAGGTTAAGCCATGAGCATGGTGAAGATATTCAACCAGTTTACACGTGTACATATGCTTGGAACCGCGAAAAGGCTGAGAAAATCATGCAGCTTGCTATGCTTAGTAGGATAGTGCGGCAAGCGCCACCTATGCATATCTACCTCAAAGAAATACGTTTTATAAGGATACTTCCACTTTGCACAAGAAGCAGAATTAACCAAGACTACTAAAGGCCACACGAGAAAAGTTTGATATTTAGCGAAATCGAGAATAGAGCAGCAAAAACAAAACTCAGCAGAGGCAAATCGTGTCCAGAGAACCAAGGTCGTATCTGTCAAGATGAAAGAACAGTAGCTACAATTATTTGAAGCAAAGAACAGAATATACTCCTCTGAAAGTTCGAGATAAGAAGCCGAAGGCAGGTGGTGAGTAAAATGAAAATCAAATACAGTAATTGTTCCAGAAGAGGCAAATTCACGGTGTCTGAATCACTTGACCAGCAAAGCGAGCAGAAGTAAGACCCCCACACTTACGCATGGCAGTGAGCCAGGAGAAGATATCAGAACTTTCTACACAGAAGATGTAGTCTCGAGGCCAACCAAAGTGGAATAATTGACACATGGCCACTAAAGTGATGATTGATTGTAATAACCATATTTGGAGGAAGGCCGGGGAACTAAAGGGCACCCTGCACCTGGCCGACCATTCTGCATTCTGCTAAGCAAAGTGACAAAGTATGAGTGGGGTTGGTGCCAAACCAATCACAGTGGACCAAGTAATCTAGGGTCCTATAGTTAGTAGAACCAATGGGACGTCGTACTTTTAGTGACGTCTACAGTAGCCAGTTTTGAAGATAGGGATTAGATGCCACACCTGACAGTGTTTACCCAATCCCCTTACTCCCTTATCATATACAGATATAGTATCTATAGTAAAGTTAACTTTTCCAAAAAAATAGAATTGTATGCCAACTTTTAAGCGTTAAACATCAGTGATGATGAGTTTTAAGTATAAATGATGTGGTTTTTATGAAGTTCGTTGGAGTTGTGAAGAGAGAAGAAAGATCGCACATCCGCTGATATTCATGAGACTCCCCGTTTTTTGTACTTGTCATTAAACAGACTCCCTTTGCCAAACCGTCGAGTTGTCATTATTGATTTGGTGTTGGAGTATTAATCTGCACCCCCCGATCCATCTCATGGGTGCTGCTATCTTGTCTAAAAGTGCTTCTGAGCAAACCCTGACTCTATGGGCCGGTTGGGGATCTCAAAGCACACTTGGTAGCAGAGATTGGATGGTTATCGATTATCGAATAACTAAGACACCCATTGACCATCGATATAAAGTAACTCTAGGTCCTCTGCAATATCACAAGTCCTTTGCCATCAGGCTGAGTAGACTCTCCGTAGACAGAGGTTAGAGTAAAAAATAGAATCTGCAGACTGAGGTCTGAAGGCACCTGTTTTCCCCAAATAACCCCTTCCCACTCCTAGAGGCAGCTAAGCGGGTGAACGGCCGGAGAATGTGTTGACGAAGGCAGTGATCCCGAGCATCCAGAAAGGAAACATGCGAACAGTGAGTGAAAAAGACTAAATGCTTTGGCAAAAGTATATACCCTAGAACAAGTGGGCGAAAAGGTAACGGAGGGAGGCAGGAACACAAAATATAGTCAGAAGTGGAGTAGGATGTATATATATATTATCTATATGAGGGGAAGGAAATAGTGACTCAGAGCGTGACTAAAGAAGTAAAGGAGGATACCGGGGAGGACATCCGAGAAGAGAGAGGGTACAGGGGGAGACACCCGAGAAGGGAGAGGATTCGCCTTATTCCTACGCTTTAAATTAGTGGCTAGAAGAAACTTGCATCCAGAGTCCTGAATGAAGAGGAACAAATCGGTCACAACAGCGATTAAAGATGCCTGTGAAAGGGATGAGTTTTAACTCCATGTCGGGGTAAAATATTAGAGGCAGAGGTCTATGTAGCCAGCTGCAGTTTGTCTAGTCTGTTAACGTCTGTCTTATGTGTTATTTGATGTGACCTCATAGGACAAATGTTTTCCTTCGACGAACTAGCATAAAAACTGCGCAATTGGATACTTGGAATGCTGTAGTATGTAACCCAATGTTTATTGAGTTAAATAGAAGATATAACATTTTGTGGAAAAACGGGATTGGAGCTTGCGACGATTGGTGCTCGCTCATATTGTTGGAATT
The DNA here is from genome assembly GCF_040938575.1 of Ambystoma mexicanum. Classification (NCBI taxonomy): domain Eukaryota; kingdom Metazoa; phylum Chordata; class Amphibia; order Caudata; family Ambystomatidae; genus Ambystoma; species Ambystoma mexicanum. Next base: position 70,750,738 of record NC_090938.1, read on the forward strand.
GCCTAAATAACGAAAGATCTAACAAGTGTTGAATAAAGAGAAGGTGAACCGGATTAAGCATGGAAGACATAACTCCATTAGTACACCTGTGCAAACACTTGCCAAAACATGCACCTAAGCCAAAAAAGTACACTGCAGAATGGGCTAAAGGAACCACAAATAAAATGTGTATGCCATGGCGACAGGGTGGATCGTTATCTAAAGTAGTTCTACAACACATGACAACATACTTGCACGTCACATACACGGGCAAAAAGTTAGACAAACCCCTAGCTAGCCTCAAGTTGTGGAAAATTTACCAACAGGATAAAGAGGAGGAACCGCCATTAGAATGGATACTTAACGTATGCACAGAGGGGATGAGACGCCCTCAGCTCCACCCACCCCATCTGAAACGAAAATGGAAAACAGTAAGGATGAAGGGTTATAACCGTTAAGAGAACTTAAAGCTGCCACAGGGTATAACAACCCAGCATATAAGTCACCTACACAAAGTAGTGACAAAAATCCAGACAAAGATAAAGATGGAGATATCACCTCCAAAGTCCTGAGGGACAAAGAGAGGCACAAGAACGAGAGAAAAGATCAGATACAAGCAAGTACATCTCTCGATGCAGAGAGAGAAAGCAAAAGATGGAAAGGAAGCGAGGATAGAACTGATGAGATAGCATTTGCACAGAACGAATGGATAGGAAGGCAGATTCTATTGAAACTTGACGGCAAAGGCATTGATGATGCGAAACAAAAAGAGAAGTTAGACGATGTACAGAGAAAAGAGAAGGAAAATGAAAAAGGTTAGAGAGATGAAAGAAAAAGGAAAAAAGATAGGCAGAGACAAGAACAGTTATATCACGAAGAGCAAGAAAGGCAACACGATCGTAAACAGAAAGCAGCAATTGAGCAAGACAGACAGGAGCAGCGAAGGAGAAAGGAAAAACAAAGGATACGAGAGAAAAGAATAAAGAGATGAAGGGAAGAGGGAATCTGAAGGGCAAATGAACGTAGAGACGCAAAGAAAGAGGAAGAAGATAGGGTCAGAGAAAAAGCGAGGAAGCGCCGAGAATTTGATGACGATGTAGAACATAAGCAATGACAGAGAACACGCGATCTTGAGCATCTGGAGAGGGAGGGAGGGAGATGAGTCAGTAGTAGATTGGGAAGATATAGAAGAACTCTTTCCTGAGTACGATTCAGTACCAGGCACGTTTAGGATGAATATCGAGGATGACTTCGACACCAGAAGCATTGGAGAGATGATGAACAGAATATATGATGAAATGGGGCTAGAACAAGTACCGCACGGGAGGGGGAAGATGAGCGCCTGGCGAGCACTCAGCTTTACGACACTGAGGACGTCTCCCGAAGTAGTGGAAATAGGGAACTGTCCCTAGATAGATTGGAAATAAGTAGGAACAAAGATGATGCAAGAAGTTGCACGAGTTGGGCGCAGACAATTTCTGATGCTGAAAGAGAGTAGCATGAAGAAAAGGAGAAAGAAAGAAGGAGTGGAAAACGAGTCTCAGGAGGAAAAGGGATAAGATAGTCAGAGTCTAGGGTGTCTGCACCAAGGGCATCATAAACAGCCACACAGTCAGACCAACACGAGGAGTATCTTATGGTCAGAGGGGGGTATCTCCACTACCCTATATGAACTGACTATGGTCATGGCCCGGTAGGTGGCAATGCAGGAATATTACTCCTGCAGTAGACAGGAGTACAATGAGAGAGGAGAGAGAGAGCTATGCCTCCCAATTTTGGCTGCTCAAGAAAGGTGGAGCAAGACCACAGTATATTCCATGGCCACACATGGATCGGGAAAACCTGAAAAATAAGCTTCCAATGTTGACATTGGTAGCCGGAAAATGGATACACGAGCTAGAGAAAATGACCAGAGGGAACACGTTAGCTATAGTGGATATTAAAGATCTCTTAATCGCCATACTTGGTGATAGAGCAGACGATGTGTGGACACGGGAAGGTTACCCTGGTGTGACCACAGTTAATACCACTCATGACCGAGCGCCGTTTAACAACTGCAGAGCTGCAGTATGGAAAGCATTACGAGTTCTATATCCAGACACTTCCGTCACGGGAGCTATAATGACACAAACGAAGGAGTCGGAAGCCCCATTGCTTTACATCCAGAATTTCCAAGATGCCTGGGTACTCGAGACACGGGAATCTTGGGGGAGATCTATACCCATGTTCTACCATATATTATGCCAAGGGTTACCAGATCCGGTACAGAAACAGCTCAAGAAATTGGTAGGAATCGAGGCCAAACCGTGGTCTGAAATTCAGTTGACCATCGGGCACTATTGCAGGCTACTGCACGAAAAGAATCGCAAAAAAGAAGCTGCGCGAAAAGGTGAAGAGGCAAAATTAGTGCAGAAAAAATTGTCAAAATACGCCCTTGAAGGGGCAATCATAACTAGCGCAGGTGGATCGAGCATGCAACAAGTTAATAATCCACAGCAGAATAATCAGGGCAATACAGGGTTTTACCCCAGGGGAAGAGGATTTAGAGGAAGAGGATGGCAGAGTAATAAGAGAGGTTTCCAGAATAATCAAGGAGGCTTTCAAAACATGCAAAATGGCAATGAAGATATGTCAAAAGGGCAGATAATTGGGTCACCGCCAGTATGTTGGTTGTGTGGATGACAGGGCATTTAGCATGCACATGCAGAAACCAAGACATGATGCAGAATGGCCAAGGAACAGGAGCAGGCATGGTAAATCCATCTGTGTTTTTACAGCAGGGAGGAAATGGAGTTGCACAGAATCACACAGTACAACAACAAATGCCAGGAGCACAGCAAGGGTTGCAACCTCGGAATTCGGTGAATGTTCCACAGGGACAGTCTCAACAGTCACCGATGCAACTGTCGCAGACAATAAGTACAGGACAGGCCATGAACCCGGGAATGAGGAATAACACTGGTGATGAGGGAAGTCCATTCACACAGGGTGGGACAAAATTATATACGGACTAGGACAGCTCACCCTGATGTGTTCTATCCTATCAGTGACACCAGACCCTCACTAGTAACCAAGGGTGGATGTAGTTATAGATGATAAATAATATTCCTTCCTAGTTGACACGGGTGTAACACGTTTGTGTATACTTGAAGGCAATTTTTCAATGTCCGGTGATGCCTTAAATACTCAGAGTTTCACAGGAGCTACAAGTCGTGTTCCTTTTACAACCGCACTTCCAATCTCTATAGGAGAATGTGATATGAATGTACCGCTGTTATATTCACGACAAACACCAGTAAACATCTTGGGTCGAGACCTAATGACGAAACTAAACATGACAATTTCATTCACGGAGGATGGCATAGTATGTTGAACTCCGGGAATGCACTATTTGAACGTATGCGAAATGATTAGAGCATACACAGGGCACACAGCTATGAGGGCTATGCCATTAGAGCCATAAGCATTTGCATATGGAATACACGTGTTAATGGCAGGGCTGCCAGGTCTTGCTGAGAAAACTGTGAGGACTCCTGATGAATTTCTGTTCAGGCCAAGAATACCTATTCACGAAGAAATGGGACAAGTATTTTATTTAATGATACACACAGCCGCGATAGGAGGGGAAATGGCTCTGATCGATGGTTGTGATGATGAAGGCCGACAATGTTGCACAGTAATCGCCATTGAAGGGTACAGATTGTCTGACATTACTGATGACGATCTGTTTGATGAGCAAGCAGACGGGGGAGAAACAGCAGTTGAGGTGAACCTCACCTTTTGGGTGAAAATGATCAAAAGAGAGGTGCCTTAGTGAATGATGTTAGCAGTGAACCGTCCTGAATATTTCGAGGATGACATGGCCCAGGTGCCTGTCTCAGTGTGGACCACAAGCCCCTATGATGTAGGATTATTGAAAGGAGACAGAGAGGTGAAAATTAAACTGAAGCCAAGAGCAATTCTACCAAAAGCACGGCAATACCCCATGTCCAGGGAGGCCGATGAAGGAATCTTTAAGACAATTTCTGCCATGATGGATCAGGGCATTTTAGTGACGTCAGAGTCACCATGTAATACATCAGTGTACCCCGTGATAAAAAGTAAGGGGGGGTCTTGGAGGCTAGTGCAAGATTTGAGGCCGATAAATGTTATTGTGGAGTCCGAGTTCCCTTTAGTCCCTAACCCGGCTACAATCTTAAGTAATATATCTATTGAGGCGAAATATTTCACAGTGATTGACTTGAAAAATGCTTTTTTCTCAATCCCATTGCACAAAGACTCACAAGATCTGACATCATTTACGTTCAGACAAATGAATCTGCAGGTGGACCTGAGCAATATTGAATTGGAAAGTGTTGTCTTACGATATGTGGATGACATCTTAATTTGCAGCAGGAGAGAGGAGAAATGCAGCCACGATTCTGTCAGCTATTGACTATATTGGCTGAGAAAGGATATAAGGTGGATAAGGAGAAGTTACAATATTGTCAACAAGAAGTGCTATACATAGGTCAGTTGATCGCACATGAGGGGAAAAGAGTAACCCCAAAAAGGGCTGAAGCCATACTGAACACAGCCAAGTCACACACGACAAAGCAGATGCAGAGCTTCTTAGGCCTTCTTAGGCCTTTGCAATTATGTCAGGGCATGGGTCTTCGACCACAGCTCATACACCAAGCCTTTGCTTCAGGCCCTAAGGAAGGCACAAAAGAAAAGATAGAATGGTCTGAGACCATGGAGGAATGATTTGCTGAACTCAAAAGAGCCATTTGCACGGCACCAGTTTTAGGGATTCCCAATTATGCAGAGGAATTCTACCTGTTCTCACACACGAATGGCAGCGTTATGATGGCAATACTCACACAGAGAACCACACTGGGGTACAAGCCCCTGCCATATTATAATGGAAATTTGGGCCCAGTGATGAGGGGCCATTTCCTGTGCGAAGTTTAGCTACCGCAGCGTTCGCCATCGAAAAGGCTACTACCATTGTAACGCGATGCTCAATGACATTGTATGTCGAGCACTCGCTATTTGCTATTCTAGAGAAACCGAAGGGCACACTGACATCTCAGAGAGCTTCTGCTTATGAAGTGATCATAATCGAATCCATCGATTAAGATAGTCTGATGCAAGATATTGAACCCAACTATGTTTATAGCAGAGCCAGTCACTGAAGGAGAGCCAATCCATGAATGTGCAAATTATGAAGAATTCTATGATGAAATTCCCAGAGTAAAGGAAAATTCATTGGCAGAAGGAGAAATTGTCTTCATTGACGTTTCTTCGAAAATTGATCAAAACGATGGGCAAAGATGTACAGGCGTTGCTGTAATGAAGCACACAGCAAATGGAGAATTTTGAGTGCTTCTTAGTGCAGGAATACCATCTCACTATTCAGCACAGGCTGCAGAATTATTGACATTGATACTTGCGATTTAGAATCACGTAAACCAGGAAGTGACTGTGAACAGTGACTCCGCCTATGTGACATCTACAATGCATGCAGGCTTAGTGCAATGGAAAAGGAGGGGCTACCTCCGAGCAGATGGCACTCCAATGCAGCACGCAGCCCTATTGGATAGACTGATTAAGGCACTACAGCTCCCAGTGGGCATACAGGTCATGAAATGCGCCACCCACACGAAGGGGACAGATTCTATCTCGTGTGAAACCAAGCAGCAGACACAGAAGCCAAGTGTATGGCATCCAAGAGTGAAACAATCATGGATGTGGAAGTCGCTAACATAAATGAGAAAATTATTGTCGCACGGAGTGAACCTGAAAGCTACAATAATATGGGACAAACACAGTTAATGGAACTCCAAGGGGAGGCACCACAGGAGGAGAAGAACTTATGGAAGCGGCAAGGTTGTTCTCAAAACCCCTCTGAAAGCTTGAGGTGACAAGACAGCACTGGTGAATCAGTAATGCCTATATCCCTGTTAAAAATAGCGCTGGAGCAGTTACACTATCCAGCACACATGACAAAGGAGAATCTAGCGGCAACACTTGCTGAAGACTGGTTCATACCAAACGTAGCAGAGTATGTTGCATTTTCTCTGGTGAACTGCATAATTTTCCAACAGTTCACAGCTGGGCAAATTCTAAAGGTAATTGGAGGAGTAATCTCAAAGCCCAATGGACCTTTTCAGCACTTGCATGTTGATTATGTCGATATGATTCAAGTATGTAATGGGTACAGGTATCTAATTGTTGTGTATCCATTCTCTATATGGATAGAAGCAGGTCCATGTCCACACCCAGACTCTACCTGTGCGTCCAAATTTCTAGTGAGAGAGGTATTTCCCAGGTGGGGGGTATGTGAAGTCATGAGATCAGATAATGGGACTCACTTTGTAAATGAAGTTTTTGAACAGATCAGCTTGTTGCTTGGTATAAAGCCCAAGTTCTCGTCCGCATATCATCTGCAAGGTAACGGTATATGTGAGAAGCTCAACGGCTTATTAAAGGAGAGGATAGCCAAGTTGAAGCTTACTCTAAGAAAGGGATGGTTACACTGCCTTCCTTTAGCACTGTATGCACTCAGAAACCAGCCTGGTTCTGACCACCATCTTACACCGCACGCAATTGTCACATGAAGAAGAATGCGCACTCCCCTGACACCCCGAGACAGAGCTAAATGTGATGCCCAGTCGCTGGAGAAATCCTAGGGGCTGAAATGCAAGATTACTTGAATTACATGACATCCTACCTTACTGTAATTTCACACCAGCTGCAGCGACGATGAAAAGGGTGCAGGGCAGCAGGAACACAGAAGGAGATACTACTGCTGACACAGCTCAAGGATTACGTGTACCATCCATCTTCCCTGCAGATACCGTCCTGGTAAAAAACCACACGAGGAAAAAGTGGGATGAGCCAAAGTTTAACGGTCCCTTTACAGTGGAAGACTGCAATCCCTCTGCAGTAAAACTACAAGGAAGAAGAGCTTGGATCTTTTTGGGTGACATTAAGCCATCAGAGGAGGCTCCCTGCTTGCACCCCACCGCAAAGAGATTACAGACGATGGGGAAGAACCACAGCACGTGCAGACACGATCCATGATGAGGAAGAAGGACGCATGAGTAGCAGCAGAGCAAAGACAAAGAACTTTTGTGCAGAAATTGTAGCTTCATTTTGGACATTCCTCTGAGCAAAGAAAGAGGATAAGGACATAAAAACGGACACTCTGTGCATCCTAGTTGCAGGGAGAAGAAGTAAAGTACACGTGGAAGCCACAACGTAGTCTGATTGACTTTGAACTTTGGACTGACTGAGGCACACTGAAGCCTTGATTGAGAAAAAAGTATGCCAAATTTTGAGTGAGGACACATAAATTGGAAGAAAATACAGTATCCAGATTCCTTCCACACAGAGACTTTGTTCGGACTTACTCAGGGTATCCCACAGTAGTGACATCACTAAAGACATTTTGAGATATTTCGAGCTAGTGTTAAGATCATACCCGTCATTGGTGGGGAGGCTCACCAGTGTCACTGACTTTCTCCAAGATCCTGAAAACGAAAAGACTATAAGGAGGTTACTTACTGTAATTGCCGAACAGTTCCTCCTACTTCCGGAATACAGCGAGGAGAAACCAAATATCCCAAGTGCAGGAAGAAGCGAATAGGCTTGTTAATGTACTGTTCTTTCGCCTATTTGAACACTGTCCAGATCTGCCGGAAGAACTACAGACGTATTGACATTTCTTCGAGATCCAGCAAATAGAGAACGTCTAAGAATAATCCTAAATGGAATTGTTATGCAAGTAGCTCTTCATGCACACCAAAATTGCAGAAACTGTTCACCGTAAGTGAAAGCCAAACAGTCCCAAACTGCAGCAAATGTCCCTGTCACTAGAAGACAGCAGATTGGCGAGTAATGTTTTCTTTTGCCTAATAGAGGATTTTCCATAGCTTGTGGGGAGACCTGTCGATGTTCACGTCCTCACATACATATGAGACCCAGAAAATTCCGCACAGATGGGCATGCTCTTGCATGGTATTGTGATGCAAATCCAACTTTCTAACCATCAGCAGAACTATTTGAGAAGATTTTAAACTTTCTGCTGAGGGACTGGTCGAGGGAGTAACACCAGAGATTTCATTTTTATTTTTATACTGACCAGGACACAGCATGTCTTCGGGAATGAAGCAGATCAGAGGCATAGATTGATATATTTTGAACATGCACAGTAAATTTTACATAGAAAAAGAAACTGCATGCAGAAACAAGAGACAAACCATTTATCAGGCAAAGAGAGACAATTGTTTTAATACCTGCAACTCAGAAACAGAACCAGCAGAATCCAGAAATAATATTGATTAGAAAGTATATTAAAAGTTAGTGTCTCTCAACAGATGATCGAGATGGGGATCCAGCAATCTCATCCTCTCCCAGGTGGAAAGACGTCCGTACGCTTCTGGAAGTAAATGCTGCAGATGGACCTACAGGGGAATAATGTATTTATGTATCATATTCATCATTATTTTGTTGTCGCTGACGATCAGAACTGCAGTTTTTATTGGTGTAAAAAGCATTCCAAGGCCAATGCACCCACCTAATGGTGCACACATGAAACCAACAAAGGCACCCAGACCTTACAATCTGATGGTGGAGTGAGTGAACTTGAAATGGATGTGATTAGCAATGACACACATATACGTATGGTCACCAGCAAAGTGACAAGCCAGAGACAGGTTCAGCAGAGTGTAAATGTAAAAAGGTTGCTGAAAATCAAACACACTTAAACATTGAATGCACACACGCCAGGCCTAGTGTCAATAACTTCAGAACCACAATCCAAAACATGGAAGAAGAAGAGACTGCCTACTATGAGAGGTTCCACTACAAGTGAAGTGAAAAGACAAATGGGAAAAGCTGAACTGCTGAAGAGACGTAACAAGCTGGAGAATAAACAGAGACAGCATTGACAAGCACATATGTTCCATTGAAGGGAACAAGTGCAAGTTCTACAATACAGCCATATACTAGCCCATTGACAGAGTGGATATGGACACTATTGACCAAAAGAGAAAGAATGCAAGAGGAGTTGGAGAAGAAACCAACCGAAATAACATTAATGAACACCCCTAATGCGACACTGATGGAGGAGAAAATGAGCTAAAGAGAAATCTCACAAGCACAGCTTGTCGGAATAGAAAGTATATCGTGCCTCCTATTGTAATAAATATATTAATATTGGCCTACGCCAAGCTGCTCGAAAGTCACTTGCGAGATCTGTGTTACAAGGTCCTGACCTTTAATCTATGTAGGCCGCCATTTTAGGTCAAACTGCCATTTTAGGATTTGTTGTGGAAAAGTCACCCTGTGAGCTAAAATGGTGGACGATGTCATTGCAAAATACAACATGGCCATCTTGACCTCTGTACATAGCTAATGTGTAATCTGCCTGCAGGCCACTTGTTGAGGTCATAAACTGAGACCTCATCCTTCGTTGACCTATGTGTAAAAGGATCACTCACGCGATGAAACTAATCCACAAGCATATACTGAAGATAATGTGTTTGCATACTGAACGAAGAACATCTGTCTTAATACATTGTATTTATGTTTAAGAAGGCCTGCATGCGAAACTTTAGAATACACAGTTAAATGCATACGCTTGTTGTTACACGTATTAAAGACAAACCAGTTAAATGCGGTTATTTGAGACTCGGCACGAACCCTAGAATTGGTGATGTATAAAGTAGAATATTAACCCAAAGTGGGGCTGGACATAGTGCCCACAAAATGTATAAAAGGCGAATACATTCTAATGTACACTCTCTCACTGAACACACTGAACCACGCTGGAGTTCGTTGTGTTGTACTGAGGGCCGATAGCTATCTGACTTTGCACTGTTTTTGTAATTGAATTCAGTAGAGAATAAAGTACTTTGTATGTTCCTTTGTAACCCTTGTTCGGTGTATTTCCTTTTGGAGTACTCAGCCACGATATTTTATTTCTGTTTTCACAGTTGGCGCCCGAATAGGGACCCTCAAGATTGACACCGGATTGTTGAAGGTTGACACATGCTATCGGACCGGGATCGGACGGTGTAACAAAAAGAAAGGGGCCCCTGGATGAGTCGCGACACCTCAGCAGCGCTGCACGACCCAATCCCTGGAGGATTAGCCTGTGGTCTGAAACGGCATCTTGACGAGGGTCCACTTATCGAGGCGGGCAGATTTGTCGAAATCAACATACACAAGGTAAGATTAGTTAGGTAAGATTCTTAGAAGTACCGATCGGTCCTCCTTAGGTTTGGTCAGGTGAGTCGTGACCCGATTCTTAATTCAACCCTGACAATTTGAATTTTGGCGCATTGTATCTGCAGACACAATTATTGACCAGGTAACACCAAGAATTTGAGATATGCCTGGGAAATTGTCTACCTGCTTTAGGGCATTATTCCGCAGTGATAGACAATCATTGGAATTTAGCCATCCCGCACCACAGATGGGGTTGCCGGCATGTACTATGTACTGTAAGCATGGCATTGGAAGTATAGTATTTAATTATATTTGGCACAGACAAAGCAGACATGTCTCCGAGCTTCAGTGGCCAATCAATGGTAGTTTTGAGATCCCTCGCATTGAATATTTGGAGTCAGTCTTGTTAAAGAAAAAGGCTAGACCTGCAGCATTTGATGTTTTGCAGAATTGGAAAAAAGAAGCGTTACAACAGCTTAAGAGTAGAGAGAAACATGTGTGCCGTCATAAAACGAATGCCGAAAAAGCGTTGTTATATGACCAGGATAAACAGTCTGAGTCGGCTAAAAATATGGAAAGGGCTTTTTCACTTGGTATTCAGAAAATCTGTCCTTCCAAAGACCTTCATGTTTCTGATGAGTTTATTGATAAAATATTAAATGAACGAAGGCCTGTGCCTCTGCGCCACCTCCGTATGCTCCTCTTCCCGCTGCTGTACCTCTTCCTGCTGTTATTCCTGCTCTTCCTACTCAACCTGCTGTTCCTACTCCTCTGATTTTTGTCCCTCCACCTGCTCCTCTGCCTCTTTTTATCACACCAGTTATAGCACCTCCATCGAATTTGCCTGCTCCCTCTCTTCCAAGTGGTTCTGGGCCACTTGTAATCGACCGAGGTGCAGGGTCAAAGGTTGTCACTCGCAGTACTGTACCACCGGAGAAGAAACGTGAGTTAATTGCATGGGCTAAGCATTGTATGGAGAAGGATGATCAAGCGAGCGTTTTTTCTACACTTTTTCATACGGATAATTTTCCTGAGAAAAATGTTTTTATTGAAGGTTTAGGGATTCAGTTATGTATAATGTGGGGAAGATTAAATAATGCGGATGTTCCGCAAGGGTTAAGGGACCTAAATACTTTAGCACTTTCCAGAGACACTGTGGAGAAGGTAAATGAGCATGTTGAGAGGTTATTTGAGTATAGGAAGGAGTTAGATACAGAATGAAGATGATGAAGAGGGAAATATGTATGTACAGAAACAGTTCCTTCCGTGTCGTAAACTAATATCGGAGGAAATGCAAATTTGTAAGAAAGATGCGATTAGATGGATTTCAGACATATCGATAACTCCAATTGAGGTGTATGACACATATAGTCAATATACGTTGGAAATGCAGAGGAAAGTGATACAGGTAATGGTAGAGTACCTGCAGGATGAATGTGTAAAAAGGAAGATTAGATGTCCCACAGAGTTATTGAACATTTATAAGAAAGCTTTTTCACTTGACACTTCTTTGACTGCTTTAGCGCTCGACTTGGCTCTGTTGCTTAGCAAGCGTTCGGAGTTGCCTACATCTCAGTTGCCTATGAGAGAGGTTCCTCCGACATTTGTCCCGAAGGTTGAGGTTGCAGCCGATGCTGTAAATAATATATTCGCTGTGAACATTCATGCACATTATGTATCACAGTTTGTTCACGTCCCGTTTTCACGACAGGAAGTGAACACCATTAGACAGTCTATTCCTGATATTAGGAAAAATCTGACAGGATTTTATAAAGAGATGGAATCTGTTTTGCAATCCTCATTGTTCACCTTAGGTGACATTGATGTGTTGTTTCCTGTACTCTTGCCCGTAGATTTATGGAAACAAGTTGAACTATTGACGATGTATCCGGGTTGGGGGATACATGGGCGAATATAACTAGACTAACTAGACTAAATATAACTAGACTCGATGGGGAAAGGCCAGCTGGCGAAAGACCACAACAGGTGATATTAACTCTGCCTGATAGAATCATTGCTAAATTAAAAACCATAATTCCCGAAAAAAGAATTATTTGGGACACATTTACGGCCTGTGTCCAAGGAAAATCTGAAGGTGCTACTGAGTTCTTTAATCAGTTCGAACAGATATTCTCGGATTTCAGTGGACAAGACTTAGGCACAGAGTCTGGAAAAAGATTATTTGTGGACAAATTTGTACATGGATTACTGCCTGACAACCAATCACAGATTATGTCTACTGAGAGCGCTTGGCAGGCGAAATCGCAATCAGAAGTACTGAACATGGCTCAGTAATATGAGAACCGTGTCAATAATGAAAAGGATAGGATTGAAAAATGGAAAGGTGATTTAAAAACTAAGGTGCTATTGCAGCAAATTGTTAGGGGCCCCATAGGGGGTAACTCTCAGGTTAGAGGTCAGTATGTCCCACAGGGGAATTTGCCCTTGGGACCTGTGAATATTAATCAATGTGCTTATTGTCGTCGGGAGGGTCATTGGCGAGCACATTTGCCCCGTCCTTCAACAAAGGTCAAATAATACATTTGGTAGTATGGGTAGGCGATCCAGAGGTCGCCCGGGCATAGGGGGCCCTGGTAAAGGTCAGTTTTCACAGGACCCTCAACAACCTTTTTCGCAGGACAATCAGACTCCGAGTGCGGACACTAGGAATATATTTGATCATCCTTCCGCTGCATATTTATCTGAAGAGCTTCCTTTTGATAATATTCTGTTTCGTTAGGATTGCCCTAAGCAGGGCTTGGAACCTACACCTATTCCGGTCAATCAGAAAGGTCCCTACGTTGAAATGATGGTGGGAAATAGGAAACATCAGTTTTTGATAGACATTGGAGCACAGAAGTGTTCCATTGATCGTTCACGGGTTCCAAACGTTCCACTGTCAGGGCAAACCAATGTTTCTGTAGGGTTTTCCGGTACACTAGTTGTTTGTCCAGTTTCTATGCCGGTACATATTTCTTTGGGTCCCTTTACGGACCAGTGTCCTTGTTACTTACCGGACGGGAAGAATACCAAATCGGTGGCCGGAAGACACAGGACTGAACTATTGATTGAAGAGCTAGGTCGGGGCCTCCAACCTAGCCTCCTCTCTGTGAGGGCACAAGACCTTTTTAACGATATGACCCTCTGCTGGGTAGGACCAGGCAGAGGGACTGATCGCTCAAAAGGGCGGGGAGGACACGCCGCCAAGAACCCAGCTGTAAAGGAAAAACAAGAGGTGAGCAATTGGAAATTTAAGAAAGATCCCTTTCCCTCGATACTTCTTTCTAGTAGTACCTGAGCTATGCCCTCCCCTTGTTTCAATGCAACGGGAACCACCTACAAGTAAGAGAGGAGAATGTAACCTATCCTGACTATAGTGGTCGATTAGCTAAGGAATATAGATAATCATACAACAGAAAACCCTTACCACTGATGTGCTGTTGAGTCTGTGTTGTCCCAAAGAGTTCATAAAACGGAAGTGCAAAAAAAAAATGGGTAGGTTAGTTAGGGAACTGAACCCGGGCGGAACGAGGGCCGCACTAGAGTCGGGTAGGTGCACTATCCGCAAAGCGTCCCTGTGCACTACTGAAGAATGTCCAATGGAAGTCTGATTGTGGAGAGGATGGTAACAGCAACAATAAGGGACACAATTGAGTTGGAGTATTGCAGGTGATATAGTTCAGCGGCAAGGTACAATGAGTACAGGAAATATGCTTGTTAGCAAGTGGTGAAAAGAAGAGTCTTACCGATGCCGTGATCACAAGGTTCCAAAAAGCGTCAGGCAAAAGCAGTCCGTGAAGGAGGAAACAGGTCTGGTACACGGGTAAGTAGTTTTCCAAAAAGCGTCAGGCAAAAGCAGTCCGTGAAGGAGGAAACAGGTCTGGTACAAGGGTAAGTAGTTATCCAAAAAGCGGCAGGCAAAAGCAGTCCGTGAAGAAGGAAACAGGTCTGGTACATAGGTAAGTAAAGTAGGATTGAAGACGGAACTTCTAAATACCGGGATGCAACTTTAATCAGAAGGAGCGTTTCGCCCGGTTCCGAGGTTTAAATCAGGAAGGAGAAGGCAGAACTGGACGAAACCGAGGTTCACGCATCATCGCCTCTCAGCTGACAGCGGGAGGCGGAAGGCTGGGAATCGTAGTCCAACTTGCCGCAGAGTGCTGCGGAGTGAGCCGAAGCCACTATTTTCCAGGGCAGTTGCCAGTGGGCGTAGAATGGGTTTGCAATATGACGCATACCCTTACGGAGGGCAATAACATTCCTCCGGGCCTGCCGAGGCGTAACAGCATCCACCCCCAAAGGCGGCACCACCCCCCTATGGGCATGAAAGCGGCGAAGCAGGGCCGGGGCATGAATATTAGATAAAGGCTCCCAAGACCTATCCTCAGGGCCAAAACCCTTCCAGTCAACTAGGTAAAAAGGATGACCCCTCTGAAGTCGTAAATCCAGGATATCAGCCACCTCGAACTCATCATTGCCATCCACCCACACCGGGGTTGGGCGGACCGGCAACCGCATGTTGGCCGGACAAGGCTTCAGCAAGCTGACATGAAACACTGGGTGCTGTTTCCAGGACGAGGGCAATGAAAGACGCACAGCAACTGGATTTAAGACCTTAGTGACAGGAAAGGGACCCACAAACTTGGGTAAGAGCATTCGTTTACCAGGCATTCTCAGGTTGCGTGATGACAGCCAAACCTTCATACCCACACGGTAGTTGGGTGCAGGTGTCCGATGCATGTCAGCAAATTTCTTAGCCTTTGCCTGAGCATGCAGCAGGTGTTGACGAATGACCCCATGAATGGACTTGGGGTCCCGAACACACGCATGAGCCGCTGGATTGTCAGTGGGAAGGTCAGGATCCAGGGGGAAGGACCGCGGATGGTGTCCGTAAAGTGCAAAAAAGGGGGATACACCAGAAGCGGTATGCAGAGAATTATTATAAGCGAATTCAGCAGGTGGTAGCAACGCCAACCAAGAGGACTGGAAACGAAGTGTGAGGCAGCGTAGGTATTGCTCGAGAGTAGCGTTGAGCCGTTCAGTTTGCCCATCTGTTTGTGGATGGAAGGCAGAGCTGAACCTGTCATCAATGCCAAGAGATGCCGTCAGAGCCCTCCAGAAACGTGACGTAAACTGTGGTCCGCGATCCGAAACCACAATAGAAGGCAGGCCAAAGAAACGAAATACGTTCTTAAGGAACAATGAGGCCAATGTCGGAGCAGAGGGCAAACCCACACAAGGAATGAAGAGCGCCATCTTTGTGAAATAATCAATTACCACCCAGATGGTATCAAAACCGTCCACCGGTGGCAGGTCCACAATGAAATCCATAGAGACCATGTACCATGGCTTGTGAGGAACCGGGAGTGACTGCAACAAACCCACAGGTTTAGACCGGGAGACCTTACATTGAGCGCACAAAGAACAGGAGGCCAAATAGTTAACCACGTCTTGAGACATAGACGGCCACCAGGCCCAACGACGGAGCAAGTCCAGAGTCTTCTTTTGGCCTGGATGAGCCACTATCAAGGAGTCATGGGACAAAGCAAGGGCCTGGAGACGAGCTTTCCCCGGGGGCACAAACAGGCGGCCCTGAATATAGGGAAGTCCTTGTACCACGTCAAGATTTAGGGCTACACATTCCTCTTTATGTGTATTCACCCAGTCCAAGATTAAAGAACAGAGCAAAGGGCGTGGAGTACATGCACATACTACCCTAGAAGGCAGCAGAAGAGGGCAATCGGGTTTGTTTTGCTCCGAGTGAGAGGGCAGGCAAGACAAGGCGTCTGCACAAACGTTGAGACGGGCTGGCCTATACGTGATGGTGAAATTGAACTGAGAAAAGAAAAGGTGCCAGCGGGCCTGCCGGGCAGTGAGACACTTCATTGATTTGAATGCCAATAGACTCCGATGGTCAGAGAAGACAGTAACCGGATGACGGGCCCCCAATAGGTGATGACGCCATTCAGAGAAAGCGTCCATGACTGCCAGCAATTCTCTTTCCGTGATAGGATAGTTGCGTTCGTATGGTGTCAGTTTCCTCGAAAAGAACGCAACCAGATGAATCTCACCCGAGTCCTGATAGGGTTGCGACAGTATAGCCCCGATGGCCGTCCCAGAAGCATCAGCTTCCACAAAAAAGGGTAGGAGCGGATCAGGATGTTGCAGCACTGGAGCTGAAGAAAAAGCCGCTTTTAAGGCCTCGAAGGCGGATTGCGCTTCTGGTGTCCATCGGTATGGCTGTTTTGAGCTAGTTAAAGCCGTCAAAGGAGCCGAGATGGTAGAAAATGAAAAGATAAAGCGCCTGTAAAAGTTTGAGAACCCCCGGAATGACTGTAGGGCTTTGGTTGTAGTAGGAACAGGCCATTCCAAATGGCCTTAAACTTGGACTGGCTCATCCGGATGCCCCGATTGGTAAGATCATAACCTAGAAACTCAACCTCCGATGAATTGAAGATACACTTCTCGGCTTTGACGAAGAGACGGTTCTCTCTCAGCCTTTGTAAGACGAATCTCACATGTTCGGTGTGTTCACTCTTGGATGAGGAGTAAATCAGTATATCGTCTAGGTAGACCACAACAAACCGGTCCAGACAATCGTGAAAGACATCGTTCATGAAGGCCTGAAAGGTGGCGGGGCTTACACAACCCGAAGGGCATCACCAGGTATTCAAATAACCTGTACCGGGTCTTGAAGGCGGTTTTCCACTCGTCCCCCTCTCTTATGCGAACTAGGTTGTAAGCACCCTGCAGGTCAAGTTTGGTAAAGATTATAGAAGAACCTAGCTGATCCAAGAGTACAGAGATCAGGGGAAGAGGGTACTGGTTCTTAACTGTGATTGCGTTTAATGCCCTGTAATCAATGCAAGGGCGAAGGCGCCTTCTTTTTTAGGAACAAAAAACAGAGGAGACGCTGCCGGTGATCTCGATGGTCTGATGAACCCTGTAGCCAATGCCTTGTCAATGTACTCTTTTAGCACTTTGTCTTCTTGCAGTGTGTGCGAATAAACCCTGCCAGCTGGTATTTTAGCCCCCGGTACCAGGTCGATAGGACAATCATATGGCCTGTGTGGGGGCAACTGATCTGCTCCACCTTTATCGAAGACGTCCCGAAAAGAAGCGTATTCCACAGGGATGCGAGGTTCGATGGCATTGGTAATGGCACCTATCAAGGCCATTGAGGCCACCAGGGCTTGACAGGAAGTACCGGAAATGCTACTAGTCTGAAAACACCTTTCGTTACAGACAGACGAAGGAAATTGTACCACCTTCCTGGCCCAGTCGATGTCAGGATTGTGGTGTTGTAACCACGGAATGCCCAAAATTACACGAAGCTGGGGGGCCTTAATTAGGTCAAATGTGAGTGTTTCAGTATGTCCATCGTCCGTCTGCATACGGACGAGAGACGTGCTTTGAGTAATCAGACCCGAGACCAGAGAAGAGCCGTCTACCGCATGTACGGCTTCAGGTTGTGGTTTAGAAACCACAGGAACGTTATTGCTCATGGCATAGTCATAATCCATATAATTCCCAGTAGCACCGGAATCAATTATAGCCTGAGAAGAGAAAGAACAGTCAGTTGTAGTGGTAAATACTACTGGCAGACTAACAGGTATGGTAATTGCCACATTTGAGTCCAAAGATAATACCCCCGGCGTAGGGACTCCTGCTATCGCCGGGTTCTGGCGTTTCCCGCCTTCTTAACGGGTCTTTTTGGACAATCCTTGAGTTGGTGCTCAGACGAACCACAGTATATACATAAATTGTTGGATCGTCGGTGTGCAGGAGACAACGGACCACGCACTGCCCCTATCTGCATAGGTTCAGAAGAAGCAGAGGAAGGAGGATTAACGGAATCAAGGGAAAGGGGTACTGGAGTCACATTTTTCCGTTCTCCCTTCCTTTCAGATCGTCTAGCGTCTATTTGTAACACCAAATCAAGCAACTCCCCGAATGTGGTAGGAATTACTGGCACAGTAGCAAGGATGTCTTTTAACACCTCAGACACTCCTTTGTAGAATACCGCAGATTTCTTCTCTTCTTGCCAATCCGTCTCGGCTGCCAACTGATTGAACCTAGTGAGGTATGTAAACAAGGAAGACGTACCCTGACGTAAATTTAAGAATTCTAGGTCCCTGGCCTGTGACTTGTACCGGGTATCAAACACCCTATTCATGGCTGTGATAAGAGCGTCACAGTCATACAAAACATAGCTATTGGATTCAAGCAAGGGATTAGCCCAGGCTGCCGCCGTCCCTCCAAGGTGTGAAAGGACAAAGGCCGCCTTCGTGGTGGGATTGGGAAAGGCAGAAGGGCGACAAATAAAATGCAATTTGCATTGGTTGATAAATGTCCGGTACTGCTTTGGGTCACCAGAAAAACGTTCCGGAGGGGCCAATGGGAATTGGTTGGCCATCAGTACAGGGCCAGAGGTGAACCCAGAGGCGAAGGCTGAATGGGCTCCAGAACCTGAGGCAGCAGCACCGGATGGATCAATCCCCAGAGTCTGGGTTGCAGGAAAGGGCCTCATGTTGTCAATCCGCTGGTGTAAGGCATCATGTGCGGCAGTCATGTCTGGCCGCAGTTCGGATACCAAATGAACTAGAGTGGCCAACGGATCCGCTTCTTCCATGGCTTCTGATTTTGTTACTCACCGGACGGGAAGAATACCAAATCGGTGGCCGGGGGACACAGGACTGAACTATTGATTGAAGAGCTAGGTCGAGGCCTCCAACCTAGCCTCCTCTCTGTGAGGGCACAAGACCTTTTTAACGATATGACCCTCTGCTGGGTAGGACCAGGCAGAGGGACTGATCGCTCAAAAGGGTGGGGAGGACACGCCACCAAGAACCCAGCTGTAAAGGAAAAACAAGAGGTGAGCAATTGGAAATTTAAGAAAGATCCCTTTCCCTCGATACTTCTTTCTAGTAGTACCTGAGCTATGCCCTCCCCTTGTTTCAAGGCAACCGGAACCACCTACAAGTAAGAGAGGAGAATGTAACCTATCCTGACTATAGTGGTCGATTAGCTAAGGAATATGGATTATCATACAACAGAAAACCCTTACCACTGATGTGCTGTTGAGTCTGTGTTGTCCCAAAGAGTTCATAAAACGGAAGTGCAAAATAACAAATGGGTAGGTTAGTTAGGGAACTGAACCCGGGCGGAACGGGGGCCGCACTAGAGTCGGGTAGGTGCACTATCCGCAAAGCGTCCCTGTGCACTACTGAAGAATGTCCAATGGAAGTCTGATTGTGGAGAGGATGGTAACAGCAACAATAAGGGACACAATTGAGTTGGAGTATTGCAGGTGATATAGTTCAGCGGCAAGGTACAATGAGTACAGGAGATATGCTTGTTAGCAAGTGGTGAAAAGAAGAGTCTTACCGATGCCGTGATCACAAGGTTCCCAAAAGCGGCAGGCAAAAGCAGTCCGTGAAGGAGGAAACAGGTCTGGTACACGGGTAAGTAGTTATCCAAAAAGCGGCAGGCAAAAGCAGTCCGTGAAGGAGGAAACAGGTCTGGTACACGGGTAAGTAGTTATCCAAAAAGCGGCAGGCAAAAGCAGTCCGTGAAGAAGGAAACAGGTCTGGTACACAGGTAAGTAAAGTAGGATTGAAGACGGAACTTCTAAATACCGGGATGCAACTTTAATCAGAAGCAGCGTTTCGCCTGGTTCCGAGGTTTAAATCGGGAAGGAGAAAGCGGAACTGGACGAAACCGAGGTTCACGCATCATCGCCTCTCAGCTGACAGCGGGAGGCGGAAGGCTGGGAATCGTAGTCCAACTTGCCGCAGAGTGCTGCGGAGTGAGCCAAAGCCACTATTTTCCAGGGCAGTTGCCAGTGGGCGTAGAATGGGTTTGCAATATGACACATACCCTTACGGAGGGCAATAACCTTCCTCCGGGCCTGCCGAGGCGTAACAGTCCTTTTCTGTTGACCTCGGATGGCGGGGAGAACTTGCTGGGGTTGAATTTGTTAAATGAATTAAATGCAGTGAATTATTGTTCTTCTGATGGAGTGCGCTTGACGATTTCACCACAGCAATCTTCTGCCTCGCAATTTTTGACTAGACCTTTGCCTCCAGAATTCATTGATGTACCAGAGAGCTTGTGGGCTGTCGACGACAATGATGTCAGTGTTTTACAGATTGAGCCTGTTAAGATAGTTTTGAAACATGGAATTGAGCTGCCACGCATTCCCCAATATAAGATTTCGGTTGAGGGCGAGCAAGCTTTGAAATGTATTGTTTCCGATTTTGTGCATCGCGGCGTGATTGAAGAAATTTCAGGAAGTTTGTGTAATAGTCCGATTTTACCGGTGTACAAGAAAGGCGATAATGTAATTCCATTCCGTTTTATAATTGATTTACGTGCCATTAATAAAGTTGTGGCACCGCAATTCCCAATTGTGCCTAACGTGATGACAATCCTAACCATGATTCCAGCTACAGCTACTTAGTTTAGTGTTGTGGACTTAAAGAATGCGTTCTTTAGTATTCCTATACACAAGGATAGTAGATATTTGTTCGCGTTCACCTTAGGGGGACGCTCATTTACCTTTACTCATGCACCTCAAGGGTACACAGAGAGTGCTCGTATTTATAGTAGGGCTTTGAAAGAACAACTTGATACCCTTGAATTGCCCTCTACCTGTACTTTGCTTCAGTATGTTGACGATTTGCTTCTGGCTGCTGACTCCGAAGGAGGGCACTGTGTTATTACTTATTCATCTAGCTAAGCATGGTCACAAAGCTTCACTTAAAAAATTTCAATATTGTTGTCAGGAGGTCTCCTATTTAGGCTATCTCCTGTCAAAGGAGGGAAGAAGATTGACACCTGAAAGAATAAAACACATTTCTGGCATGTCTGTCCCAAATACTCAGAAGGAAGTTAGGGCCTGGATAGGTATGGCTTCTTACTTTAGGTTGTGGATCCTAAATGTTTCACTAGTGATAAAACAGATGCTGGCCTTGACGAAGAAGGGCATTTCTTCGCCGTTGCCATGGACCTCGGAACACCAGCAATCGTTTGACTTGCTTAAGACTGCATTATGCTCTGCACCAGTTTTGGGCAAACCAAGCTATGAAAAGGCCTTTGTATTGTTTGTGCATGAATGTGATGGATGTGCTTTGGCTGTATTAACGCAGGAGCATGGAGGGAAGAATAGGCCATGCGGTTACTATTCCTCCGCCCTTGATCCTGAGGCTTGGGGAAGCTACCATTTTGTCTCTACACTCTTCGCAAATTTTGCACCCGGAAACGGCTGTTTCAAATTCAGCCTCAACATTTGCCTCTGACACGTTGCTTCCAATGGGAAGTGACAACACATTGTTTCCGGATCAATCAGTACCAGGAACAGCTAGGTACCACCTACGTTCGAGAAAATAGACATACGGCACGGTTCGGCTGTGCATTCAAGGAAGGAAAAGAGTCATTGAGGGCTTGCTTTTGCCCAAATTTGAGAAAGGGGATTCTGTTGGCTAGGGTTGTGGAAGGACTAAGAAATCGCGTGACCGGGGGGGCGCCAGCAACGAACATTGGTGTTTCCATCCGAAGAACTGCAATGCCCCCTACCGCCGCCGCTCGTATTGGAAGTTAGGGCCTGGATAGGTATGGCTTCTTACTTTAGGTTGTGGATCCTAAATGTTTCACTAGTGATAAAACCGATGCTGGCCTTGACGAAGAAGGGCATTTCTTCGCCGTTGCCATGGACCTCGGAACACCAGCAATCGTTTGACTTGCTTAAGACTGCATTATGCTCTGCACCAGTTTTGGGCAAACCAAGCTATGAAAAGGCCTTTGTATTGTTTGTGCATGAATGTGATGGATGTGCTTTGGCTGTATTAACGCAGGAGCATGGAGGGAAGAATAGGCCATGCGGTTACTATTCCTCCGCCCTTGATCCTGAGGCTTGGGGAAGCTACCATTTTGTCTCTACACTCTTCGCAAATTTTGCACCCGGAAACGGCTGTTTCAAATTCAGCCTCAACATTTGCCTCTGACACGTTGCTTCCAATGGGAAGTGACAACACATTGTTTCCGGATCAATCAGTACCAGGAACAGCTAGGTACCACCTACGTTCGAGAAAATAGACATACGGCACGGTTCGGCTGTGCATTCAAGGAAGGAAAAGAGTCATTGAGGGCTTGCTTTTGCCCAAATTTGAGAAAGGGGATTCTGTTGGCTAGGGTTGTGGAAGGACTAAGAAATCGCGTGACCGGGGGGGCGCCAGCAACGAACATTGGTGTTTCCATCCGAAGAACTGCAATGCCCCCTACCGCCGCCGCTCGTATTGGAAGTTAGGGCCTGGATAGGTATGGCTTCTTACTTTAGGTTGTGGATCCTAAATGTTTCACTAGTGATAAAACCGATGCTGGCCTTGACGAAGAAGGGCATTTCTTCGCCGTTGCCATGGACCTCGGAACACCAGCAATCATTTGACTTGCTTAAGACTGCATTATGCTCTGCACCAGTTTTGGGCAAACCAAGCTATGAAAAGGCCTTTGTATTGTTTGTGCATGAATGTGATGGATGTGCTTTGGCTGTATTAACGCAGGAGCATGGAGGGAAGAATAGGCCATGCGGTTACTATTCCTCCGCCCTTGATCCTGAGGCTTGGGGAAGCTACCATTTTGTCTCTACACGCTTCGCAAATTTTGCACCCGGAAACGGCTGTTTCAAATTCAGCCTCAACATTTGCCTCTGACACGTTGCTTCCAATGGGAAGTGACAACACATTGTTTCCGGATCAATCAGTACCAGGAACAGCTAGGTACCACCTACGTTCGAGAAAATAGACATACGGCACGGTTCGGCTGTGCATTCAAGGAAGGAAAAGAGTCATTGAGGGCTTGCTTTTGCCCAAATTTGAGAAAGGGGATTCTGTTGGCTAGGGTTGTGGAAGGACTAAGAAATCGCGCGACCGGGGGGGCGCCAGCAACGAACATTGGTGTTTCCATCCGAAGAACTGCAATGCCCCCTACCGCCGCCGCTCGTATTGGACTTGTAAATAATGGGGTGACCAACCGGGACAATGGACAAAATGCCTGGGCCCCGAAAACGTATTGCTGTATTTTTGTAATAATATATGGGTTTCTTGTAGTCACTGCCTTAGGATTATTTTGGGAATTCTGTTGTTTCTTTGTTGCTGTATTCAGTGTCTGCCTGGCATGTGTTCGATGCTAGGGGGATGTTGCGCGCAATCGATAGGTTCTATAGGACATAAAATGTATGCCCCAGATAAGACTGCCAAAGAATACGTATTGAAGGATATTTTAGCAAAAGACCTGATGGCAATAGATATTTCAGATAGTGATTCAGTGTACATGGATAATGATGCATGAAGTTATTTGCAAGGAGACCCAAAGTAATTTTTGTCACTTGGCATAGGTCAAAAGGAGGGTTTGTCGGAATAGAAAGTATATCGTGCCTCCTATTGTAATAAATATATTAATATTGGCCTACACCAAGCTGCTCAAAAGTCACTTGCGAGATCTGTGTTACAAGGTCCAGACCTTTAATCTATGTAGGCCGCCATTTTAGGTCAAACTGCCATTTTAGGATTCGTTGTGGAAAAGTCACCCTGTGAGCTAAAATGGTGGACAATGTCATTGCAAAATACAACATGGCCGTCTTGACCTCTGTACATAGCTAATGTGTAATCTGCCTGCAGGCCACTTGGTGAGGTCATGAACTGAGACCTCATCCTTCGTTGACCTATGTGTAAAAGGTTCAGTCGCGCAATGAAACTAATCCACAAGCATATATTGAAGATAATGTGTTTGCATACTGAACGAAGAACATCTGTCTTAATACATTGTATTTATGTTTAAGAAGGCCTGCATGCGAAACTTTAGAATACACAGTTAAATGCATACGCTTGTTGTTACACATATTAAAGACAAACCAGTTAAATGAGGTTATTTGAGACTCGCCACGAACCCTAGAATTGGTGATGTTTAAAGTAGAATATTAACCCAAAGTGGGGCTGGACATAGTGCCCACAAAATGTATAAAAAGCGAATGCATTCTAATGTACACTCTCTCACTGAACACACTGAACCACGCTGGAGTTTGTTGTGTTGTACTTAGGGCCGATAGCTATCTGACTTTGCACTGTTTTTTTAATTGAATTCAGTAGAGAATAAAGTACTTTGTATTTCCCTTTGTAACCCGTGTTCGGTGTATTTCCTTTTGGGGTACTCAGCCTCGATATTTTATTTCGGTTTTCACAAGCTGATAGCAGAATCAATATCAGATGGGAAGTGACAAGAGACTGGAAAGTCCAGGAAAGTCTGCAGAAGAAATTTGTGTATGGAAGAACAGAGGCCAAATGCAAATCTGGGGAACAGTGCTTTCACCAGATGGATTGGAAAAAGGAGTAGTAATTTGCAGGGCATGGATGGTCCTTGGAGCCTGCAAAGAAGCAATTGAAAATTCACAAAGACTATGCAAGCCATTATGGCCAAGACTTGCAAAATTATTGACATGGTTCAAAGACAGAGGAGGACCCTTTCAGGTAGTGCCACTGGAAAGCCCAAAACTGGAATAATGGCACTAGACAGATGGGAGAGAATCAGAACTGTGGACAAATTTTTGATGCTCCAGGAATGATGCATGGAACTGCAGTAATTATGGATCATTATTGGGCATGTGGATCCAAGGCATACATCAGACTGCCAAAAAACCGGGGAGGTATATACACAATAGTGAATGTCCACGTTCCAGCTTTGGTGATCCCGAAGAGTGACCTGAATATTGACATTTTTCCAAAAGCAGATGCTCACCTGAGAAAGAAGAGATCTGTGGAACTGCTGACTTGAATGAAAAGAGAGAATCACTTTTCTGCCAAATCAGAAGAAGCTTTTCATGCAATCCGATATGACGACAGGCTGTTCACTCTCACCTCATCAGTGTTCACGACAATCTTCATGCCAAGATTTCAAGTTGGAGCAAATACTAAATGGTTGCAGATAACCAGATGGGAGTTGCTGCAGATGATCAACACAACCATCAAAGGATTCAACGCAATCAAGGAAGAGTTAAGGGCAGTTCAACTGATGTCTCTCCAGAACAGATATGTCCTTGACATGATCACAGCTATGGATGGAGGTGTTTGTGCAAAAATCAGAGAATCATGTTGCACATTTATACCTTTTCACAATGAAGAAAATGGAACTCTAACAGAAGCCATAGGTATGCTGACGAAACTACAGAATAAATGGTTGATGAAACTGATGAAGTTGATGACGACAGTTGGTTTGGATCACTATTCTCATGGGTTCCGCAATGGATGGCAGATGCATTCAAATTCCTAGGAGCCCTGTTAGTGATGATATTGCTAGGATTCTGTGTCATCAAGATAATAATCTCTCAATGCCACAAGACTGCAAAAAAAGCCATAGGGATGAAGATCATGATTGATGTCGAGCCAGGATGGAAGCCCAAAGACCTGACTGATGAGGAAATAAGAGACTTTGTGAAGGCCAGCATACATGCACCAGAAGGAACAACGTTTTTACATCCCAAGAAACAGAAATTATGTGGGAAGATGGGTTTACTGCAGCCCGAATGGACTGTGTCAACTGATGACGTGGAACAAAGAAGAACACGTAAGAACAGCAGGAAGTTTGAAAAGAGTAATAAAGATTAGGTACCCCAAAGAAACATTTCTTCAGACCATCATGTATAGACCCAGAACATGAAGAAAGAATGGACTCAAACAATGAGGCAAAAGAGAAACTGAAAGAACTGAAGAAAGAGGTGAAAGTGGTGGATGAATCGCCCAGAGGGTGGAGTGTAGAGGAGGTCCCAAGTACAGCTCGCACTTCAACCGTCCCCATTGAAGTACCAGGAACATTCACACCAAAATATGTGACGTATGATGAGCAAATAAACCAGCAGAGAGCCGTGCCTATCAGAAGAACAGCACCTATTAAAGTACCGATAACAAGGAAACCATGGACAGTAAGGTACCCATTGAGAAAGCCATATCCACAAATAAAACGAAATGCAGATCATCTGAGTACAGTCGCTGAAGAAACCAAAAAGGTCTTAATGGAAGACGAATGGTGACATCATAAGAACGTGGACTGACTCACATATAGAAGATGTAGTAACGATTTGAGAATGATAAAAAGAGATGAAACACCATGAACAAAGGATATCGTGAACCTAAAGTGAAAGGACAATGTCAAATGTAAGAAGCTTAAGCCATGAGCAGGGTGAAGATATTCAACCAGTTTACACGTGTACATATGCTTGGAACCGTAAGAAGGCTGAAAAAATCGTGCAGCTTGCTATGCTTAGTAGAAGGATAGTGTGGCAAGCGCCAACTATACATATCTACCTCAAAGAAGTACGTTTTATAAGGATACTTCAACTTTGCACAAGAAGCAGAATTAACCAAGACTACTAAAGGCCACACGAGAAAAGTTTCATATTTAGCGAAATTGAGAATAGAGCGGCAGAAACTAAACTCAGCAGAGGCAAATCGTGCTGAAAGAACCAAGGTCGTATCTGTCAAGGTGAATGAACAGTAGCTACAATTAATTGAAGCAAATAACAGAATATACTTCTCTGAAAGGTCGAAATAAGAAGCCGAAGGCAGGTGGTGGGTGAAACAAAAATCAAATACATGAATTGTTGAAGAAGAGGCAAATTCACAGTGTCTGAATCACGTGACCAGCCGAGTGAGCAGAAGTAAGACCCCCCCACACCTACGCATGGCAACGAGCCAGGAGAAGATATCAGAACTTTCTAGACAGAAGATGTAGTCTTGAGGCCAACCACAGTGGAATAATTGACACATGGCCACTAAAGTGATGATTGATTGTAACCATAATTGTAAGAAGGCCGGGGGAACTAAAGGGCACCCTGCACCTAGGCAACCATTCTGCATGCTGCTAAGCAAAATGAAAAAGTATGAGTGGTGTTGGTGGCAACCCAATCACAGTGGACCAAGTAATCTAGGGTCCAATAGTTAGTAGAGCCAATGGGACGTCGTACTTGTAGTGACGTCTACAGTACCCAGTTTTGATGGTAGCGCTTAGATGCCCCACCTGACAGTGTTTACCCAATCCCCTTACTCCGTTACCATATACAGATATAGTACCTCTAGTAAAGTTACCTTTTCCAAACCAATAGAATTGTATGCCAACGTTTAAGTGTTAAACGTCAGTGATGACGGGTTTTTAGTATACATGATGTGGTTTTTATGAAGTTCATGGAGTTGTGAAGAGAGAAGGAAGATTGCACATCTGCTGATATTCATGAGACTCCCCGTTTTTTGTACTTGTCATTAAACGGACTCCCTTTTCCAAACGGTCGAGTTGTCATTATTGATTTGCTGTTGGAGTATTAATCTGCACCCCCCCATCAATCTCATGGTTGCTGCTATCTTGTCTTAAAGTGCTTCTGAGAAAACCCTGACTCTATGGGCCGGTTGGGGGTCTCAGAGCACACTAGATGGGGAGACCACCGCCTATATGTTGGACATGTGGAATGACAGGGCATATGGCTCATATGTGTAGAAGCCAAGGGATGGTGCAAAATGATCAGTTTTCGAGGCAGGGGATGCCAAATCCACCTGCATATTCGCAGAAGAGTGGAAATGGATTTGCACAGAATCACACAGTGCAGCAGCAAGCACCGAGAGTGCAGCATGTCTGGCAATCACATCAAATGGCAGGTAATCAACAATTACAGCAATCTCCTGTGCAACTTCAGCAGAACACAAACACAGAACCTCCAATGACTCGTAGAATAGGAGGTGTCACTGTTAATGGAGGAAATCCATTCACGAGTGATGGACTAAGACTGTACCCGCAATAGGACAGCTCACTGGGAGACCTGATGTGTTCAGTCCTATCTGTAACACCAAATCCTCATGAGGAACTGAGGATAGACGTAAATATAGGCGACAAAGCTTTTTTGTTCTTAGTGGACACAGGTGCAATGCGCTCTTGTATATGTGAGGGCACATTTTTAATGTCTGGCAATGTGATGAATACTCAGGGCTTTACAGGAGCAATGAGTCGAGTTCCTTTTACAGAAGAATTACCAATCTCCATAGAGAATGCGATATGAAAGTGCCACTGCTTTATTCGAGGCTAACACCTGTCAACATATTAGGACAAGATTTGTTGACAAAATTAAATATGACCATTTTGTTTACAGACAAAGGCATAATATGCTCAACACCGGGAATGCATTATTTAAATGTGTGTGAAATGATTGTGGCATTCGCAGGGTAGATAGCTCGTAGGGTGATACCACTTGAACCTGATGTGTTCCATTATGGGATACGCATTCTGTTAACATGGCTACCAGGTCTAGAACCATGAGGATACCAGATGAATTTCTATTTAGGCCTCAGATACCCAGGGATGAAGAAGGGGGGAACATGTTTCCCTTAGACATAGAAGCAGATATAGTCTGAGGAAATATGGCTTTGCTTGATGCAAATTATGATAAGGGTAGACAATGGAGCACAATAATTGCCTTGAGGAAGGCTGCAGAGAGACTGACGTCACTGATGAGGAATTGTTTGGAGACTATTTATCTGATGATTTTGTGATATTTGAAATGTGCATTACTTATTGGGTAAAGGCAACCAAGAAGGAAGTTCCGCAGAGAATGATGCTAGCAAAGAAGCGTCCTGAGTATTTTGATGAAGATGTGGCAAAAGTGCCAGTTTCATTGTGGACTTCTGGCCCCTATGACATAGGCTTACTGAAAGGGGTTGGGAAAGTGAAGATTAAATTGAAACCAGGAGCAATTTTACCTCGAGCACGGCAATATCCCATGTCTCGAGGGGCAGATCAAGGCATTTTCAAGACGATTTCCGCCATGATGGAGCAAGGTATCTTAGTGACGTCAGAGTCACCATGTAATACGTAAGTGTACCCTGTGAAAGAAAGGTAAGGGGGGTCTTGGAGACTAATACAAGATTTGAGACCAATAAACCAAATTGTAGAGGCCTAGTTCCCTCTAGTCCTGTACCCATCTACAATTCTATGTAATATACCTGTTGATGCACGATATTTTGCGGTGATTGACTTAAAAAAGTGTTTTTCTGAATCCCATTGCATAAAGACTCAAAAGATTTGACATTGTTTACTTTTAGACAAGTGCGATTAAAAAGCACAAGGCTGCCCCAGGGGTACTGTGAGTCCCCATCAATTTTCAACAGAGTCCTCCAGATGGACTTGAGCAATATTGCTTTAGACAGTGTTGTGCTGCAATACGTAGATGACATTTTAGTTTGCAGCACCACAGAGGAAGAGTGCAGACGCGATTCTGTCCAGCTGATGATTATACTTGCTGACAAAGGATACAAGGTTGACAAGGAAAAGTTACAATATTGTCAACAAGAAGTGTTGTACATAGGCCAGTTGATTTCACATGAGGGAAAGAAGGTTGCCCCTGAAAGAGCTGAGGCCATTTTAAAAACAGCTAAGCCACACACAATAAAACAGATGCAGAGTTTTCTAGGATTATGCAATTTTGTCAGGGCATGGGTCTTTGACTGTAGCTTGTATACATAGCCTCTCTTACAGGCCTTGAAGAAAGCACAGGCAACACAAGAAAAAATCGTCTGGACTGAGGAAATGGAAGAAGGGTTTGATGAACTGAAAAAAGTATTATGCACAGCCCCAGTTCTAGGGATCTCCAATTATGCAGAGAAATTCTTTTTATTCTGGCATACAGATGGTACTTTTATGACAGCAGTACTCACACAGAGAACCACGTTGGGGTACAAGCTCCTTGCATATTACAGTGAAATTTTGGACCCAGTGATGAGAGGTCACTTTCCATGCAAACAAAGTTTGGCAGCCACCGCGTTCACCATAGAAAAGGCTACAAGCATAGTGATGGGATGTTCTATGACGTTGTTTGTTGAACATGCAGTATTTGCCATTTTGGAAAACCATAAGGCACGTTGACTTCTCAAAGGGCTTCTGCCTATGAGGTAGTCATATCAAATTCAGCGATTAAAATAGTTTGATGTAAAATGGTGAACCCAGCTATTTTTATAGCTGATCCAATCACAGAAGGAGAACATATACACGATTGCACTAACTATAAAGAGTTCTGTGATGAGCACCCTAGAGTAAGAGACAATGCACTCGCAGGGGGAGAGATTGTTTTCATTGACGGGTCTTCAAGAATCAATCAAAATGATGGACAAAGATATATAGGTACCGCTTTGGTGAACCATCTGGCAAATGGAGAATGTTGAGTGCTTATTAGTACTCGATTGCCATCTCATTATTCAGCACAGGCTGAAGAAATATTGGCGTTGATACTCGCGATTGAGAATAACGCAGACCAGGAAGTAACAGTGTACAGCAACCCCGCCTATGTGACGTTGACAGTGCATGCAGGATTAGCACACTGGAAAAGGAGGGGCTACCTCCGAGCGGACGGCATGCCAGTACAGCATGCAGCCTTATTGGACAGGCTTCTTAAGGCACAACAACTCCCAGTGGGCATAGCAGACATTAAATGCACAGCTCACACGAAAGGGACAGATTTTACCTCACTTGGAAATCAAGCAGCAGACGCTGAGGCTAAGCGCATAGCAAGCACAGATACAGGGATGATGAATATTGAAACCATTGATGTGAATGAAAGGATGAATGTGATGATGATTGTGGGTGAGGGATATAATCATTTGCCTAAAACACAATTGGTGAAGCTCCAAGGGGAGGCACCGCAAGAGCAAAAGAACTTGTGGAAGCGAAAAGGGTGTTCTTTAAACCCCCCTGAAGCATTGTGGTGACAAGACAGCACTGGTAAACCAGTGATGCCTATAGCCTTATTAAGGGTCGCGCTAGAACAGTTACACTACCCAGCGCATACAACTAGGGAGAATCTTGCTGCAACCATTGCTGAGGATTGGTTCATACCAAACCTAATGGAGCATGTTGCATTTTTTATAGTAAATTGTATTGTTTGCCAACAATTCACAGCTGGGCATAAACTGCACATAGTGAGGGGAGTCATCCCAAGACCCAATGGCCCTTTCCAGCTCTTGCATATCGACTATGTCGACATGATATAGGTTTGCAATGGATACAGATATCTGCTTGTTATAGTGTGTCCTTTTTCTAGAAGGATAGAGGCAGGTCCATGCACACTTATACTCTACCTGTGCAGCTAAATTATTAGTGCAAGAAGTGTTTCCTAGATGGGAAGTGTGTGAAGTAAAGAGATCGGATAATGGACCTCACTTTGTTAATACAGTGTTCGAGCAGATGGCTTGTGGCTTGGTATAAAGCACAAGTTTTCTTCGGCTTATCGTCCACAAGGAAATGGAATCTGTGAGAAGCTCAATGGCCTGTTAAAACAAAGAATAGCCAAGTTGAAGCTTACTCTGAAGAAAGGTTGGTTGCATTGCCTACAACTGGCATTATATGCATTAAGGAAAAAAACAGGTTCTGACCTCCATCTTACGCCTCACGAGATTGTGACAGGAAGGCAAATGAGAACACCCTTTATGCCTCCATCCTGAGTTAGAAGTGATGCTCAGTCAACGTCAGAAGTTTTAGGAATTGAATTGCAAAACTTTCTGAACTGTATGACTTCCAGTTTTTCTGTAATTTCAGGACAGTTGTGGAGACGAGGGTGTAGGGCAGCACAGAACACAGAAGGAGATGCTTCAACAACCAAACCTCCTGAATTTCAGCTTTCCAAATTATTCCCCGGAGATGCGGTCCTAGTTCATAACCACCCCAGGAAAAAGTGGGACGAGCCCAGATTCAACGGTCCTTTTGTCATTGAGGACGTAACACCATATGCTGTCAAATTCCAGGGTAGGCGTGCTTGGATCTTCCGGAGGGACGTCTAAATCTACTCTGGAGAAACTCCTCTGCCTATACCCCTCCGTGAAGAAGCTACAATCATCGGGGAAGAACCACAGCACATGCAGACGAGATCTATGACGAAGAAGAATGATGCATAACCTGACAAGTGGAAAGCGTGAAGAACTCTTTAGTGGAATGTGGCTTGATTTTGGACACTTACTTTTGAGCTATAAATAAAAGGGTAAAAGGACACATTTGTACACTCTGTGCATCTTAGTTCCAGAGAAAAGGAAGATCTGCATTCTTAAAAGCCACAGTAGCTATTGACTTTGGACTGAGGCATGTTTAAGCCTTGATAACAAAAAAGTGAGGAAGGTTTTATTGACTTTGGACTGAGGCATAGTTTAGTCTTGATAAGAATAAGGATCAGTGGTCAAAGTGTATGAAAATAAGTAGTGGAACTATGTTCCCTGCTGGCCAGCCCCTGTTTCCCACAAACTCCATCAAGTGCAAGCTTCAACTTATTCCTACACTTTTATTTTAAAATGAAACCATTCCAGAATGTTTTCTTTAAAATAAAAGTATAGGAACAGTGACACTTAAATATAAAAAGTATAGGAGCACCGCTCCCGATGTGTCCCCGCCCACTTTGACCTCTGATAAGGATAGGCCAGATTCTGATCATGGACACTGCATTTGGAAGAGGGTACAATACCCAGATTCCCTCTACACAGAGTTCTTGTTTGTTTTTTCTTATGGTGTTACGCAGTGATGACCTTTCTAGGCACTATGTATTTTGAGTTGGTGTTATGCTCGTATCCATCACTCATGGGGAGAACTTGCTGCGCTCCAGCTTTTATTCAAGATCCTGACAATTAAAAGCTCATTAGAAAATTGTTTATAATTATCAATGAAGAATTTTTTAAGTTGCCGGAGTACAATGAAGAAAACACAAATGCCCTTATCAGCTGACGCAGCTCATAGACTGGTCAGTGTGGTGTTCTTTTGTCTAATTGAACAGACACACACATTGTCCAAGAAGTAGATGCTGCAAGCTCACATACCACTGCATCATCTACACATGCATTATATTCATACTCATTTTGCTTTCACTGACAGTAAGACTGCATTTTATATAGGAGCACATGGGCCAAGTCTCCTGTATATGTGTCTGAGCAGAAGGAAAAAGTGAGCGTGGCAACTACAAGGCAGCCTAGACCCTACATAGTTATTCCTATCCCAAGAAAAGACGGGAAGAGACCTGAGCTTCAAATGGATGTTGTTAGTAATTAATCACACGTAGCACTTGTTTCAGAAACTGCTTTTAAATGCCGGAGACAGGGTCGGCGGATCAGGCAAGGTAAGGGGTTGATAAAGGTTGGGCCTACACAGACAATGCATGCAGACACACCTGGTCCAGTGATAAAAGGCCCAAGCACAAGTCCCAAGGAAAGGTCACGCACAGAGATTATAGCAGAATCTTTATGGTCGTTTTTAGCTGTTGCTAGAAAAAGACAGATAGATAGAGAAAGACTTGGTGAACTTTCTTCTATGCAGGGAACCCGGATGGTTGTTCCTGCAAACAAACCAGCCAGAAGAAGCTATGTCAATGCATTTAGAGACGTAGTCATAGAAAACTACATGAAGAGTTTGAGAACCAAAAGAAGCACCCAAGAAGATAATTATGAACTGAATGATTATCTGGACAGCACAGCACACTTGGGAAATAACATATGGTACCAACACATGAAAGAAGTTGGAAGAAGGATGTCAGATGAAGAATTCTTCGTATGTGCACTCCTAACATACAGCATGGGGAAATCGAAGATCTTCATAGCTATTGAAATAGATGTCCTAACTGCACACTGCATAGTGCACCTAGCTTTCTGTAGTACAAGAGGCCAATTCATGGGTCAAACAGCCTCTCTCAAATGGGCAACTGAAGGAACAGATCCAAATGAAGATGACTATGTTCAAGATATAACGACAAGAAACAATACCAAGACAAATAATATTGTGATCAGATACGAGAGGCCTGGAGTAAAAGGAACAAGAGAATCGAATAAAAAACTGAAATTTCCAGGACACTCTACAGAAGACATCCGTAGATGGAAAAACAGAGGCCACATGCAGATTTGGGGAACTGTCTTATCACCAGATGGCTGGGAAGAAGGAGTAGTAATCTGCAGAGATTGGATAATAATGGGTCACTATCAACCAACAATCGAGAATGCACACATTTTGTGTAAACCATTATGGTCAAAACTTGCTAAACTACTGACATGGGCCGAAGACAGAGGAGAACCCCTGCAGATAGTACCAATGGAAAGTTCTAAATTATGCTTCAGCAACAATGGTACTAGAAAAATGGAGGAGAATCAGAACTGTGAACAAATCTTCGATTTACCAGGAATGAATATCGGAACAGCAGTAATTGTGGATCATTATTGGGCTTGTAGATCCAAGGCCTACATCAGACTGCCTAAAGATTGGGGAGGAATCTGCACATTGGTGAATGTCTGTGTTCCTGCGTTGGTGATTCCTAAAGGTGACCTGAACATTAATAGTTTACCGAAAGCAGATGCACATCTGAGGAAGAAGAGATCTGTGGAGCTGATAAATCGAATGAAGAGGGAGAACTATTTCTATGCCAAATCAATAGAAGCTTTTGACTCTATTCCATATGAACATAGATTGTTCAGCCAGACTTCTTCAGTGTTTTTCGTTGATCTTCATGCCAAGAATCCAGGTTCGAGCAAATACCAAGTGGCTTCAAATAACCAGATAGAAATTTTGCAAAAAAGGCCTCTGCTTCCAGCGGCCTCACCTTTCTCTCCATAATGGTGGTGTTGCCCACGGGCATCTCTTGCTTGAAGGGATGCCTCGCAGGTGCGGCGCCACCATTATGAGTGTAGAAGAGGATCCAAGTACCCTCACTCCAACTGCCCTGCCTACATTACCTGAAATGTTTGAACCAAAATATGTGACGTATGCTGAACAAGTAAACCAGCAAAGAGAGGAGCATGGACTCTGTGCAGTACCAATAAGAACACCCATACCTAAGAGACTATGGGAGGTAAAGTACCCATTGAGGAAACCATACTTTCATCCAAGCCAATATGATGGCCATCTGAACGAGATTCCTGAAGAAGCAAAGAAACTAAATTACAAGGATGAATGGTGACATCATACAAAGTTTAATCGACACCATATAGAAAGATAACCAGACCAGAGAGGCAGATGATTTATAAAGCACAAGAAGGTGCCAAGGATAAGTGACATCTTGGTATCAAGATGAAGAGACTTATGCCGCAGACCTGGTGAAGATACTTAGTTTAAACGTGTACAGATGCAATGAAACGCAATCAGCAAAGCAAGCAAGCCATATTCTTTTAAATAGATTGGACTGAGGCAAGCGCCAAAAATATACACATATATACCTCTATAGATATATATGGACAAGTAAAGGATGAATATTTCCACTACGTATAAAGCAGTACTGAACAAAGCAAGGCCTCATTTCAGTGTTGCAGTTAAGTAAAGCAATTGAATTAAACAGGATAAAAGTTCAGCTAAGGAATTCACAGAGCCAAGAAAGGTGAGGAGATGATCACACCTACGTACGGAAGCCGGCTAGTGCCCATACTCCTTAAAAATTCTCAGAGAACAGCACAAACTCAAGGCAACCTTCAAAGCACTAATTGACACTGGACCATTGAGGTGATGATGGATGATATTTTAATTGGTGGGAAGCTGGTGCTAAAACGAGTTCACCCGCACCTGGTTGTTCAGTCTGCGTGCGGCTAAATGTAGGTGGAAAACTACTGATGGGGGTTAAAAGCCAGCCAATTGTAGGGGACCACGTAGTTGGGGGTCCTATAATTTGTGTAGCCAATGGGACATCGCACATTTAGTGACGTTCATAGTGGCCATTTTAAAGGGAGGGCTTAGTTGCCCCACCTGATGTTAAATATCCAATTATTTCTCTGTTACTCCATACAGATATAGAACCTATGCTTAGTTATTCACTTAGAACCAATCCCACCTCCCGTTAGGTTTTTGTAGTTTGCCACGTAGGATGACGTTGGTAATGACGCAGGTCAGCATGTCAGTGATGACCACTTTCGGGTACAAAAGCCCAAGTTTTTTTATGAAGTAGTTAGAGTCAGAGTATCGAGCGATTGCTGATGTTCGCTGTACTCCCTGTTTTAGTTACTTGACATTAAAACAGATGAACTTTGCCAAACTATTTGTCTCGTCTTAATTATTGATCTATGAATAAAATCTGCATCCCCATCTATCTCCAGTGTACATCTACTCATCTTAAAGGGCTGGACGGGGCCTCCAGTTCATGGATGAAAGGCATTTTTTTCTGAAGCTTAAAGCTCTCTCACATGAGCAAGAGCTTCAGGCTTTAGAAATAAATCCCGTCCTCTAGCTGCCGGGTCCTCCAGGGGAGATTAGTGAGCCCCGGTAAGGCCCGCCTCAGACCGGGATTTCTGAGCCTGCCGGGTCTCAGCTCCAGCTAACTCCGGCCCACTTAAAGCCCTGTGCTCACCCCATGTAGCAGTAGTAGTCATCACAAGCCCAATTTATCAGCGTTCACCAGTAAGACCGTTGAGGTTGTCTATGTATGTGCTGTATGTGCTGAGTTATACAAAAGCTTATCTGGGAAGCAACGGAACACCGTACAAGAAGGCGCTACAGCAACAGGGCACAATTCCATGGACGCAACCTGTGCTGGACAGATGTGTCAGAGGCAGGCCATTCACGTCATGCATAAGTAGAGATGCATGTATGTTAATATGAGGAAGTGTAGCTTGTATACAAAATTAAACAACTGCACAAATAAGTATAGATACATATGTACTACTGTATCAGCCATATGCACTCCCTGTAAGGGGGAGAGGGATGGGATAGACAGAGAGAGAGAGAGAGAGAGAGAGAGAGAGAGATGGTGAAGAGAGACACTGAGTGAGGAAGGTAGAGGGAGGGGGATAAACAGAGAGAGAGAGATAGTGAAGAGAAACACTTTGTGAGGGGGAGAGAGAGAGTTGGAGGGAGAGGGAGAGAGAGATGGTGCAGAGAGGCACTGAGTGAGGGAGAGAGACAGAGGGAGGGAAGAAGGGGGGTGACAGGGAGCGTGAGAGAGCAAGAGAGAGACAGAGATGGTGAACAGGGATAATGAGCAAGGGAGTGAGAGAGGGATGGAGCGGTAGATATAGAGAGAGATGGTGAAGAGAGACACTGAGTGAGGGACAGAGAGAGAGAGAGAGACAGAGAAATGGAGGGAGGGGAGTCGAGAGAGAGATGATGAAGAAACTCTGAGTGAGGGAGAGAGAGAGGGAAGCGGGTAGACACGGAAAGTGGGAGAGAGATCAAGAGAGAGACTGAGATAGTTAAAAGAGAATTAGTGAGAGGGAGAGGTGGAGGAGGCGGACGAGAGAGAGATGGTGAAGAGACACATGGAGGGAGAGAGGGAAAGAGAGCGAGAGGAAGGGGAGAGAGAGAGAGAGAAAGAGAGATAGAAAGAGAGAGAGAGAGAGAGAGTGTCACATTCACTGTCGGGTTCTGAACTGAACTCCTATTCCTCACCTGAGTTACTGGCGATTTCCAATGTCTGCTTCTTGCTTCCTCTGTTCTTATAATCCTTTTTCTTTTAATGCAGGTATGGTCTGCCGCGGGACGACGCCACAATGGTCTGCTAGAGAACCAGAGACCAGTGTTTCCAGTCCCGCAGCAGCCAAAAGAGGGGAAGAAGATGTAAACGGCACACAAAAAAACCTGTGTAGAAGTCAATCCGGATGTGTAGCTGAATATGTTCCCGAGAAGAACTCAGGATTGAATGGCTTTCGGGCAGAGACTCCAAGTCCAGGAGGTAAGTAACGAAGTTGCTGTGCCTGTAGAAGCAGTCAAAGTACAGAGGAAGGATACAGAAGCAACCAACAGTCTGATCTGCCGCGGCGAGAGGCTCTGCATGGAAGGAGACACAGGTAGCTGCTCCGAAAGAGGGAAAGGGAGAATGCAGTCAGAACTAAGAGGAGAGAGAGAGTCCAACACACGGGGAATTCTTGAGAGCCCAGAGAAAGCAAATAGATACAGGAGAGCTGTGAACCAAGTTGAGTGCTAAGAAGCACTATCGAGACAGGAGAAACAGAGAACTTAGAACGCTGAGAGTAAGGCTGCCAAAGACGGCGGAGAGTCAGGAAAGCAGGCTTACCTAAGCTAAGGAGAATGACCATAGCGTAGCGCAACCAATGCAGGTAAATTCCACAGTTGCAACGTGGCGGTCGTGTTGAGAAAGACTAGACTGCGGATGCGGTGCGCTGAGGAGCATGACGGAACATTTCAATAGCGGATCTTGCTCCACCTATCCCAGATGTGCCAGGAGTACGGGCGCATGACAATATGCCCCCGTCACCCCTGGGGGAAGCCTTGCTTGCCCAGATGGACTCAATGAAATCTGCAGACCAATATCGGAGCTTGGACGAAGGAATTGGGCTCTGAAGAGTCTTCTGAAGTGGGGTAACCCTTCCAGGATACCAAGTAGTCCAGAGTTTGTCTTCAATAGATGGAAAGTCGGAACTGGGAGAAGGCACTGGAAGGATACCTCAGGGATGCAGTCCATCAGTACAGTAGAAAGGGCTGAGCCCCAAAGCCGCGTGAACCAAATTATTATATGAAAATTCGGCGGTAGGAAATAAAGAGTCCCAGTTATCTTGTAGATTGTTGATGTAACATCTGAAGTACTGCTCCAAAGTTCCATTAAGTCGCTCAGTTTGGACCTTGGTCTGTGGGTGAATCCCTGTAGACAAGGCCCTTTCTATACTGAGTTTGCTACACAAAGCCTTCCGAAATCTGTAGGTATACTGGCTGCCTCTCTCCGAAATGATCTTATCGGGTGGTCCGTGCAGACGGAAGATGTAACGGATAAACACCTCGGTCATGTTCGAGGCAGAAGGGATACCAGATAAAGGTGAGAAGTGAGCTAGTTTGGTGAATGAGTCAATTGTACCATGATACGAGTGCAGCCATGCGAAAGGGGAAGGTCAACAATGAAGTCTGTAGATATCTGACTCAATGGAAAGGCCGACAGAGGTGTTTGTTCTAACCATCCTATGGGTTTTTGGGTGTGATTCTTGCTCATGGCACACTTTGTGCATGCCTTTATACACTCATCAATGTCTGCTGTAATACCTGGCAAAAACATTGAGCATTTGATGAGGTTGTCCATGCCCTTCTTACCCCTGTGACCAGCTGTACTATGATCATGACACCAAGCCAAGACCTTGAGACAGAGATTCTCTTGAGGAATGTACAGTTTCTGATTAACAAACATGAGACCATCCTTTTCTTCAACGCAGGCACGAGGCTTGTTGGGCTTATAAAAAGGTTCACGGGTAGTAGCAACCTTGACCTGCTGTAGAAAGGAGGAGACCAATGAAATTATCTTCTTCTCTGGGAACATCTTCTCGGTATGACCTTCAGAAGGATGTTCTGAGG
The DNA here is from genome assembly GCF_040938575.1 of Ambystoma mexicanum. Taxonomy (NCBI): domain Eukaryota; kingdom Metazoa; phylum Chordata; class Amphibia; order Caudata; family Ambystomatidae; genus Ambystoma; species Ambystoma mexicanum. Next base: position 70,790,251 of record NC_090938.1, read on the forward strand.
AACATGTGCGAGAAAGGGCATCCGCAACTATGTTCTGGCTTCCCGGGATGTAAGTGATCTCTTTGCCGAGTGTTGACACATTCCATGTTTTGTAGGATCTTAAGATTTTTATGGTCAGTCCGGATAGTAAACGGCTGGGTGCTGCCTTGAAGGAGATGCCTCCATTCCTCGCAGTCTATCTTCATGGCCAATAGTTTTCATTCAATAACGGAATAGTTGCTCTGGCTAGCTGAGACAATCTTAGAAAGATAGGCCACAGGATGTTCAGTTCCTTCATGGTTGTGAAGCAGTACCGCTCCCACCGCATTGGCAGAAGCATCGGCTTCTACAATGAAGCCTTTAGCTTAATCCGGATTCTGTAGAATGGGAGCTGAGCTAAATTACTCCTTGAGTATCTGGAAGGCCATCTTAGCTTCTGCTGTCCATTGAAAGGATTTACCAGATTTTCTAAGCAGACCAGTGATGGGGAAAAGTGTGTGAGAGAAGTTGGCGATGAACTTCTGGTAAAAATTAGAAAAGCCCAAGAACCTCTATATGTCCTTGATGGAAGCGAGGGTAAGCCAACCGAGAACAGCGGACACCTTTTTTGGGCCCATCATGATCCCTTCCCGGGACAGGATGAATCCCAGAGAAGGAACAGATGAGACTCGAAACAAACATTTGCCGGGTTTGACCAAGAGGTGATTGGCTTGCAGACGCTGAAGAACCATGCAAAGTTGTGCTGTGTGTACTTGGGCACAAGAGAGAAAACCAGAATGTCATTCAAGTAAATTATTACTGAGGGAAACAGGAGATCAGAAAACGTGTGATTCATAAAGATAAAGCACTGGAATATTTCCGTGGCATTTACCAAACCAAAGGGCATAACTCTGTATTCAAAATGCCCATAAGGTGTTCTGAAGGTGGTCTTCCACTCATCCCCTTTTCGGACTTGAAGCAGATGGTATCCGTTCTGGAAATCAAGTTTAGAAAAGATTGTGGCTACCTGCAAAGCTTCCAAAATATCCGAGATCAAATGCATCGGGTATCTGTCTCTAATGGTGACCCGATTCAGACCCCTGTAGTCAATGCAGGTCCTGAGTACCGTGGAGTCCCGTTTAGCTATGAAGAACAAAGAATCCTCAGCAGGAGACCGGGAAGGCTGGATGAGACCATTCTTGATATTTGCATCCAAATATTCTCGTAATACCTCCTTTTATCGTAAGGATAGAGGGAACAGGTGCCCAAACAGAATTAAAGTATCTGACACCAGTTCTATCACGCAGTCTCCTGGATGATGTGGAGGGAGATCATGGACAACCTTATCCACAAAAACATTGTCGAATTCCTTAATTTACACGGTAATACAGTGGACCGTGGGTGTTTTGGGACGTGTTTTGGGACGTGCATAAATAGTTTTGCTTACAGTAGGGAGAATGGAAACTAATAATGTTCCTTGACCAATCAATGGGTTGTGTCTCCTCAACAATGCAATTCCAAAAATGACTGGAAAATGAGCTGCTCTTATGATGTTGAAAGACAATCCTCAGTATGTTGTTGTACCACAACTTGTAATTTTTCAGTAGAATGGGTGATAGGACCCAAACTAAGAGGCGTACCATCCACCCCTTCAACCTTCTGATCCTCTTCATTAGGTACTCGATTTATGCCTACCTTATGGGCCCACAGGGTGTCCACAAAATTGCCAGCCGCCCCACAGTCGATGAGGGCTAGTGTGTCAATGGTCTTGTTCCTCCAAGCCAAGTGTAGGGAAACAACCATAAGGCGGGAATCATCCGAGACTCTGGAAGGGGCCATAGCCAGAGTTACGTAGGGACTAAAAGAGACACCTTGGACACTTGTCCCTCCTAGGTCCAAAGTCGCCCATTTCCAGAGAGCCTTGGAGGCACCTCAGGACAATTGCATAGAAAATGGATGGAAGCCCCGCAGTACATGCAAAGACCTGAATCTCTTTGGCGTTTCCTTCCTTTCTTCGGGAGTGATGGATTTGCATCGGTTCTTCCTTGACCGTGGGAGTAGTCAACAACGTGGCCATTGGAGGAGTAGGCATAGGCCAGCTGGTTCCTGGACTCTTTCTTTTTTCAATCTTGCGTTCCCCCAGGCGAAACTCAATTTGGAGGACTGTTGACAACAGTTCGGAATAGGAGGAAGGACGAGAAACCCTGGCTAGTTCGTCTTTGAGTTCTCCCTTAAGTCCTTGCCAATAAATTGTGAACTGAGCCTGTTCCAGCCAGCCTGCTTCTGTGGTGAGGCATTTGAAATGGGTGATGTAGGACAAAAGATCCATCTGTCCCTACTGTACATCCAGCAATTCCTTGCAGGCAACAAAGGTAATCTTTGGGCGTTCGAATGTTTGTTTTAGAAGTGCAATAAATGCCCCAAAGTCATGTAACACAGGATTATTGCTAGTCACCAGTGGGGTGGCCCATGCAAGGGCATTACCGGCCATGTTAGAGACCATGAAGCCCACGCGGTTTAGGTCTGAGGCATATGTGGTGGCCCAAAAGGCGAAATGCACCATGCAAGCCTCAACTAATTGTTTGAGGCGTTTAGGGGAACCATCATACTTCCCTGAGGAGAGAGCCATGGGAGGAAGATCTGCGGGGTGAGGGTCCCGGGTATACACCAACTGGCATAGCACAGTGTTCTCAGCTTTAAAGATTTGGGGCCTCATTACGACCCAGGCGGTAAGTTACCGCCTGGGTCGTACCTTTACCACCATGGCGTAAACTAAGTTTACGCCATGGTGGTTGGCGGACTTACCGCCCCATTCCGAGGTTGGCGGGGCGGTAAGTCCCCAATCCCCATTTACCCTTCCCCATTCCCATTTTTGCCCCATAGGGCATAATGGGAGTGGGGAAGGCGTTAATTACTCCACCGTAAATTACGGTGGCGTAATTAACAACAAGGTCCCTTAGCGCCATGGATTTTAACACCTGCTAAAAGCAGGTGTTAAATCCTCCATGGCGCTAAACGACCTCGGAATCAGGCGGTAAGGGTCGGCGCTGTTTACGCTGCCGTAAACCCCTTACCGCGTGGGTCGTAATGAGGCCGTCGGACTTCAAGGGTAAGTGTCTGTACAGCTGCCACCAGCTCCTGCACCTGTTCAGCTGTTGCCATCTTGAGCGTGTATGGGCGTTGCAATCTGTCACATTCACTGTCGGTTTCCGAACTGAACTCCTGTTCCTCACCTGAGTTACTGGTGATTTCCACTGTCTGCTTCTTTCTTCCTCTGTTCTTGTAATCCTTTTTCTTTTTATACAGGTATGGTCTGCCGCGGGACGACACCACAGTGGTCCACTAGAGAACCAGAAGACCAGTGGCCTAGTCCCGCAGCAGCCAAAAGAGGGGGAAAAAGCTGTAAATGGTGCAAAATAAACCCTGTGTAGAAAACAATCCGGATGTGTAGCTGAATCCGTTCCAGAGAAGAACTCAGGAATGAATGGCTTTCGGGCAGAGAATCCAAGTCCAGGAGGTAAGTAATGAGGTTGCTGTGCCTATAGAGGCAGTCAGAGTACAGAGGAAGGATACAGAAGCAACCAACAGTCTGAACTGCCGCGGCGAGAGGCGCTGTACGGAAGGAGACACAGCTAGCTGCTCCGAAAGAGGGAAAGGGAGAATGCAGTCGGAACTAAGGGGAGAGAGAGACCAACACTAGGGGAATTCCTGAGAGCTCGGAGGGGGAGAATGGCGGGCGAACGCACCAGGGAAGCTGGCATGGCGGGCGCCACCACCTTAGTGGGGGCGGTCTAGCCGCCCTCCCCCCCCTCAAGGGACGATTGGTCAGGGGGGCGGGAGGTAGAGAGGCACACGGAGCCTGCCCCCCTGAAGGGCGCGAAACAAGAGGGGCGGGGCGGAAACCGAGGAGAAGCCAGCCCATAAAGGCACGGGCTTGTGAGAACAATCACACATTCTCCCTCTGTTTCCCGTCTCACTGGAGCGTCGTTTCGTTTCCGTTTCGTTTGATCGTCGTCGGGGAGCGGGAGGAAGGTACACGCTTCGCGTCTGCTGGAGGTTGCTGAGGTGATTCCGGGAGGTGCTTGTGGCGTACCCGCTTCGTTTGCAGGAGGAAGGTGCTCGCGTCGTTACTGGAGGTCGCCGAGGAGATCACGGGAGGTTCCTGTGGCAGCAGTCGTCGGTTCCCGAGGGGACGTATCGAGGTGGGTACACAGGAGGGCCTAGGCATGGGTATGTGGGGGGTGGAGGGACAGAGCCTCGTGGGGGGGGGGTGATGAGGGGGGAGATGGGCAGTGCGAGACGATTGGTTGGCCGTCGGGATGGTTGGGTCGCGGTGGGGAGGGAGGTGCATGTGTTGTGTGGGTTGGGAGCTTTTCCCTGGCTGATGATCACTCGCAGGGCCGCGTCGGCTCACACGAGCGCCGGCACGCCTGTTGCCGCTACTACACACAGCTCAACCCTAAATGCGGTTCAATTTGTTGCGGCCTGTTATGTATGGGGGCAGATGCTTATCGTGTGCCTCCGATTGTTGTCGGGGGAGGGAGGGCATTGTGGGACGAGCCATTTCGGTGCCTCGGCTGGGGGCCGTACCGCGTGGACTATATGCAGGGGAAGCGTCAGTGACCCACCCTGGGCCCATGAGATCCACTCCGCGGCAGAGTCATGGGGAGGAAGGAGAGGGGAGGACGACTGCCTCAACACCCCCCAGCACTCCCTCCCCAGCGGAGTGTCGGGGGTGGGAAACCCGCTTCCTTCCTCGGATTGGCGAGAGGAACGAGCCGTGCGGATGCTCGAGAGGTGGTGACAGACAGGCGAGTCGGCCCGGGTAAGGCAGGCCGGTCCCAAGAGGTTGTAGAGCCCCGGGGAGCCAGGAGGTTCTGGCAGGGTGACCGGCTCTCTCAGAGGCAAGATGAGCTACGAGCAGCAGTACTGCCGCTGAGCCGAGGAGGGTGCCTCGTGGTGAGCTTAGGAAGAGCAGTGAGGTCACGCAGGGAGGATTGAGGTGCAAATGAGCTGGGCGGGAGCCATAGAGTGCTGTGGGTATCTGAATCAGGCGGAGGTGCACAGAGCCCTGTGAAAGGACAGAAGAGTTAGCGTGTTGGGACCCAGACTCTGACTTGTTCGGCGAACCAGCATGTTCCATTTTTACGCACGGCATACATTCCTGGGGTTTGCGGGTGCAGTGCAACAAGAGGAATGGGTGTGTTACATTAGCAGTAAGGAACAGTTTAATATTATGCCGCATCCCGTAAGGAGAGGTGGCTTGTTTTGATAAGGAAGCTTTACTGGTTTAGTGTGTGTCATGCTATACCTCCTATCAGTCTGGTCGCGATTAATTTGTGGAATGTTGACTATGCGGCGCAATTGCCAATTACGCCCACCACCCCCTTTCCAACAATGCAATGGAATACTTTCTGTCAGCTGGGCATAGATACCGTGTCTGCCCGTAGATGGCCCGCACATTGTAGTGCTTCATCATCGGGGTGGCTCGAACTGGTAGCACCGTAGGGCGGCTACTTAATGGTGGGGGTCCAAGCCTGCAAAGTTTGAAAACATTTATTGGGATGCTGATGTTAACGTGCTTGGTCGGGTTTGGGATTTGGGTTAGAAGATTATTACACGTACTGAATGGTGTTATGGTTTGTGTTCTTGCAGGGGCACACGTTTGGCTGGTAGAAAGTCCTTGAGCAACGGTCTGACTTCAGGTACTTTAGCATGGCGGCGCGCCACTCTTTTGTTTGGAAAACAATTTTAGAATTGGGCAAGGGGACAAGCACCGTGCATCGGGACATTGCAACTGCTCCTGGCTCCGTGTCCGGGCAATATGGGGGGGCCACTCGTGCCAGGGCACTTCGCACCCCCTCGTTGAGGGTGGTCGGAAGTCTGAAAGAAAAATGGGGGATCAATTCTGAAAAGCGGTAGAGCGAGGGTGGGGGCGGGGGGTTGGTGGGCCCGGGAACACATTCTGCAAAATAACGCCAACGTAACACTTTGCACGGTTTGCAACCAGCAGTTGGGGGGGTACCCGGGTTCCTCGGCTGGCCGAGAAAAGGGCACTATTAGGTAGGGATACGGTAAAACTTCCCTGGGTGAAAAAAATTATGGGCCCCAAAGACGGCGAGACGCGAGCGGGGGGCCGTTGGAGGGGGGGGGGCAAGGTGTCCGCAGCGTCATGGGTGGGCGCGATGGCGCTGTGCGAAGTTTGCAGGGTTGAGTGGTGTGAGTGGGCGGGCACGCCGGCACAGCTGCTGGCCTGCCCTGTGCTGCGCTCCCCCACCCAATCATGCCGGATACTGCAAGAATTATCAGAGGGCCCGCAGGTGGAGTTCCTTAGTTCACACATCTGAACAAGCCTTATTATGCTCCATCTTACCTGATCATGTCAACCGAAACTAACAACTCCTAGCAAACCTTCGCTCAAGAAATATGTGTGCAGCCATCTTCTGCTTGTGGAAAATGTCTTTGGGTCTTCCACCCCTCATTTCCTTGTACGATTACCCAAATGTAACTTACACTTGTTTTCCTCCGGGAGGCCATACATGACCTTCCGTCTAAACTAAGAGTTCCTCGATAAATCTGAAAAATTCGAAGTTTACATTGCACTACAGCTTTTTGTGGGGTTTGTTCAGGGTACAACTTCTGTTGGCAACCAGGGTCAATCACTGTTGGGAAAGGCCGCGTTGGTGTGGTACTTAAAGGGGGCACCAGTACCCCCTACCTCCTTGGTTAGCGGCTGCACAGTATAAAGTGGTGTGGGTGTTGTGCAATAAGGAAGAGAATGGGTGGCAGTTACGGACAGATCGCGGGATGGGTGCTAAAGGGTCATAAGGGGATAACTAGTACATAAATGGCGGCAAGGGACATGCAGGACACAGAGTTGCACAGCTAAAACAAATTTTATGTACTCCACAGTGACCTAAACATTTGTTTTACATATGTCGGTACATGCAAGCGCAGTTAACACCGGGCTGGAGGTGCTAGAGCTTGTGCTATCCGAAGACGGCCAGACATTGGAGGAAGCGGCCAGACCATCAAACACGGGGCGAGGAATGGACGCACAATCTTGGGCTGAGTTTCTAGCCCTCACTGAGGTCTTGGGGTGGCAGGCGGCCATGGCAAGGATGGGGGGCCCGAAAATCACCAACATAGTCGCCATCCCGGGAAGCAACCAAGAGGGGGGCAAAACCGTGCCGGAAAACATGGATTTGACAAGTGGCGAAGGGGCGGGGGGCCACGAGAACTCACCTGCAGGTGGAGGTCAGAAGGGGGGGCCCCCCGGAAGCATACAGCGAAAACAAGTGGGGGCCCACACGTAAAAAAGACAAAAAGGGACTTGGAGGAAGAACTGGCAGCTTTAAAAGTGAAGTTGGGGGCGACACTGGCACCACCCGCAACCGCGCCAAATGTGCCAACGCCTGCACAGCCGCCCGCCCCGCCACCTAAGGCCCAACCGAAAGTGATAACACCGCCAGTCCGGGGGGCCGGGTTGGTACCAGGCAGCGTGCCTGTGGGCAGTGAGGGTGAGTCGGAATTTATCCAACAAATCGTAAGGGCAGTGTTGGCAGCGCAAGGGGCAACGGCCGTATCAGCCCCCATAGCAAACAAGGCACCTGGGGCAGCCACTACGGGAGCAAGCAAGGTCTGGCAGGGGGGGGAGACGGGGCAATAAGCGGCACCCCAGCAACTAGCGTCACTTCCAGCACCTGGGTAGAGGGCACAAATACCAAATTACCGCCAGCAACAGGGGGCAATTACTCAGCATGGCTTCTGCCCGAGTGGGTGAAACAAGAAATTTGGGAGGGCAAGTTCATTGACATATTATCTCTCTTGGAACACGAAACAAAGGGCAATGACACACTGCGGGGAACAGGAGGGAGGGAATTAGCCAAGGCCAGAAAAAGAGTGAGGCCGGCAGAAACCCTGGAAAATTGGCTTGCAGCATTTAAGATATTGTCCCAGACACTTAATCAAAAGGACCCAGACCTGGGTCCACACTTGATGGCATACAGGGCATGTGTTATACATGAATATAATCAACAGGGGGGAAATGAATGGTTTTTGAGAGACCAGCGATTTTGTTTACGAATGGAACATGATCCCAAACTAAAATGGAATCATAAGTCAGTCGAGGACTGGCTTGAGTCTTCCAGTGGGACAATAGAGCAAGCGGATGGGACAATCATGTTGGCGGGAGGGCGCATCAATCCCTGGGCAGAGGCAGGGGGTGGACGCTCGGCAGTGGGGGCAGGGTTAAACAGCGCAATAACGGCCCCCAGACCGGTGGCACCAAGGGAGGGGAGGATGGAAACAACAGCATGGGCCAATAACCTGGGGCCGCAACCGGTCCGGGGTAATACAGACACAGTACAGCCGGTCCTCCCGGAAGCAATATCAAGGCCAACTGGGGCGGGGTGAACGAACACCGGGAGCGGAAGGACACTGGCTTACTGCAGATTTTACAATGAGGGGGTATGCAACTGGGGAGCAACTTGCAAATTCAGGCATGCTTGCTCCTCATGTGGGACCCACGGTCATCCAGCACAGTGGTGCAGGGGAAGGCCAGCGGCAAGCGATCAACCAAAATGAGCGCTGGGAAGGGCTTCAATAGGGAACATCTGGGATAATGGTCGATTGATGTCATTTCTGCGGTCGTTGCGTGTCAAAACAAACACTGTATACTAAAATAAACAATTTTCTTTTAAGGTGCCTTGACAATTGGTTCATCAAGAGAAGAGGGGGCAAGGGCACTCACAGCACCGGGAGCAGGCACAAGAGCCAGCAATGGTAATGATGGGGGCCGGGTGAACAAAAGGGGGGGTGGACAGAGGGGGCCGGGTAACGGCCTTAATAGCAAGGGGTTTCCCCCATCAATATTGATTGCTTGCTCACATGGCTGGGACAGTACCTGACTTCCTTAGGGAGGGACACATTAGCCCAGGGGTTCGTGGAGGGGTTCTGCATCCCTTACCAAGGACGCATTGGGGCCAGAACAGCGAATAACTCAAAGTCTATTTTAGAGTGGGCTGATGTGGCCAGGGCAAAGATTAACAAGGAAATTGAATAAGGAAGGTTAGCAGGACCTTACCAGGGTCCCCCATTGAGAAACCTCATCATCTCCCCTTTGGGGATAGTACCGAAGAAGGAACCTGGGAAGTTTCGCCTAATACATAACTTGTCGCATCCCAAAGGAGGCTCAGTGAATGATGGATTCGACATAGAGGCTTGCTCAGTAACTTATGCATCGTTCGACCAGGCCATAAGCTTAGCACGGGCAGTGGGAAAAGGGGCGCTCTTGGCAAAGGTGGAAATAGAAGCAGCATTTAGGTTGCTCCCGGTTCACCCGGACAGCTTCTTCCTCCTAGGCTTCCAGTTTGAGGGTCAGGTGTATGTAGACAAATGCATGCCAATGGGGTGCATCATCTCATGCGCATATTTTGAAGCATTTAGTTCCTTCCTCGAATGGGCACTCAATAAAAAGGAGGGCAGGGGGGGAACACATTATTTGGATGATTTTCTGTTCATAGGAAGAGGGGGCACGAATATTTGCGCAGCACTCCTCGATAATTTCTTGGTATTAGCTGAGGAGTTGGGAGTACCTCTGGCGGGGGACAAAACGCAGGGGCCCTGCACCAAGTTAACCTACCTGGGGATAGAAATAGACACGGTTGAAGGGACATGCAGATTACCGGTAGAGAAGATAGAGGAATTCATTAGCGACATAGATAGGGCATTACAAGGGGAGAAGGCAACCATAAAAAACATACAATCATTGGTGGGCAAGTTCAATTTTGCCGCCAGGGTGATACCGGCCGGAAGAGTTTTTGCAAGACGTCTGGCGGCGGCGACAGGAAGGCACGAAAAAGGGTGGCATAAGGTACACCTCGGGGCGGGCGTGAGGGAAGACCTCAAAGTATGGCGTGCCTTTCTAAGGGAATTTAATGGGGTATGCATATGGCAGTCCCCTTGGATGGCATGCGCACAGTTACAGTTGTTCACCGACGCGGCAGGTAGGGTGGGATTCGGGGCAATATTAGGAAAGGAATGGTGCCGGGCCGACTGGCCTAAGGCATGGGTGAGGAAGGGGATGTTGAAAAACATCACCATGTTGGAACTATTCCCAGTGGTGGCAGCAATGCACATTTGGTCGCGCGATCTGTGTAACAAACGATTAGTTGTGCGGTCGGACAGTTTGGCAGTGGTACAGGCGGTGAACACGCATTCAGCAAAATGCCCGGCAACGTTGTGCCTATTACGCCTTATGGTTCGCAAATGTCTGGGGATGAATGCAGCCGTCAAAGCGCGGCACGTACCTTGGGTGGATAATACAGCGGCTGATGCACTTTCTTGTTCACAGATGATACGATTCAGGAAAGCGCACAGCCAAGCACAGCCCATCATGACTCTGTTCGCCAAGGAACTATGGCAGCTAGTGAGTTGGGTCAAGGAATGAGGAAGCTAGCTTCCAGAGCTTTAGCGGGGAGTACCTGGAATCGATACAAGGCCAATTATGATACATTTTTGTTGCACACCAAACACTTGGGGGGTGACAACATGGCCAAGAGGGTGGACTGTTTTGTTCTTTGGGCAAAGGGGGTGTGAAAATCAAGATCATGGCTGGCGGGACATCTTAGCGCAGTGGCATTCCATAGCCAGCTGGCAGGCCAGCAAGACCCAACGAAAGGTTTTCTGGTGAGAGCTGCTCTAAAAGGGTGGAACAGGGGCGGGATGGCCACGGCAACGACCTCTTCAACTCTAGTGAGGAAACCCATTGATTTTGAATTATTACAGAAGGTCATGACGGCAGCTACAGTGGTGTGTTACTCGCAATATGAAAGCATTATGTTCAAAGCATGCTTCGCATTGGCCTTCTTTGGGGCCCTACGGATTAGTGAGTTAGTGGCAAAAGCCAAGAACGACCAGAGTTTCAGAGCCTTAATATGGGGAGACGTACGCCAGTTTGGGGGGGGGGGTATCAGTGAACATCAGGATATCAAAAACAGACCAGAAGGCCAAGGGAAGCGAGCTGGTGTTGGCCAGATTGGGACAGGAGGTGTTTTGTCCGGTTGAGAGCACAACAGCCTATTTTGCAATCAGGGGGGGCGAGCTGGGGTATTTGTTCCGACACAAGGACGGAACCCCACTCACCCAGTTTCAATTCAGGCGAGTCTTAGAGGTGGCCTTGGCAAGTTCGGGTGTGGATCCGGGGCAATATTCAACTTACTCATTCCGCATAGGCGCAGCGACAACGGCCAGCAGGGAAGGGCTGGGGGAGGACAGGGTCAAAAGGATAGGGAGATGGACATCTGACAAATACAAATTATATGTGCGCTAACAGAGTAGATGCGTTGGCATCCAGGGGGGCGGGAGGTAGGGCAGCATATGGGACAAGGGGGCACTAACTAGGCCACACAAGCTACTACAACCAATCATGTCTCCACAGAAGCCAAAAGGGTATGGGTCGTGGGCCACTCCTTCGTGGCCCGGGCAGCCGCCAGAGCACGGATGGCGTTTTGGGACGGGAACTTGGGCCTATGGAACACGCAGATTAGTTGGATCACCAAAGGTGGTTTGAAAGGAACGTCCGTATGGGCGACATTGGAACAGGCGGCGCAGCAACACCCTTTGCCCGACATTATCTTGTTACATATAGGGGGAAATGATTTGGTGAATAAAGGAAGGAAGGATTTGTCAGAACTTTTAAGAAATTTACTAATCAGGATAGGGAGGACTTTCAGGGGGTGCGAGGTGATGTGGCCTGAGATAATTGCAAGACAGGAGTGGACGGGGCCATAGAGGAAGCAAGGAGGAAAACGAACAATCGTATGGGGAGTTTCCTAAAAAGCCGGGGGATGGTATGGATTCGGCATCCCCTCATCACTTTAAAAGTACCTGGGTATTTTGAGAAAGACAGGACCCACCTGTCTGAGGTGGGCACAGCCATGATGTCTTTAGAATGGAGGACAGCACTAAAGAACGCGGGATGTGCGTGAGGGGGCGCGGATCAGGAGGGGGGGAGGAAAGGGGAGGCGATCACCCGCAATGCCTTGGAATCAAGAAAGGGAGTGCCCTGTGCAAGCAAGCTGGGGGGGAACTCTCCGCAGCCGGCAGCCAGCAGAGAGTCTTGGAGGAGTCACAGGTCAATCCCTGAACAAAGCACTGACAGACCTATAGGGGAATGATCAGCCAATAGATTAGATGTACGGCGCCCCAAGAGCAATAGGCTTGGGGGAGGCCCTGGGAAAAAGGGGAGGGATGTAGGGGACTTGGGAGCCAATTCCAAGACCAAAATTGCGGGGGGGGGGGGGACGAACAACAAACTGAAACAAGGGCAGCAAGAGAAGCCGGTTGGGGGGAACAAGAGGAGAATACGGGGGGTTAGGCAAAGGGGACAAAAATTACAGCAAGGGGAAGTCTTCACGAAGGGGGGGGCATGAGGTGGGGAATTTGTGGGGGGATTCAAGAAAGGGAAGAATATCTGGGGGGAAAGGGAGCCCGGACAGGGAGGGCCAGAAAGGACAGGAAAAAGGGGGCCTGGCGGGGCGCAGCAAAGGGTGGACCGGGGGAATGGGGGAGCCAGTTGGGAAAGGAAGGAAGAAGGAGAAACAAGGTATCCGGAAGAGACAAGACACCGGCAGGGGGGGCACCGGGTAAGGCTTCACCGGGGGGGGGCCTTGGGAGAGAGGGAACAGGGAAGTTCTTGGGGGCTCGGGAAGACGGAAGGGAGACCTGGGGGTTGCATCTCTTAGATAGGATTGGGATTCCAGTACCAGCAGCAACTGGAGGACGTAGGGGGGAGAGAGTAGAGTTAGTAAAGAAAAGGTTAGATGGACGTCGCAAAGCGATGACCAACTAGGCAGGCAGAAAGTGGGGGCCGGCATCGGAGGGCGGTGTCGGCCCTAACTACGGATATGTAATATGTGTAATGTTGGGGCACTTGTGGTGGTGCCGGTATAGGAACCTGAACATTAGCGAGGCACCGCGTGGCTGCCGGTTTTAGCTAGACCCAGACCAGGACACAGGGGAAGTGTCAGGGGAGGAGCAGGGGGGTCGGGTATTCCCAACTAAGACCTAGAGAAAAAGGGGGCCTAGAGAAACACGGGGTGGAAAATCAAATCACAAACGGCCGGGGTAGAGAGAGGTTACTAGCCAGGGCCGGGCTCAATCTGAGGCGTCCACCGGACGAGGACGATAAGGGGGGGAGGGCAAGGAATACCTAGGTAGCCGCGCATTGAGTAGTATATCAGTGGCGGTGAATTACGGATCGCCTGTAAGATAACTCCAAGACTTTATGCAAAATAAAGCTGCTGAGGCATTCTAATCTTCCAATCTTAAACAAAGTGTCGGTGTCATTAATTGCTTCAACATGTAATGTATGACTTATGCCGGGAGGAAGGTGGGGGTGAAGACGAGGGGGATATGAGGGGTCGGGATAAGGAGGTGGGGGGAGGACAAGGCACTGGGATGCCCACGCTATGGAGGGCTAATGCTCCAGGGAAGCTGGCATGGCGGGCGCCGCCCCTTAGTGGGGGTGTGGAAATCGATATAGTATTGTGACCCCAATCGCATTGTTTGAATGTATGTTGGCCTACGCCAAGTTGTCTAAAGAATACTATGTACATAGGTTCCGCTGCAAGGTCTTGACCTTATTGTATTGTGTAAGCCGCCATCTTGGATCTAGCCGCCATTTTAGGTACTCTTGCAGTGTGGAAGTCACCCTGAATCACAAAATGGAGGCCGAATGACATCTTGAGTAAGACTCCGGCCATGGTGACCTCCGCACACGTGAATAAATAATATGTCCGCAGGCCACTTGTTAGGGTCACGAACTAAGACCTTGTCCTCTCTTTAACCTGTGTGTAAATATGTAACTGTATCAGCGGAACTGATCAAATTATGTAAATTGTGTGTTTGACCTGGCTACGAACCCTAGCCACAGTTCCAAGAATGGTTAACTTGCGAGAGGGCTGGCCAACGCAGGACAAAAACGTATAAAAACCCAAGCATCCCGATGATCGGTCTCTCCCACTTTCAGTGCGAACCTTACGTTGAAGGTTCGCGTGTTAGTCGGAGGGCCGAATAGCTATTCGAATGTCAATTGACTTTGGTAACTTTGTAACTTTGAAATAAAGCGCTTTGTATGTCCTTTGTAACCTGTGTTGGTGTGTTTCCTCTCGGGCTTCCCGGCCTCATATCTATTTCATTGTTCCACAGGGGAGGTCCAGCCGCCCCCCCCTCAAGGGACGATTGGTCAGGGGGGCGAGAGGAAGAGAGGCACACGGAGCCCGCCCCCCTGAAGGGCATGAAACCAGAGCGGCGGGGTGGGAAACCGAGGAGAAGCCAGCCCATAAAGCACGGGCTTGTGAGAACAATCACACATTCTCCCTCGGTTTCCCGCCTCACTGGAGCGTTGTTTTGTTTCCCACCCAACCTCCCAAAATAAAAAATGTTTGGTAATAAGTTGTCTTTTGTTTTACAGGTTGCCCAGCGGAGTTACATTGCGATCCCTTTAACGAAGCACTGACAGACCTATAGGGGAATGTTCAGCCAATAGATAAGATGTACGGCGCCCCAAGAGCAATAGGCTTGGGGGAGGCCCTGGGAAAAAGGGGAGGGATGTAGGGGACTTGGGAGCCAATTCCCGAAGGGGGGGGCATGAGGTGGGGAGTTTGTGGGGGGATTCAAGAAAGGGAAGAATATCTGGGGGGAAAGGGAGCCCGGACAGGGAGGGCCAGAAAGGACAGGAAAAAGGGGGTCTGGCGGGGCGCAGCAAAGGGTGGACCGGGGGAATGGGGGAGCCAGTTGGGAAAGGAAGGAAGAAGGAGAAACAGGGTATCCGGAAGAGACATGACGCCGGCAGGGGGGGCACCGGGTAAGGCTTCACCGGGGGGGCCTTGGGAGAGAGGGAACAGGGAAGTTCTTGGGGGCTCGGGAAGACGGAAGGGAGACCTGGGGGTGCATAGCTTAGATAGGACTGGGATTCCAGTACCAGCAGCAACTGGGGGACGTAGGGGGGACAGAGTAGAGTTAGTAAAGAAAAGGTTAGATGGATGTTGCAAAGCGATGACCAACTAGGCAGGCAGAAAGTGGGGGCCGGCATCGGAGGGCGGTGTCGGCCCTAACTACGGATATGTAATATGTGTAATGTTGGGGCACTTGTGGTGGTGCCGGTATAGGAACCTAAACATTAGCGAGGCACCGCGTGGCTGCCGGTTTTAGCTAGACCCAGACCAGGACACAGGGGAAGTGTCAGGGGAGGAGCGGGGGGGTCGGGTATTCCCAACTAAGACCTAGAGAAAAAGGGGGCCTAGGGAAACACAGGGTGGAAAATCAAATCACAAACGGCCGGGGTAGAGAGAGGTTACTAGCCAGGGCCAGGCTCAATCTGAGGCGTCCACCGGACGAGGACGATAAGGGAGGGGGGGGCAAGGAATACCTAGGTAGCCGCACATTGAGTAGTATATCAGTGGCGGTGAATTACGGATCGCCTGTAAGATAACTCCAAGACTTTATGCAAAATAAAGCTGCTGAGGCATTCTAATCTTCCAATCTTAAAAAAAGTGTTGGTGTCATTATTTGCTTCAACATGTAATGTATGCCTTATGCCGGGAGGAAGGGGGGGGTGAAGACGGAGGGGGGTACGAGGGGTCGGGATAAGGAGGGGGGGGGGACAAGGCACTGGGATGCCCACGCTAAGCAAATAGATACAGGAGAGCCGTGAACCAAGTTGAGTGCAAAGGAGCACTATCGAGACAGGAGAAAAGGAGAACTTAGAACACTGAGAGTAAGGCTGCCAAAGGCAGCTGAAAGTCAGGACAGTGGGCTTACTTAAGCCAAGGAGAATGACCATAGCTTTGCGCAACCAAAGCAGAAAAATTCCACAGTTGCAACGCGGCGGCCGCCGGGAGGAGCTGGACTAAGAGCTCCCAGTGGTCATGTTGAGAAAGACTAGACCGTGGATGCGGTGCACAGAGGAGCATGACAGAACATTTCAATGGCAGACTTTTCTCCACCTATCCCAGATGCGCCAGGAGTACGGGTGCATGACAGAGAGAGAGAAAGAGAGCCAATGAGAGAAGGAGAGCTATAAAGTGAGCGTGAGAGAGAAAGGGGGGAACAGGGAGACAGAGAATGTGGGAGAAAGAAAGAGGGGCAAAAATAGAGAGAGGGAGGGAACAACATAGGAAGCGAGGCATAGAAGGGGAGTGAGAAATAGAGGGTGAGCGAGACAGAGAAAGAGCAGAGAGAGAGGGAGAGAGAGAGGGGGGAGAGGGAGAGGTGGTCAGATGAAGCATGTTTTTATCTGCCACTAAATTCCTGTGATTCTCCTTCAGGAAAGACAGCTTTCACACCCTTTTCCCAGCCCCACATTAATACATAAACATATTATCATTTTACAGTTCGGCATAATGATAATTTAAATCCTAGTATTTCTTCTAAAGGGAGTCACCCATTGTTCTACAGTGGGCCTCATTACAACCCGGGCGCTAAGTACCGGTCATTACCGGCATGGCGCAATTACCGTGTCCGTGCTGGCAATAGACCGCTAAAAGCGGCCCATTCCGAGTTTGCGGGCATGAGCTTTGCGCCATGCCGGTAATGAACTCACCGCCATGCCGCAAATGCCCGAAAAATCCCCCTTTCCGGCATCGTCTGTAGTGGAAATAGCTCCTCTGGCATCCAAGCCATCGGCATTAGTGGTCACCTCTAATAGCGGTCACCTCAAATAGCGGTAACCGCTATTATCGGTGACCGTAAATACACGGAACCAGAAGTAGCATCATCGCACAGGAATGGGAAAGAGCATGGCGGCTTTAAGAACACAATGCATTGCCATCCACCACAACCAGGAGCCATCTGACCCCCAGAACTCCAACACACCTCCACCACTACCTGTTGCAATTTAGGATGCCAAAAGCAGTGAAAAAAAACGGGAGATCGGCTGCGCAGAGACACTGATGTGGTGTTCGCAAACGATATGTCCCGTCCAGCACTGCAGAGTAAAAAGCAGATTTGGGCAGAGGTCGCCCAGAGAGTCAGTGCCGTCGGCACCACACCCCGCACACCCAAACAATGCCGTAAGCACTGGGATGACCTACGTCTACATGTGTGAAGTATACTCTCCGCCAACTGAAACCTTGTGATGGTGACAGGTGGAGGTGTGGAGTCACCCATAAAACTCCAACCAGGGGAGGAGATATGTGCCACCACCATAGGCACCGAGGCAATAGAGGGAGTCGGGGACATGGAGTGAGGAGCCCCATCATCAGCCGATGCAGGTAGGTGTCTCTAATTAAACAATGCCAATACCACCACGATGATGTCCACCTGAACTGACAGTGCAGTGATATAGAGCAGTGTCTACCAGACACATAAGCACAAGACTGCCTACATGCAGTGCAGAGCATCACCTTGTCCACATGCATGATGCACCCCATTTGTGTTGCAACCCAGACGCCTCCATGCATCACCCACTCAAGAGTGAGGCAACCTGTATGTCACTCCCTCCAATGTTAATCATCTACCATTCCATATCAATGCAGCCACCCCAATGCATGCCCGATGCCCGTAGACCCATCACTAACCCTCTCCCTCCTTTGGTCCCCCACAGGCACACATTCTGACAGCGGTGATGAGGACACCAGTGCCACACCACAGAAGAAGGCCAGGGCCGAGGATGGTGAACACTGCCCCTCAACCTCAAGGGGCAGAGGTCAACCTAGACCACCTGGAAAGGACAGGAAAAACACAGAGGCCACAGCACCAATGTGCACCACGGCCCCCACAACAGCACCCACACCAGCCACCATCACCCAGAAGGCATTGGCACAGGGCACACCATCGCTGGCAGCAGCACAGTCGGTGAGACGGCTGCCACAGCAGCCATATCTGACGACAAGGGCGAAGTACAGCGGCATGGCCCAACACCCACCACAGGCCCCCTCCACTCACCACACCTATCCCCATGCAGCGTGGTGGACGGCAGCATGCACGGGCTGTCACCTGCAGATTCGTGGTCAGCAAGTTTCAGCCCCATACCAACTGTGCCTGATGATCAAATCCTGGTCGAAACGCCTCACACTTCCGCCCCAGTGACAACCACCCAAGAGGGGATCCTGGCTATACAGAGACGCCGGGCGGAACTCACAGGGATGCTGACGCAGCATATTACCTAATGTACCGTGCACAGGATGACATCAGGGACAGTGTTGCATCGATAAAAACAGCCATCGAGTCCACTTCAAATGACATTTGTGCGGAACTTGCAGCAGTGCGCCATGTCCTCTCGCAAATGGTGGCAGCAATACGGAACATGCATCCACCACAGTTCCCAAGACAATCTGAACCATCATCAAATGCCAGCTCTACTAGGACCAGCCCTGTGCGTTGGTCTAGCAGGAACCTGTGCAGATTGGACAGGGGGACACCTGGTGCTGGAAGAGGGGGAGGGCAGTAGGCACTGCCATGCATACTGGTGCCATGTGGACCACTGGTGCGCGCTACTGCACACTGGGAAGTCATGGGGGGAGGGGCGAGAGGTTGTTTGGGGGAGTTGAGGTGGGAGGGGGGAGAGGGTGTGTGGGGGAGTTGAGGGGGGAGGGGGGAGAAGGTGTATGGGTTGAGGGCATGTTCACTTTTTCATAATTCTTTAATACACATTTTGGTGACTCATGATTCACATGTGTGGACATTGCTTATTGCGTACGTGTGCTTTATTGGTGAACAGTCTACAGTGTCCATGTCCCTGACACACCCAGTGCCCCGAGTGCCACCTCCATGTCACACTCCCCATCCATGTGTGCTGGAAACATTGGTTGATCAGAGTCTGACGCATGTCACGTCCCTCCTGTGCATCGCTGCCTCCTTGAGGTGCTGCCCCATCTCCACCCTCCTCATCCTCATCGTCAGGTGGTTGCAGTTCAGCGTCAGGGGGCAGGGGCACATTCCGTCTGATGCACATATTGTGTAGCATGACACATGCCATGACGATCTTGGCCACCTTCTCATCGCAGTACAGGAGTGCCCCACCAGACCTGCTGAGGCAGCGAAACCGTGCCTTCAAGAGGCCAAATGTCTGCTCAATCACCACATGGGGGCGTGTATATGCACGATTGTAGTCCTCCTCATGCCTGTTGTGTGTGTTTCGGACTGGGGTAAGGAGCCACCTCTTCAAGGGACAGCCTGCATCACCTGCATGTGGGCAACAATGTATATGTGTAAGTCATCACATCATATGGGACCTCGATCAATGACACCATAGCATGCATTTATTTCCTGATTGCAACCACATTCCCATGCATGAATGGAGACACACAATGTGACTGCTATGTGTGTATTCCTCTTATGGACTTGTGTGCATGCCATCAACTAGTGGGCGCAAGGGAGTCCAGTTCCTTGTGAGTGCTCATGGACTGTGTTTTTCCACGGCGGTTGTTGTCATGATCTGGCCGATGTCCGGTAATTTGTATGCTTTCATCCTGGCGCCGTTGATGTCAGCCTCATGATGATCTCACTATGCACAACAAATGGTGGCATGCAATTCTGTTGCACCTCTGTGTCAGTGTAGTGGTGTATTAATGTATTTGACCCTCATGTGACTCCTTTGTACGTAGTAATGGGGGACTGTCCTTTCAGTTGATGGTATTTGGTGCTGTGTATTGGCCATAGTAATTGCTTGTAGCTGCATTGTGTTGAGGGGGATACGGTCTGATTAGGTACAGTGCACATGTAGATGGCTATGGAATGGCTGTGACACTGCATAATTCACATGGTGGGGCTGCTTACATCTTGCATTATGTGGTCATGTGTCAGGTCCAGTCTGGGCTGCTTTGGGGTATGAGCATGGTCCATTCTCTCCAGCACTCGCAGCCAGGTGAAGTATGCATCTCTTCCCCCCCCAATCTCAGCCAGGTGAAGTATATATCTCCCCCCCCCAACTCAGCCAGCTGAAGTATGTATCTCTCCCTAAATCACCTACCTACATCGCATTTCCATAAGCCTTACAGGCAACTCACCAAGAAGCCAGGATCTGTGCCCTGCATGTCGCTCCATGTAGCGTGGTATTGTGGAGTTCCGCAGGACCATTGAATCATGGGTTGATCCGGGGTATCTGGCACAACAATGTGTGATGATCTTGTTTGAGTCACATACCATTTGCACGTTGATTGAGTGGTATAGCTTACGTTTGCGGTACGCTACCTCCATGGCATTTGGGACCACCAATTCCACATGGGTGCAGTCGATGGCGCCAATGCAACCAGGGATGCCGGCCAGTGAATGGAAACCAACTTTGGTGTTTGAAATCTCCTGGGCAGTACGTGGTAAGTAAATGTGGTTGCTTGTGTGCTTCAGGAGGGCATCAAGCACTTGGTTCAGTGTACGTGAGAATAATGGTTGAGATATGCCATGCATGTGCCCCCCTGTATGGCCAGGAAGTGGAGCACAGACACTACCTTTAGTAGGGGTGGGATGGCGGTGCGTGTTTCAATCAGGCTGACGATGTTGTCATGTATCATGTCGACAATGGTGGTGATGGTGTCCCGGTCCAGACGGTACAGGGTGTGGATCTGCTCAGGGGTTAGGTTGAATGGACTGGCTTTGATGCGAGGGATTGGGGGCTGCCTGCATGGTGCCACAGGCTGCACAGGTGGGGCATGCTGGGCCTGCCTCACCCTCCTTTTCCTCCTGTGTCTCCTCTGTGCTGCCTGTTGTTGTAGTTGTTGTTGTTGCAGCAGTTCCAGTGCAATCATGTCCTCCAGCCCCAGCATTGCTAGTAGTATTGGATCCATTTTGGTGTGTGACTGGGTGTGGGAAGGGGTAGGGTGTGCTCCTTTTGTGCTGGCCCAGTCTGTATTGCCTCCACCTGTGCTGATTGTGTGCACCTGTGGCAGTTGGGAACACTGCACAGGGCATTTTACGGCTGGTCCGCGATGCTGGTATTTGCACCATGCCGGTAAGGTACTTTTCAGCCTTCACTAGGGAGTTATTTGCATGTCCGCCTGACTTGTGATGTTCCCCTCTTTGCGCCATGCCGGTATTGCCGCCATGATGGGTCGCATGCCCGCGCTCATGTCACTATTAGCGGCACCGTTAATTACGGTGCCGCTAATAGCGGGTTGGCGTGTCCTAATCGTGCGGAGCGGTAAGCGATGCCGGTAATCCTTTACCGGCATCGTTTTATACTTACCGCCCGGGTCGTAATGAGGCCCAGTGTCTTTGTGAGATGATCAGACAGTTCATTTATTTATTTATGGTTCACATTGCTTTGCTTGTAGATATGTATAGATATCAGGCCTTTTAAAAGCCTTGACTGGACTCATATCCCAGATGGGACACCTTAGATCGCTGTTTCTTTTGTTGTTTTGCATCTTTTTTTTTTACGGATAGCCCTGATGAGATTCTGACCTGGCTGTGGACCCACCTCAAGTATGTCCCAAAACTCCTGGAGCAGGCACATTGACCCACTGTGATTTGAGGCTGAAAAAACTAATGGCGTCCTAGTGTTAGGACTCCCCTGTTCGCTGCACACCTTCTTGCTTTAAAGAAAGCCAAACATTATTTGACAATAATATGATCTTTCATAGAGTCATTTTAACAGAAACAATAATTCACAATGTAGTCTTGATTAAACAATGAAACGTCTTTTAATTATGCAAAACAAAGCCCACCGTATTTCGGGGGAAACCCCTTGTTCACGAGCAAAACTGTAAATATAATAGGTAACGATACAAATAGTGATATAGATTTAAAAAAACATATTTTCTAACAATACAAGCTTTTACATAATAGTAACAGATTCCGACAAAATCCCTAAAGTGGAACCACTTGTAACCATAATAGCCAATGACCCAAACCAGTAAAGTATGAGACAAGTGATGTGAGTGAGGCACCCTCAATTAAGTCAACCCCATTGGAAATCACAAGCAGATTTATTAGAGAAGCATAACACTAATTATGTGAGGCGACACTGTCTCTAGTGTATTCAAAATAAGAGAACACACCCCTGTGGACCCTAAAAAAATAATCAAATATTACAACCCCTGTGTCTCCCTAAATCCAATAATCCACATACCTCAAAATACACCATAGTACACCAACGACAGTATGCTGTAATCCGAGGAAGCCACATTCTATAAAGAAAGCATATGTCTGCTAGAAAGTGATTCATCTGACAACTAATGAGACACTCACCAGGTGTGAACTTTACGCTTGGGAAATTCGTTTTGCCCCAGATAAGCCTTGTCAAGTGAGTGAGTATGTGATGAGCCTTCACCGAACATAGACACTGGTAGTTCATTATGCCTTAAAATGCAACATTTGCCACAAATCGTACCTAAGGTTTTCCCCCTTTGTTTGTCCCCATAGTTTTTAATGCAAAGATTTCTTGTTGTTTTTGTCCCTGCCTATATTTGGGCCAGTTTTACCCTGACTAAACATCTCAAACCTGACACTTGGCAACCAGCATCACGGCAGTGCCCTGGTCGCTACAAAATAGCTCTGGGATCGCTGCAGTGCCCAGCTCACTGCAAAAAAGCTCTGCCATCCATTTTCATTTGTTGAACGTCTGCTTATGTTAGCAGATGCAACAACTTATTTGAATTGTGAAACTCTTTCATACAATGTATGCCTTTCCTGTGAGCCATGCACTTTTGTAAACTTCAATGGGAATTGCCTTCTCGGCACCTTCCTCCAAAGCGGGCAAGGGGTTCACCTCCCCAGAGTCCTAGCTTTCTCTCACCAGCACTCTGATTTCCAAAACATGAGTTTGAATGTATCTGTTTTGGGGCTGGACCTCCACTCAATCAGAGTCATAAAAGCAATAAGAAAACATGCACTGACAAAGCCAACAGTTTTGTGTGGGCATGGGGTAGGCATTGATGGTAGGACCTGGCAAACCAATAACAGATGGTTACAAGCCAAAACTCTTTGCTTTAGCAATGTGTGTTTTTAGCAGGCATTAATTACAAGAAACGCATGTGGAGAGAAACTTATTACTTATAAATCAAGTCACCGGAGGCAAACTTGCATAACACATTTTTATTAGACAGGGACTTCAATAACAGCATCAATTAAGCCATTTCCTCTATGAAGACTGATACAAATAACGCTGACATTAAATGTACAGAAAATAGAACCCCTCTCTGATGATAAACAGATGAAAATGTCATTCAGGGCCTGTTCCCCGCCCTCCTGTCTAACACTGTAAAAGTCTGAAGTATTGTCCATTGAGACAGCCAGGCTGCCCTTAATATAGACAGGTACATTAGAAAATAGGCGACACTAAACACATTCATTTAGGACAACATAAAAACATAAGGAAATGCTTACATTGCGAACATGCATAATACAGTATATAGATTTCTGATATGGAGTATAGATCAGTAAAAGGCAGACATTTTTCCCAAAATGAATGCTACATCATGCATTACAAATATAATGCAGGACCTACATCGCCTAGAAATTTAAAAGTGTTCAACAAATAAAAAATATACGGTTATACGTAGCTCAGAAAGGGAGAGCTTGGACAGAAGAAAATGTGCACTGATTCAGAAGTTTAAATGGTAAGAATATATTATTTCCAATGGTTCTGCTTACAAATGAGTCAGGAGAAGATAAGCTAGGCGAGGTAACCATTAAGAAACCAGACAGCTAATCTATGTCCTTGGAGGCTGTCTGTAGTAATGCGTCATCCCCAAAACTGCTTCAAAACCAGTTCTTAAAGTTGCAAAAGATGTTTTATGTTTACTGAAAAAAGGAATAATCTGAGTCATTGTAACAAGAAATAATCAGGTGTAGATTGTAAAAGTAAATTGGCCTATCAAAATTAGGGCTGTACCGAACTTCAGCTTTGAGAAAGAATTTGGCTGAAATTCTGCTGAAAAACAGCATTCGGCATTCGGCCGAATACTTAATGGAATCCTTACTCAAAGCCAAAGTTACACCCCTAGTTGGAGGTCGTAGTTTTCTCAGGTAAATGGGAACCCATGTGAATTAAGGACAAGAGTATTTTGTTTCATAAAGTAGCAATAACCTTGGCCAAGACACCTTGTAAAGGAGATGCATGCCATTATCGCTTCCACTGGGTTTCGCAGCAGCATTGCAATTGCTCACATCAGAGCTACGGGGTGCTGGCCGGGCTGTCATTGGAAACAACAGGAAGCAAAGAACAGTGTTTTAGCTCTCATGTAACACCTACACTTATTCAGAGGAAACAGGTTATAGTCCTCTTAATCCAGATAGTGCATGATAATTACTGTATGCCAAGGTGAATGTTATTTTATTTCTACGTCTCCACTGGGCAAAACAGCCTTCTCACCAGGCAGAAAACGGTTGCACAAAGCAATTCCTGACCACCTTTTAAAGTGTGAAAACTCTGCAAGTGGCTTCATTTCTATTCTTGGTTACATTTGCCCTCCAGGGCAGCACCATGCAAAATAAACACACAGCGAGCGGAGCGGGCCTTTTGCTGCTACTCTCTCCATGGAATGGGGGTACAACTACGTGAGTACGGTGAGACCATAAGGTGACCAGAGTAACACGTGAAAGATCACTTTCCTCTGTGCTGGCATGCTCATTGAAAAGGTACACAAACAGCAGATGTCACCAAATGCCTGAGGGCTGGTGAAGGAAAAACACAAGCAGAAACAGCTGAAAAGGCAGCGCTTTGAAGTCACAGTTCTAGTTTCATTCTCAATGTCGTGCAGCTGTCATCTTTTTTTTAAAGTTACAATCCTCACCAGGAGAGGATTAGGAGTGCTGCCAACCTGCTCTGTTTAAAAATAAAAATGTTCTCAGTTGTATTTGTTTTGTGCATAGCACTCACGCTGCTTTTCGGTTGCTTCTCAGAGGTGCAGCAAGAGGAGGCTGGAGCTACAGCAAGCTGGCAATGGGCAAAGTCAAATCAGCATTGGAGCAAGTGCTTGGTGAAAAAAGGAATTTGTAGCCTCTTTCAATGCTATCCAGAAATTGCGTCATGGTAAAGGTTAAAAAAGTGCGTTCCATAAAATAGAAAGTGGAACCATCTCCTCCCAAAATATTTGATCCCCACCGTGCAGAAAAACTGCCGATGAAAATTCGATCGATTTCTCCAAGTGTTTGTATTTTCTGCTAGTTTTTCATATTTCTATCCTTGGGCTACTGCATTGACAGCTATGAAATCGGGGCTCGAAGCCACACTTCACAAATGTGCACCAAAGTTGTGTGATCCCGGCAAATCACATATTCCTGCTGGACTTTGCCAAATGTATTAGCATTTAGAAATAGGTTGAACCCCAGTTCTATGCACTATTTTAATAGCGCCCTTGTTGTTCAGTTTTGAGTAACTTTGATGCGCCCCATTTTTCAATGTTGTTCTACAGCTCTAGCCCCTCTCCCGTGTCTTTCTGTTTCTTCCTTTCTCTAATGAGGGCCTTCGTTCCCTCGATTGTTCTCATTTTCTTGTACTCCTCTTCCACCAAATCCTCATGTACCACAGTAGCACACCCCCTTCCCTGGCTCACTTCTCATCCCCTCCCACTGCAGAGAGTACAGTGTATAATGCTAAAACAGCCCCAGGACAACCAGTCAAGATCAACGAGAGCCATTTGCATATGTACGTCCTTTCTGCGCAATGTGCGGGGAATGCTGATATTCTGAAGGCGGACCTGCTCTGCATGCCTATCAGGAGGGCCTTCAGCACAGGGCTCTCCCGAGCCGAGCACTGGGCAGGAGCCAGCTGGCAGGCTTGCTTCAATAGCCAGCACTGGGAAGACACTGAGGACTGGCACCGGCGCATTAGGTGCTTTTCAACAATCCTGACTTTTTAATTTCTTCCCGTGAAATCTTTTTTTTTTATTCTGCCACCTTCCTCCATCCAGCATCCAATAGCATTTCAAAATAAAAAAAAGAAATGAGTAACAAATGCGCCCAGTAAATCAATCAAAAAGTACAACAGATGGGGATGGGTTGCATAAACAATATATTCAGTTTAAAAAACATACAGAACATGACTGGTTTTAAAGCCACTAATCGTAAGCCCACTTTCTTCGCGAACAGCTTGACATGAACATTTGCATCGCTAGGCTTGGAACATGCATTTGAAGCAACTTTGCAGTCATTTCACTTTCTTCTGCATGTGTACAGAATGCAGCCAAATATTCTGCACGTCAACAGGCATGGCATCTAGCAACTGCTTGATCCAAATTGTTCTCTATTGCAGGCCAAGTGTGACCCTGCTATTAGCCAGCAGGAAACATGATTACAAGTAGAAGAGGCTGTCACAGCACTGAAAGCAGAGCTCTCTTCCACATCCTCTCTCACCACCTGTAGTGCCTATAATGTCTCCTTCAGGACCCACCCTGTAGAACAAGAGGAGTCAAACATGCAGCTTTTAGCAAAGTAGGCTCCACCCTTTTCTTGATGGAGCCTGGATTGATTTGGAAAGACTGGGGAATTACTTTTTTAAGTTGTTTCTTTGTTATTAGCAGGCATATTCTAATATGTAAATGTTTAAGTAATTGGAGTTGTTATTACTCCTTTTTTGTTCCAGTGCCTTGCTACAGCGAGAAGGCTACAGATGGGCAGGCACAAAAGGAAAATGTGTAAG
Source organism: Ambystoma mexicanum (assembly GCF_040938575.1). Lineage (NCBI taxonomy): Eukaryota > Metazoa > Chordata > Amphibia > Caudata > Ambystomatidae > Ambystoma > Ambystoma mexicanum. Next base: position 70,816,790 of record NC_090938.1, read on the forward strand.
TACAAGTACTCACATCCCAGTCTCCCCTCACAGTGATTGCATACATGCATGCTATACTTTTGGGCTTGTCTTTGTTACTTGGGCCCTTCCAAACAAGCAATACCTAGTAATGCACAGAAATACAAACTGTGCTGTTATTGATCGGTTTATTTTCTGATAATGTATTCTTTTGAGGGTTTATACAAACATCTTCTGTAGACAACAGAGAAAAGAAATGCAGTAAAGAATGGATGTACATATTTTAAAGTGTGTTTTTAATTCACAAAGTGTTTTTTCTTGTCTACATAATTTTATTTATTAAAAATGCAACTATTCGGCTCTATATTCGGCTACAGCTGAATACTTGTCCAACTATTCGGTATTCGACCGAATACTTAAATCTAATATTCGGTACACCCCTAATCAAAATGTAAGTTTCATATTAGCATTACATTATTGTGTAATTTTTGCCATCTTATAAAACCATGATGGATGCTGAAAGGCAGTGATGTATCGTTTTTCAGCTTGTAAGACAGTTGATTAAACAAGATTCTCCCAGCCGGCTGTCTTTGTGTCTCTTCCATGCAAAGTGTGCATTTATTTCTATGGATGGCTGACTGCAAGGAGTTATGGCTAAGAAATAACCTTTTTAATAATAGTTTGATTCCTCCACTCGACATAACTAGTTAGATGAGATCCCAGGTGGTTGTTTTTTAGGCAGAGAGGAGCTGGTAGTATGCTTTATGTACACCTCATTCTGTGGTTTCAATGCTTACTGTTAGCCTTATTTGTTGTTTAGTGGACACCTCATTCCATAGTTTCCATGTTTCCTGATAACTTCATTCCACATTTTCTATACACCACATTCATGATTGTTTGCCTTCATTTCAAGATTTCTGTTCATTTGATTCAAAGTTTTCTGTGCATTCTGTTCACCTCATTGGTTGTTCTCTGTTACCCTCATTCCACCTCCTTCCTATATTTCTCGTTGATCTCAATCCACGGTTTCTAGATCTTCTGTGTTTAGCTCATTTGATGGCTTTCCTTTTTCAGTTGACATAATTCCAGGATTTCTGTTAACCAAATTCAATGTTTCCTGTCCATTTCATTCAACAGTGTCAATATTTTCTGGTAATCTCATCCCATGGTTGCTTTGTTTTCTTTTAACCTCACTCCATGTTTTCTGTTCACCATATTCTGTGTTTCCTGTTAATCCCATTCCATGGTGCCCATTTCTTCTCTTGATCTCATTCTGTGGTTTCCTTGTTTCCTGTTCTTCTAAATCCATGTTTTCATTTAACCTCTTTCCATAGTTTCAATAATTTATGATCGCCTCAATACATGGTTTCCTACTTTTCTTTTAACCTCATTTCATGTTTAACTTGTCTGCCGGTTAACTTTATTCTATGTTTTCTGTTGACCGCTTTCTATGTTTTCAGTCGATTACATTCTATGGCTCCCTTGCATTCTGTACATCTCAGTCCAGAGTTTTCATGTTTTGTGCACCACTTTTTCCATGTTGCCTGTTAACCTAATTCCGTGTTTTATGTTGACATTCCAATTTGTCTGTTTTCTATGTGTCCTGTTCTTTTAATTCCATGGTTTTCATTCCCTTTCCTAGTCAACTTATTTGATGGTTGCATGGGGTTGTTAATGTTTTCGATATTTTCTGCTAACCTCATTGCATGTTTTCTGTTAATCTCAGTCAATGTTTTCCATGTTTTCTGCTAACCTCATTTCATGTTTTCTGTTAAAATCTTTCTGTGTTTTGTGTTAATCCCATTCCATTTTGCCCATTTATTATGTTGATCTCATTCCATAATTTCTTTATTTCTTGTTCTTCTAATTCCATGTTTTCATTTAAACTCATTCCATAGTTTCAATCATTTCTGATCACCTGATTCCATGGTTTTCTTTTGACCTAATTTTATGTGTTCCCTGTTTTTCTGTTATCTTCATTCCATGTTTACTGTTGACCACTTTCTCTGTTTTCAATTCATCACAGAACTGTGAGGATTAGCTTGCATCCCAGCCAGACAGAACTGTGAATATTAGCGTGCGTCACATAACAGACAGAATTGTGCATATTAGCTTGCGTCACATCTAGATAGAATGGTGAATATTAGCTTGAGTCGCATCCAGACAAAATTGTGACTATAAGCTTGGTCACATAGAGACACAATTGTGCATATTAACTTGCATCACATCTAGACAGAACTGTAAAGATTAGCCTGTGTCACTTCTAGACAGAATTGTGAATATTAGGTTGCATCACATCCAGAGAGAATCATGACTATTAGCTTGCATCTCATCTAGACAACTGTGAAGATTAGCTTACATCTCATCTAGACAGAAATGTGAAGATTATCCTGTGTCACATCTAGACAGAACTGTGAGTATTAGCTTGCGTCACACCCAGACAGAATTGTATTAGCTTGCGTAACATCCAGACAGAATTATGAATATTAGCTTGCATCACATTTTGACAGAACTGTGAAGATAAGCCTGGGGCACATCCAAACAGAAGTGTGAATATTAGCTTGCACCACATCGAGGTGGAATTGTGAATATTAGCTTGCACCACATCGAGGTGGAATTGTGAATATCATTATGCGTCCCATCTAGGTAATGATGCCACTAACTAACCCTACTAATAAAAAAAACTCATCCCTCTGTGTACACCTCTCAAACGCTGACCTAAACACAACCATACCTCTAAAGCACAACAAACCGTACGCACTTCACTACACCGTAACAACACCAAAACAAACCACACACAGCCTCGCACAAAAACACCAAAACAAACCACACACAGCCTCACACAACAACACCTGAAGGCTAACAACCGAAAAACACTGATAGGCTCAACGAACGGTGTAAACCGAACTGAAGCTGCCAACAGCACATCACAGCATCACAGTTCTCTTGCTCGTTCTCCCACTCAGTCGTACTAACTTACCCTACCCTCTTGCTATTCGGATCTGCCAGAGCACCGGGAGACCACTAAGGTGGTGACATTGCAGTATATGACTATCCTTGCACCTAACATAACATTCCATGGTTTCCTTGTATTCTGTACACCTCAGACAAAGGTGTTTATGTTTTCTGTGCCACTTTTCCATGTTTCCTATCAAACTAATTCCATGTTTTCTGTTGATAATATTCCATGTTTTCTGTTTTCTATGCATCCTGTACTTATAATTCCATGGTTTCCATTCCCTTTTCCAATCAACTCATTCCATGGGTGCATGTGCTCAGTTAAACTCATTGCATGTGTTCTAGTCATCTCATTCAATGCTTTCCATGTTTTTGTTAACCTCATTCCTATTTTTCAGTTCAGTGCTTTTTATGTTTCCTGTTAATCTCATGCCATGGTTTCTGTCTTCTGTTGACCTCATCTATTGTTTCCTTGTTTTAAACTGACATTGTGCCACGGTTTTCTTGTTTCCTGTGCCCCATATTACATGTTTTCTCTTCACCTCGTTCCATGGTTTCCATAGTTTCTGTTACCCTCACTCAATATATTCTGTTAACCTCCTTCCATGTTTTTTTGTTCACTATTGTGTATGTTTGCTAGGCAGATCATTCTATGGTTTCCATTACATATTCAGTTGACCTCATTCTACTGTTTCCATGTTTTCTGCTACCCTCATTCCATGTTTTGTGATCTGTGCTTTCTATGTTTCCTGTTAATCTCATTATATTGTTTTGTTTATTTAATATGCATCTAGTCAATAAAGACTTTACATATAAACACACAACGAATCACATCTCATATCCACAGTTAAAAACAAATCAATTCATAAAATGTATTAAACCAATTACTCGAAGTTAATAAAACTAAAATCCTAACCCTTAAAATCCCTTCAGAAACATTTTTAAGTATATTTAGACACAACTTATAAAATGACATCATATGAAACAATAAACTAATGTTCTTTGCTAGTAAAAGTTTCTTCCACATTTGCTTAACCTTTGTCTGATCATAGATATTGTTGTATGCGTTTATAAATTTCAATCTTAGCTTTACAAGGCTTTCACATGTACATATTGGTTCCATGTCATTTCATCGCCCGTTTTTATTTCGCGGCTTTTTTTGCCGTGGATTTTTTGCTGCAAAAACTCACCGATTTTTTTTATGGGGGGGTTAACCCCCCAAAAAAAACCTTCCCACCTATTTAGAATCTAGCACCCCAAACCCCCAGAAACATTATATCCCTCTACCCACCCCCTATATTTTTTGATGTTTTTTTCACAGCAAAAAATGTGCAGCAAAAAATGCCACGAAAAAAAAGCATTGATGAAAGGACATCGTACCGTACATATTATATGCTTTGCTGTTTCAAGTACTAGTATACCTCACAATCTACATCACCTAATAACATTCCTGTCAGGAGATGCATATAAATACTTAGGGATTTCAACACGATTCATCCAATATTGAATAAACATACCACTGTTCACTTTTGTTGCCAGCATAATTAAATCTCTTTCTTTGCCAGCCTCGTGTTTTGCCATTTTTAAGAGGTGCTTAGTTCCAGGAAATGAGTATGTCAACCATATTGACTCATTCTCGTTTGACCACTTTGTGTGCGTGTTCTTAAGGTGTGATAGAGTATTCAATACCGCACTTTTCGCAGTGGGTTCAAAGATTCGCATTAAATCTACTATCATTATCTAATGCATATAACTTGGTATATAACATTGCTATTTTATATTCTAAGATATCCACAAAACACATCAGATTGCATTCATTATGTTGTGTATTCGTCTTATATTGTCATCATTCAATATTTTTCAGTGTTTTCTGTTCGCCTGATAAAATATTTTCTGTGCACATCCTTCACAGTTTCATTTCATTGCATTCCATGTTTTCCGTGGTTTCTTTTAACCTCACTCAATGTTTTCTTATGACAGCACTGCATGTTTTCTGTTCACTGTTTTGTATGTGTGATGTTCAGTTCAATCCATGGCTTCCATTCCATTTTCAGTTCACCTCATTCTATAGTTTCCAGGTTTTCTGTTAAACCTCATTCCATGTTCCCTGTTCACGAATTTCCGTGTTTTCCTTTAATCTCATTCAAACCGTTTCCCAAGTCTTCGGTTGACCTGATTCCATGGTTTTCTGTTCACCCCGTTTTCATTTTTTCAGTTCACTGCTTGCCACGTTTTCTTCGCATCTTGTTATTTTCTTGTATCTTATCTTGTATATTTCCACTGAACCTTTTCTTATTGCCATCCCTTTTGTTCTGTTTGAACCCCATTGTTGTTTTTAAGCAGCTTGTTTATGTTTATGTCTTTCTAGAGCATTCTCTTTCCTCCAATGAGGACATACAGCGCTAGGGAATCCCAGGGGTAAAGAAATTGGAGGACTACGTGAAATAAAGGATAGTTTTAGGTTCTTTCTAACTCTGGGGTCTGTCGGCCATGCGAGCATACATACCACAGGCACTGCTTGTATCTGGAACTTTGTGCACCTCACTCTGTTATTTGTGAAGCAAATGTTGTTGCAGCTCCTTTGGTGTCTGCGAGTCTTGTCAACACTTTGCACCCCTCGCCTTTATTTATTTTTGTTCCCCTCATTCTGGTAATGCACACCTCAATAAGTCTAGATAGTGACGTCAAATTGTGCATTTCAACTAGTTTTCTGCGGACTATGTGTTAACCTTTTTAAAAATATTTTTGGGGTATTTATAACACACTCAATGATCTATTCTTCTTGCCTCAAAGCACAGAACCGGTTATTGTCTTGTTCCCAAAGCGGGTGTGTTGCCCTGAGCTATCGCCCAGTTTTGGTCAGCTTTGGGCCTCATTACTGGCCTAGCACCATAGAGCTGACCAGGCTTCAGCCCCCCCACTCCTGAAGTGTAGGGCTATGTTGACGAGACCTGGCTGATCTACAGAGCCTTGGCTGGACAGAACAGGACACAGAAGTTAAACGGCACCTGGGCTTTCCTGTTAGCAAAGACTCTGACATTACTAACGTAAATCATTTCACTGTTAGCACCTGCGTTCATGTGCATACATTTTTAGACAATTGAAATCCTGATATGGGGTCAGAACATGCGTGCCATTGGAGTGATTGGAAGGGTAGAGAGGGGACAGAAACCACTCGTTCTCATGGCAGGCTTTAAGTGGGTGCTTTACGAGTTAAAGGAGAGAGTTAACTGCCTATAACATTGAAGCAGCACTAGTAAAGTTTCATTAGAATGCGTAAAGAAGTTAGATGCCCCCCACACAAATAGGTTTCCACCCCCCACAGGCTGTGAGTTTGGGAGTGGTTGGGGGGGGGGGGTGCTAGAGCCACTTGACGCCCTCCTCCTCCCTCGCACTCGAAAGATGGGCACTTTATTTATTTTCCTCTGCACCCAGCTGATGGACTTGTGAACCGTATATTTTCCTATGCACTCATTATGTCTGCACCCCATTCTATGTGTTCTGGTCTCCAGATCCCGGATGCATTCTCCTTGTTTTCTAGCTGCTTCCCTGACTGCCGGGTCAGAGCCGGACCTTTGTTTGGCCACATGATGCAGGCTCAAGGAGGAGGAGGGGTGTAAGCAGTGGAGGCGTGGGGGGTGTAGGAGGTCAAACGTGCTTCACCCGACTCCGAGACGTGCAGTACGTGACAAACCACTCTGTTTAGAAACAAGCTGTTACCCCTCCACCCAAACACTGCAGCTTCCAGGCCACGCCACGCCACACAGGCGGACCGCCTCTGTCCTTGTGAAGTATAAAAGCTCACAGTTTCTTTTGGTTTTCTTTTTGGTCCAATCAATGAATTTTAAATGGGTCTCATCGGTAACCAATATTTTGATACATTTCAGACTTCTCCCAGACAACCTGTGTAAACACAATAAAGCAGATGCCGTGTTACACTGGCGCAGGCGCAAACCAACCCACAAAGAAGCTATCGCACAATACATGGCAACACTGGCATTAAATCCAACAAGTGATTCAAAATGATCTTTCTCGTGTTCGCGTCTGATGAACCAGGGGCCTGTCCTAACCAGATAAAACATGAAAGTGACTTTTTATAGCCAACACGTTGAACAGGAATTGTCTCTCGGCTCACTAAACAATAACGGCCTGATTTACAAAACTGTTTTCAATGGGATTTATTTACCCATGTTAAACATTTTTGGTGACTCAGTCCCTAATTAAGCAATAATGCCCTCGCTGGTCGCTGGGGGCGGGGGTGCATTACTTGCTTCAGATCATGCCCCGGTGCCCATAGTTACAGGCCCGCGCAAAATGAAGCAGCCACAGGACATTAGCAAGCGGCAATGCCCCCCAGCGAGGGGCGTATTGCTATCAGTACACCCGACCCGTTGGACTGGGGTACTAATAGAATATTTTCAGAAGTTGTGTAAAGAAGAAAAAAAAAGATGGCTACCATGGATCGGGGAGATGGGACTATGCAGTGGTCCACACACTCCATGGCAGTGTGTCGCATATTGGAAGTGGATGCACCAGGAACACTACAGAAAGGAGAGGGTAAGTAGGGAGGGAGGGGGATTACATCTGTAGCAAACGGGGTGTTGGAGGTTTGGGGGGTGGGGCTCTTAACTTGTTCCCCGGGAGGGGAGGTGGCGGCCTCTAGCCCTGACGACGCTCAGAGTGGCGGGATTACCGTATGATAATGCCCCCTTTCTGAGTGAGCATTTTTTTAACACTCCCTCCAAAATCATGACAGGGTCTCTTTATCGTTTCCGCAATGTAATAACCCAAAGAGTGTAGACTTCACATACACAGCCCAAAGGGTAAGGCCTCCTAAGGGTGTGCATTCAGGAACCACCCCCACCTCTGCCACATTTGGACCTCCTCCTCAATATAATCTGCTAGCTATCAGACCGTAAGACCCCAAATCGACCGAGCCACTCCCCCAACAACAACCACAGACCACTAAAGCCACAAAGAAACCGGGAAAAACGAATCAAAAAAACAAACATGAAATAGAAGAGCGACACCAACAACCCCAACAAAACTCAGAAAAGTGTTGCAGGTGGGAAAGAGCCCCATGGACCCAAACACAATGACATAAACCCCATAAACTAGAAGATTTCAAAAGGCCAGTATATGCCACGACACAGAACAAGACAATGCCAGAGAAAACTTGAAGTAAGAATAAATCAAATGGAACCACACCATGCCAACACCGACAACTTCAAATGCACACATGCAAACAGAAAAGGAAGAAGAGGAGGAGGACTTGCAGTAGCCTACAAAGAACACCTGAAAATAAAAACAGCCGACCCGCTGAACATCAGAAACTGTGAATCCCTCATCCTTCACCTGACAGTTGACTCAAAAACAACCCTCACATTCATACTCCTCTGTAGACCACCGAATTATGAGGCTACCTCCGTAGACACCTTCATGGTAGCCATCATGAACCTGGCCATCAAACATGATCACCTGATAATCCTCAGGAACTTCAACATATGGTTTGAAGAAGAGAACGCAAACTCACAGAAATCACTAATTTAGCAGCTGGTGTCAGCTGAACCACCAATACAAATAATATGGAGCGACAGCCTCAACATACCGTTTGTAATCCAGCTACCATCTAAAAGCAACCAAAGAGCCGTAAAAAAGTTCCCTCTATCTAAAAAAAGAAACTGGAATACCATTGAAAGAAGTACCTTAAAAGAACAACTGGAATCCTTGAAACCATCGAGCACAACCCATGACGGAAATGACCTGGATGAAAAAGCAGTCCTAATCCAGCAATGGATCACCAAAACAATAGACAGCATCTCCCCGGAAAAACTCTTCATCCCGTCACGAAAGAAAGCAGTGGCAAGATGATTTACACGCCACCTCAGTACAATGAAAAAAACAAATCGAAACTAGAACTCGAATGGATGTAAAACTACAACCAAGCCAAAAGATTAATTTATCAAAAACAAATCCAGTCATACAGAAAGGAAACTCTCACAGTCAAAAAAGAAATACTACAATGACCGAATAACAAAAGCCACCAACACCCAGTAAGAACTATTCAACATCGTCAAAGAGATGAGAAATCACCCTGGATGCAAGAACAAAAACTATGCGAGGATCTCTCAGACCACTTCAAAAATAAAATCACTGACATACATCGGATCATACAAAGCAGACAAATCAATCAGAATGTGCACCGTCCCCTACCTATCCTGGGACCACAGAACAAGCAGCAAAGCTTTGCCCAAATGCCATGAGAGAAATTCCTCAAACTGGGGAAACAAAGCAATAAAGCAGGCTCCCCCAATGGGCTCCTGCCCACCTATCTATAAATCAATCATCACGCAGGGCACACCATCGGAATGACACATAAACCTCCTCAACCTATTACTCTCAATGGGAGAGTACTGCAGGCTTTCAAATCTGTGTACATCAGACCACTCCTCAAGGATACAACGGGCGATGTGCAAGACCGCTCTAACTACAGACCGATATCAATCATTCCCTATCGGCAAAACTATAAGAGACCTATGTCTATGAACAAACACTGGAACATGTAAAAACACACCAACTATTGGACCAGTCACAAGTTGGCTTCAGGTCCATAAGAGGGATAGAGGCACTTCTCTCTATGTGGGATGACCTAAAGAGCAACGCAGAGTCCAACACAAACGCGGTACTAATACTAGTCAACCTCTCTGCAGCGTTTGACACAGTCAGCCAGAACATACTCATCAAGAGCCTGGAAGAAACTGGGATCACGCCACAGCGCTGCTCTGGATTAAATCTTTCCTGTCTGAAATAACAGAAACAGTATGGATAAAACCATTCAAACCTGCACCACAGGACACCACCTGTGGAGTACCACAAGGATCCTCCCTATTCCCCACTCCTCTTCAACATCTAGATGGCTCCACTTATCAACCTCATCAAAAGACATGGCTTAACTTGCTACAATTACGCAGATGACACCCAAATCATCTACAAAATCAAAGATAAACAAGAGGAAAACACAACAATAATAGACTGTCTCAACGAACTCTACGAATGGATGAACACTAACAACCTCATAATCAACCTGGGCAAGGGGGAAATCATTATTATATCTGATAACCAAGGAAGCCACCATTACACCCCATGGCCCACAGAACTAGGAACAGCACCCACACCATCCAAAATGGTCAAAAACCTTGGAATCCTAATTGTCAACGACCTAACCCTAGAACTGCAAGAAAACACGATAATCAAGAAATGCTTCTTCCACCTACACACGATCAAAAAGATTCTACCATTCCTCTCCTTCACGCACAAAACACTGGCCATTATCTCCCTCATCATGATCAGGATAGACTAGGCCAACAGCCGAATCCTCGGAATGCCGGAGTATTTACTGAAGAAACTGCAACGAATACAAATTCTGCAGCCAGACATCTCCTCAAACTCTCACGAAGGGACCACATTACTCCAGTGCTAAGGATGCTACATTGGCTGCCAGTCAAAAAACAAATTACTTTCAAAACAATGTGCATAACACAAAGAGCAATCTATGACCTAGGAGCGGAATTCACACAAAAGAAAATCACCATCTACCAGCCAACCAGAACACTCAGATCCAGCAACGACATACGCCTAGAACTTAAACTGTACATGAGGTTAAAACTCGGTGGCTCTGCCTACTCTTGCTAGCTGTTAAACTTTGGAACTCCCACCCCACAGAAATATGACCCATGAAGGACCATCTAAAATTCAAAAAATTCTGAAAACCTAGCTCTTATACTCAGAACGGAACGAAAATGAATGAGCAACACCCACGCCCCATGGAATTGACACACAACTGGAAATACGGGGTAATAGGCCAGACCACAGCGAAGTGCAGGGAAATAGAGAGGCCTCTGAATGGGAGGGAGACCCAGGTGCACCCATCCCCAAAGAGGGCCCTACCAGAAACAATGGAGGGAGATTAGACCGACCTAATTGAACCACAGATAGAGGGCATTAGAATTAAAGGGGAGAGAGGGGCGACCCACACTTGGGATGGATGGACCACGTAGCGCAGGGATCTCAAGAGCACGGGGGAGGGGTGAACCCACTCAAGGGGCAAAAGGAGGCAAATGTTGCTGCACACCGAGATGTGCTGGGGGTAAAGTGATGTGGACATCCGTTAGTCTGAACACAGGGTTTAGAGGGTTCCACCAAAAAATAGCCCTGTTGACGAACCACACCTCTGCACGGAAAATAGGAGTGGGAATTGTAATACACCACAATGTACGACACTGGAATGGATATGTGCCGCAGGCGGCCAAAACTGAGGGGATACGGAAAGGTATCACTACTAACCAACCCCACTAAAAATACTCATCCCTCTGCATACACCTTTCAAACTCTGAACTAAGCAGAACCATACCTCTACAGCACAACAAACCGCACGCCTTTCACTACAGAGCAACAAGAAGCAAACCATAACCTCGCAAAACAGCACACGATGGCTACTGACCGAAAATTTACAACTACGCTCAGCGAACGGTGTAAAGCGAACTAAAGGTTGTTTCCGCTCAGTCCTACTAACTTTCCCCTGTATCTTACCCTCTTGCTTTACAGATCCTCCAGAGCGCCAAGGGACATGCAGGTGGTGATAGTATGCAGGATAAAAAACCTTTAGCAGAACATAACATATGTTAGGGCACAATTTGTTGAAAGAAAGTGTACTGGGTGATTGATTTTAATTATCAGCACGAAGGGCCTGAATAACTTGCATGTTCCCAAAAAAAAGGGAATCTAACATGATTGCAGAGAAGCATAAGCAAATCCTGCCTAATTTCCCAGGAAAGTATAGAAATATTGACCTGTGGATATAGGCGTATATGGGCCACCAGGGACGTAATTTAGGGGTCGTGCTTGCGACCCCTAAACCTCAGTAAAGGTTTATTTCAGGCACACTTCAGGGGGTCAGTCACTGATTTAGTCTGTTCTTAAACGCCTCAACTCAGCCTTTCATCCTTCCGAGGTTGATAAATGAGTACGAACACAGGTTGGGTCATATTGTATTTATGTTTGTTATATATAAAGCGCTTAAGCGTAAGTGCTATATAATAACACATCATTATCATTTGGTCCTGGACGTCTGCTTGCATTCACAGTAATTTGGTAATATGGGCCTATACACATTGATATTAATGATACATATGGTGATCCATTCTTGCATGAAATGTACATCACATTATAGTGATATCGTAACCATATTTGTCGTAGTGTACAATGCTATGTGATGCCACTTCCTGTTTTGTCAACGGCTGAAAGGTCGCGTTCTATCGCTTCCCGCAATACCACTTTGGGGTGGGGTCAAATGACATCACTTCCTGTGATGTCATCAGGGTCAAGGGTCCTGTGAGGTCACTTCCGCTACCCCTGGCATTTTGGTGAAATGACGTCCCTGTGGGCCACCACTGCGTTTGCATATATTTGAGGGATTGGGTTGGTGCACCTACCAGATGTCCCATACAAGGAACGACTCCAAAGGCGGCCTCACTTCCAGGCGCTTTTATAAAGTTATTGAACATATAGGCACAGTCAGGGCATGGGTTTTGGAGGGGGTACGGTGCCCATACGTGCCAAAATGCCCTGTTTCATTCGGGTGATGCTAGTCATTTACTTTTACTTTAATGTAATCCCTATAACGCGCCAGATCAGCCAAAGGTCTCAAGGCGTCCTAGTTTTAACTTTGTATTCTGGGACTTGCAGTCCCAGATATCTCCAATATAAATACAGCACTGGCTCAAATCGCGGCAGATGAAGCCGATTTCTAGGGCATGCACTATTTTCTGGGGCCCTCGTTGTTGGTGAGCTACCTGGCACTCGGCCAGAAAACACCCATTGCTCCTGGAGCAGCCTCTTGGGATCGGCTCGCAGGCGGTTCTCAGTGTGTGAGAGGCCGGGTTCAGCGAGTTCCTTCCGGCCGCTGATGCAATGCCGCGGGGCGGCACGTGGGGCGCTGATGCAAGCTCGCCCCGGCGTCCACAGTCTCTATCCCGTCTCGTCTGAGCTACGGGGGGAGCTCTCAAACTTATATCCAAATTAAACGACCCTAAATGTGATAGAATGATTAATAAGGTGCCATTGAAATGGATAGTTACCCCCCTGCAATCTTCAAGTTAAAGCGGTCACCATTGAAATATGAAGTCATATAAATGGCTCTTCTGCAGCGCAGTGTCTGCTATTCTGCCGTCTTCTTGGCGCTATCGCAATGCGTTCCAATCGTGCAAACTTCATGAAAAGACTCCGCAGGCACTCAGTTGATATAGTTGGAGCGGGATTTTCGGCGATGGCTGGGGCTACCCACGAGCACACAAGGAGCAAATACCGGTGACAAACACTGAGCCCCTCCCTCTATGTATCCAACTTTGTAAGATTATATGTATTTCCAGTGCGGCGAGGGTGGTGGTGGTGGCGGTGCCGGGTAGGCATTCAGTGTTTATTTAGCTTGGAAGTGCGGTTTCTAAGCGGGGAACCGGGATTCGAACCCCTGTTGCTCTGTGTGGTCTTGCTTCCAAGAGAGCGCGTGGCCAATGCCATATGTTCGCGTTGTTTATTAGTTACTCTTAATTATTATTTAATATAATTGGTTAACACAGAACGTCTAGACCTCTCAGGGGGTCTTTAGCCAGGGTTTATCGGCTACTATTCGGCGCGACACTGCACCGCCAGCTGTGTGCGCGCCAATGCACGCACAATGAGTCACTGAGTGATGGGGTGTGATACTCCTGTACGTGGAAACCAGTTTCTGAGCGATGGCATGGGGTGATGAGGCTGTGCACACAGGGTGCCGGGGACACACCTCTTCATGCACAGGGTCCTTAGAGGTGATAGTGTGGCGCGCCTCTGCATGCACACAGGGTCCTTAGAGGTGATAGTGTGGCGCGCCTTTGCATGCACACAGGGTCCTTAGAGGTGATAGTGTGGTGCGCCTCTGCATGAACAAAAGTTGCTGTCCAGACAACACAGAGGGTCCTAGGAGGTGATAGTGTGGCACGCATCTGAATGCACACAGGGTCCTTAGAGGTGATAGTGTGGCGCGCCTTTGCATGCACAAAGGTTGCTGTCCAGACAACACAGAGGGTCCTAAGAGGTGATAGTATAGTGTGCCTCTGCATGCACACAGGGTCCTTAGAGGTGATAGTGTGGTGAGCCCCTGCATGCACACAGGGTCCTTAGAGGTGATAGTGTGGTGAGCCTCTGCATGCACACAGGGTCCTTAGAGGTGATAGTGTGGTGAGCCCCTGCATGCACACAGGGTCCTTAGTGGTGATAGTGTGGTGAGCCTCTACATGCACACGGGGCCCTTAAAGATGATAGTGTGCGCCTGTGCATGCACACCGGGTCCTTAGAGGTGATAGTGTGGTGTGCCTCTGCATGCACACAACTTGCTGTCCAGACAGCACACGGGGTCCTTAGAGGTGATGCCTCTGTATGTACGCAGGATCATTAGAGGTGATAGTGTGGTGCAACTCTGCATGCACAGAGGTTGCTGTCTAGACAGCACACAGGGTCCTTAGAGTTGATAGCGTGGCGCGCCTCACACAGGTTGCTATCCAGACAGCATACAGGGTCCTTAGGGGTGTTGGTAAGGGGTCCTAAGCGAAGAGGCATATGTCCATTGATTTCCATAGAGGAGTTGCGTGAGTGATGGGTCCTCTCACCCACGTGCGCTTGAGTGATGGGGGTGGTACTGGAGTCGTCGAGGTACACACGGGAGGCGAAGTAATTGTTCAGATAAAACACATTCGATTCAACTGTATACACACCCGTTCACCCGTCCCACAAGTCTGGCACACCTCTGGCAGGCGTGCTGACCCGTCGGTGGGGCTATTGCATACGTGCAGGGGCACAGATAAGCCTCGTGCACGCTTGCTACTTGCCACCCCCTCCCCACAACACGGTCAGTGCGTGTCCACGGCGTGATCGACCCTCCCTCGGGCAGTCTTGAGGTGAGGGCACTGCCCCGGCCGGATACTTGCAACTGGACAGGCTGCGAGCACCGTGAGGCACCAGGGCGTGCACACGTTGCGTGCGCCTCTGTATGCATGCTGGGGCCTTAGAGGTGATAGTGTGGCACGCCTCTGCATGCACACAGGTTGCTGTCCAGACAGCAAACCTGGTCCTTAGAGATGATAGTGATGATAGTGTTGTGCGCCTCTGCATGCACTCAGGTTGCTATCTAGACAACACAAAGGGTCATTAGAGGTGATAGTGTGGCGCGCCTCTGTATGCACACAGGTTTCTGTCCAGACAGCACACAGGGTCCTTAAAGGTGAGAGTGTGGTGCGCCTCTGCATGCACACAGGGTCCTTAGAGGTGATAGTGTGGTGCGCCATTGCATGCACACAGGGTCCTTAGAGGTGATAGTGTGGTGCACCTCTGCGTGCACACAGGTTTCTGTCCAGACAGCACACAGGGTCCTTAAAGGTGAGAGTGTGGTGCGCCTCTGCATGCACACAGGGTCCTTAGAGGTGATAGTGTGGTGCGCCACTGCATGCACACAGGGTCCTTAGAGGTGATAGTGTGGTGCACCTCTGCGTGCACACAGGTTTCTGTCCAGACAGCACACAGGGTCCTTAGAGGTGATAGTGTGGTGCGCCTCTGCGTGCACACAGGTTTCTGTCCAGACAGCACACAGGGTCCTTAAAGGTGAGAGTGTGGTGCGCCTCTGCATGCACACAGGGTCCTTAGAGGTGATAGTGTGGTGCGCCTCTGCATGCACACAGGTTTCTGTCTAGAAAGCACACAGGGTCATTAGAGGTGATAGTGTGGCACGCTCTGCATGCACACAGGTTGCTGTCCAGACAGCACACTGGGTGCTTACAGGTGATAGTGTGGCACGCCTCTGTATGCACAGAGGTTGCTGTTTAGACAGCACACAGGGTCCTTATAGGTGATAGTGTGGTGCGCCTCTGCGTGCACAGAGGTTTCTGTCCAGACAGCACACAGGGTCCTTAAAGGTGAGAGTGTGGTGCGCCTCTGCATGCACACAGGGTCCTTAGAGGTGATAGTGTGGTGCGCCACTGCATGCACACAGGGCCCTTATAGGTGATAGTGTTGCGCACCTCTGCTTGCACACAGGTTTCTGTCCAGACAGCACACAGGGTCCTTAGAGGTGATTGTGTGGCACGCCTCTGCATGCACAAAGGTGTCTGTCTAGAAAGCACACAGGGTCATTAGAGGTGATAGTGTGGCACGCTCTGCATGCACGCAGGTTGCTGTCCAGACAGCACAGGGGGTCCTTAGAGGTGATAGTGTGGCACGCCTCTGCATGCACGCAGGTTGCTGTCCAGACAGCATACAGGGTCATTAGAGGTGATAGTGTGGAGCGCTGTGCATGCACGCAGGTTGCTGTCCAGACAGCACACCGGGTCCTTAGCGGTGTTGGTAAAGGGTGCTAAGCGACAAGGCACATGTCCTTTGATTTCCAGCGAGGAGTTGCGTGAGTGATGGATCCCCTTACCCACGTGCTCTTGAGTGATGGGGGTGGTACTGGAGTCGTCGAGGTACACACGGGAGGCGAAGTGATTGTTCAAAGAAAACACACTCGATTCAACTGTATACACACCCATTCGCCCGTCCCACAAGTCTAGCACACCTCTGGCATGCGTACTGACCCTTCGGTGGGGCTACTACATACGTGCAGGGCCACAGATAAGCCGTGTGCACGTGTGCTACGTGCAGCCCCTTCCCCACAGCATGGACAGTGCGTGTCCACGGCGTGATCGACCCTCCCTCAGGCTGTCTTGAGGTGAGGGCACTGCCCCGGCCGGACACTTGCAGCTGGGCAGGCTGCAGAGCACTGCGAGGCACCAGGGCGTGCACAAGGCGTGCTCAGCGCGTGGCCTGCCCCCAATATCCACACGTGACGTCACGGAGAGGGGGGCGGGGCGCCCAGCGCTATAAGAAGTAGAAGTGCGAGGTTGGAAGGAAGCGCAGGGTGGTGTCTAGAGGGCTGCAGACAGCCTTGAGAGCGAGACTGCACGCGAGAGAGGGACTGCTCCGAGACCCCCGGACATTCTGACTGCTCGGGACATCGCTTAATTCGGGTCTGCCCGAGGCTGCAGCGACGACACTTATCCCCAAGAGATCCCAGCGCCTTGCACGGTAAGACGCCCCACACTTCCTCCTGCATGCATGGACACAAATAATACAAAAGGGGGAGGGTTGGCTGACCAGTCGATCTTGCTTTGTGTGACCTGCCGCCACGCACAGGAAATCGGGCACCCTAGATTAAAGACCCACTTTCAGGGACCCTTGTTGTTCCTGCTGTGCGCGTTTATATTAGGAAAGGCAAGTGTTAGAATGTCAACGAGAACCCGGATGGAAATGTCCAAAAAGCCTGAATGGGAGCTTTGGCCGAAGTTTGACCAAATCCCCATTCGGTGGCAGCGGCTGCGGGTGTCCCCCGCACCCTTGTTACCTATATTGTGAGATGGGGTTGCGGGTGACTAGGGGCGCCCGTCCGGATCACGGAAGTGCAAGGGAACAGGTGTAGCAGGGACACAGCGAGTTGGCGGCACACAGCGAAGTGTGCCAGGTGGTGGGTGGTGTGGGTGGGGTTGGAAGCCCATGGCTACAATGTTCAGGGGAGAAAAGCCTGAAAAAATAACATTCTGTCTTTCCTCCCTCTAACATTTCTGTCCTGGGCTTCTAACTCCAATCCAAGCCCTGCTGGCTAGTCTGTTAATACCCTCGGCACAGCATGGAAGGGATGGTACATGGGGGCATCAAGAGGGGCATATAAGCTCTGCCAGATTCCTGTAGTAGAAACAGATTCCTGTAGTAGCCACACTGAGTTTACCCAAGCCCCTTTTCTACAGCTGTGTGGGTGACTATGTGTGCAATGTAAGCCCTCGAGGGAGGCATGTGTGACACATGCATGTTGCAGTTGTGCGCAGCATGGTTAGATTGGCCCCTTGGCCCTTCGGCCCGTAGCTGGGCCGAAATCGTCCCTGGGAGTGGGGGCCGGTTTCTGGCCATGCCTGGGCTGGTTTGGATGAAAGAAAAAAAATTCAAAACAATTTTTTTTTTTTCAAAAAGCCTTTCACCCTTCTTAGGTTGATAAATGAGTACCAACACAGGCTGGGTGATATTGTATGCATATTTGTTGTACTGTACAATAACATATTATCATTTGGCCTTGGACGTCTGCTTGGATTCACAGTAATTTATTGTACTTGGGCGCAATGCTATTTGATGCCACTTCCTGTTTTGTCAAGGGGTGAAAGGTCGTGTTTCATTGCTTCCTGGGATGTCACTTTTGGGGTGGGGGTCAAATGATATCACTTCCAGTGATGTCATAAGAGGTCAAGGGTCGTGAGGGGTGGGTCACTTTTTTGAGGTGCCGGTTGGACCACTTTTTTTTGGGTGACCGGGCTGATTTCGTCTCCCAGTGCGACCCTGGTGTGCAGGCATGTTTTTGACCTTGTATTTGATCTCGTTGTGAAGGAAGCATCATCCCATAGCTGGTTTCAGTACTCTGGCTGCTGCTTTGCATTCTGGTACTTGTGGTTCTGCCTTAGATTGCATAGAAAGCTAGGCTGGGGTGGTCCGGGCCAGCTGTCGCATAATGAACTGTGACTGTTGAAGTATAGCTGTTGCAGATGTTGGCAGTGGGTTTTAACCAGCCCCTCCCTCCCTTGTCTTCCAGGTTGCGCCCCCGCAGAGCTGAAGATGGGAAGCGTCCACGAGCTCATCCCCTTTGCCAAGGAGATGCTGAGCCAGAAGCCCACCCGCAAGATGGTGAAGATCTACCTGCTGGGCAGCGTGCTGGCCTTCTTCGGCGTGGTCATTGGCCTGGTGGAGACGGTGGTCAGCCCCTTTGCGTCCGCCGGGCAGGACGAGGAAGAGGAGGAGGAGAGGGCGCCAGCGGCGAGGGTCCCGCAGACCCTGGAAGCCATCGTGCTGAAGAAGAGTCCCTCCACGCTGGCTGTGGGCGCCAGGATTCAGGCTACTAGGGGGCACGCCTCATAGCCCCCTGCCCACCCCACTAAGACAATGGACACCTGGCCACTGGCCCTGCTATGGGTGGACGCTGGCAGTGCCCAGCTGATGGGCTGTGTACACAGACACTTTTGCTGCTGTGCAGCAGTTGCGTACCCCGATTCCTGCCCCATCGGGCTGAACCGTACCCCGATTCCTGCCCCATCGGGCTGAAGCATGTACATTTCATTTTTTATTCCAAAAGCTTTACATTTTTTTTTACTCCAATAAATACTCTATTTTTTTAACACGTGTTTGCACTTTCATTTTCTGCAATCAGCTCCAGATAGCCATGGGGGGAATGTGGGGGAGGGGTGGGGTCCATGGGTGGGGGGGTAGAGTGTCCTTCCGTTTGCATTGTTAAAGGTATTTGTACCGCGCACCATCACCAACGGAATTGGTCCCCAGGCATGCTGGCCTTCACAGTCTTATCTAGCTAAGTGGACATGCTAATATTATGGCACTCTTTGTCATTGGGAGGTAAGATAGAGTGGCAGTGGTTTTCTGGAGTAGAGTAATTGCACCACTCCCCGCCCATGCCACACTCACAGTTTTTGTTGGTGTCTGTTGACTGCTGACTTCACTGGCTTCCCCTGCAGACACCTGCAGACACATCTTGGAGCCACCAATGTAGGAGCCGTCCTTGGCCTTGGGGTCCTTAGCAACAGGGGCTGCCGGGCAGAGGGCTGCCCTGGGAGGGTTTATGATATGAGGCCAATCAGGGTGCCGGGGGAGGGTTGGGAGGCGGATTGTGCTGGGGAAGGAGGGTGGGAGGCAGGGGCGTTGCTAGGGGGGGGCTGAGGGGGCTATAGCCCCTGATCCTTTGGTTGTAGCCCCGGATTGAATCTCAGGAGCTACAGCCAAAAGACTAGCTAGCCCCCAGTCCCAACAGTTTTGACATCAGTTTAGCCCCGGGTCTTTTCCAGACCTAGCAACTCCCCTGGTGGGAGGGAGGGGACTGGAGCGCGCTAAAAGCCATTTTCAAACACTTTTACAGTGTTTGAAATGGTTGGGGGGGGAAATATCACTGTGGGCAGCATCTTCCAGTGTGATGGCGGTGGCGAGGACGCCACGCTCGTTTTGAAACCAAATTCTTCTAAACCCGATCCCGAGGATAATTGTGTACCTTCCTTACCGCATTGCATGCTGGGACTTCTACTTCTACATTTCCACGTTTAAGCCTGGCCTTTCTGACCCCAGCACGTAAATTTGCTTTTGAGTAAAATGCAAACTGAATCCATTCCATTTGGGAGAGGCTAGTCTTGTCCATGCCCTGGTTTCAACTTTGCATTCTGGAACTTGTATTCTTGGAACTTCCCGTTGTAATTGTACAACTAATGCTAAACTGACCTGCAATCGTTCCTGCCCCCCATAGGATGCAGGGTGGCCCGCGCGCTGCAACACGAACGTTACTTTCTTATGTCCCTGAGAGCAAGTCCCTGAGCGCAGTCCGACTTCAGAAAGATGTCAGGTCATTCACTCCAGAAAGAAATGACCTGACTTCCTTCTGAATTCAGACTAGTGAATGCGGCAGGACTGGAGCTGAAGGCGTAGCCCACAGGCTGGTGTCCGTATCACACACGGAGGCAGGCTGCAGCGGCCCAGCGCGGGGTGGGACATGCACTCCTGTTTGCCGTGTGCTCCTGCGCGGATGGCAGCACCCTCGTTGCCAGGGTGGCCAACTTTACAAAATGGTTTTGCAGGACATGCTGTACCTGGTAGCGCATCAGAAGCGCGCTGCAGGACACGCAAATCCATACAGTATCATTTGCACCCCCTATCAACTTTTTGGGTAACATTAGCATAACCACGAACATGCAGGACATTACAGCTGGAAAACTCCTACATTAGAAACTCATCTATTAGAGCGTGTGTGTCCAGGGTCTGTGGGGCACAATACATGCAAACCTCCTAATTTGCATATGGAATGCACCAACAAAAGTGACGTCACAGAAAAGGACATTGCAAGGAGCATCATCAGTCTTTGAAAGTTGGAGGCACCATGGAAGCAACTTTAGAATAAGTTGCCATAAGTGAGCCAAGTCACAGATAACTTTTGTGGTGCAAAATACATAAATTGTACTATTATATATGGAGCAACTCTATAGCCATTAGGCTTTTTTTAAATTAACATCATTATCTATTAACATAAGCTAAGAACTTACAGAGCTGCAGATAAGACACAGTGTGATTAAATGGTTTGCCCAGGATCACACACTTTGTTTAAATGGTGAAACCGGGATGTGGCCAATTTAAGCATCAGAACACATCATCCCAGGTCTAAGGTTTTGCTTTGCATTTCATGTACTAAATAATGTATGTATACCACTTGGCGGCAAACCACATTACATAATACACTAGCCCTTCATAGTAAATTAACTTTACACTCTATTCATTGTCATAGAATATGCTGAGTTATAGGGGTATGGATTTAGTTTTATTCTCCCCATCCTGCATGCAACATCAATCTGCCTGTTGCATAAGGGTATGGGTTTTAAAGCAATTGTCTTTATTTCATATAGCAAGCAGCGTTATGCACGTTCCTCATTTCTGATCACCCCAAAGGGACTATAGTCTTAATACTATTACCCTCCCTCCCATCAATGCCTAATGTCTCTCAGTGTAATGACACAGAGCAATGTGTCACGCCCCTGGGAGAGCCACAGTACAACCCATAGCTCGAACAATGAGGGTGCTGAACAGGAGGTGTCCTGTTGCCATGACAATGATGGTGCTGAGCAGGAACTCCTGCTCGGCACCTTCATTTTCCTGCCAATGTCCCGGTCTGACCAGAAAAGAGCCTCTCCCCGCTCGGTACACCACCGAGAAGAGGGTGGGCATTAGAGTAACAGGCAAAAAAAGGGACTGCCGTTGCGAGACCGCTCTAAAAGGGTTCACTGCAGGAGTGTTCTGTTCAGTTATCCACCAAAGAAGACTGTAAGAGTTATTTCTATGACACTTAGTGGCCTGGAGTGAAAGCCAAGTACCGGGCATTATTTTTACTTTCTAAGTAACGCCTACAGTGAAGAAGGCGTTAATAATGTTGGCTTCAGTGCCCACGTGAATGTTCCTGAGGGCTCTCTGCCTGTGCTCTGTCATGGCAACAGGCCAGTCCTCAACCCCATGCTGCCGGGAAGGAGAGGGTCCAAGCAGGATTCCTTCCCAGTGTCTGATCTGCTCTGTCTTGCACATACCGAGCCCCCCCAACACTGGCCTCGCTTACCCCAAAATGGAAGTGGGCAGTGTTCGAAGTGTATGAAAAGAAATAGTGGAACTATGTTCCCAGCTGGCCTGTCCCCGCTCCCCCCCCCCCCAAACCACATCACCATGATCCGTACCACGCGCAATACAAATTCCCCCAAACACACCTGCTGTTTAAGGGAATGTCCAGTGCACTGCATTCAAGTGCAAGTTTAAACTTCTTCCTACACTGTTATTTTAAAAGTAAACCATTCCATAGCAGTTTCTGTTTAAAATATAGGAACAGTAAAACGTCAACAACAAAAAAGTAGAGGAGCACCGCTCCCACCAACGTCGCCCACTGGAAGTGGGTGGGTCTCTTGTTAAGGGAAGATAATGGACACCCCCTCATTCTCCTTTTCCGACTCCCCCACAGCAACTTGAGCCTCATCCATAATGAGGGACTTCTAGCCCCCTGGACATGGTCCAAGCAAGGCCTACATCTTCAGCCTCTTCCTTCCTCGGTGGTCCGAGGCGTTGTTGTGTTTCCGCCACAAGGCCCAAATATAGCTGGAGTTTCTCATTCTGTGTAAGGTCGAGCCAATGTTCACCATTTTTCCCCAGCCCCCCATTTCTACCCTCTAGCACCGACCTACTTCCATGTCCATGCCAGTCCAGCCCCAAACCAAATGCCCCTTAAAAACCTCTGCACTGAGTTTAACCTCTTCAGATCAAGCTCTCGTCATGCCCCCTGCCTCGGGCTAGCTCTTCCACTAACCATCTCATGGTATCTCTCTCAAACTCCCTCCTGAGGCCTCTCTCCAACCCAGACACAATGTTTTCCTTCTATGCCTCTATCCCTCTCCCCTGCTATCCTCTGATTCCCCCCCCTTTGTCTGTGCCCCCATGGTGCTCTCTGTCTCCCCTATCTATTCTAATTGCTTCTCCATCAGCTATCCTCCTTCTCTCACGAAGTCTGGAAGGAAGATCTTTAAAAAGGCATTCCTGAGATCCAACCCTGGTCTGCCCATTGCAGACACCTACATCAATGCTTCCTCCAGACAGACTTTCACTGAAATTCTCCTTGCTGTTCCTTCTTCTAACCTATGGATCCCCCATATGGTCTCTGTCCTCTCTCCTTTCTCCTCCTCTCTGACTACTGGAGGCACCAGATGAGAAGTGCCCTGCACACTTCACATCTCCCAAATGCACCATTAATGTCTATCATAATGGCACTATCATGGCCCAGGGCTCTCAGCCAAACCTCCTCCTTCTGGACAGGCATCTTCCATCTCCAACTCCCCCGCCACTCCAAGGCCACCCCTTCATCCCTTATCTCCCCAATGCCTCTTCACCCCAGTGGCTGCCCCCAGCCCTGTGACCCCCTCGCAAATCTTTTAAAGGGGCATCCAGCTTCACTTAGCTACCCTCAACTCTCGCTCTACTATCAAACACTCCCCTGGCATCTGTCGTCTCCTTGAAGACCTTGATGTCCTTGCTCTCACCGAGACGTGGGTGAAGGCCAGCTCCGTCACTGCTTTTGACACTCTCTTCTCTGAGGGTTACAAGATCGTGTCCAATCCCAGGCCCTACAAGCCCGGTGGCAGAGTGGCCCTGATCTTCCTGGAGTGGGTTCCTGCCTCCATCATCCCTACTCAAATCTATTCATCCTTAGCCTGCCAACTAGGCTTTTAATCTGTCTTGCATACCTTCTCTCTCACCTGGATATCCTTCTCATTGGGATGCCTGCTCCTTTCTTCCCACACACTCTCTGGCCAGCTTCCTTGAGTCTCCTCCCTTCACCCACTTGTGAGGCAAAGAAACCTTGGGGTCAGCTTTGATTCCTCTCTCTTTCTCTCTACACATCACTGACCTCGCTAAGAAGGCCCACTTTCAGCTTCATCTCCTCAGGGGCATTCTCCCCTTCCTCACCTTCCCCCAGAAGCTCAATATCTCCAGAGCCCCTGTTCATTCTAGGCTGGACTCCTCAATCTGCCTCTTTCCTCCCTTCGCCCCCTTCAACTAAAGCAGAATAGGACTGCAACAGACTACATCTCTCCAGCCCTAAAATCTCTCCACAGGCCTCCGGTGACGGCAAGGATCAAATTCAAGACCCTTTGCATCATCCAGAAGGCTGTCTGGGGCCTCTCAACATCCAGCTTTCCCTCCCTAAATTTCTCCCTGCCAAGTCCTTTGTTCCTCTGGCTCCAATTCTCTGCAGGTCAAATGTTTCTCCAATCAGAGAATGGGAGATGGATCTCTTTTCTCGGTTGCTTACTTTAATGACAGGGCAGGCTTTGAATTCAGTTTCTGTGCTGAGTTTCACACAGGCGCTATCTTGACTTTTGCCAGGAAACCATCCTGGGAGGTTAGGTGTGACATGTGCTTAGAATGCCCCCTGCAAGGATACATTGGGTAGACCTTTTGATGCACTCAGACAGAGATAGGGGTGAGTAAGAGTAGCCCAGGTGTGATTTCCAGAGAATATAGGGGTTTAACAATCTTGGATTTGCTAGGGCTCCCTCCGCTCCCCATCCTGCAGACAGTCTCACTAGGAATGGCATCAGCAGGCAAAGTACAATACTCTGACATCATACAGGTTTGGAGCCCTCGCTACAGGCTCGCTGTGGAGCAATGTGCTGTGGCCTTTTGCCTTTGTAGGTGGGGGGGGGGGGGGGGGGCAGGTCCCCGCCATTAGTTGATCATCTCTGGACTTCAAGCCAGGAGGATGCACCTGGAACTCAGACGGGGGTACACCCTATTCCAAATCCTCTGCCATAATGCGAAGGTGGAATGCCCCAAGGAAGAGGATAGGCCCCTCCCACTACCATTCCAGGGGCACATTTGGGATGAAACTGCTGTGTGGACAAGGCTTATTATGACTGAGCCACAGGGATGCAGGACACTGCTAAAAGGGAGGGCAATACCCCTGCAGGTGCCCGCTCCAACCCTTCCAACTTGTGCAGAGGCAGACAAAGGGACCCCCCGCCCATGTCCCTGAAACCCTTCACAGGGTCTCCCAGCAACCACAGAAGCAAGGAAGCACCGCCCGGCTCTCCCTGCATCTCAAACCGCCTTGATGTGGTATGGGCCCCAAGAACTATTGCAGTTTCAAAATAGAGAACACTGTAGTCACAGTCTCGACTGCTGTAAAAACTCTTGGAGTCTTTCTGGACTCATCCCTATCTATGGATAGACAAGTCAGCTATATCTGCTCTTCTGCAGCACTCACAACCAAAATTATTAATGCTGTAAAACCCTACCTCTCGGCCAAAAATTGTCTCAACAGCACCAGAGCACCCATAGGTGCAAAACCAGACTATTGCAATGTCCTCCTACTCGGCACATCTGCCAAAAACATCAACCGATTACAAATTGCTCAAAACAATTGCGCTTAGAGCAGCTCTCAGCATTCCTACGAGAGAGCACATCTCAGGCAAGAAAGAGGCGCACTGGCTCCCCATCAGAGAGCGCATACTGGTCAAGACACTCACAATAACCCACAGATGTCTATGCCAAGCAGCACCCACCTTTCTAGTTGAACGAATACACCAAGTTCAAACACTCAGACCTAAACGTGACATATACTCACACCAACTCACAATTCCTACCTTGAATAGAAGCAAAGCCGGTGGCTCCAGTTTCGAGGGACTAGCACCAAAAGCCTGGAACTCAATTCCACTTGAACTCAGAACAGAAACTTCCCTCATGGCTTTCAGAAAGGCCCTGAAAACCTGCTCAGCTGTCTCCCCTGTAACCTTGGGACATGAGCAGCGTATGTACCTAACCACTGAACCTGTACCTAGTATTGTAACTATGTTTTAACCTGATGCCAAGTGAAAATGCTGTAACAGCGCCTCGATGACCGAGGGCAGTTTGTGCGCTTTATAAATGGAAATAAATAAATGGGCCCCTTTGCAAAGCTGGTGCCAGGGGACAATCGGAGTCCCCCTCGGATGCATTTGCTTCTCTGAAGTTCATTCCTCGAATCCTAAGCAAAACTTCTCTAATGTCCCAGGAAAATATGGAAGCACGGCCCCTGGATCTAGGCTTATATGGACCATTAGTATATGCTTGAGTGCTGGGATTGGTGAGTCTACACATGTCCCACACAAGGTGACCCCTCAGAGGCGGTCTTCATTTCGAGGCGCTTTTACAAAGTTATTGAACATATATGGGCAGTGATGGGATCAGTGTTGAATGGGCCGTGTACATGTACATGACAACATGCCCCCTTACATTCCATGATGCTAGTACAGTCCTGGTTTAAAATGTTCATTTTTGGAATTGTTAAAATTCCAAGACTTGTAGTCTCAGATCGCTACACTGTAAACACACAACTACAAGTCCTGAAATATAAAGCTAAAACCAGGATGGGAAAATCTCAGTGTGCACCAATGTTTCACATATTTAGAGAGCACTCATCGGTGTGATGTCCCGGCTCAATTCGCTGCGGGTCGGATTTCGAGGGAATGCACTATTTTCTGGGGCCCTCGTTGTCGGTGAGCTGCCTGGCAATGGTCCAGAAAACACCCATTACTCCTGGAGCAGCCTGCAAGGATCGGCTCGCAGGCGATTCTCAGTGTGTGATGGGGACAGCGGCTGGGTTCACTGGGTTCCTTCCAGCCGCTGATGCAATGCTCCGGGACGGCGAAGGCGGCACAGGGACAGGGACGGCGCTGATGCAAGCTCGCCCCGGAGATTGCCCGGGCCATTTGCACCCCCATCCCATACACACACACAAGAGCACGTTGTCTATCCTGTCTCAACTGAGTGCTGGGGAGGAGGGGTCTCTCGATCATATCCAACCCTTATGCCCCTCGAGTGATCCATATGCTGTCCCTGAATTTAAAGTTATACTCCTGCAATCTTGAAATGACAGCAATTGGTCCTTGATACATTTTGCAATGTGAAAGTGTTCTTCTACAGCGCAGTGTCTGTTGTTCTGCAGGCTTCTTTGCGCTGTTATCTTACATTCCAACCGTGCCAACGCCAGAAAAAGGACCCGCAGTCACTACAATGGAGGCAGTTGGACGGGGGGGGGGTTGGGGGGCAGGGCTTCTGCGTTGGCTGCGGCTCCCCACTGCCACACAAGAGCACAACTACCCACCCACCCAGCTATAAATTTAAAAAACCTCCTGAAATGGCAAGAAATTACGAGAATTTGACAAACACTGAGCCCCTCACCAACTCCCCCCAAACTTTATGAATGTTAGATCCAATATGTTTCTAGGGGGCGGGGGGGGGCATATGAATGTTAGATCCAATATGTTTCTAGGGGGTTGGGGGGGGGGCATATGAATGTTGATCCAATATGTTTCTAGGGGTTGGGGGGGGGCATATGAATGTTAGATCCAATATGTTTCTAGGGGGTTGGGGGGGGCATATGAATGTTGATCCAATATGTTTCTAGAGGAGGGGGGCATATGAATGTTAGATCCAATATGTTTCTGGGGGGGGGGGCATTCAGTGTTGCAATATGTACCTTTGTTTCCTAAGGGGTATGAGTCAGAAACATGACAGTGAAATTCTCCTATGGGCCAAAGTCATATGTTCTAATTGTGTGTAGAATACTTGTTAAAAGTCTACATCTAATGCAAGACATTCGAAATCATGAATAAATAAAACCATGACAGGCTGGATGCAATGGTCACCTTATTTTTAACTCAAGCTCAAAAGGTCCCCTGGCAGGAGTGGGCGTTCAGGGGTGTATTTATAGCTGCAAACCACAAGGGGGCAGGAGGCGCACTTCTGTACAGGTGGGTGCAACGCATTAGTGTCTGCCATTGTATTGCGCCTGGGTATGTGGGGTGGCGGTGTTAGGGCGCCTCGTCTCTCATTCGCACCTCCCAGGGGGTCCTTAGTCGGGGGTTATTTAGGAGTTCTTTGGGACCCCCTGGCTTCCTGCATGGCCATAAGGGTGATGAGCTCAGCAGGAGCCCGCCTTCACCCTTTCTTTGACGTCCCACTGGGGAGTGGCCCACCAACGCAGAGCGGGTGGGAGTTGGAGAGCTTTCTTGAAATGAGAATGGGGCAGTGGGCTTGCCAGCATTGCTGCATCAACCTGAGGTGCAGTGGCATAGCGAGCGGACGGGCAAGGGGTAGCTTACATCCCAGTGGCTCTTTCACTAGCCAGACCGGGACTTTTGGGAGCAGGACGACTCTCCCATTCAGCACCGTGAGGGTACCGAATGGGAAACCTGTCCCGCTGTTAGGACACCTTTCCCGCTCGGCACCTTCATTGTCAATGAGGGGACCGAACGGGAGAGGTGTCCCTTTGCCAGGACAATGTCCCGCGGAGGTCAGGGCAGCAGAGCAGCTCTCCTGAGGATGTGACACATTGCTCTGTGTCAAAAGAGCATCACAATGGGAGCCCTTAGTCACTTGTCGAGAGGCAGATGAATACGTCATTCAAGGCATCTGCCCCTACCCCATCTCTATACCCCAAGAGTGAGATGAATACGTCATTCATGGCGTCTGCCCCTCCTCCTCCTCTATACCGCAAATATGGGAAACGTTATGCACTAAGACAACCATACAACCTTATCCTGGAACAATACAAGAAGAAATAAATATGCAAACTGAAGAAGAAATGAACATGCTGGAACAGAAGATGACGAGAGCAAGTGACTTCATCGCCAAACTG
Organism: Ambystoma mexicanum; assembly: GCF_040938575.1. Lineage (NCBI taxonomy): Eukaryota > Metazoa > Chordata > Amphibia > Caudata > Ambystomatidae > Ambystoma > Ambystoma mexicanum. The sequence goes on from NC_090938.1 coordinate 70,845,555, forward strand.
ACACACGACAATAAAATAGAAATGCAGCAGATAGGCACTCACCATGAAGAAACATGAACACTAGGTCAAACGTGCCTTTAGACATGACGCACCATAGAGACACAAAGGACATAACATAATTTGTGTATACACTGAAACGCAACACAAATGATGTACATGTATATCTTGCTTACAGTAGAGATTCCACAGTAACGAGTGGAATAAAATGGACAGCGAAGCCACGTTAGAGTGAATGGGAAGCCTTGAAAAAGCTTCAAAGCTGCAAGGAGATTGAAATTGATGGATTAGCAGAAATACCGATCAATGCAGGCCAGACAGTGGCTGCACGACCCCTTCCAAGGTTACCTTGGAAAAGGGGGGGCTGCGTGGCTCCGAAGAGAAAAGAAGATAAAAATTTGTAAGCATAAGGCATATTTCTCTTAAATCAAATAGAGAACAGACAGCATTAGAAAGTCAGGTGTTGGCTAACTAAAAGCTTAATACTGCATGAGGAATGGCTCGACCAAGTGTCCAGTGGCCAAAGAGAGTAACAACACATGTACTAATATGAGCTAAAATCCTTTTAAAAGCCGAGTAGAATAATTCAACAGGTTTTCTCCTTACACGGGACCTATGACTGGAGGACAGTGCCCATTCATTAGCTCCAACACAGACACACAGACAGGCAACTGCTGGACTCCCCACAAATTCCCAGAGAGGGACGCTGGCCCAGGCCATGTACAAAGCTAGACGCCCTGGCCTAGGAAATATGGGATTGCGTCTTATTTAACCTTGATGTCCCTCCCCAACCACTATTTTCGCTCATGTGCTGACTACCTGGCAAGTGTTCAAGGTTGGTAAGACAAATGCCAACCGATCACAACTCTCAAAACGATGCCACCCTGTAACTGTTCCATTAGCCAATTGCTTGTTGCTAAGAAGATGTCCTTCTTACCTTATCAACTTTGGAATGGTCCAAGGTGGGGTCATCAGATAGTCATATTCAATGAAAAGACTAACCAATATACAAACTATGTGTAGTCCATGCCCTAACCAATCCCTGAACCCCATAGGTTTTTGCAACTAAGATTGAAATTTGACATCAATTATGACGTGTTTCTCGGTTACATCCTGAGCTTTTGACACTTGTGGGCTTATTGCAGTCCCTGCTGTATGTGAATTGTTAATAAATCATGTATATAGAATATGGGTACTGCCCTAATTTTTTGCTTACCCTTACACTGTCAAATTAATTGTGATTGTTCCCCCACTCGTCTCAATGCTTAATCAATAAACAACATTAGGGACTAGAGTAACATTTGTATTTATTCTTTAGTTATTTTTATTTTTTAAAACTCGTTGTTGTTTATATCTCATAAATTGTACACAATAATCATATCATCAAACTCATCAGTAATCACAAAAAACATTCTAAAAAACTTGTGCAAAAGGGTTAGTACACAGTGACTTCAAACATATCGGGTACACCGTTTTCTACAAGTAGGTCATAACATATTATTTTGTCATTAGGAAAAACGGCAATTCTCAAATCTGTAGTCTGATCCTCTGCCACGGGATGTCAAATAACATGAGATAAGATAACCTGGTCAGATAATTGGCCTAGGGTGCCTTTATACAGACATACAGTTTCTATGGTGTGAGGACCTCAATGTTGCAGTGTCCTGTGTGGAAAACATGAGGGCACTAGACAAAGGTGTATACTCTAGTCATCTGTTGACATGTGTTTCAGCCTCTCTACTAAGATACACTTTTTCCTGGTATTCTCAGGCAGCTATTTGTTGGGCCTTCATCAGGATGGTAACCTTGCTCGATGTTGGACTCAATCTAGGGTACCCCAACTATTCATGGCCACTCTTAATGATAGTACCAGCTGTTTTTGGGATTTTCATCGGAATCTTCAGTCTATTACGCAGGAGATTGAGGTTTTATTTCCTTCTGTGTGCTTCGAACACGACTTGCGGAGGGACTTCTTATGCTTGATTAGTAATCATACCGTATTCCACAGTATGGTGTGCCCCTTCTTACTTAATGGTGAGCCCAGAGGTCCTTAAATCAGTAGCAGGTCATACATGGATGGGATGCAGAATAACTCTTACACCAAATAAGACTGACTCAGGAAGTTGGCAAAAAAAGTCTCCTCCGACTGTTTTATTATCAATTGTCTAAAACAAGCAGTTCCAACGGACAACAGCAGACGTTTGCTTAAGTTCTCTCAAAGCATTTCATAAAAAACAACATTCATATAGCAAAAATTCATCATACGTGATGTCATACTACATGGCAAATAAGAGAAACCTACGGGGGCTTGTGATACGCTCAAAGGGAACATCTAAGTATACTTTCTATACAGGGACGGGTTGTGATTGGGTCTCTACAGTCAGGGCAGGGGGCCAACTTATGCCCACCCCTAGTGCAAGTCACCCTCATCAGTTATTAGGTACACAGTATATTATTGGCTCTCAAAATATACAGTGTCATATGATCATCTACAATTGGTTGGCGTGCTTATACCCTTCTAGAACATTCGGATCACTAGCAGCGCGTAAACTGGTCCCGTAGGCTGGACTTTGACCATGTCTCCCCACTCAATGAGCCCAACATCGCTCATGCCTTTTGCCATTCAGATTGTCTTTGAACGTGGCCTTGCAAAGTATCCTTGCTCCTGGGAATAAAAGGGAGTACAGGCACAATGCTATCTCAAGTCCAGAGCATCTTGCCTACCTTCTATTTCCATCCTTAGCTCACATGACAGGAGACCGTATGTTAGCCTGGTTTGCAGCATTTAATTGTCTTTAATTAATAAACTTGGCACTCATAATGTTCTTTCTTTGTACCTTAACAAGAGACGATTCAGCGTCTCACGGGTACTCTTCTTTTCAGATAGATAACTAGTTCTTGGCTACTTCATCTTTTGACAGCAGACCAGACAGTTATTTCAGACCTTTACATGTTTTTAGCTTCATGATGCTGTGACACAGCTTTTCCGGTCCTTCCTTATTTACGGGTCCAAGCTTACTAAACATGTGACACCGATGTCCAGCTTCTATATAATGCTGGCACCGCCTGCAGTCTATTCACTATGTATAACTAGCCTTTATGATGTCTTAGTCTATGTGCGTTGCTGAACCTGTACAGTTATTAAAGGACTTGCATTTTCTGCAGTGCTCTTCACACATGCAATCTTCATTCCACTTATGAAAGATTACTCGATTCTTTATTTTGTCATCAGATTCCATAAAGTCTATACTTCTTCTTTAGCCACTCTTTTCAGTGCATCACGCTTGCTTCTTGCGACATCACCAACATCTCTTTTTTTCATCTTCATATCCTCTTATAGATTGTCATCTCTAAGGGGATACATCATATAGGGTTTTCTCAATGGATACTTTTTCTCGAAGGCTCTCCGTGGAATAGCCACAAACCCTGGTGTTGCGCATGTCGCATTTTCTGGCTTTCAGCATATAGGAAGTATGTGGGCGGGATTTCTGCAGAGGCATTCAGCTGCTCCTCTACAATGGTACCACATTGGTGATGTGTTTTCAGGTGCTCGAGCCTTCCGAAATTCGACAGAAGCGAAACGTAGACGAATGCAGAGCACTACGAGGCCCCAGGGCGTGCACAAGGCATGGTTGGCACATGGCCAACCCTCGTTATCCACACGTGACATCACAGAAGGGGTGGGGCGTTAGGAGCTATAAGAATGTGAGCCAAACAAATCCCCCTTGCTACATGCTTTATGAAATAACGACTAAGGCTTTAATCCCCGAAGGGGATTTGTTTGGCTCACATCAATGCGATTGCAGGATGGGAGACTAAAACCAAAGCCATGCTCGTATTGCTCAACATATTTCTATGATGATGTATACAGTGCAAAGTTTGTTCATTATGAAAGGCTAGTTCATTATGAAATGTGGTTTGCTTCCAAGGCATTGCAATAAATAATTATTTAATTACATGAAATTCAAAGCATAATCTTAATAAATATTTATATCAACTAAACCTGGGAAGATGTGTCGAGTTGTTTAAATTGCCCACATTCACCATTTAACCAAAATGTGTGATCTTGGGTAAAACGTTTAATCGCACTTAACTGCAGCTCTGTAATGGATTCACTCCATAGCTTTTGTTAATATATCATGCTGTTATTTTTTTTTAAAAAAATGAATGACATTAGAGTTGCTCCATGTATAACTATAGAGCAATTTTGGTATTTTTCACAGCAAAGGATTTTGCCACTTGGCATATTTATGGCAATGTATTCTAAAGTCACTGTCATGGTGACTCCAAGTATCAAAGACTGATGATGCTCCTTGCAATGTCCTTTTCTGTGAAGTCACTTCTGTTGGTCCAATCCATATGCAAATGGGGAGGTGTGCATACATGTTGTCCCCACAGAGCTGTAATAGATGAGCTTCCTGCATCTGTGATGGTCTTGCAGTTTTTTGTTGTGTCTATATGTTAAAATGCCATCTGCCATTATAGTGCGAATGATACTGTATGGAATCGCATGCACTGCATTTGGGGGAAAAGTAGCAGGACTTTTTCTGTGGCTCGCCCCCGCTCTTGCTATGCTGGATACTCGCCTGATAGGGTGTTGAGTAAGGGGGGAGGATGTTCCACTACATGTATACGGGGCTGCCGAGCCAAGCGGGCGAGTCCTTCCCTACATGAAAACTGAGCAGTGACTGCAGGTGGGCATCTGTGCAAGGGGTGCAGAGTAGTGATGGTTGAGTGCTCTTCCACATGCACACAAGGATCTGAGCTGTGGAGGTGGAATGCACAGCACTCCACCACTGCATGGGGTCCCCGAATGATGGGGCTGGGCCACCACTGTATGCACACAGGGCACCGGGAGTACTCCTCTTCACGCACACAGGGTCCTTAGAGGTGATAGTGTCGTGTACCACTGCATGCACACAGGGTCCTTAGAGGTGATAGTTTGGTACGCCTCTGCATGCAGACAGGGTCCTTAGAGGTGATAGTGTAGTGTTCCACTGCATCCACACAGGGTCCTTAGAAGTGAGAGTGTGGCACGCTTTGAATGCACACAGGTTGCTGTCCAGACACCACACATGCTCCTTAGAGGTGCTGATAAGGGGAGCTAAGCATTGAGCCATATGTTCTTTGCATTCCATCGAGTTGTGTGAGTAGTGAGGGTCCAATAGCCACTTGCTCTTGAGTGATGGTGGTGGTGTCATTGATGCACACACGGGGGGCAAAGTGATAGTGCGAAGAAAACACTCTATCTGCCCCCATCCCAAACGTCTGACACACCTGTGGCAGGCATGCTGACCCTTTGGTGGGGCTATTGGATACGTGAAAGGGGGCCTCTGTGACGTACCGAGTGGAGGTGCAGGGGGGCAAGGTGCCCCCCCCAGTGGCTCTTTTAAGAGCCTGACCGGGACATTTATCAGAGGGACATCTTTCCCGTCCGACATCACCATGAGGGTGCCCAACGGGAAAGGTGTCCCGCTAGCAGGACAATGGACCTCATTACAAATCTGGTGGTCTGGAAATAAGGGTGCTGGTTGTACTTTACTGGCACTCTTTCCGGACCTCCACACTACAACTCTGCCTTCTGAGGCCGTTGGGCCCGGGTGCAGTGGCCTCAAAAAGCAGAGTTGTCCCTGAAGCTCAGGCACTGTTAACAACGGTGCTGGAGCTCCTGTGAACCTATTCCCGTGGGGACTTAACAAATCCACCTCCTGACTTCCCACTCAACCAAGACTAGTAATGTCTCGGTGGCACAGGAAGTCAGGCGGCGGATTCGGTGTACGAAGACGGCAGAAATCCGCCGGTTGCACCGGCAGGATACCACCATCCTCGTATTGAAGCCCAATGTGTTCTGAGCAATTCCTGCTCAGAAAGCTCATTGTCCTGGCAGCAGGACACCTCACCTTTTCCAAAGGGGAGAGGTGTTTGGCTGCCAGGAAAATGTCCTAAGGAGCTCTGGGCAGCAGACGGGATCTCAAGTTGCTCTGTGTCAACAGGGCATTATAATGTGAGCAATTAGGCTCTGATAGGAGAGAGGGGGGGACTATCAGCAGCGACGTTTGTCCTTTTAGAAATGGAAATGGGAGGGAGTTTTCAGAAGTGAGAAGGGTGCACAATGTTGCATGCTTTATAAAAAAAATGACTATGGCTTGAAAACCCAAAGGAGGGGTTGATAGGCTCACATTCATCTGCATTATGCTATTGTGAATTTGCATACAGGATGGGGAGAATAAAACTAAAGTCATACTCTTTGCTCAACATATTTCTATGACAATGTATAAAGTGTATAGTGTGCTTTTTCTATGAAAGGCTTCGAAGGCATTGCTATAAAGAAAGTATTAGTTAAGCACATGAAACGCAAAGCAGAACCTTAATAAATATCTGTATCAACTAAATCTGGGAAAATGTTTTGTTGATTAAATTGCCCACATCCCGGCTTCACCATTTAACCAAAGTGTGTGATCTTGGGCAAATCATTTAATCGTGCAGTGTCTTGTCGGCAACCCTGTAAGTGATTCTGATTCACTTCATAGCTTATGTTAATATATTGTACTATTATATTTTTTTAAAAAAAGCCTAATGACTATAAAGTTGCTCCACATATAACAATAGTGGAATTCAGGTGGTTTGCACCGCGGAGCTATGTGCCACTTGGCTCACTTATGCAACTTGTTCTAAAGTCACTTCCATGGGGCCTGCCAGTACCAAAGAATAATCCAGCTCAGTTGTGATGTCCTTGTCTGTGTCGTCACTTCTACGAGCACTTTGCCCCAGAGCGCCTGGACAGAGTGCCACTAGAGTGTCCTGCACCTGTAATGATTGTGCGGTTTTTGTTAGTGTTTTGTAATGTTTTAAAATGGCATCTGCTGCCCAAAAAATAGATTGGGGCAGGGATGGCCTGTTTGGGGGGTGCAAATGAGACCGTATGGAATTGCGCGCACTGCATTTGGGGGAAAGTAGCAGGACTTTCTTCATGGCTCGACCCTCCCCACCCCCTCCTGCAATGCTGGCTACTGCCCTGGGGGTGGGGGGCAGGGAGAGCTGTGGCATACGCATACGTGCAGGAACTCAGATAAGCCGTGTGCACGTGTGCTACGTGCAGCCCCTTCCCCACAGCATGGACAGTGCGTGTCCACGGCGTGATCGACCCTCCCTCAGGCTGTCTTGAGGTGAGGCCACTGCCCCGGCCGGACACTTGCAGCTGGGCAGGCTGCAGAGCACTGCGAGGCACCAGGGCGTGCACACGGCGTGCTCAGCGCGTGGCCGGCCCCCAGTATCCACACGTGACGTCACGGAGGGGGGGGCGGGGCGCCCAGCGCTATAAGAAGTAGAAGTGCGAGGTTGGAAGCAAGCGCAGGCTGGTGTCTAGAGGGCTGCAGACAGCCTTGAGAGCGAGACTGCACGCGAGAGAGGGACTGCTCCGAGACCCCCGGACATTCTGACTGCTCGGGACATCGCTTAATTCGAGGCTGCAGCGAGGACACTTATCCCCAAGAGATCCCAGCGCCTTGCACGGTAAGACGCCCCACACTTCCTCCTGCATGCATGGACACAAATAATAACAAAGGGGGGCGGGGGGGGTTGGCTGACCAGTCGATCTTGCTTTGTGTGACCTGCCGCCACGCACAGGTAATCGGGCACCCTAGATTAAAGATCCCCTTTCACTGGCTCTAGTGGTTCCTGCTATGCACTGTGGTACTTGGAGTTTCGCGTTTCTAAACGGAGAGTGTTAGAATGTGCAGGACAGGCTTGACGTGGCAGCCGCTGCTGGTATTTCTACTAATGCCCTTGGCACAGCATGGAAGTGATGGTACATGGGCATCAAGAGGGCACATCACCACTGCCAGATTCCTGTAGTAGCCGCGCTGATTTTAACACGAGCCCGTTTTCTACAGCCTTGTGGGTCCCCATGTGTCGTAGGTAGCCTGCGAGGGAGGCTTGTGGGGTACATGCATGTTGCACTTGTGTACACGCATGTTTTTCCAGGTTAACTTGAGGGTGTAAGCATAGACCTAAGACTTGACCTCGTTGTCAAGGAAGCCTCATCTCATAGGAGGTGTCAGTGCTCTGGCTGCTGCTTTGCATTCTGGTACTTGTAGTTCTGCCTTAGATTGCATAGAAAGCTAGGCTGGGGTGGTCCGGGCCAGCTGTCGCATAATGAACTGTGACTGTTGAAGTATAGCTGTTGCAGATGTTGGCAGTGGTTTTAACCAGCCCCTCCCTCCCTTGTCTTCCAGGTTGCGCCCCCGCAGAGCTGAAGATGGGAAGCGTCCACGAGCTCATCCCCTTTGCCAAGGAGATGCTGAGCCAGAAGCCCACCCGCAAGATGGTGAAGATCTACCTGCTGGGCAGCGTGCTGGCCTTCTTCGGCGTGGTCATTGGCCTGGTGGAGACGGTGGTCAGCCCCTTCGCGTCCGCCGGGCCTGACGAGGAAGAGGAGGAGGAGAGGGCGCCAGCGGCGAGGGTCCCGCAGACCCTGGAAGCCATCGTGCTGAAGAAGAGTCCCTCCACGCTGGCTGTGGGCGCCAGGATTCAGGCTACTAGGGGGCACGCCTCATAGCCCCCTGCCCACCCCACTAAGACAATGGACACCTGGTCACTGGCCCTGCTATGGGTGGACGCTGGCAGTGCCCAGCTGATGGGCTGTGTACATAGACACTTTTGCTGCTGTGCAGCAGTTGCGTTCCCCGATTCCTGCCCCATCGGGCTTAAGCGTACCCCGATTCCAGCCCCATCGGGCTGAAGCGTGCACATTTAATTTTTTTATTCCAAAAGCTTTACATTTTTTTTTTTGTACTCGAATAAATAATTTATTTTTTTAACACGTTTGCACGTTTATGTGCTGCTTCTGATCGCTGGGTGAGGTGGGGGATGAGTGGGGGGAGGGGGGAGCTTGTTTGCTTCCTCTACTTTGAAACCCATTTCTGCCAAACCTGATCACGTAGATAATTGTGTACCTTCCATACCGCATTGCATGCTGGGACTTTTCCACTTTAAGCCTGGCCTTTCAGACCCCAGCATGCAGCCTGATGCTAGTCCAGTCCTGGTTTTAAGTTTGCATTCTGGGACTTGTGGTCTTGGAACTTCCTATTGTAATCCAGGTCTTTCAAGACTGGTCTAGCATCTCCTGAATGGATAATGTTGCAGTTTGAATACGACAAGCCTACATTGAGGGTGCTTTATGAGGTGAAACAAGTTAACAATGTGATGGAATTTTCTAGTGCCAAGAAGTACTGTTGTATACCTCTGTAAAGCACTGTCTTGCTTCTCGAAGCAATGGCTAGGCAAGGGGTCTGCAACCTCCAGGGGCTCTCCAGATGTTTCGGACTACAACTCACATCATTCCTAACCAGCATAGTCAATAGCCAGATGTCATGGGAATTGTAGTCCAAAACATGCTAAGAGCCAAATGTTGCAGACCCCTGGGCTAGGCTCAATAGCTCTCAAGAAATACCCTAATAATGGAAGTAGCAGGAGACTTTGGTGAATGTTTTAGAGGGTGAAGCACTGCCAAGCGGAGTAGCTGTCTATGGATGAGGGTGGGCATTAGAGTAATATCGCGCAAGTAGGCACAGAGCCTTATGATTGAGGGAATTGATAACTACAGGCCCACATCCGGTACCTACAGTCGAGTGTCCTGTTGGCATTAATCTATTATTTTCCACCTTGGGTACCCTGGTTCCCATTTTCCTAGCCGAGTAAACCAAGCACTGCACCACAATAAAACAACCACACTACTAACCAACCCTGCTCCTCGCTCCTCTCCAGCACACCCCTCATATACCTCCCACCCATCTGCCAAAAAGAACAAACTGTTGTAAGCTAACAACCCGGACACTGGGCGTTGCCCTTCCAGACACAAAAACCCCAGCGCACACTTCAATCGCATTCGGAGCCGACCTCCACAGTCACCTGTTTCTCCCGGTTCTGCAAGCACCAACGGAAGAGCCCAATCTCTATCTTAACCCTCTTCCCTCACTAACCAACCCACCCACTCTTACAGAGCCACGCGAGCCTGTGGAGATCATGCAAATGAGAACGGTGCGTGGCATACATCCCCATAACATAGCACTGTGGGTTTGGGAGCGGGGTCGGGCCGGGTTTGGTCTACTTTTTGATTACACCTCATGACGCCATAGTACGTAGTGAGGGATCCAAGGAAGTCCTTCTTCGTAACAACTGGTAAACTAAGCGGTCTTGGTAAAGCATCCTTTTGCCATTAATGTTGGCCTCGCTGCGCTAGTTGGCTGACCTCCACTCTAGACCATTCCACTCAGATCTGCAGCTGTTCTACAACGTATTTGTCCGTGTTGCCTCAAAGTATGAGTGCTCTGTTCATGTAATCACCAGTTGATTAAGCACCGGACATTCTTGCAGCAACCACTGGAACATGGCATTAATAATTCTCGCTCAGAGTGCCCACGCGAATGTTCCAGAGTGCTTTCTGCCTGTGCTCTACGACAACAGGCCACTCCTCAACCCGACTCAGCCGGGAAGGAGTGGGTCCATGCAAGGTTCCTTGCCAATGCTTGGTCTGCCCTGTCATGCACACTCTGCCACCTTCTCCCATGCTTCCCCAAAAAGGGAGTGGGCTGGTCCCTCCGGATGATAGATCCACCCCTTATTCTCTGTTCCCTGACTCTCCCTCCCCCGCCCCCCACCCCCAATCCTCCCCAACCTCTTGCATCTCAGGCATTCGAGGATTCAAGCACCCCTGAACAGGGTCCAGCTAAGGCCTACCATCTTCACCTCTCTCTTTTCTCTGTGTTCCGGTATCTGCCAGGAGAACCCCCAATAAAGCTGGAGTTTCTCATTCAGGGGAACGCTCAGCCAACTGGAGGTGCAGTCCCTCTTCTCCAGAATTCTCCTCCTTGGTCCAGGCTCCCGATGTCCACCCTCTGTAGCGCTTCGCCACTTCTGCTTTCACTCCGCTCCCGTCCTTCTCGGCTCTACTCCAAATGCTCCTTCCTGCTTCCACTGTGGGCAGGACCACTTCAGATCAGCCTCTCGCCCATGCCCCCTGCCTTGGGCTATATGTACCTGCTCGTTCCTACTGTTCCACCAACCCCATCTTCTGTTCGTTCTCTTCTCGCACTTCTCTTTCTCGCACTTCCTCCTGAGACTGGGAAGCAGGTCCTGATATTTTCCTTGTAGCACCCCTGAAGTTGCTCGTGACCCCCGCACCCCCATCGATACTTCGATCCTACTGGAATGGAATGGCATTACAAGGGATAAATAGCCAGAGCTGGGAAAACTTGCTGTCTGTAATTTTGACACTGGTCGTGTACCCATGTGACCCTGCAAGGGGCAGTCCCCTGACACCCAGCTACACCCTTGCAATGGCAAGCAAAAGGTCACATGTACATTCCAGAATGCAGTCCTAATGTTCAAAGTTCCAGAAGCTGTTAGGTTGCTGCCTATGGCAGGCACCCTTTTCAAAAGTGATAACTTTGTGTCCTGAAGAGCCTGGTGGCTGGTTAATAACTAAAATAAGCCTTCTCTGGTTTCAAAAGGTGACTCCTGAGATTACATTTATAAGCCACACGCCTTTGCCATTTAATTGTGAGCCAATCGGCAATGACCCTTATAACAGTTGCATGTATGCAGTTTTGTCTGGACTGAGTTTTACCCGAACATCGTCTGCGTGTTGGGCAACTTTGAAGCTCCTGAGGGTGGGTTGCATCTCCACCCCAGAGCAGGAAGTCCCTCTTTGTTACCCAGCAAGGTTACAATGGGCCTCATTACACGGATGGCGGAGAACCATGGCGCTATTAGCGCCATGGTTCATGCCGGTAAAATACCGGCACCGCTTTGGCGGAAAGGGGAATTACCGCTCCATTCCAAGGTTGGCGGGGCGGTAATTCCCCCTTCCACCATTGCCCATTCCCATTTTTGCCCCATAGGGCTCAATGGGAATGGGGAAGGCGCTAATTACGGTACCGCAAATTGCGGTACCGTAATTAGCTCCCTGGGTCCCTTTTGCGGGTTGGTTTTTAACACCTGCAAAAAGCAGGCGTTAAATTCCCCAACCCGCAAAGGGGACCTCGTAGCAAGGCGGTAAGGATTTACCGGTAATGGTAAAATACCGGTAAACCCTTACCGCCATCCGTGTAATGAGGCATAATGTCTTCACTCGGTCGCTGATTAATGGAGTCCAAAAAAGGCAGAGTTAGAATAACCCAGAGGCAAAGTTCAGACCATAATTGAATAAGGTGGAATGGTTGGAGACCATTCTAATGGCTCACTACAATGAGTTGGGGGGGGGGGGGGAGTTTGGATACAAAAAGATACTGGGTAACTTGTCTGCTACGTTATGGAAATGTAAGCAGATTCTGGTCTGATATCCTATCACAAAATGACAACATATTGAACTGTGAAATTGTTTTTTTCTCTGGGCTATTTGGAGGTGCAAGAAGACCTTGACTCATGATCCCTGCTGTTCACCCTCATGATTATTCCCAGGGAACGCATCGTGAGGACTTGGTTCCAAGGTAAATCCATAGATTCCTTGGCTGGCACAGCCAATCACTCTGCATTTTAAGACTTGGGGAGTCAATTCTCTGTATGGCTGTGGATCCTGGTCGTTTGCTTAACGCGAGCCGCACTACGTTCTTTGGTGGAAGAGAACACCCCTTTCAATCTAATTGAAAAGGAAAATTGGGCCCAAACTTAAATTTGACTGAAGCATCAACAAGTGGGCCAAGTTATACTACATTAATAAAGTTAGCATATGGAGATAAGGAAGTCCTTTGTGATATGATTAGCACCAGACATTATCAAGCCCTTGGATGAGTGGGATGCAGTAAGACCCAACGGGATTACTGCATGGTACATCCTGGCCTGGAGGAGAGGAGGCCATTAGGGGAGGACTGGGGGTGGGAGTGGGCAAGATCTGCATTTTCCCTTCCGGTATGACTTTGCGCAAGGCCTAAACCATCACATTGATACATTGATGAGTTAACTAATAACCCCATTCACATCAAAGCAGAAAATGGGCAGCGAGAAGATAACTAGAAAGGGGGCTTCACTTGGCTCAGTCTCAACAAAGCATTTCAAAGGTAAATGGGGGGCTGAGGGGGGGCGAAGACCAACACTGGTACTCCAGACTCCCTTTTCCATTCTCTCACCTGTGCCCACCTCTCAGATGCATGGTTGACATTTGGTAATTGTTTATTTAGAACACGCTTAATACCCAGAGGTTTCTAAGTGCGGACCCGGGGATCGAACCGGTCTTGCACTGCGTTGTCTTGCTTCCAAGGCGAGTGCGTTGCCCCTGAGTTATAGGCAGTAGATCGATGACCTTTAGATGGCAAAGGCGGCAGGCCCTAACTTTAAGTCTAGCGCTTGACCTGTATTTCCAACTCAGAAAAATGGTGGAATAGGTCTCAACTCACCCACTCCTTCGGAAAATAGCGAGGCATAAGCCCCCCTGATCAACCTTCCCCCATATTCCTACTGCACTGAGAACAAGCATCTTAGTTAACGCTCACATGTATTATTCAGAAGAGGAGGTGTCTGTGGGCCGAACTGACGGATCGTGCCAGGCACGGGGCAATCCGCGTTCCTTGGTCAGAGGCGTAGCCAGGATTGTCTAACAATCTGATGAGTGGGCATTTACAGAGTTTGGGTGGGCATTGCCCGCTCAGGCCCTACCCTCTCTACGACTGTTTACTTCTCTGCCCTTGAAGTCCATAATCCCTCAATACCGTCCCACTGAATACATTTGTCCAGTATGAATTCATATCATGGCGATTTGGGAATGCCCTGCATTCCAACACCGCCTTTTAAAGCCCTGCAAAGGAGAATGATAAATGCCACATGAAGAGAAACTGGATATCCATGCCCACGGTAGGTGTACTCTTTTTGTGTTTTTTTTTTAGTTTAAAAAAAGAAACGATTGTGTTTTTCAAAGAAGATTCAGGTTAAAAATGATTGGTAAAACAAGGAAAGTTGTACAAAGAGAGCAACACAGATAATGGGATAAAACAGAGAAATGGTTGAAACAAGGGCTATTAAATGGAAACGTGGTAAAATTTAGATGGGGTAAAATGAGTGAAAGAGAAAAGTGGTAAAAGAATGGAGTCAAACATGGCAATGCGAATAACGTGGAGGGAGATGAAATGAGGGTAACACGAGGTGTAAAGGTGAGACAAGTGTAAAACAAGATAACACATGTGAAAAGAAGTAACACCAGGAAAGGGGTCAAATGAACGAAAAACAGGAAGTATTAAAACATTTGGTAAAACACGAAAAGGTGTAAAAACAAGTCAATTCAGCTTTATTTCAGCTGTACACCATAAAAGCAAAGCATCCAAACAAAATTGGTTGACCTCCTTCCTCTCTGTTCACCCTTCCCAGGTGCTCCTTCTCCTCCACCACCACTTTCTCTATTCATGTGGTGTTCCCCAGGGCTCTATCCTCCTGCCTCTGCTTTTCAACATCTACCTTACACCTCTTGCATATCTGATCTCTGCCATCTCTCCTCATGTCCACAGTAAGCAGATGGCACACAACTCGTCTTCATGCTCCCCTCACCCTCCTCTACTTCCTTCTATCATCCCTGACTGCTATTCCATCTTGGTACACCGCCAATGATCTCTGTCTTAATTCCAGTAAGACTGAGATTGCCCCCCCCTGCACTCTGGCCTCCCTCTATGGGCTCACCTACCTCTCCTTCCACTGAATCCAAAAACCTTGGGGTCATCTTCGACTCCCCCCTCCTCTCCTTTACTCCTCACATCTTGGGCCTTGCCAACAAGTCCCATTTTCAACTTCAACTCCATAGGGTAATTCTCCCTTTCCTCACCTTCCCCCAGAAGCTCAATGACTCTATTACTCTGGTCCTCTCCAGGCTACATTACTGTAAACAGCCTCTTGCTTAAACTCCCTCTTTCTTCACTTCGTCCTCTTCTTCAACGGATCCAGAGTAGGGCTGCAAGACTTATTGTTGGCCTCAAGTCTAGGAGCTGTATCTCCAGCTTAAAAACCCCTCCACTGGCTTTCGGTTGCTGCAATGATCTAATTCAAGACACAACACTTTGCATCATCCAAAAGCCTGTCTGAGGTCTGATACCACATTACCTGCAGCTCTCTTAAATATTCTCCTTCCAGATCCCTTTGACCCTCTCCTCAGCCTGCTCCCTTCTAAGGGACAGCTTCCCTCTCTCTCTCCCCGTCTTGAACCGGACCACCTCAAGTTCTGCAAACGACTCAAGAATTTTCTCTTATCCTCCTCCTTCCCTGTCTCCCTCCTGTGCTAACCATCCCCTCTGTCGCTGAGATTGGCGCCTGATCCCTCAAGAGTCCAAACAGGATCTGGCCTTGCCCATTCGCCACCAGAATCCCCCACCCCCTCGCATTGCCTTCTGGGTCCACACCATTCTGCCTCCACCCTGCGCTTACCTGTAGACTCCCCTTTTCGCTTGGAACGTCTCCGCCCATGCTCTTACTAGTTTCCTGCCCAACAGGCACCCTGTCACTTCCTTCCCAACCCCTGGGGGACCCTAATAGCATGTATCCTCACCCCTTTTTTCTTTTCAGTGCACTTGCACGCTCAGAATGTCACAAGGCCTAGTAGGGCCGCTTTTTGCTTCTATTTATTCATTCTCAATTTTCAATGTTTATTTTCTCCCTTGGTCCCTTCCCTTTTTGCCTTGTGGCCCTTTGAAACACAGTCTTGCTGTACAAGCGTGTTATAAATAGCCAATAATTGAAATTAAACCTACAAAAAAAGTAATACAATCACATCTCCTAATATTTTACAAAAGTCAATAAAACAGTTGATCCATGTATCAATTCACAGGATATCATTAACACTTTCCCTCATCACATTTCATAATTTTAAATATATCACAGATCAAAGTTTGTAGTACATACAAGATTCAAAAAACTGTTTTTAAGAAAAGTCTCCCTTTTTTTGAGGAGAGTAAATAGGAACAGCATTACAAGCATTGGGAGACGAGCCCAGTTTCATTGCAGTAAGCGCCTCTCAACTGGTGCTAATCGCCTGAAGTCTTAGTAATGGCTTCAACCATTTACATCTCAAGGTTTTATACAGTGGACAGACCAGCGTAAAGTGCAATTCATCTTCAACTAATGTTGGACAATATGGAGACAAGCCCTTTCCCCAGTGACTCATGAATTTTTCAAAGGGAAGAAGGCCCATGCTAAATTCAGTGAATAAACATTCCATCTTCCCCCTTTCTTCCCATTGTAGCCAGTGGGAAGAAAAAGGGAATGTTTGTTCACTAAATTTAGCCTGGGCCTTCTTCCCTTTGCAAAATTCACGAGACACTCCATAGCCATATCAGATGTTTTTTTTTTATTGTTTATGGTTTATAAAAAAACCTTTACAAAACTAGAATTAAATTTGATAAGTACATGATAGAAACAAAAAAGAAAAAAGGAGAAAAATACAAAATTCACCAGTAACTTATAACACACCCAAAGGATAAGATCAGGCTATACAATACAATTAAAACATATTGATTCATACACATTAAAATGTATCCTCAACAAGTTCCTAAACACAACTTAACCTAGGAGCAACATCATTGCAACATTCTTTACACGTGTTTAAGTTTCTGAAATACAACTTGAGTCAAAGGGCTGCACAATTGCAGCATTCCTTGCACAAATGTTTTAGTGTTTGTAGGAGTTAGAACCATTTTGTTAACAAGACCCAGAGTAGACCACATGAAAAGAAGGGGGGCATAATAGACTTTTATTTTAGGTAAAATAGGAATCGATGAGTGTTTAGTTAAGCAGTACAGCTGCTTCTGACAATTGGACCTCTATATGTCCAAGTAACTCAATCAATTTCAGGGTAGGTTTTTGGCTGTATCCCTCCATACATCGTTTCCAGAGTGATTCTGTAGCCATTTGGGTTTTACTCGAGATGCTCAAATCAGAAATTCGGACACAGTGTTCCTCGAAATAAATCACAAAGATCACCAGGTGCGACAAAGTTTCATTACCTTTGTTCATAACACAGAAACAACATTTGCCTGAACCCATTATCCCCTGGCATCTGTACCAATATTTGGTTCTAGCATAGGTTGTTAGTTGGTTGAGTCTAAAACGAAGGTACAATTTTCTCTATTTTGGAAAGGGGAATTGGATTAGATATTTGGGTCGATCGCCCCATTTTCTCTAAAAAAGATTATATTCTGAGAATGAGGGATAGGTCCCAATCAGGTCTAACATGATGCACCAATGATACCTCAGAATTTTTTTTTGGCTTGTCAAATGCGCACACATTGACTCTGGAGTTTCAATGATAGATTTAAGAATCAACTTGAGTTTTGACGATAATTTGCACAGAGACGGAATGTTGGGTTTGTCAAGAATTTTATTGAGCTCCACATATAATGTATTTTTGGGAGGGTCGACCATGTTGATGTAATTAGTCAAACTCCACCAGTTTCGTTTAACTGAGAGGGGTAACAAGTTGATCTCATGACATATCATTACATTGGGAATGGAAAGAGCTAAACCCAAGACGTTTTTCCATAGTTTGCCCTGTAAAGCATCAAGGAAAGAATCTAAGTCAAAGGTACACGTGTCCAAGGGATACAGCAGAATAGGTTCTACTTTTAATAAGTAGAATTGAATGAGGGGTAGCAAGGAGAACATGCAATATTTATGAAGTATGATTTTCATCAATGAGGTCAATGTTTTTACTTTGTCGTTTAAGTAGTTCTTCCAAATTTTCAAAGAATAGCAGTCTGTTAATGGATAGCCCAGGTATCGATTTAGGGGGGCATACACAATAACAGCCTCATTAAGAGTTCAATCAAAATGCGTCGTTTTATGTTTGCCGTCAGCAAATGTTAGAATGTATGATTTAGCAGGATTGGCCAGGAGGTTATGTTCTTTTGCAAATACACCAAAGAGATCTAGTTTTTTTTTTGAAGACCGAACGGGGTTCTATCAATAAATAGAAGGTCGTTGGTAAAACAAATCCAATCCAATCTAATGGAACCAAGTTTGGCAGGAAAAACCACTGCATCTTGCCATGACTCATCAAGGCCAAGGGGGTATAAATTAAATAATACTGCTGCCATATTGCACCCCGTTTGAGCCCGATGTCTGTAGTAATGGGGTTAGTCGATGCCCCCTCGCGATTCAATCTAATTCGGTAGTTAGTGTTGTGAATATTGGGAAGTAGTGCGATAGCACAGATTGCTTTTGTTCAGGCATTTCGGGCAGCACGATAGGTGGGGGATTACATTTGCCATCACTTTAAAAACCGAAACAGTCCCTTCTTTTGGTTTTGAAGTTCCTTTGTTATCGCCTTTACCCAAACCATGTGAGAGTGCCCCTGTCACACCCCTGGTGCCTTGTTGATTTGAGTTTTTTTAATCACTTGAAGGCTTTATCGAAGGATGAGCCTGTTGGTTTGGCTCAGAAAAGTTGAGCAATGCTTTTGACTCTTCATTGAATTGATTCAATTCAATGATTGTATCCCCACCGGACAAATTGCATATGTCTTTCTGTTTTGTTAAATAGTTCTTTTGTTTACAGCTTTTGCTTCATTCTT
The DNA here is from genome assembly GCF_040938575.1 of Ambystoma mexicanum. NCBI lineage: Eukaryota > Metazoa > Chordata > Amphibia > Caudata > Ambystomatidae > Ambystoma > Ambystoma mexicanum. The sequence goes on from NC_090938.1 coordinate 70,864,090, forward strand.
TTCTCAATGACTTTACATTTCTCAGCTCTAGCCAGGGCTCTTTTCTGTTTGCACGTGAGGACTACCCTAAGGGCCTCATCAGTTCCATTTTCTATAGCGATCATCTCTTGATTCTCTTTTAACTCTACAGTGTCCCCAGAAAGATCAATAAGATCAGTTAGAGCAGAGGGCCTTTCCCAGGGCACACTCTCTGGGGAAAGAAACATAGGGTGCGGAAGCTCCCACTTGATTAGAGTTTGGTGTGATTACCTGATTTGAGACCATCTCTTTAACCTTCGATGTCAGCTCTGCAATTTTAGCAGCATTTGTTGCTATGATTTGTGGGAGAAGTGGATCCATGCCCAACTCTAGGAGTGGCTCAGTGTGTGGATTGTTTGCCACTATCTCAGCAAATGTTTTTGTCTGGGTGGCAGTAGAGTTAGTCTCTACCCCCATATCGCGATTCTGCATCAGTACAGATATTGCGTCACAAGTAAATATCATCCGCTCAATTCTACTAAGTTTCTCAATCAGATCAGTCATCTGTAGTTGTAGCAGCCTAACTTCCCCATGAGTTTGCTCATGGCCCTTGTCCAACAGGTTAAGTATCCGAGTGAGTACAGGGAATGCTTCTGGACTTAGTCGATGCTCATCGGGGCTAAGCGCCATTGATGGGCCAAACGCATAATTGCTAAGTGGTTGTGGATCCATGGAGTGTTCAAGAGAGTTAGAACCATGGGTATGGTGTATAGCAGATTGTTCGCAGATGGGAGAACTAATGTTTTGCATAGCTGCGACAACCGATGACGGGATTCTTGGTGTAAAAATACTACCAATATCTGACCATCTCTACATGGAATATAGCTGGGGGGCACACTATATGAGTAGTTTGGTGAATTGTTAAAAAGAAAAACATTCTCCACCCCGTATTTCCTTTGAGTGACAGGAGTCGAAGGCTCATTCGAGAGCCTAATACGCTTTCCTAGTTCAGATTCAATTGCAGGAGCTAACATCGAAAAGTCAGCGAGATGGTTATCAAAACATTCCACACCCATAATTCTTTTAATCACAGCTCTATCAAGATTAGCACCCAAATCCTCACACTCATTTCCCCATCTTGGAGGCAAAATTTTGTTTGCCTCTTTTATGGACAAAGAACCTGTGGCGTGTGATTGAGTGGGAGCTTTTTTATGGGACCCCAAGGTTTCACTCTCACACGGAAGGAGTGCCTTGTATGATGGCACTTCCTCATTACTGTTTTCCTCAAGGTGGCTTATTTCTCCTTGTGGAGGAGCTCCAATCGGAACATCTATGTCATTCTGTTCTGTTTCCACAAGATGTGAGCATTGGGGCTCGTCATTTTTATCTGGAAACAGGAGAGTAGTACCAGCACCCGTTATAAGTTTTCTACCGCTCCGCAGTCCATTTACCATTCTAGGAGTGCGTTTCTCTCAGAACACACAACCGTGGTGAGATCACTATAGGTGGAGCGCACGTTCTAGGTGGCTTAGGTGGGCGTGTCAACATAGAATCATTGCTTGAGTGCATAGACATGAAAGAGCAACTTTTGAGACGAACCAATAGCACCAGGCTCAATGGAATAGCTAGAGCACACACCAGATCTTCTATACTCAGTCACACCCCATCAGCCTAACAGCCCAACAGCCTTACACTTCCAAGACACTTCCAATGCACAACCCCAATGCGCACTGGCCTGAGTGTATGTAGGCTTGCTGGGAGGGTGCGGGCGGAGCCTTAACACGCAATGGATCTGTAATGAACGGAAAACAGAACGTTAGCGTGATGTTGCACACCGTGTTTCAGCACAAGGCGTCACAGCAGTGAGGGAGGGCAAACCACAGCCACCCTCAATGGCTCCACACCTAAGTACTCTCCACCCCCAATGGCTCCACACCACACAGTAAGGTGTATAATAAAGATTTTCCATAATGTCTTACTAGAAAGTCTTAATTCTATTAAAGACACGGAGGCGAGCATTATGCTTTTCTTTCTTTTATTTAATTAATTAAGAAAGGCTCAGCAGCAAAAATATTTTCTTTAGTGCTTGGAAAATATGTAACTGAAAAACAATCAGGTAATCATGTCAAATGCCTTTAACAGTCCTGAAACATATAAAACTCCATTTCCCAGGAAGCCTGAGGAAAGTCCAACGTGATGTCACCAACATGTGACTAAATCCTCCAATGAGTAAGCATATCCCTCCATAAACAGTCCAGGATATGATGACACTTCCTCTTTCGAAACTGCAAAACTGTCCAGTAGAAAGTGTGAAACTGAAGCCATCTCATAGAAGCGAAAGTATGCCGAGTATTAGGCAGACTTGTCTGTTGACGCTGTCAAGAGAGAAAAAATCGCAATCAGTTCATGTATATTACAACCCTAGTTCCCATATAGGGGTGGGAGAGAAATACGTTGTTACTTTAATTAACAATACTGTATTCAAAATCATTTTCCAATATATGTATAACCATTCAGAATGATGTGTTAAAATTTCTCGCCGGGTGGGATAATGCTCGCCTCCGTGTCTTTAATAGAATTAAGACTTTCTGGTAAGACATTATGGAAAATCTTTATTCTATGTCAAGACCGGAGGCTCCCATTATGCTAGTTTAAAGCTTACTTACCACAACGGATGCCGGCTGTTCTACCGGTTTTAGGTAGAATTGCTTAAACACAGATTCACTTGCCCAGTCTGCCATTTTCATTATTTCGTCTAGTCGGATCCCGACTTGGAAGGCCTTGGAAGCCATGGCTCCTCTCACGGAGTGGGCTCCGAAGTGCAAGGTATACATTCCTGCTTGGGTCAAGGTCCACCGCACCCAGCGTGCTAGAGTTGGGGCGGAAACTGCTTTGTGAGGTTTGCGTAAGGCTATCAAAAGTTACCCTTCTGGCGCAGTCCTGAGAGGCGCCGTAACCTCTTCGTAAGTCTTCAGGCATCTGACTAAGCAGTGCTTGGCCTGATCCTTGAAGGCAGGATAAGAGATCACTCTTGAGTTGCACTTAGTCCTTCTATGTATGTGGAATATAATGCCATCGGGGGAAAAGGTTCTGCCTGCTAGGTCTAAGGCTTTGACATCAGAAACTCTCCTGCAGGAGACAAGGCAGAGCAGTGTAGTGAGTTTGCCGGATAGGGCAGTGCGGGATAGTTCCTTATTATCTGGCCAGGACAGAAAAAGGTTGAGCACTTTATTAATGTCCCAAAGCTTGCTGTAACGGGACGGAGGCGGGACTGTAAGTCTGATGCCCTTGAGTAGCCTGCAAATTAGATGGTGCTCTCCTGCTGGAATCCCTTCTATAGGATTGTGGCCTGCTGAAATGGCAGAACGGTACGCGTTGACTGTTCTGTAGGCTAGACCTCTTTCTGCTAAGGATGCTAAGAAATTCAGAATTTCCTCTATATGTGCTGAAACTGGATGTAGTCCTTTTTCTTGACACCAGTTTCTCCAGGCATTCCAAGAGTTAGAGTATCTTTTGAGAGTGGCAGGAGCCCAACTTTCTTCGATGAGGCTGACTGCCATGTGGGACATGCCTGGAACTCTCCACCTTGACCTGAAATCCTCCAGGCTGCCAGGGTCAGAGATCCGAGGAGGAGTAGAGGGTGACGATGTCCCGCTGGATCCAACAGGAGATCTGGAAATTGGGGTACAAGGATTGGAAAATCCGAAGAAAGTTCCAGAAGAACTGGATACCAGGTCTGAGAGGTCCAGACTGGTGCTATAAGAACCAATTCTGTTTGTTCCTGACGGACCAGGGTCCTCGCAATCATGTTGAAGGGGGGAAAGGCATAGTGCACCCCTTCTGTCCAATGTTGGAGGAAAGAATCCGTCGCCGTCGCTGCTGGATCCGGATTCCAGCTGAAGAACACTGGAAGCTGAGTGTTCAGGCGAGAGGCAAACAGGTCCTTGGACATGGGACCCCATATTTGTTGAATTCAGAGGAAGACTTCTCTGTCCTGTCTCCAATCGCTGTAATCGGTCGTGTTCCGGGAGTACCAGTCTGCCACTACGTTCGTAAGGCCTGGCAGATACTCCGCTGTGACTGAAATCCGGTGTTGTAGACAGAAATGCCAAAAATCTTTGGCTAATTCCGCTAGAGGTCGAGATCTGGTGCCACCCAGATGATTGATGTATCTTACTGCAGAGACATTGTCCATTTTCAGTAAGATACAACAACTCACTTTGTCTTTGGCGAAGGAGCGTACTGCGAAGGAACCCGCCAAGAGCTCTAGGCAGTTTATATGCATCTCGAGTTCTAGAGGAGACCAAGTTCCTCCTGTGGCTGCTGAACCGCATCTCGCTCCCCAGCCGGAACGGCTGGCATCTGACTCTATCACTATGTTTGGTGCAGACCCGAAGATAGCTCGGCCGTTCCAGGCCTCCATGTGCGTAAGCCACCAGCTGAGTTCTGTTCTTGCTTCCGGTGACAGTCACCCGTTGTGAATAAGAGAGACTGCGTTTTAGGTGTTGTCCATTCAGTCTCTGTAACTCTCGATAATGCAGAGGTCCGGGAAAGATAGCTTGGATAGAGGAGGAGAGAGGTTCTATTACCCTTGCTAAATCCCGAAGAGAAATCTCTTCTCTCTGTAGAAGTCTGCAGATCTCCCGTTTGGTAGAATGAATCTTGGCAGTGGGAAGACGAAGTTGAGCTAACTCGGTGTCTACCACAAACCCTAGAAACTCTAGGCTTCTGGACGGAAAAAGGATTGATTTTTCCCAATTTATGAGGAATCCGAGACTGTGCAGTAGGTCTATGGCTAACCTGGTCTGTTGCTCTACCAGTGCTTGAGACTGAGCCATAAAGATCATATCGTCCAGGTATATGATCAGTCAAACGCCTTGTTCTCTTAAATGTGCTACTACCGGTCTCAGGAGTTTGGAGAAAGCCCAAGGAGCTGAAGAAAGACCGAAGGGCAGACTCGTAAATTCCCAGTTTTGAAAATTCCAAGAGAATCTCAGATAGCATGCGATGTCCTGATGTATGGGTACCGCGAGGTACGCATCTTTCAGATCCAAACGCATAAGTCAGTCATTGGGTCTCAGAAGGTCTCTGAGCATGTAAATACCCTCCATTTTGAAATGGCGGTAGACGATGAAATCGTTGAGAGCTTTCAGGTTTATCACTGGACGCACTTTCTCTTTTCTGCGTACCAGAAATATTGGACTGAAGAAACCGCCTTGGTTTGTACAGGGGCGAATTGCTTGTTTCATCGCTAAACTGCGAATCTCTTAGTCTAATGCAATCTCGTCCTCTTTGGACATTGGAATGGGAATGGGACGAGCTGTTTGAAAGGGATGTGCGAAGAATTCTAGGCGCATGCCGAAAACTGTAGCTCTGACCCATGCGTCCCCTGACAAGGAATCCCAAGCATGCGCAAAAGGAGCTAGCCTCCCTCCTATAGGCATTTGCGGCGCTGGCGCTGCAATGGGTAGACAACCTGTGGCTTGTTGTTGAGCTGGATATCGGCCGGCTCTCCTCCAACCACGACCTCTTCCTCGTCCTCTCGATGGGAAGAAGGTATCTGTGTGATCTTGCCAGGCTTGTTGATCCCTGGATTGTTGAGGTCTTCTATCGAAAGAGTATCAGCCGGAAGAGCGACCTCTGCCTCGTCCGGCCCTGGTGAAAATTTTTCTAGAAAAAACTCTTCTGATGGATGATTGCGCTTTGTCCAGCGCAGTGAAGGTGCCCACAAATTTGGACATCTCCTTCATGAAGGAGTCTCCGAAAAGGAGACCTTGGGCTGCCGCTCCAGATTCAGAATCTGCTAACTCACTTAGCTTGGCGTCGATTTTATAGAGAATACCTTTGCGGCGCTCAGTTGATATGGCACAGCTGGCGCTTCCAAGCAAACATATGGCTGTTTGAGCCCAACCTGATAGTATCAGAGGATCAATGGGTTCCTCTGTATTTATGGCTGCTTCAGCCAAGTCCATTATCTTTGCCAATGGACTGGTGACGTCCTGCACTCGGTCTTGGCATGACTTCCAGGCACGATCTATGCCTTTACGTGGATCTTTAGTATTCTTTCCAAGGAAAGTAATCATTTTGGAGTCTAACTCCGGTGTCAGGGCCACCTTATCTGGGATCTCTGGGCGTGGACATTCTTCCCTGAGTCTTGCTCGGACTTCTTTGTCCAATGGCTTACGTAACCTGTCTTTAATGTAGTCTGTCGTCCTAGAAGATGGTTCCCAGTGTGAAGACCTGGGGTGCACTAAGTCCTCTGGAGCACGATCCCTTTTGAGGAAAGGGAATCTTTGGCTGGCTTATTAGGAATGGGGACTGCCGCAATCCCTGAGGTTGAGGGTTGTGACCCTATTGTCTGCGCATCTTCGTCCGAAGAAACTGGAGATTGACTGTGACGGTCATATTCCTCTGGGTCAGAGCCCAGATGATATCTCTCTGGGTTAAAGGGTCCCAAGTCCCTGTTTTCTTCCTCGTGGTAAGAGGGTTCCTCACCGGAAGGGAGTTCCTTCCTATTTAAAAAGGCCTTTTTCAGCCTGGAGAAGGCGTCTGATAGGGCAGCAGTGGCTGGTACTGGCTGGCTCGGGGGGGGGGGGGTCGTAGAGTCTTTACTCAGGCGAGCCGGTATACATCCCCCATCTGAAAGGTGCTTTCTTTTTTGTGTCTTTTTTCTTGGTAGGGATTTTTCCTGTAAATGCTCCTCCATGTTATCTAGGCGTTGCTGTATAGGCAGGAGCATTCCTGACACAGCTTTCTTGATGCTGGTCTCCACCGTGGAACCCAGCACTTTTTCCAGGCTGGAGGCCATAGCCACTTCATCAATATCCAAAGTATCTTCCTCGTATCCAGACCAATCCTGGCCCTCCTGTGGGAAGTACTGAGCTGCCATGTTGTTAGCACCTTTATATTGACCCTACTTCTTTTTTTTTTTTTAATATAATTATCTTAATATATTTTCATATATATATTTTTTTTTTTATATGTGTGGGCAGACCACCTTCTCTCGATGCCCAGAGTATGTAATGGGGAGTCTTGTTTCAGCCCAGATCCAGAAGGGCATGAATCAGCTGTCCGCTGTCTCCCTTTATTTTCTTTTACTTGAAATTGACTTTGTTTGAAATGATGCTGCAGCTTCTGGCACTCGCGATCGCTAAATTCGTTGTGAAATGCAATGGAAAAGCGATCGCGGGCGCCAGAAAGCTGAGGAATGGACCTGCAGCAGCAGGTGCTCCCTCTGGTGACCGCGAGTGGAATCGCGGGCACACAGAGACTTAACTGCTGCTTCCCGAGGCCCGGCAACGCAAGCCGCATCGGGAAATAAAGCGGAATACGTTCGCGAGGGTCTGTGAAGACGGGCCCTTGCAAACAAGGAAAACACGGCTTGTAAAAGCCTAATGAGGTATAAACACCTCGCGCAGTACTCTCCGACACCAGCAGGAAGCAGCTGGCGGTGGAGATAATTCCAGTCACGCTCGACTGACGCGAGCACGTCAGACTGAAAAGGAATTAACCCTTTATATAACGCGCGATGAACGCAGCGCGTGTAATCATAAGATATATATTAAATATTCAGTACAATCAAAGTAAATTCAATACATCTAAGGGAAACAACATAATCTAGAATATGAGGCACTTATCTCTTGCTGTGAGCAGCAAAGAAAGAGGAAGTGTCATCATATCCTGGACTGTTTATGGAGGGATATGCTTACTCATTGGAGGATTTAGTCACATGTTGGTGACATCACGTTGGACTTTCCTCAGGCTTCCTGGGAAATTGAGTTTTATGTGTTTCAGGACTGTTAAAGACATTTGACATGATTACCTGTTTATGTTTTTCAGTTACATATTTTCCAAGCACTAAAGAAAATATTTTTGCTGATGAGCCTTTCTTAATTAATTAAATAAAAGAAAGAGAAGCATAATGGGAGCCTCCGGTCTTGACATAGAATCACAAATTATTAATGCAGAAATGTCAATGTTGTATAATTACTCTGGGCATTGAAGTCCAAAAGTGAGATGTATCAGTCCAAGTAGCGTGCAGTGATGGTGTTTCGCCGTATCCACGCTGCAGCACCTTCCTCTTGTCCTTACAGTCTTGTTACGGCGTCTCTGCTCAAACAGCACAGTAGCATTGCAGCCCAACAACCTTACACTTCCAGGGCACTTACAATGCGTGCACACAGTGCGCATGTGCCCGAGTGTATGTAGGCTTGTTGGGAGGCTGGGAGTGTGTGGGGGCGGAGCCTTAAAACTCAGGGGATTCTGGGGATTGAAGTCCAAAAGTGAGATTTATCAGTCCAAGTAGCGCGCAGCGTTAGCGTTTCACCGTATCCATGCTCCATCACCTTTCTCTTGTCCTTACAATCTCGTTACGGCGTCTCTGCTCAAACAGCACAGCAGCGTTGCAGCCCAACAGCCTTACACTTCCAAGGCACTTCCAATGCGCGCAATAAATATCGGATTTAATTACCTTATAGCTTGCGGATACTTTTCGATTGGCCACAAGGAACCAATCTAGCATCAGAAAGGGGTTCTTGACATTTTTCATCCGCGGTATAGATGTTCCAACTTTGATAGCTAGATGTTCCCGAAGGCTCTCTATATATGTATCAAGTTCCACCGTGGACCAGATCTTAATCCATCACAACAGGGGCTTCAGCATCCCCTCATATTTAATCTCCACCTGCTCTAGTTCCAGAGCCACTGGAGCTGAAGCAGCACTAACAGGAAGTCCTAAGAGACGTTTCTAAAATGTATTCTCCGTTCTCTGCAACGAAAGTCATAAGCCGAAAAGTCTAAAACGAGGAGTAAAACAGTGAAAGCGGTGGAACGGGGACAATGGTTCCTTTGAGAAAAGGGGTGCCTTTGTGAGACACATTGGGGTTCATATGGAAAGTCACCATAAATTCCATGGAGCGAACCTGTTACCTTTGCACTCAGTCCCCTCCACATCATTTTCACCATTTGCACTTTGGGGCGCAAAAATAGGTGCACATTTAGTAAACGGCACCTAACTTGTTTGCGTGGCAGGCATCGTTTCGGCAGGACTCCTTAGGAATCCGCCTGCTATTTACTGGTTTACAAAGCAGGTAGATTCCATATCAATCCATGTGAGCGTAGAAGTGTCCTGCCAGTGTAAATGCTGTGGTATCCCTAGGTCAGAGAGGAAGAGGGAGGCGGAATCATTCATTAAGAATGGTGCCCCTATAGAAATGCATTAAAATGTGGAGTTACATCAAAAGAATCCCACTAGTTTACAGCCTACGGAAAATATGTCACCATCAGAGCCAAGGGAACCGATGGAGAGGCGATTGGGATTCATTAGCCAAGGGACAAAAGGATAACCTTTCTTTGGTGGGTGGGGACAGAACCACCCCCCACATAAGCATTCTCCACCATTAGGTTGCCTGATACGAATGTCCTTATGTCTGTTTGTTTGAGTAAATCCCAAACTCATGGTAGCTGGTTCACCATAACTGTTCCCTTAAAGACCGTCATGCACCAACCATGCTCAAGTACCTACACAGGTAAGGTAAGTCACAGTCTACAAGAGCAAAACAGCCAGTGGAGTAACTTTCCTGAAAATTGTGTGGGGGGACGAATGGGGGTGGCTGCGGGGTCCGGGGGCATGACATCTAAATGAAAGGTGCTCCTATCAATGAGTGGGACAACATGGTGTGCCACACAATTTGGGGGGGGGGGGCAAGCAACCTTGTCCCCCTAAAATCCTGACCATGAACACAGCTTGTTGCCCCAGGCACAGCAAAACCATTGACTTCTCTGCTCGGACTAGCAAACTTTCAGGGAACGCACTTGCAGGATTGGCAAGTCACCCTATCAACTGGACGCATGTCATGAAGGAGACAAGTGACAGCAGGGGGCTCAGGGCAGAATGAGACGGAAGGTGGTGGGTGCCCTTCATAACAATCTGCCCCAGCAGAGGCATGTGGGGAAAATTACGACTGGTGAGTGGCTGGAATCAAAAAGCACAGAGTAATAACTAAGCAATACAGGCCACGCACTGAAGCTGAAGTTAGTCCTGCAATCACGGCCCCATGAGGCCAGTGTGCAGGATTATTAAGAGCAGGGTAATTGTAACCGGAGTGTGGTGGGATTTGAAAGGTTCAAAGCCTAAGCTGTGTAAGGCACTAGAAGCGAGCAAGAAGAAGCTGGAGGCTGAAGGAGAGAAAAGAAGGAAGAGAGCTGAAGTGAAGAGGAGTAATCATAGAAGCAATAGAGCTGCTGCAGGGGAGAGGAGTAGAGCTGAAGGGAAGAGGAGTAATCATAGAAGCAATGGGGCTGCTGGAGGGGAGAGGAGTAAAACAATGAGGAATAGAGCTGAAGTGAAGGTGAGTAATCATAGGAGCACTATAGCTGCTGGAGGGGAGAGGAGTAGAGCTGAAGTGAAGCGGAGTAATCATAGAAGCAGTAGAGCTGCTGCAGGGGAGAGGAGTAGAGCTGAAGGGAAGAGGAGTAATCATAGAAGCAATAGAGCTGCTGCAGGGGAGAGGAGTAGAGCTGAAGTGAAGAGGAGTAATCATAAAAGCAATAGAGCTGCTGCAGGGGAGAGGAGTAGAGCTGAAGTCAAGAGGAGTAATCATAGAAGCAATAGGGCTGCTGCAGGGGAGAGGCGTAGAGCTGAAGTGAAGAGGAGTAATCACAGAAGCAATAGGGCTGCTGCAGGGGAGAGGAGTAGAGCTGAAGTGAAGAGGAGTAATCATAGAAGCAATAGAGCTGCTGGAGGGGAGAGGAGTAGAGCTGAAGTGAAGAGGAGTAATTATAGAAGCAATAGGGCTGCTGCAGGGGAGAGGAGTAGAGCTAAAGTGAAGACGAGTAGTCATAGAAGTAATATAGCTGATGGAGGGGGAGAGGAGTAGAGCTGAAGTGAAGAGGAGTAATCATAGAAGCAATAGAGCTGCTGGAAGGGAGAGGAGTAGAGCTGAAGTGAAGAGGAGTAATCATAGATGGAATAGAGCTGCTGGAGGGGAGAGGAGTATAGCTGAAGTGAAGAGGAGTAATCATAGAAGCAATAGAGCTGCTGGAGGGGAGAGGAGTAGAGCTGAAGTGAAGAGGAGTCATTATAGAAGGAATAGAGCTGATGGGGGGAGAGGAGTAGAGCTAAGTGAAGGGGAGTAATCATAGAAGCAATAGAGCTGCTGGAGGAGAGAGGAGTAGATCTAAAGTGAAGACGAGTAATCAAAGAAGGAATAGAGCTGATGGAGAGGAGAGGATTAGAGCTGAAGTGAAGAGGAGTAATCATAGAAGCAATAGAGCTGCTGGAGGGGAGAGGAGTAGAGCTAAAGTGAAGAGGAGTAATCATAGATGGAATAGAACTGCTGGAGGGGAGAGGATATATGACAATAAGGAATAGAGCTGAAGTGAAGAGGAGTAATCATAGGAGCAATACAGCTGCTAGAAGGGAGAGGAGTAGAGCTGAAGTGAAGAGGAGTAATCATAGATGGAATAGAGCTGCTGGATGGGAGAGGAGTATGACAATAAGGAATAGAGCTGAAGTGAAGAGGAGTAATCATAGAAGCAATAGAGCTGCTGGAGGGGAGAGGAGTAAGACAATGAGGAATATAGCTAAAGTGAAGAGGAGTGACCGTAGAAGGAATAGAGCTGCTGGAAGGGAGAGGAGTAAGACAATAAGGAATATAGCTAAAGTGAAGAGGAGTGACCATAGAAGGATTAGAGCTGCCGGAGGGGAGGGGAGTAGAGCTGAAGTGAAGGGGAGTAATCATAGAAGCAATATAGCTGCTGGAAGGGAGAGGAGTAGAGCTGAAGTGAAGAGGAGTAATCATAGATGGAATAGAGCTGCTGGATGGGAGAGGAGTATGACAATAAGGAATAGAGTTGAAGTGAAGAGGAGTAATCATAGGAGCAATATAGCTGCTGGAGGGGAGGGGAGTAGAGCTGAAGTGAAGAGGAGTAATCATAGATGGAATAGAACTGCTGGAGAGGAGAGGATATATGACAATAAGAAATAGAGATGAAGTGAAGAGGAGTAATCATAGATGGAATAGAGCTGCTGGAGGGGAGAGGAGTAAGCCAAGGGCAGAGTAGGAGGGGGGGAGTAATCGGAGAAGGAATATAGCTGCTGGAGTTAAGCAGAGAAAGCAAAGGACAGAGCTGGAGAGGGGAGTGAAACAGAGGTCGCAAGCCAAATAGATCTCTAACTGGTATTTGCCAAAAAAGAGATCACACAAGTGGATTGTGGTATGCCAGATGCAAGGTAACCCAGTTAGCAAGCTCTCACCCAAGATTTCTCCCCATCTTAACAGGGCACAGTCATTTTTATAAACATTTTGATGTCACAGTCATGAAAACCTATTGCTCCTGGTCATTGGCTCCCTCTACTAAGCTACATATATCATTTTATATGTCCAAACTAATGATTGTACAATTCTTATCTAAGATCCCTCCCATAGACTATCCCATATAAATGTGCTACCTCATCATGCTTAAATATTATTGGTAGGCTCTAAATTACCTCTGTGGTGGAAAAATACATGTGCTATTCGGTTTACATGTGGTCACACTCTCCACGAACTGGCTGTATGATTGCATGTTTGATGTAGATGGGAAGAGAAGACAAGCGTATTGCCTTTGTTCTTTAATTAAATAAAACAGCTGATATTATCCCCACCATGATGTCTCGAGTCTCACGGACCACTTCTTGCAACAGTAATTCACTTCTTGCAACAGTAATTGCACCATCCTGTTCTTGACACATTTATGAATAACTATAATTATGAATCAGTCTGCTTTCACCACGTGCGTGGTAATTACTGGTCTTTTTAGTCGCATCGCGTTTCTCTGTCACACCTAGCCAATGGCTGAGACATTAAACTGCCAACTACTTATGAACTTCCTGGGATGTTCAGTTGTCCCATAGACTTCAATTAGTCTGCTGTGTTAGCCTAACTTGATTCACCTTGACAGTTGGATGCACACAATGGTATCTTGTTCCGCCATGTAACCCTCTCCAACTGAGTCTTTTTCTCCCGCATTACTTGAGGCAGCTACCCTCTAGTTGGCCACAGAATTTTCCTGACTTAAATGTATTTGTTCAAATAGCGTGTTTAGCTGGGGCCTTTTATTAAAGCTGCAGAGCTCAATTCTCTGCTGTGCTGGTGCAATTGAAAATGGCAGCTGCTTTTCACGTTAAAATGGCAGCAGCTTGTCACGTTATTTTCCTATGCGGGACACATTTGCTTGCTATCTACAAAGTACCTGGTGCATGCATTTCACATGATATCTCTACCTATGGTAGTTGCTCTGCCCTACGTTTATTGAGCCCCTATTTTGGGTGGGTACATGCCTTCCTGTCACCCAATCTATTCTATTTTAAAACACACTAATTGTGCAAGCTAATACCTTATCTGTCCCCTACTTGTTAGCGAAACAAACTATTCATTGTGCCAGCTGCATTTCCAGGAGAATTTAAAGTGCAGTTTCAAATGTATCCTTTCTTATCATTATGTTTCTTCTGAGGGAGACAGGGGGCAGACCCTGATCATGCTCTCTAGTCAATAGTTGCTTCCACTACATTCCCCCCTCTGGCCGAGTCATCGACCACTCCTTCATTTTGTCTCATATTATAGCCACCCATGGGCAGCCACACTCTGGTGACCTCCCCTTAAGTTACCTCCTTGTGCTACGCATTCTGCTGGTCTGCATGTCATAAGCCAGCACTCGCCATTGTCATCATATTTCATACAGTGCTCATTGTAGTTATGTGTTTCTTTTGGGCATGTAAACAATGCTCCAGGTTGTCTAGCTGGCTGACACAATGGGTACATGGGACATTAAACTTCATCAGTTTGAGTGCACTGATGTACGTGTCAGTCACATTAACCATTACTGTAATTTGGCGTGCCTTCTTGCCAGTCTCTTTACATTGGCTTATTGCTATTCTCAAGATGCAAAAAGACATTAGGAACAGTACCAGAATTGCCAACGAGAATTCAAATGTATCTGTCAGCCAGGTAGGCATCCAGGAGAATAGATAACTGAACCAGCTATCGTCCTCAATGTCTTCCACTTCCTCCTCCATTTTATCATGCACCTCTTTCAGGGAGTATATGGCCTCTGTCAAGGTCCCATTCTCTTCATCATGTGCGGGTACATACGTACAGCAACTTGGCTATATGTTTGAGCACACTCCTCCCTCCATGGCTGTATGTCGGTCCAGAACATACATGTTCTGAAGGGTCATACATTGAAGCCTTTTATTGTGGCATTAATAGTATGTAACAGTTCCCACCTAGTATCTGGATTCAGTGCGCATTTGCTGATGCTTGCAGGCCAGGCATTAGAAAGGTTGTGAAGAATGTTGTTGTTTTACCAAACAACATATGAGTCTCTGGTATTTCATTAAATACAGCATTGGCTTCTTTGGAACAATAGTTAGTTATTTTTGAGCATTTTAGGCCTAGGGATCTTTTCTTCTTGTTGTGTGCCATTGAAGGAAAAGTCCCAATGTCAACCTCACTTTGTGGTATTACCAGTGCTGGTGCGTCTAGTACATAGGCCACTCCAGTTGGGTGGAAGGTGCATATAAGCTCTTGTACCGCAGGACCAGTAATGGCCCATTAGTACAGCTGTGCCAACTTTCATACCTGGTAAATCCATTATGCTTTTGCACCCTTCACTGTCACCAAGCTTTACTGAACCATTTTTTATAAAGCATAATGTCGGTACTTGTAGTTTGGTTATGGGTAGTGGTCCTGCTTCATCTTCCACCCATGTTACAAATGTTGCAGTTTCTTTCCATTCCTCACGACACACTATGTCTGCATTTTTAATCACTTCTATTGGTGCAGTCCATATTGCCTCTGCTTTGCATCCCATTATTTCATCAACCCATCCTCCTGAGGAATATACTTTCCCTTTTATTTGCAATGGTGGCCTGTCGGCGCAATGAGGTATCAAATTAAACTGGGCATATGTACACCTTAAAATTCGGTCATATACTACTTCGACATCTCCTCTTTTTGGACCTGATAGTACGTACTCGAGCACCTTACTTTTCATTCTTATGTTCTCCATCATGTGTGCCTCTTTTGCATAATTCTCTACATATGGGGATTCTGATCCTGTGCGATACTTCATCATGGCTGATTGTCCCTGAAATTGTCCTCTGCCCTGGCATACTGCGAGATATACCAAGCAATGTGCTCTGAACTCAGATACATCTTGAGGTATACATATTCAAAAGGCTGTCATGGCATAGGGAATAGTTGAGCAAACAAAGCAGCTTTCCCTTGATTTCTCTCTTCCCACCTTCTCCATTGACCTCTACTTTGAGGTTCGTTCAATATTTATGGAATTGCCAAAATACCTTCTCATGTAATTCTCATCATCTGCAATACTTCTCCTAGCCCTTAATATCTCCACAACTGGGTGGAAGACCATCAACTGCTCTAACTGGAAATCTACTTGTTTTTTAACTTCTTCACTAACACCATGCCATAGGGACACATGTATGTTATCATAATCAGTCAAATGCAGTGTGAGATAAAATAAGAAATAAAACAACAAAAGAGAAAGAAAAACAGAAGGACCGCAATAGCCATAATGTCTGTCATCTGTAGATGTGTCCTTTGGCGTATTGATTGGGTATTATGAAGATATCAGGGACATAGGGATATGAAAACATTCATAGTTTACTTAGTAACGGGCAATAGTAGGTTATTATTTTTCAATGGTGAGTGAGGCGAGCTGTATATACCTTTCTCAAAACATTTTACAACCACATATAATGACAATAATAAAAGATATGATTGGTGATTTTCAAACCACTTCCACTATTATGTGGTTCATTGAACAATATAAAAATATAAAAATAGTACTGATAAAAACATAAAAATATAACAATGTGGCAGATAAAAAATAGTCCCAATAAGAATGTAAAGACAGAAAGGTAGAAAACATTGTCTGTTATAGATATTTGCTATTTGGAAAAATAGTATAAAAAATAGTCCCATTAACAATGCAAAGATAGAAGTGTAGAAAAACGAGTCTGTTATAGATGTATGTTCGTATGAAAAATAGTATAATGCTGGGTGTGCTGGTGATGTATTCAAAAAGTCCCCAGCATCGACTCCTTTCTAACTGTTCCAGTGGTAGTTCAGCGGCAGTGTTCCTCGAGTGGTACAATGTGATTTATATCTTCTTTATTGTCAAGTTCCTTATTCCTTGTATCTTCTTTCTCAGCTTGCACTTGAGCTCTTGTCCTGGGTCTGGTTTCGTTCTCTTCTCCCTCAGGATCCTGGTAGTTGGGCAGGGAGGCGGCACTGTGTATCGTCTTATGTTGGCTATGTTGACCCACAGAAAAAAGTTGACAGCTGCAGTTGTATTGAATTCTATATTGTCTTTTTCCTATACCGTTAGCGATACCTCCCCGTCTTTCATTTCCTGTCAAGAAATGAAAGAGAGAGGTATTTAGTCATGCACATCAAATAGCAATGTAACTCATTTACAAATACAGTCGCAGTGCTTTGGGCATCTGTCTGCATGCACATGGGCGAGGTAATGTGCACATGCATTCTGCGACCCATCACCAACTAATAAGGAGTCAGGTGACCATCTGAGCCTTGCAGATTGGGCAGGGCAAACAAAACCAGCGGAAGGCAATACATCCAGTACTTATGCAGTGTGTCAAGCAATCTTGCTAACCTGTGATGCCCAAGAGTTTTGTGTGCTTTATAAATGTAAAATAAATAAATAAATCTCCATGAGCCTCCCTGAGATTTATTCACTATGTATGCAGCAGTGTTGCAAGGATATTCTGATGGCACTATTACTCCCTGCTTCATGCGCAAATGTGTTTCATAAATACCCTCTTCTGCTTCTTTGTACATTGGATACTGTTATACTCAAGGTAAAATTGCCCCTTTCTTAAATTGTATTTTTACTGCTCCAATCCCTTTAAACATCCCCACATCATATGTGCTGGTCATCTGTAGTGTGCTGGGTAGCCTTGCCAAATCTTCTTCCATAAATTATGGTACTTTTTTAGCTAGCATTATTTGTTTTCGCACCTCTGTATACTCTATTCTCATTTGACATGGTATATTTGTCTCAAACAATACCTCATCATCAGAGTTACTGTAGTCAAACAACTCATCTGTAAACTGGGTCAGTCTGTGTGATGCGTCAAGTGCTATTACTGTGTGCCAAAGCACCCCTTCCTCATCAGTGCGTGTAAATTCACTGCAGCCATCTCTAGCTCAATGGTAACCAGTTCTCCTTCAGTTACATCTGTAGGTATCTGTGTTCAGAATAAAAAGTCTGTGGGTAGTCTCAATAACAGCTCCTCAATGAGGGGAAGCCATGCTAACATCACGTGTACTCCACAGAAAAATACTTCAGCATCCACTGGTACTCCCCCTGTGTATTTTCTGCCTATGAAAGGCTTGTATGTATTCTTTTGCTGTCTGGAAATATATGCCTGTGCAGAGTATATTATGCCGTTCTCTGTGAGTGATATTGACATATTGAGTTTGGCCATAAGATCTCTTCCCAATATGTTAACAGGCGTCTTCCTGGAATACAAGAATGGGATAGCTACCGTCTGATCTCCTGCTGTCACAGGCAAACTGTAAGTGAAAGGAACAGTATTTGTAGCCCCATAAAAGCCTTGAGTGTCCATGAATACTCCTGACATCGGAAATCTGCCCTCTCTAACACAGGACATTGTTGCCCCACTGTCAACTAAGAAGGAAATAGTCTGGTTGCCCATAGATAACTCAACCCTTGGCTCCTGCTGAGGGCCTGTGGTTACTGATACAATAGGGTGCATCAAGCTATTCTGTGGGATTTCCCATTGGGATACATGTTCAGTCCTGTCCCTGTAAAATGGTTTCCCCCAACTGCAGTCACTCCTACTAGCCGTGGTGTCTGTGGCAGAAAATTGGTATCCCACTGTGTCACTGCTTGTTGTGATTGCACTGCACTCTGTGTTTGCTGTGTTAATTTCTGCTGTGGTTGTTGTGGTGATAGCTGTGGCTGTATCTGTGGCCCTTGGCATCACTGCACCTGCTGTGCTTGTGTCTGATCTGGCGAATATTGTGTGTAGTCATACCCATAGTCTTGCTGTGGTGCACCATATGGTGCTGGATGTGCTATCCCCCCTCTTGGCCCGTACTGTATTGCACCTTGCTGCATTGCTCCTCTACTTCTACACGCTCGAGAAATGTGTCCTACTTTCCCACATGTCCAACATACTGCTCCAGTTCCCCCAGGTTCTCCGAAGAGGGTCTGTCCCCCACCAAACCCAAATCCTCTCCCTCTGTGAACAAATCCTCTTCCTCCTCTAAGGTAAAAACAACTCCCCTCTGTTCCTGCAAAATAACCACCCATACCATGCTGTGGCATGACAGCTCCCTGTCCATTATTCCTGTCTCCTGTATTTATCAATACCGGTTCTTCTACCACCATTTTGGATATTTTTTTCTGCACCAATTTTGACTCTTCTTTTTGCCTTTCCTCTATTTTATTTTGATCCTTAGCCTGCTTTAACCTAAAGTGATGTACGATAGTTAATTGTATCTCTGGCCATGGTCTCATTTCAATCCCCACAATCTTTTTTATCTGTCTCTGTACTTCTTCAGGTAGGCCCTGACATAGATTATGATAAAACACTGGTATATTTTCATCCCAATGGTATTAATTTCCAAACGTGTTCTATAATGTCTTGAATATAGGCAGTGGGGTCCTCAGTAGGCCCCATCGTCTTAGTCATTATGGCACTCATGTCAGATTGATCTTGAAATAGCACCCTCAGGGCTTTCCATACATTAGCACTACAATTATTAAATGGTGACCCGTCATATTTAGTGGTGTTATTTTCGGTCACTGCAAAATAGCCTGCTCGCTTCCACACGACCTCTGCCTGGACACCCAATATGGATACAAATAGGCCTTTCATGTCACCTATAGCTAATGCTATCTCAGATGTCTCTCTCTCTCTCTCTAGCTTGTAGATCCATCGGCCTGCCCCTGCTGTCAGTGATGGCGGCTTATCCATCAAGTTATTTTTGTCTGTCTGATTCCATGGAGTATAGTGGGGTTGCTCTATGTCAAATCGAGTACACAATAAGGGGGGGAAGGTGTGTTGACACTCTCCCCCGGACTACAGAAGCCGAATGAAGTCGACCCTCCACCCGTGGTTGGCACAGGTACTTGATATACAAAAAAAAGGATTCCACGTGGCAGCCAGTTGGGGGAAGAGGATTAGGGAGAGGTTGTGGGTGGGGTGCGAGATGTTAGGAACACCGGGTAGAGGGTTAGGGAATACCTATTTTGGTTAGGACCGGGGACATAACAGGGAAAGAACCCTACTCTGTCTAGTACCTTAGAAATAACATATACCATGTATGCCTTACTCAATCACACCAATAGTACCCCTTGATACAGGCACCTGATGTACTTTCCTTGCTCAATTACACCAATAGCACCCCTTGGTACAGGCACCTGTTGTCACACGATTGCATGAATTACATACATAGCAAGCAAGATGACACATACACATGAGATGTTTTTCCCACCATGAAGAACGTAACACGTGGCCCTATGGGCAAGCGTTAGCAACACTTACAAACATGCAACATAAAGAGTCATAGACATGGAAAAACACAGGCACTGTGCTGTTTT
Source organism: Ambystoma mexicanum (assembly GCF_040938575.1). Lineage (NCBI taxonomy): Eukaryota > Metazoa > Chordata > Amphibia > Caudata > Ambystomatidae > Ambystoma > Ambystoma mexicanum. The sequence goes on from NC_090938.1 coordinate 70,883,707, forward strand.
TTGACACCTCAGTACCCTAGTTAACATCACTGATTACTCGAGTGAAACATGTGATTCTCCCTCAACCTGCGTAGGAGCACTAATAATCTGAAAACCATGTTGCGAGAGAAACGTTTACTCTCCAGGCGGGTTTGCTTGCAAATGCTAATACTCTGAGCTCACATAAACTTCATGTCAAATATTATGTCCCTTTAGCAATGCAAGTTCCATGCAAACATAACCAGCGTGTTGCCCGCATAACATTAGAGTTCAACAGAGCCCCTCCCGCACTTATCTTTCGTTCGGGAAGCTCGCAAGCATTCCCGGACGTAATCTTGTGTAGCCCGTAGCAGCCGCGCGTGTCACCTCCTTCTCCCGCTGCAAAGTTCAGTCTGCCCATTCATGAAATTACAAAATACAGGCGCGGGCATCTTCATTTACTCCTCTGACATGGCTTTGTCCTGAAAACGCAAAATTAGACCTGCCGTGCGCCGTTGGCTCTTAATAAAATGTTTCCAATTAGTGTCTGCTGGCCACATGCGCGCACGGCAAAGAACTACCAGTTGTCAAAGGACTGCTGGGAAATGTAGTTTATTCCCCGTATTTCATAATGTAACCTTTCCTGAGTCCACGGCATCTTTTCCTCCTATTCCACCCCATACTCCTGACACTCTAATCCCTTGTGGAGCAGTGGGAATTGTGTTACCCCTTTCTTGCACAAAGGTGATGCTGCTTGAGTTCTCCTTTTCAAAGTCTCAGCTACAGTGTTGCTGGCATTCTGGTGAGTTTCTTCAGAAATGTGGTGATTTATGGTCTTCATTTATGGGGAGTAATGGTGTGAGGCGTGGATATTGGCTTAAGTTTGCCCCAGCAAAAGCAAATCTGCTATCTCTCCTACACCTGGTCCTTCGGTATCCATTTGTAGGGCTTGCACTCCGTCCTCTCCCCCCTCTTCACCATCAATGTCTACCCATGTCACTTTCTCCACTGTCGTCATCCTCAAGTATGAGATAAAAATGTACTCCCTTAACAGACTTCTTTATATATGTTCTACTCATCTCTGGCAACACATCTCTGCTCCTGGTCTCTGGGATTATTGTCCCACTCCCTTCTCCCCACATCTCTGGCATAATATTTCTGCTCATCTTTTGGCTCATCTCCTTCCTCAGTTTTTCAATGTCTTCCTTTTCTCTTGCCATTCTCCTGTTCTTCTCATTTAGCCTCTTTACATACAGAGCTGCTGTGAGGAGGAATAACCATAGAAGGAATAGAGCTGCTGAAGTGGAGAGGAGTAAGCCACGAGCAGAACTGGAGAGGGGAGGAGTAAGAAAAGAAGGAACAGAGCTGCTATGAGGAGGAGTAATCATAGAAGAAATAGGGCTTCTGGAGGGGAGTGGATTAAGCCAAGGGCAGAGCTGGAGAGGGGAGGAGTAATGATGAGAAGGAATAGAGCTGAAGTGAAGAGCAATAAGCAAAAAAGGAAGGGCTCGAAGAGGAGAAGCATGAGCAGGAAGTGAGCAAAGAAGGAGTAAAGGTGGATGGTGGAAGGCTGCAGAAAGGGAAAACATTAAGCAAAAGGTGGAACAACTGTTAAGGGGAAAACAGAGAGTGGAGAAAGGGGCACACAACAAGAAATATCTGGAAAGGGCAACAGATTGGGGAAGAATTGGTGGAGAGCAGATAGACTGGAAGTGTAACTCAGCAACACTGGGGGCCGGGGGGGGGGAGGGGGAGAAGGACAGAAAACAAAAGGGTAAAAATCCTGAATCCCTCAGAGGAGAAGCAGAGAAGGCAACAGAGGCAGCGAACGGTGGCCAATCCCTTTGGAGATAGAGAGTACAAGAGACAAGACAGAAAGGGTGTTTTTGACCAGGGGTGTGGCAGAGGGAATGGGTAGGTACTCCCAAAAGATCACCTGCCCAAGAGTCGGCCACCTGGGGTTCATCCCCAATGTTCTCTGGAGTCAGTAAGATCTTCCGAAGCATAACTCAGTTGTGGAGAAGACTTGAGGTAATCCAGGACTCCACGAGTCCAGTATGTGAGGCAGATTTCTCTGAGAGAACACAGCATCCAGACTACATGAATATCTGGGAAGGATCCAGCCACGCCAAGGAAGAAGTAAAGGGGACGCTTAAAACCCTAATTACTGTGAATGACATGTGTTTGTGTGCCTGGGGGCCAGAGAAGTTATGGACCAGGGCCTACATTCTCATGCAATCCGTAATAACTCTTTTTTTAGTTTCCTTTGAAAAACTCTCATTCACTTACCCAGTCCATCACAACCCTGAGGCCTTTTGCTGTTGTCAAAATATTCTGTGTTAGCCCCGGATAGCAGCTCAGGGGCTACAACCAAAAGGCTAGCGTAGTCCAGAGTCCCGACATTAGTGTAGCCCTGGATCTTTTACAAACCTAGCAACACCCCTGAGTGACACTAGCCAGAGCCCCCTGTAAGAAGGAGTGGAAGGTGGTCATGTGTGACTCGTTGAACTTGTTAAACAGGTAGTGCTTGGGCCTCAATTGTTTGAGTTTCATCCATTTACAACAGGGTTGGCCATCTCCAGGCCTCGAGGGCCGGATCCATCTTGGGTTTTCAGGATATCCCTCATTGATATTTGTGAGATAAATTTACATGCAATGATTCTAAATGTATGCACATTTTTTCTCATGAATAGTAATTAGGGATATCCTGAAAACCTGTCAGGTGTTCGGCCCTCGAGGCCCGAAGTTGGACAACCCTGAATTTTGTAACTTTCCAAAGAGACTGGGGCTTCTTTCTGGAGGTACACATCAGCTCCCACAGTGTATGACTGACGGGTTATGAAAATGTGTAGATCAAATGGCATTCATGCGCCTTTGAAAGGGCTGGGTACCGTACCCTGCATGGCAGTTCTGGGAAGATTGCTTGCATTGTCATTCATGCACCAACAGAGGGCCCACGTGAAGTGGTCTGGTGATTATCAGGTGATGAAATATTGTTTCTGTTGTCACACATGATGTGCAAGTTGTGGGCCACCATCTCTGTATCCACTCACTGACTTTTTACTAAGAATTTAATTATGCAAACTTTGTAATGACTTGTCTTTCTGTCCAAGCTTTGTCTTGGGACCATACCCAGCAGGCAGGTCTGCCATTGCTCCGGTGCCTCCACGATGCGTGTTGTGCTGGATCATTGAGTTGTGTATTGCCCCTGGAAAAAGGGCATCCAAAAGTGTGAAGAGCAGTCCTGGATCGCAGACCATTGAGGTTAAGGTGCTGTGCTCCATCTGTCTGTTCCTGAAGACCTGCTTTTTGGGCCTTGGGAGGGCCATGGGCCGTGAGTGTCAAGCCTAGCACTCCCACCACGTTAAGGAATACTGCATTGGCAAAGATTGTAGCGTTTAGGCCTTGATAGTAGCTGGTTTTTAGGGACTATGGTGTGATGCCTTATGCGTCTCGCCACGGCAGGTAGGACCTGTGCCAGGATTCTGGAGAACCAAAGCCATATATGGGTGTTGAAGCCACATGCACATTCTGTGTGGTTTCACCAACTGTGGTTGGTCAGATGTTCTGCACAGAGATTATCTGTGTCTGTCAGCATATGTGCAGATCCTTTTCACAGGGGTGTTGTTAGGTCTGGAAAAGATCTGGAGCTACGCTAATGTCCCTAATGTCGGGACTCAGGGCTAGCTAGTCTTTTGGTTGTAGCTCCTGAGCTTCTATCCGGAGCTACAACCAAAAGACCCAGGGCTATAGCCCCCACCCTAGCAACCCCCACCAACCAGAAGGCCAATAATATTGTTCATGAATCTACATGTTATACACCAAGTAGTCCCCAACTTTACCCAAAATAAGATTGCTCGGTAGGTGAGCAAGCCAAGTGCTCCACTTCAATTCACCCAAACCCTTAAGAGTTACCCTGAGTGTTAGCAACCTCAGGACATTAGAATCGTGAGCAGAATGCAGGCAGGGGACCAGGGGCACCTCCAAGGGGTGGCCAAGGGTGGCCACGGCCACCCTTTATAGAAAGGCTGCCCCCCCATTGGCCACCCCCACGAAAAAGCAACAAAAACTTTTTTTTTCTCGCACTGAACTGTGCATGGACATTAACATGCCCAGTTCAGTGCAAAAAAAAAAAGGATTTCTTTTTTCCTATGTTTTGCCGTGTCTCACAGCCTGTGGTGGTCTGGGGCAAGAGAATGAATGATGACATAAAAAATGTATGCAAAGGACATATAGCCCGCAGGGCGGGTGTCGTTGCAACGTGTCCCCCACTGTATTCAATGCGTGTGTGTGGCCCATGTGTTGGGCAGTGCTGAGTGGCTCCAGGTTGCTGCCGCCTGTTTCTCTGGGGTTGGCAGATATCACACCCATGTAGCAGCGTGCAGGCACCATGTCCCGAGCAGCAGACCACACAATTGATGTTCTGACCTGCTCCGAGTGGCAGAGCAGTTATCCTGAGGCCATCTATGTCTGCGCTGCACACACAGTCAGCGCCCCCACCCTCACTTCTCTTTCCTCGGCTACAACAGAGCCCATCCTGTGAGTGGCTCAATTAACTCCTTCTGTTTTGCCTTTTGGCTCTGGTGAAAAAATGTCGCACTTTCCTTGCTTTAAACCAAAGCCTACATTGAATTACCTCAAGGCTGCCAAGCTCAAATTACAGGCGGTCATACAAGCGGCTAAGCCGGGGAGACACAGCACTCCTGTGTACGGATGTAGGGGAGGTGGGACACGTCCTCTGATTGGCCAGATCCAGGTGCCGGGGGCTTGCCTGAGCAGGTCCCCAAATGTTAGCCCAGGACAGAGGAGTGAGCCAGAAGTGTGCGTTCCCCTATCCGGAGAGTGGTGCGTTTCTTTGCACGCACCTAAGAAAGGCGGCACAGCGGACAGCAGAAGCAGGGGCCATGCAGGAACCGATGCAGGTAGCCCACAGTGAGCCTCACCTCCGCACTACGGATCTCATTGCTTTAAGGGGAGCCCATAAGCCACGCTGCTGGTCAGCCAGCAGAGGTGTATTCCCATGACCTTGTTACCCAGGGCTAGGCCGGTTGTACAGCTGCATTTCACTGCAGATATATTCCAGAGCCATTAAAATGAAAGCAAGCCATCTTAAATGTAACAACACCATTCTCTGGCAATGCATGGAGTCAAAGCCCAAAGTGAAACAGGAACATAACATTAGAGAGCTGTGGAAGGAATCCACTGCATTATGGAAATTATAATGTATTATGTATTTATAGTGGACCCCTTACTGCCACAGTAGTCTCACCTAGCCAAGGCTCCTCTTGCGCTGGTGTATTGTGCCCACACGACAGAGAAGCAGGTCATCACAAGTGCGGGTCAGGGAGGTAAAGAGAAACCCATGCGGTGTGCCCTAGGCTGTCAGTGGTACTGCATGCAAAGGAGACCTGGGCTGCGGCGCTGAGTGATTCCACCAGGCAGCCAAGAAGCAAGCACTTCAGAGCTGAGAGCTCAGCAGAGTGTGCCTGGAGATACAGTCTGTAGAGTAAGAGTATTCCTAAGAAAGTCTAACTTTTAAATTGCCTGGGTTTTTTATGCACACTGGCAGGTGGTGACTTTACCTAGGTTGTGTTCTCAGTGAAACAGAAAATCATAAAGGAAAGATGTGTTGCTCAAACTTACAAGTAACATCCTGAAAACTAAATTGGGGATGGCAGAAGAGCTGCCATTTCAGAAACTGAAAATTAGCCTTTTGGTAGACCCTCTACTTACCATCAACCTGTCTTCCCTAAGATTCTTTTGTGGAGACCAATGCGTAAAATGTATCACTGGGTGTATTGCCATCGTACATGCAGTCCAAAGGCAAGATACATCTAGTATTCTATTTCTACATAAGTCAAACCCTGCTGAGTGCACCATATTCCATAGGCATGTTGGCAATTAAAAACTTGTGAGGATTTAGAGGATTCTCTGGCTATGATATGATAAGATGTTTTAGCTATATTGCGCTCATACACAAGTGTTTCTGAGCGTGACAAGGCAAGGGAGAGGAACAAGTGAAGACAAAACAACGATCTTACTAGGCCCAGTGACATTGAGTGCGCGCAAGTGCAGGGTGGAGCGTAGGGGGGAAGTGCAAGGGAGATGGGAAAAGTGGAAAGTGCTGAGCAAGGGGTACAACAATACAAAAGGTAGTGCAGCCAGCAAGGTGGCAAGTGCAGGTGGTAGGCAGGTTCTCAGTAAATGTTTTGCTCCTTTAAATTAAAACTGTATATTTGACTTTTCAAGTCAAAGTTGAACAACTATTCTGTTTGAAGAACAATAAATTGCTCAACATGCATATACAAATCACATATTCCTTACATAGCACAAGCAGGACTGTGGAACTCAAAATGTTAACCGTAATGGTATTAGTGTATGCGCATTGGGTACATTAATTAGTTAATAGTTAAATAATACATGGAACTATATCAATATGCAGTTCCTTAACTCTCATATATACATAGTTTTCAACTGGACTGTATACTGCATCAGCATAATAGATTTCCTGAAATTCAGTTATGTGTTTGTTTTGGTGTGCCACCCCAAGATTTCCTTTGGCCTCATCAGGCCACTCCTATAAAACATTTCTGGGGGCGCCACTGAAGGGGACATGCAGCAATTGTCCCAGAAAACCAAAGCTTCTTTTGTTCTAAATAAATCGGTTTTATGATTTCGTCAACTTTGACGGCAGCAACACTGTGAGCGCATGATGCTGAGCACGTGGAGGTCACGTGGGCTTAGACTGTTTGTGAAAAGGATGTGGAAAGCTGCGCTCCACGGAGCCTGCCAGGTCTCCATGGGAACCGGCCGCGCGCCCACAGATCTGCTCGGCTGCTTGTAAACAACCACCATAGGCCTGCATCCGACAAAACTCTGAAGGACTTTCCAGAACATTCCTTGTGCCCGAGTACAACAGACCCTTGACAAAGTTGTCTTAAGTTGTGTGGGCGGCCATTTCCAACATTGTCTCTAAAACATATGTTCGTTGGAAGTTCCAATGCCTTTATTTGATTAAAATTATGTCCGGCCTTAGCTTAAATTCATGCGATTGTCAGATGAAATGCGTTGCATTAGTAACAAAAGGTGGTACTCTAAAACAACTTTAAAATGTGTGTTTTCTGCAAACATGCAGCTTTCTCAGTAAAGGTCAAGCAACAGTGCTTAGAATACTTCTCTTGCTGGATCTAGCTAGAAAGAGCATTAGCTCCTTGATCAAACCTAACGATAAGGGGTCAGGAATGGATTCATGAGAGCAAGTCCTGATTTGGCATATTTCGTATAAGAGGTAGCACATAGGTGCCTTACTATACCACAGTTCGCTTCCCCCGCCTCAAACCATAGATATGATTGGTTATTTATAACACTCTTAATACCCAGAGGTTTCTAAGCACAGACCCAGGATTGAACCTGTGTAGCTCTATGTTGTCTTGCTTCCAAGGGGAGCACGTTGCCCCCGAGCTATACCCCCAAGACAGATAGTGGCGCAGACACTGAACACGTATTTTTTTGTGGATTTCTTTTCTGCAGCAAGGCTTGGCAGCAAAATACACAATTCCAAAAATATAAATAATTAATCTGACTGCCGCTCAGTGGCCGGTCATCAACATTGCATACCGCCCTGCAATGTTGATAACTGGGCCTGGCTTCCACACTGACACTCACACACACACACACACACAGGGACGCGTCCACTTTTACGCCTCTTTTTTTGTATTGTAGCTGCGTGGAGCTCGTAGCTCCATGCACTCTACGTTAGCATCACACCATGTAGGAGACTGGCAGGTGCTAGAGGGGTGGTGTGACAGTATTCATCTGTGCGCAAACAGCGCACCAGCTTGAGGTGTAAATTGGGGCATAGCCTAGACTAGCAACAGATTTATTTACTGAATGTCATAGGCTGTTTGCCAGCCAATGACATTCATGAGTGTGGGTGGGGTTGGGTGATGGACGGATAACGTTGGTGCCACCTTCTAGAACTTCTGTCACTTCAACTGCTGACTTGAGAAGTGGTTGCAAGAGCTTCCCAGCCTGGCCAGAGAACAGGACAGCAGAGAGGGCCCACTTCACACGGCCTAGTTGCAGTAATTGATGTAAGGCCGAGGTCTGGAAATCGGAAGAAGACTTTGTGACCAGGCCGGCCTTATTCTACAGAGTACAGTGCTCTCCTCTGGAGCTCTGCCCTGGGGAATGCCGCGGGGCAAGGGAGGGCCTAGTGTCATGAGAAGAGGACATGCAGCCAGGGCGGGCTCCCTCGTATCATGGATGGACCATGCTACGAGGAGGCCCGCCCTGGCAGAATGTAAGGTGCAAACCCTTACACGCGTAGCTATCAAGCACTACTGCGGACAGTGGCCGCTCCCTGTGAATGAACCTGGCTGGCACATGATATGATATGATAGGTTATTTATAACGCGCTTAATACCCAGAGGTTTCTAAGCGCGGACCCGGGGATCGAATTTGTGTTGTGTTGCTCCGTGTGGTCTTGCTTCCAAGACGAGCGCGTTGCTGCTGCGCTATCCTCTTGAGACACATGTTTCTCTTCAGCGTGTATTGCACTTGTTGTCCTGCCGCCAGGACAACAAGCTGCTGACCCCATGTCTTTCTTTCTGGCGTGCCTTTTTCCTCTGTGTACTGTTTAATCTAATGTAAAGAAGCAGTGCGGGAGAGGGTTTGGAACTGTCCGGAGTTATGTGTTTCATTAGATCGTTAGATCAAACTGTGTTTTGGTTGGAGCCTATGGAAGTGTCCCAGTGTGGTGTGCAGAGCCCCTGCTCAGTAGAATAGAGGTGGGCAGAATACAGCAGCCGCTCCCAAATGCTATCTGCTCAGTGTCAACCACCTCTGGCATGGCAGAAGCTTTGGCATGATGAACGTCCAGCCTGATGTGGCATGAGGATGGGCGTCGTGGTATATTTATGGCCTGTGGTTGGGGGAGATTGCCAGAGGTCTATGAGGAACCGGTACTTTAACTGAATAGTTATCCCGTTCCTAGGGGTGTTGCTAGGTCTGGAAAAGATTAGGGGCTACACTAATGTCGGAATTGTCAGGACTTGGGGCTAGCTAGACTTTTGGTTGTGGACCATGAGATTCTATCTGGGGCTACAACCAAAAGACAAGGGGCTATAGCCCCTTAAACCCCCCCCTAGCAACGCCTCTGCCCATTCCCGATTCTGGACCAGAACACGCGAAGTGCGGACATCGTGAATTCATTTAAAGTACCGGTTCCTTCATATCGCGAAATCGGGTTCATGCGTGCCACCAACCACTATGTGAATCCCTATGGTCAGAGGAGCTGCAAATGTGTACAGCTGCTTGAGGTCGTGGGGTCCACTGAGTCCTGGTCCTCTGTTCCTGGGAGAAGGGTGTAGGGTTATGCCCATCTATTGCAGTGAGTCATCAGGCAGGGGTGCAGTGAGATAAGCCTGCCATTCCATCCACGTTACCAATATTGGATAAGGAAGTCTTGTAATTTACTTGTATTCCAATCTGTTTGGATCCTTTCTGGTGCACTAAAGGTGAGGGGCTGATTAATGGTTTAGAAACTGATATTCATCGCTGGACCACTTGTGCCCCGGAAGTTGATTCATCACAAGGGCGATCAGGAAAATTGGCAGCAAGGTATCTACAAGCAACCAGGGAAGAAACTGCGGTGGGGGCAGAATGCCCAGTCTCAGTTAAGGAGGGGAGTGCAAGGGCTCTGGACCTAGGCATTAAAAAGGAGCCATTACCTGAAGAGGGGGGTCTTGAGCTCCTGCCTAAAATTATAGAAGCAAGGGTGCAAGTCTGATGTTGACTGGGTTCCAGAGTCTGGGGCACAGATGGGCAATGTCTTAAGTTTCTCTCCTTCCTGCACCGATAGAGATCAAGTCAGCAGATGTACTGGCTGCTTGTGGACTGTAGGCTTCTACAGATCCTGCGCTTCCCGGCGGTGTAGCTTGGAGATTGAGGATGACAGCCTTGTAGATGATGCTGCAGGAATTGAAAGTGATATGTGTTTGCAGCGGGTGCCAGCGCAGTTCATTCAGGTTCGGGGTGATGTGGGTGACTTTGCAGAATCCTTTGGTGAGTGGTGCTGCAGCATGTAGGACACACCCCAAAGGCACCACAGTGGTCACGGGATGGTCTTCTAGGAGGGCATTGCCACCATCAAGGTGAAAGCGGACCAGGGCTTGGACATCAGATCTGAAGATTTTTGCTCGGTTGACGGTTGATTTTCCTGCAGGAGAGAAAGTTCCTACCAAGCCATTTCTAACTTCATTGCTATGTGTTCCTTGAGGGAGAGAAGTCTTTAAATGTAGGGATTTGGTAAAGGTGGCCAGGTGAGGTGTGAAAACCTTGAGGTTCATAGAAGAGAGCCAGTTCTGGATCTAAGTGAGTTCAGCGTTGTTGGTCAGCAGTAGGAATTCGGTCCTGGAGGGGGATTCCACTTGACGTAACCACTGGGTGTCCAGGACTGGATCCAAGCGAGGCAGGCCTTGAGGCCATCGTACATGCTTGTCCACGCCTACCTGTCAATCTTCCATGTTCCATGTTCAAAAAAATATTCAACATTTTATGTTGTACTAAAGGAATGTGTAACTCTATAATACAAGCCATAACAGCAAATTCCTGTAAATTAACACGGATCAATCATTAACTACGTAGAATTTTGTTACTTTAAATTTGTAATTGTTGACACGGTCACACCAATAATCATACCCTTGCACCATTTGCCCCATGTGCACGGTGCCTATGGCTGTGGAGGCGAGTGCTTAACTTCTCAGCCATCACCCCAGAAGATAGGCGATGCAGCTTATTGGGCTAGAGACCATAAGGCAGCTGGCAGTTCTCACACTGGAGTATTTATGGTTCTATGTGAATATGGCCCCAGGAAAATGTAGTCAGGTGAAAATATAGTTATCCAAAAGTCGTTTTCAAATATGTAGCCATCCAGTACAAGCAATGCAAAGTGTGAAAATGTTGCCAGTAATAAGGTCACCAAAAAATCTATTTTTAAGTCCACAAGATAGTTTGATAATGATCGTATTTGTTCACACATCACCACGAGCAGTGTGGCCCCTGCAACACAGGCACAATATTACTTTTTAGAGCGATTGTTTTTTAATTGGCTATTTTTATTGCTTACATGACTTTTTGAGTGTTTTATAATGTGACATTTATGTATTGCTGTGTACGACAAGGCGGCTTGTAATAGCGCAACAAAGGTTTTATGTGTTTCTTGGTGCGCTTGTTGGGTGTATGTTTCCGATGTGAACTTTGACTGATTAACGGAAGCCACGTCATTAGTACAAACTGCACCGAACTGCACTTTACCAAACAGATATATGTTGTTCAAAATGGCTTTAACATCTGTGCATGAAGGGTAATAGTCACGCGCCTGAACTGTTGTGTTAGATGTTTTTATGAATTTGTATGCTTTTATGGCTTAGGGCCTCATTTCAACTCCGGCGGTAGCCGCGCCGGTAAAACTGGCACTTAATCTACCCTAACAACTAACCCAACCCCAACATCACCAGCCCTGCCGCAACCACCCTGGCCCAAACTCTTACCCCAATTTGAAGCAAAATCTTCACTCTAACCTACCCAAACCCCTATCCTGACCCTACAGCAGACCGTGAAGAGCCCAGCGGCACTGCACTTGTGGCTACTTTACAGGTGCATTTTTTAGCTTCTTTTTGCTTGACGACTTTTAACCTTTTAACTGCAGCAGTATTTTCACCACAACTTTTTCACTGACTACATTTTTGTTGGCAGCATTTTCACTGGGTACCGTCTTTATAAGTAGACTCTCTTTGGCCAGGGACGTCATTTGGGGGTCGCCAGAGGTCGCAAGTGCGACCTCTGTGGTCTCCCTTGCGACCTCTAAAAAAAAATATATATATTTTTTTTCTAATGCAAGCTCCTGGGCTGTGGCCAGCACCATGTGGCTCTTTAATTCTGGATTGGCTGGTTTTCTTGTTCAGACCCCTTAAAAAAGAAGAAAAATTAGAACAGGAGTGCCACAAGTCTAACACTTTTAGCACTCAACCTAAATAAGAAAGAATAGGAATGCCAAAAAATGGGTCCTTCTGGAATTCTATACAATAATTGCTAGACTCATTAAAGGTTTATTTCAGGCACACTTCAGGGGGTGAGTCACTGATTTAGTCTGTTCTAACGCCTCAACTCAGTCTTTCATCCTTCTGAGGTCGATAAATGGGTACCAACACAGGTTGGGTGATAGTGGGTGTATATTTCTTCTATGTAAAGTGCTTAAGCGCTATATAATATCATTTGGTCATGGACGTCTGCTTGCATTCACAGTAATTTGGTAATCTGACCCTATACACACTGATCTTAATGATACATATGGCGATCCATTCAGGTATGAAATGTACATCACATTATAGTGATATCGTAACCATATTTTTCGTAGTGTACAATGCCATGTGATGCCACTTCCAACGAGTGAAAGGTCGTGTTCCATCGCTTCCCGCGATATCACTTTGTGGTGGGGTCAAATGACATCACTTCCTGTGATGTCATCAGGGGGTCAAGGGTCGTGTGATGTCACTTCCGCTACCCCTGGCCTTTTGGTGAAATGACGTCCCTGTCCGTGGCACTGCCAAGCCGACTCATCCGTTGTTCACTATTGCACGGGTAAAAGGTTTTCCATGCATTTGTATCAGCCAGCTAAAGACATTCCCCACACCCCATAGCAGTGCACCCCCTTAACAATGGGGGCTAGGTGGATAGAGTCCCCTGAGTCCCTGGAAGCCTCAGTGTTGCTCCTTGGCATGGGCAGAAGCTTGTGGGGCAATCCAACTCCTGAAGGGGCTTGTGGCTGTTCCTCAGGCGCACGGCAAATGGAGGAGAAGTCATCGCCCGGCAAAGTCCAATGGCGGTGCTGCTTATAGAAGAGAGGCGCCCTCTAAAGGGACCCGGTTCAGTGCAGTGATGCTGGGAATAACTGGCTCAGTGGGAGATGCTGACACCACTGTAGGAGTTGGGCCATCGCTTTGTTAAACACGCATTGGCAAAGTCAAGAGGTTTAGGTTCCCGTATGTCAGGGGGAGGCCTAAAATACCCTGATATATCGAATGCATTAATGATGCTGTACACACCATTACAAGTGCAAACAATGAAGAAATCAGACATGTGATGAAACAAACTAATCTAGAGCAAAACAGTAGCAGTTCTATCAACTCCCAGACATCTGGGGCTCTTTCCATGACATTGCAATTGCACCGACAGCACACACAGACTATTCACCATTCCGCAAATCGCAACGTTGGAAGCATGACCAATGAGAACACGATGACACATACATAACCTGGATGTGTAGAAATGCAGACTTTCAGCTTAAAACTAACCATACCCATAGCCTGTGCTCCAGAAAGTGTTGCAAAGGGTGTGCACATGGGTCCAAATTGAAAACTGCGGGACTCCTTGTATTAAGATGCTCTACCTGCAATACATCAAAACGGTGCTGGCCATGTTTACTAATATGTAACACCCCCGCCCGACCCCCAATATACAGACAATCACTGCTCATCCATCTCGCCACTCTTCAGGAAATGTAGGAGACTCTTGAATCTCCCTGTGGAATCTTCAGGCATAGCAAGAGCATGACATATGGCCCTCCATGGTAAATGATTGCCAGAAAGGAGCCTAAAATCTATATCACGCCATGGCAGGTCAGCGGGTGCAAGGGTGTCACAATTCCTAAAGACCGGCAGATAGAGTCAATGGAACCATAAAGTTGGACAGGTTGCATCAGAAGGGCAATATACAGAGGGAGGTAAAGGTCGCCGCTGCGGAGGCAGAAAAGCTTCAGTGAGATGGGTCGCTCCATAATTACATGTGCATGCTTCCAATGCTGAGCAGGTTATTTATTTATTTATTTATTTATTTGATGAACGCCATAGCCCGCTGGCAACAGGGTGCACATAAACATCAAAGACAGGAGTTAACCCTCAAACAAAATTTCATCAACTTTTCAAGAACTTCTGAAAGGAGAGCAGATTTCTTTCCTGACGTAAACCTATAGGCAGAGAACTCCAGGCATAAGCTGTCTGGACTGGAAAGGATCTGCTATTTCCATTCACACGTCAGACTCTAGGGGCGGATAGACGATCGGGATTACTAGAGCGAAATGCACTCCTATGCTCATATTTAACCAGGCCTTCCCTGAGATGAAGGGGAGCCTTACCATACAAGCATTTATGTGTCTAGGTAATCATCTTGTACTGCACTCTGGCAGCAACAGGCAGGGTGAGGAATCTCAGGGCGTCCTCACTTCTATCCCTAAAATATCCTCCTCCCAGGTGGCCAGGAAAAGGACATCGCTTTTGGATTCTGGGGTGGATATACGAGGGAGGATCACCTGGGCAGGGAAAACCTGGAAGAAGAGGAGGAGGACCCCACAGATGAGACATGGTATCCCCCTTTTCCCAATGGCCCTGAAAACTCCCCTTCCGAAGCCTTTATGTGCTATTGTGAGGTGCTGCCCTATAATCTGAACAAGTCCTGTATAAAACACCACTCTAGTACTGGGACGAGGAAGAGGGCTGCAAAGACACGTTCATGGAACAGCCAGGCATGTCCAGCTAATTACTCTAATCAAAGGCAGGCAATTATATTCAAGGACCCACACATGAGGTCACTTAACCAGTATTCCAAGTATAAGAAGGCAACCCATCAAGGTTGAGAAACCAGCAACGAGCAGGACATCAGCTGGGACCGTGAGCAGAGCAGAGAGAACGTAGCGTGAGAACCAGAGGTGGGAAGCAGAAGCCAGTGGTCAAAAGGGACACAGAGGCCAAGTGTGGCCGTTAGAGAGTCTGGGAGCCCTGCAAGACTTCCCAGGTGGATGCCCAATCTACTGGGGTTTTCTCTCCTGCTAATGTGGAGAGCGAGTGGTGCTCTCGGGCAGCTTCGTAACAGCGGAACAAAGTAACAGGAAGCCGAGAAGCCGAAGGGAGCTGCCGTGGGAATCCAGTGAGTGACAACAACCACTACGTTCCTCTGGTACCAACTCTCTGTGTGTCAAGCTTTTTGCTAAAGAGAGGGTCGGAGGCCGATCTCTTGCTGCTGCTGGCTCCCTCTGGTGGAACAGCATCCCCCTTCCTCTTCATCTTGAGCCAGACCTCCTCAAATTCTGGAAGCTCCTCAAGACTTTCTTTTTCACCCCTTCACCCCTCCTCTGCTAATCTCACGGTCGCTGTGATTGGTGAACAGGACACGTATGTGTCCTTCAGGGCCGTAGCCTCCCACACCCAATCGCCTGCAGCCTCCGCCTACACACAGCCCTTGCCTTGGCACTTTACCGGCCTTCACCACTGTAAACCTGCACTTAACCATTTTATTTAATTTTTATTTTTAACAATGACAGTTCCCGAGCACTTTCAACTCTGGGCACTTACACCTGCTGCTCATTGGCGAGCACAGGCACCCCAGCAGTTACCTCTTCTCCCTCTTCCCCTCTCCTTTCTCTGCACTTGCACACTCTGAATGTTCACAAGGCCTAGTAGGTTTGTCTTTATCTTCCAGTGTATTAATTTTTTTCTATCCCACGTTCCCTCTCTGTTGCCCTGTGGGCGTTTTGAAACACAATTTATTTGTTGTATGATTGCCTACCAAATGCCAAATAAATAATAAACAAGGAAAGACAGCGGACCGCTCCAAAACTGAAAGGTAGAAAAACGGAAGTGGGTTATGAATGCTGATACAAGCTTTTCTAATTACCGAATCAAGTTGAAAGTTGGAGCAAAGCTTTTGAATAATTGAATCAAGTCGTTTGAAGGTGAAGTGAAAGCTATTAGAGAAATATATGTACAAGGAAAAGATGTGAACTTTGTATTGTGCAGCAAAGCAATGCTGGTAAAGGAAAATAAGGTGTGACATAAAGAACTGTGGTGACAAGAGCAAAATACAGCCCGAGGTGGCCTGTTGAAAACTACAAACCTGAAAGGAAAGACCTATAGGCAGTGTTCCTAGCAGGAGAGAGTACTTAGATACCACTACTTGGAGACGAGGAAGAGAGAGGTGCAAATCCTGAAGTGTTGATGAGTTCAGGCCAGAAGTACTTTATTCTGTGTGCCAGATGTGAGACACCAGAATGTGTCTCACCCGCTAGTCCCTAGAGATCTGTCATCCAGGTGGCCAGGACACGGCCATCACTTTTGGATCCAGTTCCTGGGAGTGGACCAGTGGGGTTGGATCACCTGGATGAGGGTCTTCGGGGAGTGGGACACTGAATGGTGATTTGCGGTATCCCCTTCCCTGTAATACCTTTTCCCCATCCTGTCAGGTAGGATACTTGGGAGTTTAACCCCCCATGCCCCCATTCCCGACATGAACACTTTCTCATGGACAGTTCATCACTGTGAGCGAAAACGGACTAACACAGCGCCATATACCTGACATGTCCCAATATAATGGTTAGGCAAGGTCAGGCAATTACTGATCATTACACACACATGAACTCCATCACACTTCCCAACACGGATAAAAGGCACAGCACGAAAGCACACTCTGAGCGAGGCAAAGCACACAAGGAAGCAGCGGTTCAGATGGCGGTTTATTAAAAGGAGAAAGACGGCAAGACCAGAGAGGGTTGCAAGGAGGGAAATGCCCTTGACCTTTTCAAACTGTTACTTTCGTGAACCTTGGAAAGTAAGAAACCTACGACCGGGAACTAAAGCTGATGAAACCTGCATTGTGTATCAGAGGTACCCAGAGCTTTCCTGCGTCGATAACCAAGGTGTGGAGCAAAGGATGCGACTGTGATAATGTCCTTGGCTCCTACAACAAAGCAGCACGAGTAAAGACAGCAAAGCCGGTGAATTGGAGAGACTGATACAAGAGCAGCCTGTGTTAGAACCAAGGTTGCAAGCAGCAACCTTGTATGAAGAAATTTAAAGAGAACTGTGTGTGAAAAGAATGTAATGAGCGACACAAATATATTTGAAAACCAAAGGAGTGATTGAACTTTTGGAAGCCAAGAAAGATACCGTAGACAGAGCTGTCCAGCGCCACAGTGGTGCTCATTCAAAGGTCTCTGTTAGGTATCCATGGGGTTGGCAACTTTGAAAGGGAAATTGGAGATCAAAGTGGTCCTGCAATGGGTCCCTGTGCACAATCTAAAGTCTTCAATAGTTTAATGAGAACTGAAATTAGTCCGAGCCCGGATGAGGGAGACTAATTGTGTAAGAGGAAGGATCTGAGCCCAGCGTAGGGGGATCCAGGGTGAACCGTGAATCACCTGAGAAAGAATATTCTATGAACATTGTGAAAAGGGGGATCTGAGTCCGGCATAGGGGTATTCACAGTAACAATTGTGATATAAAAGGTATCTGAGTGCGGCTGAGGGGATCCAAGGTGAATCACAAGAATTGAGTGTGTATAAGAGGAAAGGAACTTTGTGTTTTGTTTTGGTTCATCAGGCCCTCTGAATCAAAAGACTTTGAAGTAAAGCGACTTGGGTACAGAATGCCCTAATGCTGGTAATGGAACTGTATCCTCGAGCTGAAGAAGCCAGAGTGTGTGCTTTGCTTGAGTGAGCCCCCTTTTTCCATGCCGAAAACATAGGGAAGGGAGGCCACTTCTTTCTATTTTCATGAACACTACCCCACACTATTTGCGTTTAGCAGTGAGGATTGGCAATCTTTTTTTATAGGCCTTTTTACTTTGACAGGACTCCACTAGGACTGCATTATTATTATTTGATGGTCGTAGCATGCTCCCATCTGTAGATTTCGGGTTAGGTAGGTGTTTAGCAGACCATTGTTGAAGTTCAATAAACACCGTTGAACTGTGATCACTTGTGTCTGTCTTACAGTTGATACCATACCTTCCTCACACAGTATAGTTCTAAGTGGTTTCAGCAGATGGCACTTGGGATGAGTCTGTATGCACAGTGGAGTCCCACATGGTTGTGATCTACTCGATTACCTACCACTAAGGGTCTTCCAAGATAGTGGGTGGTCCGAAGGATCTGCAGTTTTTGACAGAAGGACACAGTTGAACGTGGTCATGCAGAATTTGATTGATCTACATGGCTTTGCTGGTGTTAGTGAGCTGGAGAGGGTGAGGGTACTAGGGATCTTCAGCAGGTGTGTGTGTGTGTGTGTGTGTGTGTGTGTGTGTGTGTGTGTGTGTGTGTGTGTGTGTGTGTGTGTGTGTGTGTGTGTGTGTGTGTGTGTGTGTGTGTGTGTGTGTGTGTGTGTGTGTGTGTGTGTGTGTGTGTGTGTGTGTGTGTGTGTGTGTGTGTGTGTGTGTGTGTGTGTGTGTGTGTGTGTGTGTGTGTGTGTGTGTGTGTGTGTGTGTGTGTGTGTGTGTGTGTGTGTGTGTGTGTGTGTGTGTGTGTGTGTGTGTGTGTGTGTGTGTGTGTGTGTGTGTGTGTGTGTGTGTGTGTGTGTGTGTGTGTGTGTGTGTGTGTGTGTGTGTGTGTGCGCCTTCTCCCCAAGGGGGAGTCTCCCCCCCTTTGAGACTAGGGAGGTGAGCCCAGTCTGCAGGATGAGTCTGGGAAAGTGGGACCTCACTGGGAGAGACTCCCCCTTAGGGGACAAGGACTCCCGTTCCAGTGAGGAACTCCCTAGACCATCCACCATAGTAGCATATATGGGACTATCAGATCTGAAGAACATTATAAGATCCAGAGATTTGGCTGAAGACAAAACTAAAATACCCCATTATGGGGATCTGTCTCTTTAAGAAGAGATGTGCATTTAACAGAGACGAGGAGGCTGAATCAGGAGAGCATGCAGAGGAGAGTCGAAGCACTGAGCCCGAGAGAAGAGCGTAAGCAGGGGTAGCCCCCTGATGACGTTGTGCCTGGAGGAGATGGAGCCGAGGATAGTTGCAGAGCCAACGACTTTGGGAAGAGTCCTAAGCGGTTCTGAGTAGAGGGGAGCCGAGAAGAAGGAGATCCTTATCCCGAGCACCTTTAGTTATTTATATAGCTAAAGGGGGTAAGCCTCTAGCAATAGGGAAAGATAGGCCTTATATTTATTATTTTAACAAACACCAGTAAAACTGTCCTTTAAGTGTCCGCCTATTTCTTCCGTCCGCCACAGTGTGTATGTTCATAGAGCCGTACATGGTCTAAGGTGGAAACGAAAAAAAGGTGAGTAGTTTAGTTTTGAAGGAAATCCCAGATTCATTAGGCCCTCTGGTTTGCTGCCCTTGATTTCATTTAGTGATTCTTTTGGAACTTTTCCAGTTGTAATTTGTTAGTGGAGGACTTGAATTCTTGTGTCCGGAGGAGAGGGCCATAATGACCCAATTGAAGTGATCTAAGAAATAACTTGGAAATACTCTCTCTATTGTGAAAGGAAGATCCATTTGTGACAACCTCCAGAGCTTGTATTCAAGTGCTCTTGTTGCCTTTAGCACAGTACGGGCCTGTGTTCGAGGAGTGTCTTGGAGTTCTGTAACTCTGTAACCACTATCAGGGTGCATGTAAGAGGTCAATCTGATTGAGACTGTCTTCTGGAGAGCGATAGGGTCTATCCTCAGGAGCTAGCATATAAGTAGTCATAAGAGCATAGGAATGTGCATGTAGGTTCATAGATAAAGAACCTCAAATGGAAACCAGTGCACGATGGCTAGAGGGACAGCTCTCCTTCAAACCTCGCCTGTCACCTTTATGCTGATGACTCTCAATTCTTCTTTTCTTTCTCGGACGTCTCTGACTTTCTTCACTCTCAAGTTACTGCCTGTCTTTCTTCCATCCACCCTTGGATGGCTTCTTTCTCCATTTTAACACTTCTAAAAAAAGAATTCCCTTCCTCCTATGCGTCCCTCCTCCTAAGCCCCTTTTCTGTCTTCCCCTGCCACTTCATGATCTGATGTTGTTTTTTGGCATCATCTTCTTTGTTAAATCGTAAATTGTTTCTTCTTTTAATGGCACGTTGGCCAAAGCACATTATAAACTCAATAAACATAAGTGCAAATTACAGATTCTTCTATTTCCTACTGCTTGTTCACGTTTGCTGATCCAATGGAGGCACACAACACTTCTCATGTTCTGTACAGAACTACAACTAAATGACGCAAAAACCAAAGGTGGCAAACAATACACATTGGGCCTCATTACGACCTTGGTGGTACGGGGTAAACGGCGCCGTAAAAGGTGCCGGCGCCATTTACCCCGTACCGCCTCATTACGAGGTCCCCTCGCGGGACCCAGGAAGCAACGCCTGGTTAAACCAGGCGTGCTTACCGGTCCCGCGAGGGGAAGAGGGAGAAAACAACGTGCCAACTCGTAATGGCCTGTTGTTTGCTCCCTCTCCCATTCCCATTCAGCCCTATGTGGGCTGAAATGGGAATGGGGAAGGACCGGGTCCGGGTCCTTGGAGGGAGGAATTACCGGGCCTTCCGAACTCAGAATGGCCCGGTTATTCCTCATTCTGAGGACCCGGACGCGATTTCGGCAGCAGCCATGCCGCCAATAGCGGCATGGCTACCTCCGAACTCATAATGAGGGCCTCTGTGTCTGTTTTTGAGCTTGGTCCTCGCTTTCTGGGTGCTCCTCCAACTTTCCACAAGTTCCTGCCTTTCTATCGATATGCCTCACCTCATTTGATAACCACTTATTTCTTCTTTGAAGGTACCAAATAGAGACAAAAGCGTTATGGGCAAGCTGATTGCAAGAGAAGACAGTAGTGCAGGGTTCTGAAACCTTGAGCTCTCCAGATGTTTTGAACTACAACTTCCATCAGCCCCAGCCTGTATTTTCAATGGTGAGGGATCATGGGAGTCGTAGCCCAAAACGTATAAAGAGCTGCAGTTTGCAGATCACTCCAGTCGAATAAAACATGCTTTTACATAAAAACTTTAAAGCAGGGGTCTTCAACCTTTTTTCCTTTAGGTTTTTCACACCACAACTCCCTTTATCCCTTGACAGTATAATCAATGGTAAAGGATCATGGGATTCATAGTCCAATACATCTGGAGTATTTCGGGTCAGCAGACCTCTGCTTTAATGCTTGGTTAATGCAGGCTTGCATTAAGCTGTTCTCAGCGTCTCTGAGGGCCTCAGACAGACACCAATCTTACAAATTGCACAAGCTGTTGGTACATTACGCTTTATTGGGAGCATGGATATATTTAAATTATTTAAAGTAACATCATTGGCAGGATTAGACACATGAAACTACTATATGGCTTTAACAAATAACCATTAGAAGTGTTAGCTCGCTGTTGTGCAAACTGTCCACAGCATCCAATGCTATAACCATGGCAACAGAAACATGTTTATTTCTATACAGCTGAAGATTAACGGATAGAGAAACTGGCGGAGTATCCTTGCCTCGAAACTGTGACCCTCGTATACATATTTCTCTGGGTTTTATAGGATATTGAACAATGAGGGTCATCCAGTGAACAGCAAGATACATTTACTTGGTTACAATGAGTTTTCTAACAGAACATCTCACAGCCTTGAGAGACGTGCCTTAGCAGCAAGACGGTAGGGATGTGCAAGACCGGTCAGCCTACCCATTTGACACAGTCCCCCCCACCCCGGTGGATTGCTCCATCCGACAAAACAAGCCATGGTCTGGTGACCTGCACCCACATGACCCCCTGTTCCCTTTCTTATGCAAGAAAGCATCACCCTCATATGTGACTTCACTGGGTTTGCCTATGTCCTGGGTAGAGACTAACATGATAGCTGCACAGTTCTACCAACTAATCACGCTTGGAGTAGCTCAAGCAGACCATATCCTTAACCATGGCTGTGGGGCTGCTCTGCCCATTACAGAACAATGGTCAGTGCTTGAGAGAAATATAAAATACTGTCAGCTAGCCTTCAACGCTGTCAAACACATCAAACATCTTCAAATGTAATACCGGTTTTGAAGCAATTAACATACAAAGTCTTCTTTCTCTCTCTCTCTGTCTCTCTCTGTCTCTCTCTCTGTCTCTCTCTCTCTCTCTATATATATATATATTTACATCAAATTTAATAATGGGGCTCAGGGAAGCCTACACCCAATGCTTTAATTCTCTTTCCAAGCTCTTACTATTTTAGAGCTCACAAGTCCCAGAATGCAAAGTTAAAACCAGGACTGGACTAGTGTCTCCCGAATGGAATGGATAATGTTGGCATGTATCGCTACCCAATGCACTGGTATTTTTCAGTAAATTCCTATAAGAAGATGTTTTATTTAATATCACTTACAGAAGAGCTGTGCACAAATCGTTCCCTCAGACTTTGCAGCGGCGCTGATCATGTGGTTAAGTTTCATCCACACTGCTACGTGATTTGCGTGCTACTCAGTTCAAGGGCATACTGTACAGCAGTTCTCACTGCCAGCTGCCTGGCTTTTTATCTCTATGTTGCTTGGCTCTCCTTCCCAAAAGGCCTCCAGCTCATTTTGGCAGCTCTGGCAGAGGAACAAAGTGAAGCAAACAAGGATTGCTTTCAAGGGCGGCCATTTTAATAGAGGTAATCGGTAATGGATCATTGTACACTTAAACAAAAAGTAACTGGATCGCTGACCAAGGGCAAGATAAAGACAAGGGCCTCGGCCAAAATCTGGCTTTTGTAAACAGCAGAATCTCTCGTGCTCACAAAAACAGAACAGAACTCTAATCTTATAAGCAATTGGTATGGACTCATGCTGCGGATATAATAGAACCCTTTGGCAAAACTGAAAACTTATTTACTAAAGTTATAAACTTGCATCTACAAAGAAGAGAAAGTGCCTTAGCTACATATTTCTTACATTGCCAGAGGCCTTAACTCACCGTTTTTTCAATGGTGTTATCGACCCCCCCTCCTGGGGTCTTTCTCAACCTCTGAACAAAATTCTCAGAGCCCATCATTCTCAGGGCCCAGAAATGGGGAGTGGTGATCATTCTCCCAGAAAACCACATCACCTGCCTAAAATTGTTTATCTCGAATGACTTAAAAGAGAGAACGCTCCAAAAAGAACTAACTGCACCCCTTTGAAGACTCCATAGATGGAGAGGTTTGCATTACCTGAGAAGATGCTCTACCGCCATTGTTGGCAGTAGCTGTATTTTTGTATTGGTTTAAAGCAGGGTATTGGACGCTGCTGATTTTCTCAGAGTCAAAGGGAGCCATTTTGTTTTTAGTAAGAAGTGTAGACATTGAAGAGAGGGTCCCTGGAGTGGCCCTCATGTCTTCTATGGGCATGTCAGCACGAAGGATGAGAAGCGAGAGATGCAACTCGCTGTTCGGCCAACCACCAGGCTCACCAGTGTATTCCACGTATGGAAAGAGATATTCTCTCAGACGACTATTCAAACCTTGTCCAATTGACAATTTCAAAGAGACAGGTGTCGCATCACTGGATCAAGTTGACTGATAATAAAGTCCAGCCATGCTGACGTCACTAGTGACAACACAGCATTAGTCAAAAAGTAAATTTGCACTCCTACACGAAGTTACGCAGACCCACATGCACAAACGAAAAACATGCTGACACCATCCTGTAGATAGAGGACAGATACATATACATACTGTCAAAAGGTTTTCCTTTTCACTACCCAAATGAGAGACGCAAGAAAGCTAGGCATACATGGACCGAGCTTGCAATCACTTCATCGCAACTAATCATAAGGAGCTATGGGGACGTATAAAGAACCTATAAGGGCTCGATCACTGCTAATCCCCAAGCAAAATATTAGAATAAACCGTAGAGTAACTGTAGTGAATTTGCATGAAGCCATAGACCTCAAAATATAGAAGAGATGTGAACTTTGCAGCGTGAAGCACAGAGACAGTGTTTGCAGCCAAGGACAAGGGCGGGTGGAAAATTCCTGATTTGCGAGGTGGTGAGCCACCTGCAAAATACAGAATAAAATCTTCAATAAATGCAGACCGAAAGGCTCAGTTTTGTGGTCCTTGCCCACGTGACCCAGCCGAGCTGAACAATAGCTATCTACTCATGGTGGGAAGAGGAGCTGTTCCCAGCGAAACAGACAAGACTGATGTATGCGTTGTCCACCGAACATTGCAACCTGCTGGCACTCTCCCGGGCTCGGTGGCTATATCCTTGGCAACAATGGGGACATACAGTCTTTCTCATAACCTTGAAAAGGTACACAGAGCGCTGTGAACAGAACAGGGTCCCAGGCCTGGGGAGACCCGCTCCAGCTAATCCAGACACTCAAGCCTGGGGGTGGTGTATAATGTTGCAGGGGCCAATGGTCATCGTGCGACCATAGAACAAAGTAATAGATAGGTTTTGGGGAAGTCTCAGGTGTACCCACCTGACATGGGAAGACCAATGGAATAACTGACATAGGGGAGTTCTATAGGTAGCATCACCCAAGCTACCCAATAGGAATGGCCCTTAGGTTTGTGGGATGGGTTGGTGGTTGTAATGTCACTAAGGGATAAAACTAGGTCATACGAGTTTAGATGCTGCGATTGCCAGAGATTTTGTTGTTTCCTGTATGATCCCTGTCTTTTAGAGAATAAAGACTGTTTATTTGCCCCATGGTGGAGTTCTCCATTATTGCTGGGGGGAAGGGGTTGGATGGGCCCCAGATACTCTGCTGGCCTGTGGTATTATTGATACGAACACCCCCCAACCCCTGTCCTCTGGTTTTTCCCTTCAAGAGCAATTTTTTTGGCAAAGACATGGTAGCACTGTGGAGGTTAGGGACAGACCTGTGGGTCTTCAATTATTGCTGTACTGCAGAGCAGACCAATTAAAGATGGTTGACACATGGGGGAAACAAACAGTGATGATTGTTATGAAGTTCCCTGACTTATTCTGGGGACCGCCAAAGGGGTGAATCAGGGGACAGAGTGCCACCCTCAGCTAGAGGATGTTCGACCAGAGAGAGGTGTGGAGAGGATTCCCGACGAACCCTGCATTGGTCCTCGACACTGTGCTTCAGTAAAGGACATTCCTGGTAGTGTCACTCTATGCAGCCCCCAATAAGCTAGCTTTGGACAGTCCTGGTAGCTTTGACCCTCCCCAATGCCCATGTAAGACTGTGCAGGATAGTAGGGTGAGCCCCATCCCCACTGAGAAAAAAACAAACACATAATTTTATTTAGACACAGTTCCTTTCCCCTCTGATGCTAAACTTGGCCATGATACTGTTTCAATCAAATCTGTGGTATCAAGCAAGTCCTTATAGTCTTTATAATGCACTTTGAGAGTGCCACAGACCTGTGCTTGATAACATGTTCCATGTTCCTGGCTTGCTCAGTGAGCTTTGGAGACCCAGACATGCAATTTTGCAATTTCCTGACTCAGGATTTGTGCACTGTGCGACAAGGTAAACAAGTTGGTTTGCCTTATTATGTGTTTGGTGGTACATCAGCAGTATGTTAACCAATTTAGTGACAAAATAATTTACCGTTACCACCATGCAGTCCTGTGGCATTACCTCAGGATTATGCGAGGAAGCACTGCAGTGTTAATCCAAATTGTTGTAGTTGATAGGACTTCATAGGGATTTTTGGAAGATTTACTGTGAGCTGTAATTCCGTGCAGTGAATCTGACGATTATGCGAAATAAAGCAGAGGATCTATTGCCAGATTTCTGATGAAGCTGAATTACTGCCACTTTGCCACTGTTTTTACTGCATTTGGGAAGTTCCAACTTGCCAAGACAGTCTCAAGCCAGTAAATACATGCTTAGAGAACAGAGGCTGCAGCCCTAGAAACAGGCAGAGAGGGAGGACTGGCATCAAAGATGGCGGTCATGACAAAGTTTGACTTAGTCCAGCCCCCTAGGCCCACAGTGAGGTCATGCACACCCAAGAGCATCAGCCAATCTCCACCCTGCCCCAATTAGCAAACACTGGTGTTTCTACTCAGTAAGAGGCAAGGCCAATGAGAGCACTAACAATCCCAGTCGGCCAGTGTGTGTTTGAGGAGAAGGAGGCTCAAGGTTGGTGGTGGCTGGGTACTGGGGAGACATTGGAAGTTGGGGGCATCAGAGTAAAGCAGAGGTAAGTGACAGCTAAGACTTGTAAGGAGGAAGTTATATGACTAAGGGTGCAGGAAGGAAAGGGTACATCAGGAGAACAGCAAGGTGGTCTAGAGGATTTGGTAAGACACAAAGAGCAGGAGGAGATGATAACATCAGGAGACGGCAGTGATAAAGGGAGATGATAACATTAGGTAGAAGCAATCATCCAGAGAAGATGATGACATTAGGTTGTGTGATGAATCTAGTAAGATCATCACTATGACCCCAGTATGGGCCTCCTCTCATGTAGTCAGGGGAAGGAAGGCGCTACCTGATTTCCGACCCTGGGAGTGGTATCATGTGGGAGGGGACTCATGTCAGGGGGAATTGGTGACCTCCTTATCTCATGATTCCCCTATACTTCCTAAAACATTGATGGCTTACTGTAAAATATAACAACATAATATCCCTATGGTCTTCAGTACCCATAATGCTTATGGTACTAAGGAGAGAAAGAAGGTCTCAGAGGCAATGAGGATTCAGAATGTTGTTTCTCAAAAGGTGCAGTCTAGTTGTTACAGACCATGGCACCTGAGCAGGACAGTTAGATCCCAAAATGAGGCACAGCTGCAGGAAGTAGAAGCCAGGAGTAAAAGAGATGTCAAAGGCTGTGCAGAAGTCATAGCTGTTGAAGCAGAAGCTATCTTTGGTGCAGGAGCAGCCACGGAAAGAAGAATGCCAGTAGAAGCCACAAGAAGAAGCCCAGCTGATGAAGATTTGTGCTCCCAATTTAGCACACAGTGTGTCGTGAGAGAGAAGCTGCTGAAGATCAACTGAGCTGTCAGAGCTCTCAGAGACCAACGCACAGCTCACTGAAGGTACATGGAAGCAAGAGAGAACAGACAGGATATTGGAGGTCTGCCGCAACACCTGACTGCAAGAAGGAGCTGTCGCAGAAAGCTGGTGAGTTGGCTAGATGCAAATGCTGACCCTGGGTGCTCTGCATAAGAAAGTAGTTGAAATGTAATAACTTTGAATACCGAACAATTAATGAAAGAAAGCAGAAAACACATCATTGTGAATACTGAATAATTAAAGAAACAGAGCAGAAGTGGCAAGAGTGTAAGTTCCCTCACAGTGGACTGCAATTAGGGAACGCTTATAACCAGCATTCCCAACAGCCAAGAGGCTGTGAGAAAAGCACACTAGAACAACAAAGGAGTAAATCCCCTTTTAGGAGATATACAATGTAGAAAGCTTATATCCCAAATGGCCAACAGCCAAGAGTCTGTGAAACCATGCAGAGGTGAAAAATGGCACAACTCTTCCTTTTTGGGATGTCAACAGGGGAAATGTGTAACCCAAACTGCCAACAGTCAAAAGACCGTAATAAAAAGGAAGTTATTGTTCAACGGTCCTTCCAAGAGTCATTGGTTTGGAGATTTTTGGATCAATATTGCCGTCAAGTTTGAATGCCTTTGTGGGAGTTTTTCTTCATGGCAGGTGAGTATACCAGGAAAGAAGAAGATGTTTTGATGAAGCTTATTTGTGGCAAAAGGTGTGGTGGAAAGAATTTTGTTGAATCAGAATAACTCATTAACTTTATCATTTTTTTGACAAGCTGTGGCATCAACAAGATAAGTTCTTGTGCTATCCTGACAAACAACTGATTTTGTTTTGAACTAGTGTTGAGAAAGAAATAAATGTTTTTATTAAAGTGTGTTTATTTAAAAACAACCGTAAACACTATAGAACACAAAGGAAGAAGAACATTTTAGTATTAATGTCATCAATTACACAAAAACCATAACAAATCATAAATTACATAATTTGAATAAAAACCATTCAAATTCGTGTATTCATAAAAACATCACGTAATTCATTTATATCTTTCATATTTGTTTCAATCATTTTTCAACTTCCATCCATATAATACAAGACTAGGCTGCTGTCTGAGTTAAGGAAAGCCCACGCCTGCTCTGTGTTTAATGTCTCCAAAGAAAACTTAATTTGTGTGTAGCCCCTATGAAGTAGATGTTTAATAACAGTGCATTTGGTTAACCGATATCTCAGGGTTTCTATATCATGTGTACAAAGTCTGTCTCAGCGTTTTGCATAAGTTATTTTTTTCCCGCCCCCAATCTCAATAGTGTTGGTAGCAGCTCTAGTCGAAGTAATAAAATAAAGTGACATACTTTACTATTCCAAATACACTTGAAGTAACTAAAATCATCTCTAAAAGGGAAAGCCTGAAAAATGTATCTCTTATATAAACTCTTAGAGGATAGCCATATAATATTATTGTCTCTATCACAGGTATACGCTTTCTCTTTAATTTGTTTCATTGCTAGTGTTATATTATTATATATATTTATCACAAACCCAATGTGATCTAAAAAGCTTAAAATCTCTTTCTTCCAAAAGGCAATAGGACAGTTAGACAAGCTGTATTTTAAAAATATGATAAAAATTGTATAACTCGCCACAACCTCAATAGCTTGGTTGTCAATCTTACAGTTATATTTAACTTTCTTCTATGTTTTGGGAAAAACATAATTTTAGTGTTTCCATAATTGACAGCCATGCCCCATTGCCAGTAGAATATCTCTCCAAAGCCATCAGGCAGTGTTGCAAACCCAAGGAGGGGTTTAATCCAGAATAATTGTATCGTCTCCATAGGTTAACCAATATGTTTGTTGTAAACCTATGCGGGGGGGATAGGAGGGAATTATGACACTCTGTCATTGTCTCACCTAAATTGGCAACATATAGTTTACAAAGGAGGGCACGAGGGCACAGCCCTGTTTCAGTCCACGGTTTGTGGCTATGCTCTCACGAAGAACTCCCTCCTGATTTATACGTATTTTCATTGATGTATCCAAGTATATTTCTTTTAAAAGGTAGATAATACCCCAGTCGAGGCCCCAGCTTTCCAGCTTCCACCACAAGTGACCTCTAATAACCGTATCAAATGCTGCCTGGTAATACACAAAGCAGACAAACAGCGGGTTACTACCACTCATTTTGGCCTTTCTGTCCAAGTATGTCAATGCCCACAAGTTCGATAAGCTACCGAAGCCCCTTCTGAAGCCGGCCTGTTGGTTCTTCAAAATGTGCTGTTGTTTAATTGTGTGTGTCCAACCATATCCACACTAGAACCGAAAGTTATGAACTATTATGTCCCAGGAGACATGGATGAGTCAGAGGCCTACGGCTAGCTCCGGAATGCCAGACCACGGAGACAGCTAAAGTGGTGGGCAACCTTGCAGAGGGCACACCTACTATTATTTCCATCAACTTCAAAGGCCAGCAAGTAGAGGAAATGTTAGACACAGGTGGCAAACTGGCCAGACCTAGTACTCTCTGGGCAAGTCAGCACACTACACATTGTACCTGTTACCTGAGTCCACTGTGTCTCTCACATGTGCCCAAAAGCCCGAATTAAGTTCAGTGTAGGGTAAAAATAATGT
The DNA here is from genome assembly GCF_040938575.1 of Ambystoma mexicanum. Taxonomy (NCBI): domain Eukaryota; kingdom Metazoa; phylum Chordata; class Amphibia; order Caudata; family Ambystomatidae; genus Ambystoma; species Ambystoma mexicanum. Next base: position 70,913,028 of record NC_090938.1, read on the forward strand.
TAAGGGAGGATGGCAGCACGTCCCTTTCTACCAGGGGAGGTAGGTTGCAAAGGTGGTGCAGATCAGATGGAAATGATAACAATAAGGGGATGAGAAGGCAGCCAGGTGACTGGCCACCGAGAGAGGAAGGTGGTTTGGAGGTTTTAGCATCAGGTGGTAAAGATGGTGCGGGGCAGGTGGTGATATCGTTCGAGGTGAAGGACGGGTTAACCTCAGAAAGGGAAGACAGTGCAGAAGAAGAGGAAGAGGGAACATGAATTGGCGAAGGTTAGACTGATGACAATGAGAATGGGCAACAAAGATTATATTAAGATCAAGGAGTCAAGTAGAGAGGAATCAGAGTAAGACCCTGGTAAGACTCACCCCCCAGGGCATGCCTCCTCCACTGTCCTTCCTGACCCGTCTGCTGGCAAGAGTGTGCACCACAGTGAGTCTCGGGGTTCGAGACACTCAAAAGCCAGCTATTAGACAGTTACTCCCCGAACTTGAAAAGGAGTGGGAAGGGTATTCAGTATGAGCCGATCTTTTTTCTGATCTCTGCTTTTCTTCTTCTTTTTTACCTTGTTACTGGCTTCTCATCGTGAAAATACGTATGTGCAATTGCTTGTACATATCTGAATGTCAATGTAAAATGCAATACTGGGGATGTGACATACGTTCTTTCTCTCTTTTTATGACTAATTGGACAGCATGGTGAATACTGTGACCTCTGAGTGTATGATGCATTTGACTCTATCTAACACATGTAACATGATGTGAATTCTTGAATTTTCTTCTCCTCCGGTATATTTGAAACTATTGTGTTTTTGTCTTTATTTTACTTTTTTGTGGTTTTTTTATGCAATTGAAATGGCAACGCTCTGGATTATTGGGTGACCTAACTAATCTTTATCGTAGACTTAAAGAAGTTGGCCCCGATGAAGGACGTGAAAATCCGAATTGCATAGGCCATCATCTTTTCGATGCATCTGCAATCAGTGAACTCTAATTACAAAATACCAGTATAAAGAATAAACACTTTTGCTCTTTGAAATGCAACTACCCGTGTTACAATATATTTAAAAAACTAACCAAGGGAGCACACACCACACAGAAGTGGTATTTGGGAGTGAAGACCACACCGCTGGCTTCACGGCCAAGGTCTTATTTTCGTTCAAGATCCTGGAGCCTTCTGGGATCCCGGGGAACAGGGGGGTAGGGTAGGTTGTAGGGACTCCAAGCCCATCTGACCATTTTGTCTGGAAGATCTATGTTTTACTTTAAGGTGTTCATTCTTGTCATCATAAAATTAAACGAAGAAGGTGCTGAACTCAACATAGGATGGAACTTGCAGCAGTTTTTGACACCAGGAAACAATGTCACATGACATTCCGAAATGACAGAGGCAAAACATCAGCTTTCCAATTCTTCTTCTGGATTCCCCTCGGGGAGTGCTCCAATACACTGCAGGACTTGCAGATTGTTTCTTAATCAGTTGATTCATTGCCTCTTAATTCTCCATGACCTTTGCTCTCCTGCTCACTGTCTACCTGTGTGTCTTGCCCTGCCTAAATTCACCCCAAGTTCCCCCTTCTTCCTGGTTCATCATATTATATCGCTGGATCCAAAATTCTATCTTCAAATCTCAGCCTTGATCTCCTGGGTGTAGAGCCATCGTCTTCCTGGGGTTACTTGTTAGGCAGGGTCCTCTCTTAGAAAAATTTGCTGGATCCATAGATGTATTCTTAGCCCTTGTCAAAAGTCCACCTCTATTTACCTTAAGGTGGCTACTAGGAAGGGCGTTCTTATCCTCTGGACCTGCAAAGTAAAGACAAGTTAAGGCTGTCTTCTTATCTTCAGGCAGTAGGAAAACTGTTGGTTATTATAAATTAGGCTTAACTTGTTTTTCCAAGGCAGCACGGAATCAGACATTCTCAACTCTAAATGGTTATATGTGATCTGACCGAAAACAATTACAGAGTGGTAAATGTCTTCACGGTCAAAATCCTGACCCTTTTTAAATCCTTTAATCCATTACCCTTTATTTTTTTATTTAATGTTTGCAGTGTTTTTCTGTGTTATGGTCCACTCTAAAACATACCACCCTGTAATGTTTTAGATATTTTCACTGGATACCCTCCGAAATGTGTTGTCTGTCGCAAAAAATGCATTGTTTATTGTTTTAGTCTGAAGTGCTCATTACGTGGAAGCGGTGGGGACTCAAAAGGCGCAGCTCTGACAGACAGACTGCCCTGCCAACATTTCTCATGCTACGAGACGCGTAAACACTAGAGGATAAAATGGCTGCCCATGGTCCCCGCTTTCTGTTATAAGGTTTATCTCCTGGCTCTGGAACAATGATTGCAAGCACGGTCAAAGATGGCGGTCATGCTAACCTAGCCCAATACCCAACTGTCGCCTTATTTACCTGCGACTGGTCTATCAATCTGTATCCATAGGCTATGCTCTACACGGGTCTTCATTTACACATTTGCTGTGTACCAGTTTCCTGAATGTCTCATTGCATTTTGTTCACAAACAAGCTCCTTCCCCATCACAACCCTTGGGAGCAGCTACTGTGAGAGCAGTTCTGGCTTTCTTTCTGCACCCCCCCCCCCTCTTGAATGATATTTGGCTGGCAGCCATTGCTGCCTGTTCCTAGAAGAATTTCCCAGGTCCTTCCCTGTGATTATAATTGTTCATTTATAATGCGCTTACTACCAATGAGTGGTTTCTAACTAAGCAGGGGATCAAGATTCGAACCCATGTTGCGCTGTGTTTTCTTGCTTCCAAGACAAACGCGTTGCCCCTGAGCTATCCTTCCTACAACGAGAGGGAATGGTTGATATTTTGTGACAATCTAACCTGAGACACGTTTGTCGAGCTGCTCCCAAGCTCTTTGTATCTTGGATTTTCAAATGATCCCCATTTTTTAAAGATGGTTGTAGAAAAGGTTGAGTGTGGCAAATGTTTAACTGGAGAGATGAGTCAGAAAATATGGTAGTGAAAGTGTGCCAGTAGAAGTCGGCAGCATGCCACTTTCCAGGTGTTTTGGACTAGGACACACGTGATTCCTCGCCGTTATATTGGATATGCTGACTAGGGCTGATGGGAGTTGGTGTCTAAATCATCTGATGACTCAAAAGTTACAAACCCAGAAGCAGAACATGTCTATAATTTGTATACAAGAAGATATTACCAACATTCTGGGTCCCATATGGTGCTCAGTGTAAATTCCTATGGAGAAAAGAGGTGCGGGATAGATGTGTCCTTGGGCTCAGAGTCAACGTGGCTATAGCAGGAGGCATGTGAGTCTATGAGCTAATTCAGCTATTTGGTGCTTTGGCAGCATTTGATATCCCTGGGATTGTCTGGGTGGCAGACACCAACTCTGCTTCGTAAAGTAAAGGTTGGAATTTCAGTAGTCACTATGAAATAATGAGTGCTCATGTTCTAGATTTCAAATTGCCTGACCATGTCAGAAAGATCAGAAGTTAGATCTAGCCAGGTATTCCAATAGAATGGTCTGTGCTTCCTAGGGTGTATGATATACTGTACACATCAAAGGTCCAAGAAGCTGAGCCCTGCAGAGGTCCTGAACCTGAGAACCATCCCATTCAGATGGTAGCACAGGAGCTGATGGCGCCGCTAGTCCCTCCAGGAGTAAATTGCTGATGCAAGGTTTGAATTACTGGCATAACACACTCCTCCCAGGGAGGAAAAAGAGATTGGGCAAAATAGCAAACTTCTCCCCTCATGCGCTACTGGAACATTCCTTTAGATGGGACCCTTCAGAAAACACATCAAGAGAGTGCTTACTATGCTCACTACTTAAATCAATGTCTGACCAGATTTCACCCTCCAAATTCCCCAATCTTCCTCAACATTACCTGGAGAACCTCAGCCATAAACCCAGAGGTTGGCTGTATTTTAACTGTGCTCTTGATAATCATCTTTAGAGAGTTACTTCTGAAGAGACCGGCTTTATAATTGTTTTCTCTTCAAGAATCTCTGTAGACAGGGATTTTCTTAGTGGCCTGTCCACAGGGGTTATGCCCAGTAAAGGTGTAAGGTAAAAACATGATCTCACCACTGATTACTAATAGATTGTTGTGCATGTTATAGGCTTTCTCTCAAATTATTGCCTTATTTAGAAGCAAATACAGGTCAAGGGGTGTTGGTCATTTCTTTGATATGAAAATATTTTTTGATAATTTTCTTAACTTGGGAAGCATGCCTGGAAAAATGTTGTAACGCAGACCTAGATATCTGCAGAGGGTTCTTAAACTCCAGCACCCCAGTCTTTGTACGAGCACATTAGGCTTGTTTCTTCACTAAATGGGAGCTATAGCCTCTGTCCATCCAGTGGTTTGGCATCAGCAGGGGAGTTGCGAGGTCTGGAAAAGACCCGGGGCTACGCTGATGTCGGAACTGTTGGGACTGGGGGCTAAATAGTCTTTTGGCTGTAGCTCCTGAGATTCTATCCGGGGGCACAACTAAAAGATCAGGGGCTATAGCCCCCTTAGCCCCCCCAGCAACGCCCTGGGCATCAGCAGGGCAGTCGAAGTTTAATGTGCAGTTGTCCTTCAACCAAAGGAACAGCTCATATGAGGGAATATGTTTTGAGTGTTAGACTGAGCAGAAGTGTTTTTCTATATGTGTTCTTTGTTATGAGGAGGTATACAGCTTGTCTTAATGCTCTTTAAATGGGTGATCATGGAATGCTGTCAGGATATTGTTAGTGTGCTGAGTAAAATCAAGCGTGACATGCAAAGAATTAACCCAAATCTTAAATTGTTTAAGGGGCCCTGCTATGCAATGCTTTATCATGAAGAAATGTGGAGCTTGGTGTCCTACTAAAGCCAATGGAGTTTCGTGTCATATTCATGCTCCCATGGCTTCAATAGGACACCAAGCTCCACATGTCTTTAATAAGACACCAAGCTCCACATGTCTTTAATTAGACACCAAGCTCCACATGTCTTCAATAGGACAGCAAGCTCCACATGTCTTCAATAGGACACCAAGCTCCCATGGCTTCAATAGGGCACCAAGCTCCCATGGCTTCAATAGGGCATCAAGCTCCACATGTCTTCAATAGGACACCAAGGTCCCATGGCTTCAATAGAACACCAAGCCCCACACGTCTTTAATAGGACACCAAGCTCCCATGGCTTCAATAGAACACTGCGCTCCACACGCCGCCTTTAATAGGACACCAAGCTCCCATGTCTTCAATGGGACACCATGCGCCACATGTCTTGAATGGGACACCAAGCTCCCATGTCTCTAATAGGACACCAAGCTCCACATGTCTTTAATAAGACACCAAGCTCCACATGTCTTTAATTAGACACCAAGCTCCACATGTCTTCAATAGGACAGCAAGCTCCACATGTCTTCAACAGGACACCAAGCTCCCATGGCTTCAATAGGGCACCAAGCTCCCATGGCTTCAATAGGGCATCAAGCTCCACAGGTCTTCAATAGGACACCAAGCTCCCATGGCTTCAATAGAACACCAAGCTCCACACGTCTTTAATAGGACACCAAGCTCCCATGGCTTCAATAGAACACTGCGCTCCACACGCCTTTAATAGGACACCAAGCTCCCATGTCTTCAATGGGACACCATGCACCACATGTCTTGAATGGGACACCAAGCTCCCATGTCTCTAATAGGACACCAAGCTCCACATGTCTTCAATGGGACACCAACTTCCCATGTCTTCAATAGGACACCAAGCTCCACATATCTTCAATATGACACCACGCTCCCATGGCTTCAATAGGACACCAAGCTCCACATGTCATCAATAGAACACTGAGCTCCACATGTCCTCAATAGAACACTGAGCTCCACATGCCTTCAATAGGACACCGAGCTCCCATGTCTTCAATAGGGCACCAACCTCCCATGACTTCAATAAGACACACAGCTCCCATGGCTTCAATAGGACAGAAAGCTCCACATGTCTTCAATAGGACACGTCTTCAATGTGGAACTTGGAGGCCTATTGAAGACACGTGGAGCTTGGTGTCCTATCGAAGCCATGGGAGCTTGGTGTCCTATTGAAGACATGTGGACTTCAACCTCCCATGATTTCAATAGGACACCCAGCTCCCATGGCTTCAATAGGACAGCAAGCTCCACATGTCTTCAATAGGACACGCCTTCAATGTGGAACTTGGAGGCCTATTGAAGACATGTGGAGCATGGCTTCAATAGGACACCAAGCTCCCATGGCTCCAATAGGACACCAAGCTCCACATGTCTTCAATATGCCTCCAAGCTCCCATTGCTTCAATAGGACACCAAGCTCCACATGTCTTCAATAGGCCTCCAAGCTCCACGTCTTCAATAGGCCTCCAAGCTCCACATGTCTTCAATAGGACACCAAGCTCCACATGTCTTCAATAGGACACCAAGCTCCACATGTCTTCAATGGGACACCAAGCTCCCATGTCTTCAATAGGACACCAAGCTCGACATGGCTTCAATCGGACACCAAGCTCCACGTGTCTTCAATAGGACACCAAGCTCCACATGGCTTCAATAGGACACCAAACTCCACATGTTTTCAATACGACACCAAGCTCCCATGTCTTCAATATGACACCAAGCTCCCATGGCTTCAATAGGACACCAAGCTTGCATGTCTTCAATAGCACACCAAGCTCCATGTGTCTTCAATAGGACACCGAGCTCCACATGTCTTCAATAGGACAGCAAGCTCCACATGTCTTCAACAGGACACCAAGCTCCCATGGCTTCAATAGGGCACCAAGCTCCCATGGCTTCAATAGGGCATCAAGCTCCACACGTCTTCAATAGGACACCAAGCTCCCATGGCTTCAATAGAACACCAAGCTCCACACGTCTTTAATAGGACACCAAGCTCCCATGGCTTCAATAGAACACTGTGCTCCACACGCCTTTAATAAGACACCAAGCTCCCATGTCTTCAATGGGACACCATGCACCACATGTCTTGAATGGGACACCAAGCTCCCATGTCTCTAATAGGACACCAAGCTCCACATGTCTTCAATGGGACACCAACTTCCCATGTCTTCGATAGGACACCAAGCTCCACATATCTTCAATATGACACCACACTCCCATGGCTTCAATAGGACACCAAGCTCCACATGTCATCAATAGAACACTGAGCTCCACATGTCCTCAATAGAACACTGAGCTCCACATGCCTTCAATAGGACACCGAGCTCCCATGTCTTCAATAGGACACCAACCTCCCATGGCTTCAATAAGACACACAGCTCCCATGGCTTCAATAGGACAGAAAGCTCCACATGTCTTCAATAGGACACGTCTTCAATGTGGAACTTGGAGGCCTATTGAAGACACGTGGAGCTTGGTGTCCTATCGAAGCCATGGGAGCTTGGTGTCCTATTGAAGACATGTGGACTTCAACCTCCCATGATTTCAATAGGACACCCAGCTCCCATGGCTTCAATAGGACAGCAAGCTCCACATGTCTTCAATAGGACACGCCTTCAATGTGGAACTTGGAGGCCTATTGAAGACATGTGGAGCATGGCTTCAATAGGACACCAAGCTCCCATGGCTCCAATAGGACACCAAGCTCCACATGTCTTCAATATGCCTCCAAGCTCCCATTGCTTCAATAGGACACCAAGCTCCACATGTCTTCAATAGGCCTCCAAGCTCCACGTCTTCAATAGGCCTCCAAGCTCCACATGTCTTCAATGGGACACCAAGCTCCACATGTCTTCAATAGGACACCAAGCTCCACATGTCTTCATTAGGACATCAACCTCCACATGTCTTCAATAGGATGCCAAGCTCCACATGTCGTCAATAGGACACCAAGCTCCACATGTCTTCAATGGGACACCAAGCTCCCATGTCTTCAATAGGACACCAAGCTTGACATGGCTTCAATCGGACACCAAGCTCCACGTGTCTTCAATAGGACACCAAGCTCCACATGGCTTCAATAGGACACCAAACTCCACATGTTTTCAATATGACACCAAGCTCCCATGTCTTCAATATGACACCAGGCTCCCATGGCTTCAATAGGACACCAAGCTTGCATGTCTTCAATAGCACACCAAGCTCCATGTGTCTTCAATAGGACACCGAGCTCCACATGGCTTCAATAGGACACCAAGCTCCACATGTTTTCAATATGACACCAAGCTCCCATGTCTTCAATATGACATCAAGCTCCCATGGCTTCAATAGGACACCAAGCTCCCATGTCTTCAACATGACACCAAGCTCCCATGTCTTCAATAAGACACCAAGCTCCCATGGCTTCAATAGGACTCCAAGCTCGCATGTCTTCAATAGCACACTGAGCTCCACATGTCTTCAATGAGAGACCAAGCTCCACATGTCTTCAATAGGACACCAGGTTCCCATGGCTTCAATAGGACACCAAGCTCCACGTGTCTTCAATAGGACACCAAGCTCCCATGGCTTCAATAGGACAGCAAGCTCCCATGGCTTCAATTGGACACCAAGCTTCCATGGCTTTACTAGGACACCAATCTCCCATGGCTTCAATAGGGCACCAAGCTACACACGTCTTTAATAGGACACCAAGCTCCCATGGCTTCAATAGAACACCGAGCTCCACACGCCTTTAATAGGACACCGAGCTCCCATGTCTTCAATGGGACACCAACCTTCCATGTCTTCAATAGGACAGCAAGCTCCCATGTCTTCAATGGGACACCATGCTCCACATGTCTTCAATAGGACAGCAAGCTCCCATGTCTTCAATAGGACACCAACCTCCACATGTCTTCAATAGGACAGCAAGCTCCCATGTCTTCAATAGGACACCAAGCTCCACATGTTTTCAATATGACACCAAGCTCCCATGTCTTCAATATGACACCAAGCTCCCATGGCTTCAATAGGACACCAAGCTCCCATGGCTTCAATAGGACACCAAGCTCCCATGTCTTCAATATGACACCAAGCTCCCATGTCTTCAATATGACACCAAGCTCCCATGGCTTCAATAGGATTCCAAGCTCGCATGTCTTCAATAGCACACTGAGCTCCACATGTCTTCAATGAGAGACCAAGCTCCACATGTCTTCAATAGGACACCAGGTTCCCATGGCTTCAATAGGACACCAAGCTCCACGTGTCTTCAATAGGACACCAAGCTCCCATGGCTTCAATAGGACAGCAAGCTCCCATGGCTTCAATTGGACACCAAGCTTCCATGGCTTTACTAGGACACCAATCTCCCATGGCTTCAATAGGGCACCAAGCTACACACGTCTTTAATAGGACACCAAGCTCCCATGGCTTCAATAGAACACCGAGCTCCACACGCCTTTAATAGGACACCGAGCTCCCATGTCTTCAATGGGACACCAACCTTCCATGTCTTCAATAGGACAGCAAGCTCCCATGTCTTCAATGGGACACCATGCTCCACATGTCTTCAATAGGACAGCAAGCTCCCATGTCTTCAATAGGACACCAACCTCCACATGTCTTCAATAGGACAGCAAGCTCCCATGTCTTCAATAGGACACCAAGCTCCACATGTTTTCAATATGATACCAAGCTCCCATGTCTTCAATATGACACCAAGCTCCCATGGCTTCAATAGGACACCAAGCTCCCATGGCTTCAATAGGACACCAAGCTCCCATGTCTTCAATATGACACCACGCTCCCATGTCTTCAATATGACACCAAGCTCCCATGGCTTCAATAGGATTCCAAGCTCGCATGTCTTCAATAGCACACTGAGCTCCACATGTCTTCAATGAGAGACCAAGCTCCACATGTCTTCAATAGGACACCAGGTTCCCATGGCTTCAATAGGACACCAAGCTCCACGTGTCTTCAATAGGACACCAAGCTCCCATGGCTTCAATAGGACAGCAAGCTCCCATGGTTCAATTGGACACCAATCTCCCATGGCTTCAATAGGGCACCAAGCTACACACGTCTTTAATAGGACACCAAGCTCCCATGGCTTCAATAGAACACCGAGCTCCACACGCCTTTAATAGGACACCGAGCTCCCATGTCTTCAATGGGACACCAACCTTCCATGTCTTCAATAGGACAGCAAGCTCCCATGTCTTCAATGGGACACCATGCTCCACATGTCTTCAATAGGACAGCAAGCTCCCATGTCTTCAATAGGACACCAACCTCCACATGTCTTCAATAGGACAGCAAGCTCCCATGTCTTCAATAGGACACCAAGCTCCACATGTCTTCAGTGGGACACCAAACTCCACATGTCTTCAATAGGACACCAAGCTCCCATGGCTTCAGTAGGACAGCAAGCTCCACATGTCTTCAATAGGACACCAAGCTCCCATGGCTTCGATAGGACACCAAGCTCCCATGGCTTCAATAGGACACCAAGCTCCACATGTCTTCAATAGGCCTCCAAGTTCCACATGTCTTCAATAGAACACCAAGCTCCACATGGCTTCAATAGGAAACCAAGCTCCACATGTCTTCAATAGGCCTCCAAGCGACACATGTCTTCAATAAGCCTCCAAGCTCCACATGTCTTCAATAGGATGCCAAGCTCCACATGTCGTTAATAGGACACCAAGCTCCACATGTCTTCAATGGGACAGCAAGCTCCCATGTCTTTAATAGGACACTAAGCTTGACATGGCTTCAATAGGACACCAAGCTCCCACGGCTTCATTATGACACCAAGCTCCCATGTCTTCAATAGGACACAAAGCTCCACATGTCTTCAATGAGAGACCAAGCTCCACATGTCTTCAATAGGACACCAGGTTCCCATGGCTTCAATAGGACACCAAGCTCCACGTGTCTTCAATAGGACACCAAGCTCCCATGGCTTCAATAGGACAGCAAGCTCCCATGGCTTCAATTGGACACCAAGCTTCCATGGCTTTACTAGGACACCAATCTCCCATGGCTTCAATAGGGCACCAAGCTACACACGTCTTTAATAGGACACCAAGCTCCCATGGCTTCAATAGAACACCGAGCTCCACACGCCTTTAATAGGACACCGAGCTCCCATGTCTTCAATGGGACACCAACCTTCCATGTCTTCAATAGGACAGCAAGCTCCCATGTCTTCAATGGGACACCATGCTCCACATGTCTTCAATAGGACAGCAAGCTCCCATGTCTTCAATAGGACACCAACCTCCACATGTCTTCAATAGGACAGCAAGCTCCCATGTCTTCAATAGGACACCAAGCTCCACATGTCTTCAGTGGGACACCAAACTCCACATGTCTTCAATAGGACACCAAGCTCCCATGGCTTCAGTAGGACAGCAAGCTCCACATGTCTTCAATAGGACACCAAGCTCCCATGGCTTCGATAGGACACCAAGCTCCCATGGCTTCAATAGGACACCAAGCTCCACATGTCTTCAATAGGCCTCCAAGTTCCACATGTCTTCAATAGAACACCAAGCTCCACATGGCTTCAATAGGAAACCAAGCTCCACATGTCTTCAATAGGCCTCCAAGCGACACATGTCTTCAATAAGCCTCCAAGCTCCACATGTCTTCAATAGGATGCCAAGCTCCACATGTCGTTAATAGGACACCAAGCTCCACATGTCTTCAATGGGACAGCAAGCTCCCATGTCTTTAATAGGACACTAAGCTTGACATGGCTTCAATAGGACACCAAGCTCCCATGGCTTCATTATGACACCAAGCTCCCATGTCTTCAATAGGACACAAAACTCCACATGTCTTCAATAGAACACCAAGCTCCACATGGCTTCAATAGGACACCAAGCTCCACATGTCTTCAATGGGACACCAAGCTCCCATGTCTTCAATATGACACCAAACTCCACATGTCTTCAATAGGACACCAAGCTCGCATGTCTTCATTAGGACACTGAGCTCCTCATGTCTTCAATGAGAGACCAAGCTTCACGTGTCTTCAATAGGACACCAGGCTCCCATGGCTTCAATAGGACACCAAGCTTCACATGTCTTCAATAGGACACCAAGCTCCCATGGCTTCAATAGGACAGCAAGCTCCCATGTATTCAATAGGACACCAAGCTCCCATGGCTTCAATTGGACACCAAGCTCCACATGTCATCAATGGGACACCAAGCTCTCATGTCTTTACTAGGACATCAAGCTCCCATGGCTTCAATAGGACACCGAGCGCCACTTGTTTTCAAAGAGAGACCAAGCTCCACATGTCTTCAATGAGAGACCAAGCTCCACATGTCTTCAATAGAACACCAAGCTCCCATGTCATCAATAGGAGACCAAGCTCCCATGGTTTCAATAGGACACCAAGCACCCATGGCTGCAATAGGACACTAAGATCCACGTCTTCAATGAGAGACCAAGCTCCACATGTCTTCAATAGGACACCAAGCTCCCATGTCATCAATAGGAGACCAAGCTCCCCATGGCTTCAATAGGACCCCAAGCTCCACATGTCGTTAATAGGACACCAAGCTCCACATGTCTTTAATAGGACACCAAGCTCCACATGTCTTCAATGGGACACCAAGCTCCCAAATCTTTAATAGGACACGAAGCTCCACATGTCTTCAATAGGACACCAAGCTCCACATGTCTTCAATAGGACGCCAAGCTCCCATGGCGTCAATAGGAGACCAAGGTCCCATGGCTTCAATAGGACACCACCCTCCCATGGCTTCAATAGGACACCAAGCTCCACATGTCTTCAATAGGACTCCGAGCCCCCATGGCTTCAATAGGACCCCAAGCTCCACATGTCGTTTATAGGACACCAAGCTCCACATGTCTTTAATAGGACACCAAGCTCCACATGTCTTCAATGGGACACCAAGCTCCCAAATGTTTAATAGGACACGAAGCTCCACATGTCTTCAATAGGACACCAAGCTCCACATGTCTTCAATAGGACACCATGCTCCACATGTCTTCAATAGGACGCCAAGCTCCCATGGCTTCAATAGGAGACCAAGCTCCCATGGCTTCAATAGGACACCACCCTCCCATGGCCTCAATAGGACACCAAGCTCCACATGTCTTCAATAGGACACCAAGCTCCCATGTCTTTAATGGGACACCATGCGCCACATGTCTTGAATGGGACATCAAGCTCCCATGTCTCTAATAGGACACCAAGCTCCACATGTCTTCAATGGGACACCAACTTCCCATGTCTTCAATAGGACACCAAGCTCCACATATCTTCAATAGGACACCAATCTCCCATGGCTTCAGTAGGACACCAAGCTCCCATGTCTTCAATAGGACACCAAGCTCCACGTGTCTTCAATCGGACATGTCTTCAATGTGGAACTTGGAGGCCTATTGAAGACATGTGGAGGTTGGTGTCCTATTGAAGCCATGGGAGCTTGGTGTCCTATCGAAGCCATGGGAGCTTGGTGTCCTATTGAAGACATGTGGACTTCAACCTCCCATGATTTCAATAGGACACCCAGCTCCCATGGCTTCAATAGGACAGCAAGCTCCACATGTCTTCAATAGGACACGCCTTCAATGTGGAACTTGGAGGCCTATTGAAGACATGTGGAGCATGGCTTTAATAGGACACCAAGCTCCCATGGCTCCAATAGGACACCAAGCTCCACATGTCTTCAATATGCCTCCAAGCTCCCATTGCTTCAATAGGACACCAAGCTCCACATGTCTTCAATAGGCCTCCAAGCTCCACATGTCTTCAATAGGACACCAAGCTCCACATGTCTTCAATAGGACACCAAGCTCCACATGTCTTCATTAGGACATCAACCTCCACATGTCTTCAATAGGATGCCAAGCTCCACATGTCGTTAATAGGACACCAAGCTCCACGTGTCTTCAATGGGACACCAAGCTCCCATGTCTTCAATAGGACACCAAGCTTGACATGGCTTCAATCGGACACCAAGCTCCACGTGTCTTCAATAGGACACCGAGCGCCACAAGGCTTCAATAGGACACCAAGCTCCACATGTTTTCAATATGACACCAAGCTGCCATGTCTTCAATATGACATCAAGCTCCCATGGCTTCAATAGGACACCAAGCTTGCATGTCTTCAATAGCACACCAAGCTCCACGTGTCTTCAATAGGACACCAAGCTCCACATGGCTTCAATAGGACACCAAGCTCCACATGTTTTCAATATGACACCAAGCTCCCATGTCTTCAATATGACACCAAGCTCCCATGGCTTCAATAGGACACCAAGCTCCCATGGCTTCAATAGTACACCAAGCTCCCATGTCTTCAATATGACACCAAGCTCCCATGTCTTCAATATGACACCAAGCTCCCATAGCTTCAATAGGACACCAAGCTCGCATGTCTTCAATAGGGCACCAAGCTACACACGTCTTTAATAGGACACCAAGCTCCCATGGCTTCAATAGAACACCAAGATCCACACGCCTTTAATAGGACACCGAGCTCCCATGCCTTCAATGGGACACCATGCTCCACATGTCTTCAATAGGACAGCAAGCTCCCATGTCTTCAATAGGACACCAAGCTCCACATGTCTTCAGTGGGACACCAAACTCCACATGTCTTCAATAGGACACCAAGCTCCCATGGCTTCAATAGGACAGCAAGCTCCACATGTCTTCAATAGGACACCAAGCTCCCATGGCTTCGATAGGAAACCAAGCTCCCATGGCTTCAATAGGACACCAAGCTCCACATGTCTTCAATAGGCGTCCAAGTTCCACATGTCTTCAATAGGACACCAAGCTCCACATGGCTTCAATAGGAAACCGAGCTCCACATGTCTTCAATAGGCCTCCAAGCGCCACATGTCTTCAATAAGCCTCCAAGCTCCAAATGTCTTCAATACGACACCAAGCTCCACATGTCTTCAATAGGATGCCAAGCTCCACATGTCGTTAATAGGACACCAAGCTCCACATGTCTTCAATGGGACAGCAAGCTCCCAGGTCTTTAATAGGACACTAAGCTTGACATGCCTTCAATAGGACACCAAGCTCCCACGGCTTCAATATGACACCAAGCTCCCATGTCTTCAATAGGACACAAAGCTCCACATGTCTTCAATAGAACACCAAGCTCCACATGCCTTCAATAAGACACCAAGCTCCACATGTCTTCAATGGGACACCAAGCTCCCATGTCTTCAATATGACACCAAGCTCCACATGTCTTCAATAGGACACCAAGCTTGCATGTCTTCAATAGGACACTGAGCTCCTCATGTCTTCAATGAGAGACCAAGCTTCACGTGTCTTCAATAGGACACCAGGCTCCCATGGCTTCAATAGGACACCAAGCTTCACATGTCTTCAATAGGACACCAAGCTCCCATGGCTTCAATAGGACAGCAAGCTCCCATGTATTCAATAGGACACCAAGCTCCCATGGCTTCAATTGGACACCAAGCTCCATATGTCATCAATGGGACACCAAGCTCTAATGTCTTTACTAGGACACCAAGCTCCCATGGCTTCAATAGGACACCGAGCGACACATGTTTTCAAAGAGAGACCAAGCTCCACATGTCTTCAATGAGAGACCAAGCTCCACATGTCTTCAATAGAACACCAAGCTCCCATGTCATCAATAGGAGACCAAGCTCCCCATGGCTTCAATAGGACACCAAGCACCCATGGCTGCAATAGGACACTAAGATCCACATCTTCAATGAGAGACCAAGCTCCACATGTCTTCAATAGGACACCAAGCTCCCATGTCATCAATAGGAGACCAAGCTCCCCATGGCTTCAATAGGACCCCAAGCTCCACATGTCGCTAATAGGACACCAAGCTCCACATGTCTTTAATAGGACACCAAGCTCCCAAATCTTTAATAGGACACGAAGCTCCACATGTCTTCAATAGGACACCAAGCTCCACATGTCTTCAATAGGACACCAAGCTCCAAATGTCTTCAAGAGGACGCCA
Source organism: Ambystoma mexicanum (assembly GCF_040938575.1). NCBI lineage: Eukaryota > Metazoa > Chordata > Amphibia > Caudata > Ambystomatidae > Ambystoma > Ambystoma mexicanum. The sequence goes on from NC_090938.1 coordinate 70,928,915, forward strand.
AGCTCCCATGGCTTCAATAGAAGACCAAGCTCCCATGGCTTCAATAGGACACCACCCTCCCATGGCTTCAATAGGACACCAAGCTCCACATGTCTTCAATAGGACTCTGAGCCCCCATGGCTTCAATAGGACCCCAAGCTCCACATGTCGTTAATAGGACACCAAGCTCCACATGTCTTTAATAGGACACCAAGCTCCACATGTCTTCAATGGGACACCAAGCTCCCAAATCTTTAATAGGACACGAAGCTCCACATGTCTTCAATAGGACACCAAGCTCCACATGTCTTCAATAGGACACCAAGCTCCACATGTCTTCAATAGGACGCCAAGCTCCCATGGCTTCAATAGGAGACCAAGCTCCCATGGCTTCAATAGGACACCACCCTCCCATGGCTTCAATAGGACACCAAGCTCCACCTGTCTTCAATAGGACACCACCCTCCCATGGCTTCAATAGGACACCAAGCTCCACCTGTCTTCAATAGGATGCCAAGCTCCACATGTCGTTAATAGGACACCAAGCTCCACGTGTCTTCAATGGGACACCAAGCTCCCATGTCTTCAATAGGACACCAAGCTTGACATGGCTTCAATCGGACACCAAGCTCCACGTGTCTTCAATAGGACACCGAGCGCCACAAGGCTTCAATAGGACACCAAGCTCCACATGTTTTCAATATGACACCAAGCTGCCATGTCTTCAATATGACATCAAGCTCCCATGGCTTCAATAGGACACCAAGCTTGCATGTCTTCAATAGCACACCAAGCTCCACGTGTCTTCAATAGGACACCAAGCTCCACATGGCTTCAATAGGACACCAAGCTCCACATGTTTTCAATATGACACCAAGCTCCCATGTCTTCAATATGACACCAAGCTCCCATGGCTTCAATAGGACACCAAGCTCCCATGGCTTCAATAGGACACCAAGCTCCCATGTCTTCAATATGACACCAAGCTCCCATGTCTTCAATATGACACCAAGCTCCCATAGCTTCAATAGGACACCAAGCTCGCATGTCTTCAATAGGGCACCAAGCTACACACGTCTTTAATAGGACACCAAGCTCCCATGGCTTCAATAGAACACCAAGATCCACACGCCTTTAATAGGACACCGAGCTCCCATGCCTTCAATGGGACACCATGCTCCACATGTCTTCAATAGGACAGCAAGCTCCCATGTCTTCAATAGGACACCAAGCTCCACATGTCTTCAGTGGGACACCAAACTCCACATGTCTTCAATAGGACACCAAGCTCCCATGGCTTCAATAGGACAGCAAGCTCCACATGTCTTCAATAGGACACCAAGCTCCCATGGCTTCGATAGGAAACCAAGCTCCCATGGCTTCAATAGGACACCAAGCTCCACATGTCTTCAATAGGCGTCCAAGTTCCACATGTCTTCAATAGGACACCAAGCTCCACATGGCTTCAATAGGAAACCGAGCTCCACATGTCTTCAATAGGCCTCCAAGCGCCACATGTCTTCAATAAGCCTCCAAGCTCCAAATGTCTTCAATACGACACCAAGCTCCACATGTCTTCAATAGGATGCCAAGCTCCACATGTCGTTAATAGGACACCAAGCTCCACATGTCTTCAATGGGACAGCAAGCTCCCATGTCTTTAATAGGACACTAAGCTTGACATGCCTTCAATAGGACACCAAGCTCCCACGGCTTCAATATGACACCAAGCTCCCATGTCTTCAATAGGACACAAAGCTCCACATGTCTTCAATAGAACACCAAGCTCCACATGCCTTCAATAAGACACCAAGCTCCACATGTCTTCAATGGGACACCAAGCTCCCATGTCTTCAATATGACACCAAGCTCCACATGTCTTCAATAGGACACCAAGCTTGCATGTCTTCAATAGGACACTGAGCTCCTCATGTCTTCAATGAGAGACCAAGCTTCACGTGTCTTCAATAGGACACCAGGCTCCCATGGCTTCAATAGGACACCAAGCTTCACATGTCTTCAATAGGACACCAAGCTCCCATGGCTTCAATAGGACAGCAAGCTCCCATGTATTCAATAGGACACCAAGCACCCATGGCTTCAATTGGACACCAAGCTCCATATGTCATCAATGGGACACCAAGCTCTAATGTCTTTACTAGGACACCAAGCTCCCATGGCTTCAATAGGACACCGAGCGACACATGTTTTCAAAGAGAGACCAAGCTCCACATGTCTTCAATGAGAGACCAAGCTCCACATGTCTTCAATAGAACACCAAGCTCCCATGTCATCAATAGGAGACCAAGCTCCCCATGGCTTCAATAGGACACCAAGCACCCATGGCTGCAATAGGACACTAAGATCCACATCTTCAATGAGAGACCAAGCTCCACATGTCTTCAATAGGACACCAAGCTCCCATGTCATCAATAGGAGACCAAGCTCCCCATGGCTTCAATAGGACCCCAAGCTCCACATGTCGCTAATAGGACACCAAGCTCCCAAATCTTTAATAGGACACGAAGCTCCACATGTCTTCAATAGGACACCAAGCTCCACATGTCTTCAATAGGACACCAAGCTCCAAATGTCTTCAAGAGGACGCCAAGCTCCCATGGCTTCAATAGAAGACCAAGCTCCCATGGCTTCAATAGGACACCACCCTCCCATGGCTTCAATAGGACACCAAGCTCCACATGTCTTCAATAGGACTCTGAGCCCCCATGGCTTCAATAGGACCCCAAGCTCCACATGTCGTTAATAGGACACCAAGCTCCACATGTCTTTAATAGGACACCAAGCTCCACATGTCTTCAATGGGACACCAAGCTCCCAAATCTTTAATAGGACACGAAGCTCCACATGTCTTCAATAGGACACCAAGCTCCACATGTCTTCAATAGGACACCAAGCTCCACATGTCTTCAATAGGACGCCAAGCTCCCATGGCTTCAATAGGAGACCAAGCTCCCATGGCTTCAATAGGACACCACCCTCCCATGGCTTCAATAGGACACCAAGCTCCACCTGTCTTCAATAGGACACCAAGCTCCCATGTCTTCAATAGGAATCTGAGCTCCACATTTCTTCAATAGGACACCAAGCTCCCATGTCTTCAATGGGAGACCAAGCTCCCATGTCTTCAATAGGACACCAAGCTCCCATGGCTTCAATAGGAGACCAAGCTCCCATGTATTCAATAGGACACCAAGCTCCCATGGCTTCAATAGGACACGAAGCTCTCATGTCTTCAATAGGACACCGAGCTCCCATGTCTTCAATAGGACACCAAGCTCCACATGTCTTCAATAGGACACCGAGCACCCATGTCTTCAATGGGAGACCAAGCTCCACATGTCTTCAGTAGGACACCAAGCTCCCATGGCTTCAAAAGGAAACCAACCTCTCATGGCTTCAATAGGACACCAAGCTCCATATGTCTTCAATAGGACACCGAGCTCTCATGTCTTCAATGGGAGACCAAGCTCCACATATCTTCAATAGGACACCATGCTCCATATGTTTTCAATAGGACACCGAGCTCCCATGTCTTCGATGGGAGACCAAGCTCCACATGCCTTCAATAGGACACCAGGCTCCACATGGCTTCAATAGGACAGCAAGCTTCCATGGCTTCAATAGGACAACGTGCTCCCATGGCTTCAATGGGACACCAAGCTCCCATGTCTTCAATAGGACACCAAGCTCCATATGTTTGCAATAGGACACCAAGCTCCCATGTCTTCAATAGGACACCAACCTCCCATGACTTCAATAGGACACTAAGCGCCCATGACTTCAATAGGACACCAAGCTCCCATGGCTTCAATAGGGCACCAAGCACCCATGGCTTCAATAAGGCACCAAGATCCCATGGCTTCAATAGGACACTGAACTCCACATTTCTTCAATAGAACACCGAGTTCCACATGTCTTCAATAGGACACCGAGCTCCCATGGCTTCAATAGGACACAGAGCTCCACATGTCTTGAAATAGGACATCATGCTCTCATGTCTTCAATGGGAGACCAAGCTCCCATGTCTTCAATAGGACACCAAGCTCCCATGACTTCAATAGGACACAAAGCTCTCATGTCTTCAATAGGACACCGAGCTCCCATGGCTTCAATAGGACACCAAGCTCCACGTGTCTTCAATAGGACACCGAGCTCCCATGTCTTCAATGGGAGACCAAGCTCCACGTCTTCAGTAGGACACCAAGCTCCCATGGCTTCAAAAGGAAACCAACCTCTCATGGCTTCAATAGGACACCAAGCTCCATATGTCTTCAATAGGACACCAAGCTCTCATGTCTTCAATGGGAGACCAAGCTCCACATATCTTCAATAGGACACCAATCTCCATATGTTTTCAATAGGACACCGAGCTCCCATGTCTTCCATGGGAGACCAAGCTCCACATGGCTTCAATAGGACACCAGGCTCCACATGGCTTCAATAGGACAGCAAGCTTCCATGGCCTCAATAGGACAACATGCTCCCATGGCTTCAATGGGACACCAAGCTCCCATGTCTTCAAATGGACACGAAGCTCCATATGTTTTAAATAGGACACCAAGCTCCCATGTCTTCAATAGGACACCAACCTCCCATGACTTCAATAGAACACCAAGCGCCCATTACTTCAATAGGACACCAAGCTCCCATGGCTTCAATAGGACACTAAACTTCACATTTCTTCAGTAGAACACCGAGTTAAACATGTCTTCAATAGGACAGGAAGCTCCACATGTCTTCAATAGGACACCAAGCTCCACATGTCTTCAATAGGACACCAAGCTCCACATGACTTCAATAGGACACAGAGCTCCATATGACTTCAATAGGACACCATCCTCCCAGGACTTCAACAGGACACCAAGCTCCCATGACTTCAATAGGACAACAAGCTCCCATGGCTTCAATAGGACACCGAGCTCCCATGTCTTCAATAGAACATCAAGCTCCCATTACTTCAATAGGACAGCAAGCTCCACATCTCTTCAATAGGACACCAAGCTCCACATGTCTTCAATAGGACACCAAGCTCCACATGACTTCAAAAGGACACCAAGCTCCATATGACTTCAATAGGACACCAACCTCCCATGACTTCAATAGGACACCAAGCTCCCATGACTTCAATAGGACAACAAGCTCCCATGGCTTCAATAGGACACCGAGCTCCCATGTGTTCAATAGAACATCAAGCTCCCATTACTTCAATAGGACACCAAGCTCCACATATCTTCAATAGGGCACCAAGCTCCACATATCTTCAATAGGGCACCAAGCTCCAATGACTTCAATAGGACACCAAGCTGCCATGGCTTCAATAGGACACGAAGCTCCACATGTCTTCAATAGAACACCGAGCTCCATATGTTTTCAATAGGACACCGAGCTCCCATGTCTTCAATAGGACACCAACCTCCCATGACTTCAATAGGACACTAAGCTCCCATGTCTTCAATAGGACACCAACGTCCCATGACTTCAATAGTACACCAACCTCCCATGACTTCAATAGGACACCAACCTCCCATGACTTCAATAGGACACCGAGCTCCCATGTCTTCAATAGGACACCAACCTCCCATGACTTCAATAGGGCACCAAGCTCCCACGTCTTCAATAGGACACCAAGTTCCACATGTCTTCAATAGAACACTGAGCTCCATATGTTTTCAATAGGACACCAAGCTCCCATGTCTTCAATATGACACCAAGCTCCCATGTCTTCAATGGGACACCAAGCTCCCATGACTTCAATAGGACACCAAGCTCCCATGGCTTCAATAGGACACCGAGCTCTCATGTCTTCAATAGGACACCAATCTCCCATGACTTCAATAGGGCACCAAGCTCCCATGTCTGACACCAAGCTCCACATGTCTTCAAAAGAACACTGAGCTCCATATGTTTTCAAAAGGACGCCGAGCTCCCATGTCTTTAATAGGACACCCACCTCCCATGACTTCAATATGACACCAAGCTCCCATGTCTTCAATGGGACACCAACCTCCCATGACTTCAATAGGACACCAAGCTCCCATGGCTTCAATAGGACACCAAGCTCTCATGTCTTCAATAGGACACCAATGTCCCATGACTTCAATAGGGCACCAAGCTCCCATGTCTGACACCAAGCTCCACATGTCTTCAAAAGAACACTGAGCTCCATATGTTTTCAATAGGACACCAAGCCCCCGTGTCTTCAATAGGACACCAAGCTCCACATATCTTCAAGAGGACACCAAGCTCCCATGTCTTCAATAGGACACCAAGCTCCACATGTCTTCAATAGGACACCAAGCTCCCATGTCTGACACCAGGCTCCCATGGCTTCACTATGACACCATGCTCCCAAAAAATGTAATCAAATTCTGCTGAAAGATGAAGTAAGCCAGAGGCCATGGAAAGTAAAGGGTACCACATGACGCAAAATGAGTAAACATTTAAAGAGTATGAATTCTGGGATTAAGGATCAATTGTAAAAGAGATCAAAGAAATAAAGAATTGTTTGAAAAACTGGGATTATGAAGAATAGACTTAAAGCATTGAAAATCCCCAATGAAGCTACGCCTCTCGACCAATGTTCTAACCAAATGTTTAATGCAAGTGTATTAAGTCAAGTCTATTCCTTATCTCTTGTGTTTTGTTAATGGGCCTTTGAGCACAAGGCAAGTATGGTTCTATGTTCCTTTCATTGTACACACTTTCTACACAATGTTGACATTTACACACTGAGCCCTTTATTGCGCCAATGCGTCTTGCATGTATATCCTTCAAAGAATTGTATATTTAGGGTAATCAATTAATCGAATGTCATTGTTTGTCTTATCTTTCGCCGAGTTGGAATCACCAGTTCAAAGTCCAGGTGAGTTGTTCACGTGGCCTGAGGAGGGTCTGTAGTGTGGAGGGCAGAGGGGGTAGCACTCAGCAGCAGGCGGTGGCAAGGACCGATGGATTGTTTGAAGGGCATATAGCTTGATTTCACTTGCTAGTGTTGACTGTCTGCAGTGCTTTGTTTGCTCACGGTGGAACTGGCCAACAAGAACCAAAGTTCACTCTGACCTAACAAGGCTTGAGCGAGGCAGGGAGGCTGCTCCAATCCACTCCTGAAGATCCAAAAATATGCCAGCAGGATGGCAAGATGGATGCCAAGAGGGCGTTGCCGAGCTCATACCTGAAGCGTGGTGCAGCGGCTCACCTTTGGCCCACTTTTTAGGGCCCTGGTACTGCTCCTGCTACTCAGTTACATTCCTGCACACTCATGCAAAGATTCTTAAATTATGTTGCTGTATTCTTGATGAGTTTTCAATGTACTCAGTAGGGGGGTGCAGCTTGGTACGCAGAACATAGAGATGGAGATTTTGTCGTTCACAATATGAAAGTTCTAATTACTTTCACCATTGCACTTAAAATAAAATAAATTGTTTCAGAGTTGAAAAACATGGTCTGTATAATACCTTATATAAAACATGTGCATTCACTATCCCACTCTCACTTCTCCTCTCTCCCTTTTTCAAATGTCTTTCTTTGTCTCTCTCCATCTCTCCTCTTCTCTCTCCTTCTCTCTCTCTCTCTCCTTTTTGTCTTAGTATATGTCTCTGCCTACCTCTCTCTATCGCTTTCTCTCTCTCTCTCCTCTGTTTTTCATCTATCAGTGTTTCAAGAGAGTTCCAAATAGATGAATGACGATCCTCCAAGTACAAATTTAGGGACTCATTTTCTTTGAGGTGTGACCTAAATTCATAAAAGGTATCACAACAACAACGGTTCTTAAGGAGAAAGAAATTACAGTGCGCATATCAATCACAAAGTTAACACACAGTGGGCCTCATTACGAGTCCGGCGTTAACCGAGGCGGTAAAACCGCCTGGTTAACGCCGGACTCGTATTACCATTCCGCCTCCGTGATTCCCGGAATTACCGGGGCATCACAACCCCGGTTTACCGGGAATCACGGAGGCGGAATGGTGTAAATCCCCATTCCCATTGAGTCCTATGGGACTCAATGAGAATCGGGATCATGGAAACACCGGCAGCATCTTGTAATGCTGCCGGTGTTTCCTCGTCCGCCTGCAGGCGGGCGGTGTTAAACCCGCCAGGTCAGACCTGGCGGGAACATCACCTCCCGCCTGCAGGGGTCGGGATCAGGCGGTCCGGAAACAACGGTGGCGGCGGGTTTACCGCCACCGTTATTTCCGGACCGCCACGGTCGTAATGAGGCCCAGTGAATGGAGAAACAATGTACTGGCTGTCCCGGGAAGAAGAACACCCTATCCCTGACAGGAGTGCCTGGCCCTAGGGAGCGTATGGTGTAACGCCTATCTAACAGGGATAGCCAAGAAGGTCTGTCCCTCGCTGTTGACGATTGTCACATTCAAATACAGTAAAAGACTATTTGTCACTCAACAAGAGCACATCCAAATGGCTGTTATTTACTCGACAGGACTGGTTATTAGATTCTTGCCGAAACAGCTCAAAGTGTTGGCGCACCAACTTGTCACCTGGGGAATTTTCTAATTACAGTTTAAGTCACCGTAGGTATTAGAATCACCAAGTGCGATTGGTTGTCTTCCACAAATTGACTTATTTTAAAAAAAACATTCACATCGGGCATTTAAAAGACTCACGCTGCATGAGTTTTAGCTATACTTTGTCTTGCTTGTGTTCCTTTGTTAATGTTAGGGATATCAACAGGGTCACGAGAGCCCTCATGACCCAGAGGGTCGACCGGTTTCAATGGCGTGTCGATTTAAGCTATCTTCTTCAGGACCATAATTGTAATCAAAAGTGAATTCTGGTTACGGCGTGCCTACACGTTGGACACATTGGGCGCTTCATCTCCTGTAGGGAGACAAAAACACATGCGGGAGGTTGAGTGTTAGTGAACCCATAGCTACATCTGATTCTAAATATAGCAGCTAGTAAGATAACATCGTTAATCGAAACATAGAATTCATCTATATCTAAACTGGCAACAATCGTGCCTGGCCACCTAACTAGGTGGTAGTTCGCTTGCTCTGGTACTCCACCAGGACAGGGAGTGAGAAGGGGGGCTGTGCGGGAGGGGAAGTGGTCACTACTTGTTAGCTGCTATTGACCTTAGTAGACACTTTCAGAAACCAATGGACAGTGATTTACCTAATTAGGAATTTCGAGGTAACACCAAAAAAGTCCCTCTGGTGCATGCAGCAACATAAATAAATAAAAGGGCTGCCACCTGTGGTTCTTGAGTCACATGTGTTCGAAGGGGGAATAGGAAGAGATATGTATTTTGTGGCACCCGTCTGTAATTCTACAACAAAATCACGATGAAATTTCTACACCAACCAGAGCGGTCGGGAAAGCATCGTATCTCTTATTCAGTGTCTGAGCACCAAGCTCTTACCTAGTGTGCGCTTCATAAACGACACTCGTAAGTGTTTTGCGCGTTTAATTCATGTTACACATCAGGGGAGTTGCTAGGTCTGGAAAAGACCCTGGGCTAAGCTGATGTCAGAACTGTTGGGGCTGGGGGCTAGCTAGTCTTTTGGCTGTAGCTCCTGAGATTCTATCCGGGGCTACAACCAAAAGATCAGGGGCTATAGCCCCCTTAGCCCCCCCCTAGCAACGCCCCTGTTACACATCATTTGTATTGACTTTTTTAAGGTGGAGGGGAGGTATGGGTCGTAAGGTCCGGCCTCCACCTTCCTCTCGGCCATACAAATACTGCAGCGTTCACGCCACCAGGAAATGTTCATTCTGGCGTAAATGCTGTGGATTCGTATGGAATCTGCCTGCATTTTATATTTTATACCAGCATAAATTAGGTGGATTCCGTAGAAAGCCATTGTAAACGGGGCCTGTCATGCTTAAATGCCAGGCAACGTTTACTCAATTTCAATGTCGGAGTGAAAAAAGGGGGGCCCAAAGGCACCATTTAATACTCCCCTTTGGCACTCCGACACGCACATGTCGGAAATCACGTGGAGGGGACCTGTTTACACCAAAGTATATGCGTACCAGATCCCCTCTGGGTACTCGGAAAGGTTACTAAGCGCTCTGAAACTAGATCTTCAGTCCTAGTGGCGCTATATAAAACACCAGAAGCTTTACATTCCCAGACACCTTCCACAGATATCAGACATCACAAAATTCCACTGGTCACAGAGATACACAAATCCATTCTGGGCCATCAAATACACAAATGGCTACTATTCCATTTTTAATTCTCTGTAGATCCCAAATGTTCAGTTGTAAACAAACATTCTCCCTTTACTGCAATTCAAGACCGGCACTACTGTTGGAGACCGGCAAGTCTTGGGCCTCTCTTTACCAAAAATTGCAGAGGGAAAGAAAGAAGTCACTCCGGATAAAGAGAACACATCTTCTCTCTGCCTAACTCTGGACTCATTGAACAATAACATTGAAGGCTTTGGGGTCCACGCACACGGCCTATGGATTCAGGGTTGCAGATGGCTTTCATGAACAAGTTCCTTCGAATTCCCAGCCCAGACCTGAGATCAACCAACGGTGTGTGATCTCCTTCGTTAGGCCGAATCAAAGGAAACCCGAAGGAAGGAACCCGAAGGAGCACGAACAAGCACCCCACAACAGTGTTGGGGCACAGATGTAACACTGAAAGGTTAGGAATTTGCCTAAAACGGAATATTGGATCGGGCCATCGCACAAGACATATAACATGAAAGATGAAAAGTATGTTCATATGTATTTATTGGTTAATGGGATATTTTACCAATAAACCTTAACAAAAAAAAATGAAAAGAAATAACTTTCACAGAAAATAAAAATGAAACAACCAAAAAGAACCTTCGAAAGGCAAATACGAATTGGATTTGAAGAGGGATGGAGAGCAACAGACCGAAGCTGTGTGTCTTCAGCCCATTTACCCATTTAGATCCAAGGTGCTTGCTTGATTGCAAAAAGAGCAAGGGTTTTAGCCGCCTGTTCTAGATAGTGTTTGCCTGCGCCGAGCTACAGCCCCTTCTCCCGGGTCGGACTGGCCTATCGGACAATAGGCCCATGGGCGAACACAAAACGCAAAATGCTGGTATTTTTTAGGTCAAACTGGCCCACTTTTTTTTGGCCACTGTGCGCCAATTTGTGGGGTTACTTACTATGTGGCTAGTAGTTTTGAGCAGTGTTGCTGAATAAATATTCTTTAAAATTCACAATTTGCATCACACTTTATCAAAGAACTCCTCTTGGGTACTATTCAAACAGCGTCACAAAAGGAATGAATATCCATTTGCAACTATGGGCCACTTTTTCATTGGTGCCCGAGACAATTGTATGGCCCAGTCCGACCCTGCCCTTCTCCTGCCACCCCCCTCCCAGGCATAACCCCTTAATGAAACCGAGTGCCACTTCCCCCAATAATATTTTCTCTCAGAGACAGTAGCCAGTTCACCACCCAAGTCAAGGGTCCAAATGAATCAATCGAGCTTAGAGTAGACACAGAGCTGCCGTTACTGGTAGTGTGTGCCCACCGGCCAGGTTTTATCACCATTAGCACCCACGAAAGACTCGATTGCTAATGCCTTTCTATAAAAAAATAAGAAAAAACTCCCCTTATATAATAGTGGTGAAAATCTACACTGCCTTTTCAGATTGCGTATGCCATCCAGGGCATGGCAGCATCTCGGCAGGATAGCTCAGGGGCAACGTGCTCGCTTTGGAAGCAAGACAACATGGAGCAACAGAGGTTCGATCCCCGGGTCCCCGCTTAGAAACATCTGAGTATTAAGTGCGTTATAAATAACATATATAATCTTTAAAAGGAAGCAGCATTGTTTTGCTCTTCTCACACAGTTCTGCATGGCCACGCCAATTGCGTAGATACCTTACTCCTATCCACAGCACATTTTTTGATGAAAATTGACAAATGGAGAGTTGGGGAAAAAATAGTTTTTCAAGAAACAGGTTTGATTAAGTACTAATTCAAAAGTGATTTTTTTTGACAATGTATGTTTCCCCCCCAGACTAATGCCTGATCTAGCCCCTCCAAGATTCCTAGTTATGTTATGTTGTGTTATTTGGAATTGGTATCGCGCCTACTGCCATTGGTATGGCCTCAAAGCGCTCTGAGGATGAACGCCCTTTGGAAGACGGTAGTCCGAATGGAGAAGTAGTGAGAGGAGTGGTAGAATGCGTGGGTGCATTTATAGCCCGGTAGAAGGTAGGTAGGGAGTGGCCGGGTCCCTAACAACAGCCCATATTATAAGGTGTGGGACGGGTGCCGTGTCAAATTGTCATGCTCTCACCCTCCTGGTGCCTATGGGATAGATGGAGAAGGATCTGCCATTTATTGTGCCACTACGTTTTCTCCGCTCTCAGACGCGCGGTCTAGTTGTTTTCTCAACATGGCCGCCACCAGGAGCTTATCAGCCATTCGCTCCCGGCGCTCGCGGCGTTGCAACGTTTGAGCTTTTGCTTTTGTTGCATTTTCCATTGGCTTTGGTAAGCCTTCTATCCTGCCTTGCCCCCCTGCGACACATCTTTCTAAGCCTATTTTCCCTTTGTCTCCCTTCTGCCTCTCTGTTTCTCTCCCTCGGGCTCCCAGCCGGTAAGTGGCTCCCGTGTCTCTAATCGCCCTCCTTCGATCTGCATCCCAGGCCGGTTCCTGCACAGCGCTCTTGCTTTCTTCTGTTCTCCGTACGCTTGCGGTTCTCTCTTTACCCTTCAAGCGAAAGCGAGTGTAGAGGAGGTTCCAGACATGACCTGCACCCCTGCCCCTCAGTTCAATCTGCCAGGAAGGAACCCGCCAAGGGGCGTGATGTATGAAGAGCAAATGAACCAATAGAGAGCCGCACTGGGAATCTGCCCAGTATACATTAGGAGATCCGTGCCTGTTGAAGTGCCCATAACAAGACAACCCTGGTCAGCGCGGTACGCTATCAGACAGCCATACCAGCCGCTGATACGAAATGAGGAGTACCTTCATGCGGTCCACGAAGAGACCCCAAAAGCCTTAATGGAAGGCCAGTAGAAATTACATAAGTGCCTGAACAGACTCGCAAATGAACAAAAGTGGCTATAGAAGACAAGCACACCAGTGCGAGTAGCTACGAAAATAAATGTAATGGACACAGAGAAGAGACAATGTTAAAACGTAAGGAAACAGTGCTACAAGACAAGATGGAAGCAACCGTCCTGTTAAACATGTGTAAATTGGCTTGAAATGCAAGATGCTAAGAAACGGATACTGCTTGCAATGCTTAGTAGAATAATAGAAGCGGCAATGCGCCAACTATATATCTACCTCAAGAAGCACATTATACAAGTGCGACTCCATTTTGTAAAAGCAGAAATGGACCCAGGCGGCCAGAGGCCTGACAGGCCAAGTTTTTGAAACCCAGCCAAAGGCAAGAGAAGGAGCGGAATCGAAACTCAACAAAGAGCGGCTAATGCCTAGGAAATCGAGGTCAACCAGAGAAGGGGAGGAGAGCATCAACTCGCAAGAATCAGGCTCCGGAGCATACGAGCTCGCCCGTGACAGTCAAAATAAGAGAGGCCTAGGCAGGTGGCAGAGCCGAAGCAGAATTAAATACAATAAAAGCCGGAAACTGAAGCAGATTCATGGTGAACAGACACGTGACCTGCCAGGCGCGAAGAAGTACCACCGCCTGATGTCATCCAGAACCCGAGGATGCCATAACTTCTCCTGATAAGAGACTACAGTCCCGAGGCCATACCCAGCCAACTAATTGACACATAGCCCTAAGATACTGATTGATGGAAGGGAGGCAGGGTGAAACTTGGGACACCAGGCACATGGGTTTCCATTCTGCATGCTGCTAATTAAAATGGGGATTTATGTATAGGGGTTTAACCCGCCCAATCACAATAGACCAAGTAATCTAGGGTTCTATAACCAGTAGAACCAATGAGACGTCGTACTTGTAGTGACGTCTATCACGAGTAATGTAGAGGGCTGGACATAGACCCCCAGCCGATAAGAGTTATCCAATCCACATGCTCTGTTACCATATACAGATATAGCAGCTATACTTAAGTTACCTTTCCTAACCAATTATATTGCATGATGATTTTTGTAAAGTTAGACGTCAATGATGACGAGTTTTATGCATAAAAGTTGCTGTTCAACTGAAGTTCGGGGAAGTCGGGATGAGAGAGGTGATCGCAACGCTGCTTATTTCCATTTATTTTCCTTGTTTGATGTACTTGCCATTAAACGGACTTCACTTTGCCAACTTACTGATTCCTCATTATTGAGTTGTGCTGGAGTATGTGAATCCTGCACCCCCAGTCCTCACATGGTGCAGCTATCTTGTCTTACAAGCTCAGGAGGGTGAGTACTGACCTATGGACCCGTCAGTAACTTCCTCCCCTCTCTGAACACTTGGTAGCGTGAGGATGGTTTCGGCCATCGAGTATTGATTATCGTTTGATAGTTATAAGACACCTTCAGACCGACGGCACGAAGTAACTCTCGGCCCTCGGTAAGATCACGAGTCCTTTCGCCATTCCGGCTGAATAGGCTGAGAAGCTCCCCGTGGATAATGATAGAGTAAAAGTTTCAAAAATCTGCAGTGGGTCTGAAGGAACCCGCCTTTCCAAGCATAACCCTTCTCATTCCCACGGGCAGTGGATCGGACGAAAACCTTAAAAGCAGGAAAAGGAAGGGGCGTTGATCCCTAAGTCCCAGAGAGGAAAAGATGCGATAGGTGAGTGAATCAACAAACTCGTTACTTTGGCAAATGTCTTGTAGGCATTACTGTAAATAAGGGAAAGGTAACAGAGAGTGGCGGAGTAAAAATAAAGTAGGTAGAAGTAAAGAAGACTGTATTTATATAGGGGATGAATGACTCGAGCATAAGAAATAAAGGGTGGATACCAGGGGGGCACCTGAGAAAAAAATGTAAGGAATACCAGGGGGGCACCTGAGAAAAAAAGGAAGGAATACCAGGGGGGCACCTGAGCAAAAATGTAAGGAATACCAGGGGGGCACGTGAGTAAAAATGTAAGGATTTGCCTTGTTCCTGCGCTTTAAAGAGTGGTCAGAAGGAATGTGAACCCAGAGCCCACAATGGGGGGACAATTTAGGCTACGGTGACGATTAAAGATGTCACAAAAGAGGTTTGTTCACATCCCATGGTGGGGTATTGATTAGAAGGCAGGTATATGTGTGACCAGCTGGCGTCCATCTAGTCTGTCAAGCATCTGTCATATATGTCCTGTGTATGTCAAATGTGAAATTATTGTATTGATGATTGATTGAAATGCATTTTGGCTTTACGCGTTTTCGTAACTAGGAGGGAATCGCCTTTGAATTGATGAGTTTTGAGTAAATTGTTGGTTCAAATTTTAGAGGGAAGAAATTGGATTGGTGCTTGCGTATGTGGTGCTCGCTCATACTAGTGGAAATATTAAAGAAATGTGTAAATATTGTTGGTGACGAAATTAAGAATGGAGGAAGTTACCCCGCTTGCGCATTTATGCAAGCAACTGCCCAAGCATTCAATAAAACTGAAGAAATATAGCCAGGAGTGGGTTAAGGGTACCAGCAATAAGATGTTTATGTCTTGGCCACAGAACGGGTCACTTTCTAAGGCTGTTTTACAGCACATGACCACCTTCCTACACGTCACATATACAGGCAAGAAGCTAGAGAAATGTCTTGCTGTCCTTGAGTTATGGAAAATGTTTGAAGAAACAAAGGTGGAAGAACCACCCACAGACTGGATACTAAATGTATGTACGGAGGGGGGTGAGATGCTTACCGCGCCACCAGCCCCACCTGAGCCAGTCATCGAAGGGAGCAAAACAGAAGGGCTTTACCCGCTAAGAGAACTCAAGGCAGCTACGGGGTATAGCAACCCTGCATATGAGTCACCTACGTTCAGTAGTGACGAGATCAAGGAGAGGGAGCAGGAGAGTAATCTTGCCTCCGCAGTCCCAAGGGACAAGGAAAGACGCAATGGTGGAAAAAAGGATCAGGCACAGACTAGTGCATCTCTCGAGAAAGAGAGAGAGGGAAAGAAGCAGAAAGGAAGTGATTAGTTAACATTCGCAAAAGACGAATGGATCGGAGGGCAGATACTATTGAAATTAGATGGAAAGGGAAGCGATGAGGTACGGTCGAGAGAAAGTACTGATGAAGCACAACGAAAGGAGAAGGAAGTAAAGGATGAAAGGACAAGAAAGAAAGATAGGCTAAAACGAGAACAACTATGTCGTGAAGAGCAAGGAATACCACTCAGTCGCACACAATACGCAGCCTAAGAAAAGTACAGGCAGAACATGCTAAAGTTAGAGGAAGAGAGGAGAATGCACCAAAGAAAAGTAAAAAAGCGGGAAGAGGAGGAAAGTAGAAGGGCAAAAGAATGTAGAAATGAACAAATGAGGGAAGTAGATAAGGCTAGGGAGGAAGCAAAAAAGCGAAAGGAAATAGACGAGGAAATAGAACGTAAGCACAGACAGAGGGCACGGGATCTTGAATATTTGGAGCGGGAAGTGATTAAACCCAGTCCTAAAGTAGAATGGGAAGACATAGAAGAATTCTTTCCTGCAAGCGATGCGGAACTGGGTACAAGCAGGACTAATATTGAAGATGACGTTGACACAGAAGCATTGGGGAAACGATTGATAAAATCTATGACGAGATGGGACTGGAACTAGTTTAACAAGGGGGAAGGGAAGATGAGCGCTTAGAGAGCACTCAGTTATATGACACTGAGGATGTCACCCAAAGTAGTGGGAGCAGGGGACTGTCCCTAGACAGGCTAGAGATTGGGCAAAACGAAGAAAACGCTAGGAGTTGCGTAAACTGGGAGTACTCAGAATCTGACTCTGGTGGGGAAACCGAGGATGTGGCATCTGAAGAAGGGAGACGGTGCGAAAAATGGCCCTCAGGGGACCGAGGGGTATGATGGTCAGATGCTAGCAGGTCCACGAAGTCTGCCCCGTAGTCCGGCCGTCATGAAGGAACAACCCACGATCAGCGGGCGGTGTCAGCACCTGCCTATGCAGACAGACTAAGGGCATTGCCAGGTAGACGGCAAGGCGGGAATGCCACCCCGGCAATAGACCAGAGAGCTATGGGGAAAGAGAAGGAGGACTGTGCATTCCAATTCCCGTTGCTAGAAAAGGGGGAAGCAAGACCACAATATATTCCATGGCCACACATGGACTGAGAGAATCTTAAAAATAAGCTTCCAATGCTGACATCGGGAGCCAGAAAGTGGATACACTAGTTAGAGAAAATGACGGGGGGTATCACCTTAGCTATGGGGGACATTAAGGGCCTCCTAATTTCTATACTTGGTGAAAGAGCAGATGATGTATGGAAACGGGCAGGCTATCCTAGGGTAACCTTAACTGATACCTCCCATGACAGAGCGGCATTTAATAACTGCAGAGCAGCAGTGTGGAAAGCGCTTTGAACGCTATACCCAGACACGTCCGATATGGGAGCTATAATGACTCGGAAAATGAAAGATTCCGAGGATACAATGATTTATATACAGAATTTTCAATACGCGTGGGTGCTCGAAACGCATGAGTCTTGGATGAAATCTATCCCTGTATTCTACCACATATTATGCCAAGGGTTGCCTGAACCAGTGCAGAAGCAGCTAAAGAAATTGGTATGAGTAGAAGCCAAACCATGGGGCAAAATACAGTTGACAATGCA
Source organism: Ambystoma mexicanum (assembly GCF_040938575.1). Classification (NCBI taxonomy): domain Eukaryota; kingdom Metazoa; phylum Chordata; class Amphibia; order Caudata; family Ambystomatidae; genus Ambystoma; species Ambystoma mexicanum. Next base: position 70,946,565 of record NC_090938.1, read on the forward strand.
CACTACTGTAGATTGTTGCAAGAAAAGAATCAGAAAAAAAAGGCAACGCGTAAGGGAGAGGAGGCAAAGCTAGTGCAAAAGAAACTCTCGAAATATGCTCTCGAGGGAGCCATGCTCACCAGCCCAGCTGAGCCAAGCGCACAACAAGCGACCAACCCATTGCAGAATAATCATGGTAATGCAGGGTCCTACCCGAGAGGAAGGGGTTTTCGATGGCAGAATAATCAGGGAGGGTTTTGAGATAACCAAGGAGGTTTTCAGAATGTTCAAGGGGGCTTCCAGAATGCACAGATGGGCAGTCCAGCTACGCCGGATGGACAGTTGGCCTGACCACTGCCAGTGTGTTGGCTGTGTGGAATGACGGGACACATAGCGCGTATGTGCAGAAGCCAAAGCATATGGCAAAATGGCCAAGGGATGGGGGCAGGCATGATGAATCAACCTGCCGTCCCGCAACCGGGCGGTGCACAAAATTACACAGTGCAGCCGCAGGCATCAGGCATGCAGCAAGGTGCACAGCAAGTGGTTCAACCACCGAACATGGGGAACTTGCCGCAGGGACAACCCCAGCAGGCACCACCGCAAATGACACAGGGCACTGATCCGGAGGGGGAGTTAACCCTGCGACTGGGGGAAATCAACAAGTATACAGTGGACCAAACTTATATATAAAATAGGACAGCTCACGGGGGACTCTGATGTGTTCTATCCTATCAGTGACACCAGACCCCAACAGGGAACCAAGGGTGAATGTCACCATAGGGGGGAAAGAATATTCCTTCTTAGTTAATACGGGTGCAACACGCTTGTGCATTCGAGAAGGCAAGTTTTCCTTGTCCGGCGAAGCTATAGATACTCAGAGTTTCACTGGAGCTCATAGTAGAGTTCCCTTTACAGACGCACTCCCAGTCTCAGTGGGAGAGCGCGAAATTAATCTACACCTATTATATTCACGTCAGACTGCAGTAAATATTCTGAGTCGGGACCTGATGACTAAACTAAACATGACCATCTCGTTTACCGAGAATGGTATAGTGTGCTCCACTCCAGAAATGCATTATTCAAACGTGTGCGAAATTATCAGAGCATACTCTGGACGTGCAGCAATGAGGGCTATACCACTAGAACCAGAGGTTTTCGTAAATGGCGTTCGGGTGCTTATGGTGGGATTGCCAGGCCTCACGGACAGACCTATGAGAACCCCAGATGAGTTTCCATTCAGACCAAGAATACCCATGCACGAAGAGGAGGGACAAATATTTCCTTTAAGGGTGCAATCTGCCGCAGTACGAGGGAAAGTGGTATTTGTCGAAGGATGTGATGATGAAGGCAGACAATGGGGTGCGATTGTCACCATTGAAGAAGGGTACCGAGTGACTGACGTCACCGATGACGATCTGTTCGAAGAACACCCTGACCTAGAAGAGACAAGGGTAGAAGTGAGTCTCATATTTTGGGTCAAAATGATCAAACGAGAGGTGCCACAGAGAATGATGTTGGCACTAGTACGTCCAGAATACTTTGATGACGACATGGCCCAAGTGCCTGCCGCAGTATGGACAACAGGACCCTACGATGTAGGACTCCTGAAGGGGGCAGGGGAAGTGAAAATTAAACTGAAGCCAGGAGCAATTTTACCTCAAACGTGACAGTATCCCATGTCCAGAGAGGCAGATGAAGGGATTGGTGTATGAGCTGTAGTCGAAGACCCATGCTCTGACGTAATTGCACAGGCCTAAGAAGCTTTGCATTTGTTTTATCGTGCGCGGCTTGGCCGTGGTCATGATAGCTTCAGCCCTCTCTGGGGTTACCTGCTTCCCCTCATGTGAAATCAGTTGCCCTGTATACAATACTTCTGGCTGACAGTACTGCAGCTTCTCCTTATAAACTTCGTATCCCTTCTCATCCAGTATGGTTAGTAGCTGGACAGAGTCTTGCCTGCATTGCTCTTCAGTGGTGATGCAGATCAGAATGTCATCTAAATACTGCAACACAACACTGTCCAACGGAATATTGCTTAGATCCATTTGCAGGACTCTGTTGAAAATAGACGCGACTTGGAGTACCCCTGTGGCAACCTCGTGCTTTTCAGGCGCATTTGTCTGAAAGTGAATGACGTCAGGTCTTGTGAGTTACGGTGAAACGGGTTCGGGAAAACCGAAATATTTTGCCTCAGTGGGTATGTTGCATAGGATTGTAGAGGGGTTCGGGACTAGAGGGAACTTGGCTTAAATCTTGGATTAAATGCCAAGACCCTCCTTTTGATTTCTTGACAGGGTAAATCACCATGTTACATGGCTATTCTGACGTCACAAGGATGCCCTGCTCCATCATGGCGGATATTGTCTTCGCAATCCCTTCATCTGCCTCTCTGGACATGGGATACTGTCACGTTTGAGGTAAAATTGCTCCTGGCTTCATGCAGACCAGGAAGTAACTGTGTACAGTGACGCCGTCTATGTGACGTCCACAGTGCACAAAGGCTTAGTGCGCTGGAAGAGTAGGGGCTACCTCCGAACAGACCGCATGCCAGTGCAGCACGCAGCCTTATTGGACAGGCTGATAAAAGCACTGCAGCTCAGAGTGGGCATAGCGGTCGTGAAATGCGCCGCTCACACCAAGGGGACAGATTTCATGTCTCGTGGAAATCATGAAGCGGACACGGAAGCCAAGCGTATGGTATCTAGGAATGAAACAATCATGGACGTGGAGGTGGCACGTACCCATGAGCGGATGATGGTAGAGTGAGCCACACCAGAAGCCTATAGCAATATGGGGCAGACTCAGCTAATGGAGCTCCAGGGGGAGGCACCTCAGGAGGAGAAAATTCTGTGGAAGTATTGAGGGTGTTCTTTAAACCCCTCTGGCGGGTTGTGGAGGCAAGACATGCCTGTCGCCCTCCTAAAGGTAGCATTAGAACAACTTCACTACCCCATCCACATGACAAAAGAAAACCTAGCTGCAACGCTCGCAGAAGACTGGTTCACACCGAATTTGGCAGAGCATGTTGCATTTTTCATTTTGCATAATCTGCCAGCAATTCACCGCTGGGCACACATTAAAAGTAGTGAGAGGGATCATTCCCAGACCAAATGGACCATTCCAGCACTTGCATATCGACTATGTCGACATGATTCAAGTGTGCAACGGGTACAGGTATTTAATTGTGGTGGTGTGTCCATTCTCTAGATGGATAGATACAGGTCCCTGCACACACCCAAACGCTACCTGTGCTGCCAAGTTCCTAGTGAGGGAGGTGTTCCTTAGATGAGGGTGTGCGAAGTAATGAGATCAGATAACAGGGCTCACTTTGTAAATTCAGTTTTCGAACAGATTAGCTTGTTGCTTGGTATAAAGCACAAGTTCTTGTTGGTGTATCATCCTGAGGGGAACGGGATATGTGAACGGATCAACGGCTTGCTTAAGGAGAGAATAGCCAAGTTGATGCTCACAGTAAAGAAGGGATGGCTGCACTGTCTACCATTGGCATTGTATGCACTTCTGAACCAACCAGGATCCGACCATCATCTCAAGCCACACGAGATAGTTACAGGCAGAAACATGAGGACCCCTCTTGCCCCCCAAGATAGAGCTAGATGTGATGCCCAGCCAACCAGGGAGGTTCTGGGAGCAGAGATGAAAGGCTATCTTAACTGTATGACATCCAGTGCCTCTGTCATTACAGACCAGCTGCAGCGACGGCAAAAAGGGGACAGCACAAAACAAAACACAACAGAAAGTGCTGTTGCAGGCGCAGCTCAAATGCTTTGTGCACCCCTCGTCTTCCCTGATGACACAGTATTGGTGAAGAACCACACAAGAAAGAGGTGGGATGAGCCAAGATTCAATGGTCCCTTCATCGTAGAGGACCGCACCCCATCCGCTGTCAAGCTCAAGGGCAGAAGAGCCTGGATCTTCCTAAATGACATTAAACCCTACATAGGAGAAAGCCCTCCAGCTGCATCCAGCTGTGAGAAAGCTACAGACAACTGGAAAGAACCTCAGCATGTGCAGACAAGATCCATGACGAGGAAGAAGGACGCATGAAAAGCAGAAAAGACAAGACAAAAAGAGCTCTTGTGAAAATCTTGACCTTACACCGAACTTTCCCCTAAACATTGAAAGGGATAAAAGCAACAAAACGAACACTCTGTGCAGCCAAAGATACAGGGTAAAGAAGAGAATCGCGCACCCAAAGCCGCAGTAATGCTACTCATATAAATGTTTAGAGCCACATTGAACACTTAAAAGGCCATAAGACTCTGATAAGCGGAAAGTAAGACATTCCTGAGAACCAAAAACAATATCCCGAAGCAACCAGAACCAAGACTGTGCCACAAAACTCATGGTCTCCCCCAGTAGGAATATTACAAAGGATGTGCTTTCCTGTTTCCGATTAGTATTAGAGACATATCCATCACTCCTAGGGAGAGACACAAGTATCCCAGATTTCATCCAAAATCCAGCTAACAAGAAGATAATACAGCAACTACTGACTGTCCTAGCAGAGGCTTTTGCCGAAGTGCCAGAGTACTGGGAATAAGGACAAATGCTGCCACCTCAAGTGATCATCAATGAACTGACTTACACCCTATTTTTCCGAATCATAGAAGAGTGCCCACGAGCTGTTGGGAGAATCACAGATCCCCTAACCTTCATCAGAGACCCAAGAAACAACGAATTCCTAAACCAAGTATATGGTACAAACTAAACTACGTGGTTGCAATCCACGCAGCAGTAAAGTGTAAAAACTGTTCACGTCAAAAGAAAGGATTGTGATCAGGACACAGCAAACAAGGCAGATGTCCCTGTCACCCGCAGATACCCAGCTGGCCCACAATGTCATGCTCAGACTAGTTACAGACTATCCAGAAATGGTAGGAAGGCCTGCAGATGTCGACATCATCACCTTCCTTAGAGATCCGGCCAATGCCCCACACATGGGAACACTTCTTCATGGTATAATGCTCCAAGTGGAACTGTCCAACTTCCAGCGAGAATTCCTAAGGAGATTCCAGTGAGACCTTTCGCCGAGGGACAGATCGAGGAGACGAAGACTGTTCACGCTGCAAGAAAGGCCTGTGATCTAGAGACTAGAAAACAAGAGCAAATGTTGTTGACACCAGAAGACAGAAGATACGCATATCGAGTCTTTTTTCCATCTCATTGAGAACTTTCCAGAACTAGTGGGTAGACCCAACAATGTTGACGTATCCACATTCCTCAGAGACCCGGAAAAGAACGCTCAATTAAACAGGGTTCTTAAAGCCATCATAGCGCAACTAAGAAGCAATTATGGACATCTACTGCTGAGGAGAGCCTTAGAAGGAGGAGATCCAAAATAGAACCTTTCGTCATCCTACCGCCGTGGAGCAGACAGAGGAAAGAGACACTGTTCTTCAACAGGTCGCCGAGAGACGGAACGAAAGGAGCGAACACAAGAACTTCACCATCTTATTTTTCTTTTCCTTCAACCTTCCCATTTTTTCTATTTTTTCATATGGTCACTTTTGCTTTTATGTTTTGTTCCTATTTTTGCAACATCTTATTTTTGTGCTCTTAACTCGTTTTTTAACTTTTCCATATGTTCATTTTTATTTTTGTTCCTTTTTTTACAACTCTATTTTTGTGTGTATAGCTCAGTTTTTCTTATTTTGCCACACGTTCACTTTCAGTTTTTATTTTTTTTATTTTTCTTTTTCCCCATTCCATTTTGTGTGATTTTGTAGCAGTTCCATCGTTTCATTCTTTCGCATTGAACTGTTTCCAGCATGTCCTCAGGACCAAGGCAAATTTGAGGCGTTCAGTGGGACCTCATCTACTACAGATATGCATAAATAAATGTGATGTGCCAGAGTTGATAGCCTAACCTTTTTCCACAGTCTAGCGAACAGAACCGTGCTGCATACCCAGAGACTATCATCATCACCCACAAGAGGGGGGACACTTAAAAGCACTCAACACTTTAGTAATAATAGACCTTTTGAACTGTGAGATCAAAGCACGAAAAGAATAAATAATTGACTATGGATTTTATCAAAATGGGGGCCCAGAAAAGTAACATAGTTCTAGCCCCAGCAGAAGGGCGCCTCCACATCCCTGGAAGAAAATGCTGCAAATTATCATTCCGAACGATGATGTGCATATGTACAGTGATTATTGTTGTTTTTCTATTATTAACAATCAGAACTGCTTTCTTTATTGGGGAGCAAAGTGTCCCACTATCAGTACGACCACAGGATAATGAACATCAGGGTCACACAAAAGCACCCAGACCCTATATAGTGATTCCAGTTCCAAGAAAAGCTAATGATGAAGCAAATGATTGAAATGGAATGTAATTACCAGTGATACGTATACACATGAGATAATGAATGGGAAGAAAAGCATGAGACAAGGACAGCAAGAAATGAATGATAATGTAGCACTGACCACGGCACGCACCCACACACAGAGTACACACAAACAAGGGCAAGTGTCAATGGCTACAAGGCTTCCGACGAAGGCAGCAGAAAAGGAGGGACTGCCAGCCAAACAATCGATTCCTGAAAACAAGGGAAATGCCGAGGAAAAGCCAAGTGAAATACTAAAGACTGAGGGAATAACAAAATCCCTCAAAAGAACAGAAATGGCCACTAAAGAATTCACAGAGCGGACCACTGGCGCTCCCAGAAATGTTTTATAGGAGTGGCCTGATGAGGCCAAAGGAAATCTTGGGGTGGCACACCAAAACAAACACATAACTGAATTTCAGGAAATCTATTATGCTGATGCAGTATACAGTCCAGTTGAAAACTATGTATATATGAGAGTTAAGGAACTGCATATTGATATAGTTCCATGTATTATTTAACTATTAACTAATTAATGTACCCGATGCGCATACACTAATACCATTACGGTTAACATTTTGTGTTCCACAGTCCTGCTTGTGCTATGTAAGGAATATGTGATGTGTATATATATGCATGTTGAGCAATTTATTGTTCTTCAAACAGAATAGTTGTTCAACTTTGACTTGAAAAGTCAAATATACAGTTTTAATTTAAAGGAGCAAAACATTTACTGAGAACCTGCCTACCACCTGCACTTGCCACCTTGCTGGCTGCACTACCTTTTGTATTGTTGTACCCCTTGCTCAGCACTTTCCACTTTTCCCATCTCCCTTGCACTTCCCCCCTACGCTCCACCCGGCACTTGCGCGTACTCGATGTCACTGGGCCTCGTAAGATCGTTGTTTTGTCTTCACATGTTCCTCTCCCTTGCCTTGTCATGCTCAGAAACACTTGTGTATGAGCGCAATATAGCTAAAACATCTTATCATATCATAGCCTGAGAATCCTCTAAATCCTCACAAGTTTTTAATTGCCAACATGCCTATGGAATATGGTGCACTCAGCAGGGTTTGACTTATGTAGGAATAGAATACTAGATGTATCTTGCCTTTGGACTGCATGTACGATGGCAATACACCCAGTGCTACATTTTACGCATTGGTCTCCACAAAAGAATCTTAGGGAAGACAGGTTGATGGTAAGTCGAGGGTCTACCAAAAGGCTTATTTTCAGTTTCTGAAATGGCAGCTCTTCTGCCAGCCCCAATTTAGTTTTCAGGATGTTACTTGTAAGTTTGAGCAACACATCTTTCCTTTATGATTTTCTGTTTCACTGAGAACACAACCTAGGTAAAGTCACCACCTGCCAGTGTGCATAAAAAACCCAGGCAATTTAAAAGTTAGACTTTCTTAGGAATATTCTTACTCTACAGACTGTATCTCCAGACACACTCTGCTGAGCTCTCAGCTCTGAAGTGCTTGCTTCTTGCCTGCCTGGTGGAATCGCTCAGCGCCGCAGCCCAGGTCTCCTTTGCATGCAGTACCACTGACAGCCTTGGGCACACCGCATGGGTTTCTCTTTACCTCCCTGACCCGCACTTGTGATGACCTGCTTCTCTGTCGTGGGGGCACAATACACCAGCGCAAGAGGAGCCTTGGCTAGGTGAGACTACTGTGGCAGTAAGGGGTCCACTATAAATACATAATACATTATAATTTCCATAATGCAGTGGATTCCTTCCACAGCTCTCTAATGTTATGTTCCTGTTTCACTTTGGGCTTTGACTCCATGCATTGCCAGAGAATGGTGGCGTTACATTTAAGATGGCTTGCTTTCATTTTAATGGCTCTGGAATATATCTGCAGTGAAATGCAGCTGTACAACCGGCCTAGCCCTGGGTAACAAGGTCATGGGAATGCACCTCTGCTGGCTGACCAGCAGCGTGGCTTATGGGCTCCCCTTAAAGCGATGAGATCCGTAGTGCGGAGGTGAGGCTCACTGTGGGCTACCTGCATCGGTTCCTGTATGGTCCCTGCTTCTGCTGTCTGCTGTGCCGCCTTTCTTAGGTGCGTGCAAAGAAACGCACCACTCTCCGGATAGGAGAACGCACACTTCTGGCTCACTCCTCTGTCCTGGGCTAACATTTGGGGACCTGCTCAGGCAAGCCCCCGGCACCTGGATCTGGCCAATCAGAGGACGTGTCCCACCTCCCCTACATCCGTACACAGGAGTGCTGTGTCTCCCCAGCTTAGCCGCTTGTATGACCGCCTGTAATTTGAGCTTGGCAGCCTTGAGGTAATTCAATTTAGGCTTTGGTTTAAAGCAAGGAAAGTGCGACATTTCTCACCAGAGCCAAAAGGCAAAACAGAAGGAGTTGATTGAGCCACTCACAGGATGGTCTCTGTCGTAGCCGAGGAAAGAGAAGTGAGGGCGCGGGCGCTGACTGTGTGTGCAGCGCAGACATAGATGGCCTCAGGGTAACTGCTCTGCCACTCGGAGCAGGTCAGAACATCAATTGTGTGGTCTGCTGCTCGGGACATGGTGCCTGCATGCTGCTACATGGGTGCCAACCCCAGAGAAACAGGCGGCAGCAACCTGGAGCCACTCAGCACTGCCCAACACATGGGCCACACGCACGCATTGAATACAGTGGAGGACACGTTGCAACGACTCCATTTTTTTCGCACTGAACTGGGCATGTTAATGTCCATGCACAGTTCAGAGCGAAAAAAAAAAATGTTTTTGTTGCTTTTTCGTGGGGGTGGCCAATGGGGGGGCAGCCTTTCTATAAGGGTGGCCGTGGCCCCCCCTTGGCCACCCCTTCGAGGCGCCCCTGGAGAGGACACAGATGCTAATAAAGTATTTGTTCCCATTCATAGCCCAAACAAAGAAACCGCACAAGGAGCTGAAGAACAGGACTATAGAAACTGACAGCAGGCACACCTGCTCCAACACAAGGATCAATCCGCGAGCCCACAAAACAGCCTCACGTTGGGAAGTTTGTGAACAAATGGTGGTCAGGGGAAACTGACGACATGCTACAAAAGTGAGGGAAAGCCTTCTTCTACCATAGCGATACAGTCGAGACAGCCTGCCCCACCGAGATGCCTGAAGTGGAAAAGCAGCACAGATGCATTCAGAGACATAGTCATAGCTAACTACAGAAGAACGCTAAGAATCAAGAGAAGCCCTCACGAAGATTCCAATGAACTTAACGACTACCTGGATAGCACGGCCCATCTTGGAAACAACATATGGTACCAGCACATGAAGGAAGTAGGACGTAGGAAGTCAGAAGGAGAATGCTTCGTCTGTGCACTCCTGCCCTACAGTATGGGAAAATCCAAGATCTTTCTGGCTGTAGAAATTGATGTCCAGACAGCACACTGTATGTCACACGTAGCAATGTGCAAGACCAGAGGCCAGTTCATGGGCAATGATGCCTCCCTGAAATGGGCAACAGAAGCAACTGACCCTGACGAGGATGATTATGTTCAGGACATAAAGACAAGAAACAAAGCCCATACTAAGAATCATGTAATCAGATACGAGAACCCTGGAGTGAAGGGAGCTGGAATTAGACGGGAAGTGAATCAGAAGCTAAACGTTCAAGGAAAAACTCCAGAGGAGGCTCGAAGTTGGAAGAACAGAGGCCAAATGCAGATTTGGGGGACAGTGCTTTCACCAGACAGATGGGAAAAGCAGGGAGTGGTGATCTGCAGAGCCTGGATGGTCATTGGTTAATACGAACCTACTATCAACATAGTACGGAATGGATGCAAGCCATTATGGCCAAAACTCGCAAAATTACTCACATGGGTAGAAGACAGAGGAGGACCCCTGCAGATAGTACCACTGGAAAGCCCAAAGTTCTGCTTCAGAAATAATGGTTCGAGGAAGCTGGGAGAGAACCAGAACTGTGGACGAGTCTTTGACGCCCCAGGAATGGTACATGGTACCGCAGTAATTCTGGATCATTACTGGGCGTGTGGATCCGACTTCCGAAGAACTGGGGAGGCATATGCACAATAGTAAACGTCCAAGTTCCTGCGCTAGTGATCCCAAAAAGTGACCTGAGTATTGACAGCTTCACGAAAGCAGATGCTCACCTGAGGAAAAGGAGATCTGCGGAGCTAGTATCCCGAATGAAGAGAGAGAATTACTTTTCTACCAAATCGAAGGAAGCATTCCATGCAATCCCATATGAACACAGGCTGTTTAGCCTCACCTCATCAGTATTCACAACAATACTTGTGCCACACATCCAAGTTGGAGCAAATACTAAATGGTTGCAGATAACCAGATGGGAATTACTGCAGACCATCAACACCAGTGTAAAAGGATTCAACGCGATCAAGGAAGAACTGAGAGCAATCAGACTGATGACCCTCCAAAACAGATGTGTGCTTGACATGATCACATGAGGTGTTTGTGCAAAAATTGGAGAATCATGTTGCACATTCATACCATCTCACGATGAAGAGAATGGAACCCTCACAGAGGCCATAAGCATGTTGACAAATCTAAAGAATCAAATGATTGAGGAAACGGATGAAGTGGACGATGACAGCTGGCTTGGGAACCTGTACTCATGGGTCCCACAATGGATGGCTGATATATTCAAGTTTCTGGGAGCCCTGCTAGTAATGATACTACTAGGTTTCTGTGTGATCAAAATAATCATCACACAGTGCCAGAAAACAGCAAAGAAAGCCATTGGGATGAAGATTATGGTCATTGTAGAGCCAGGGTGGAAGCCCAGAGACCTAACTGATGAAGAGATAAAGGACTTTGTGAAGGCCCGTGAGTTTGCGCCAGAAGGAACCAAATTTGCATACCCTAAGAAACGAAGAAAGTATGAAGGAAAATGGATTTACTGCAGTCCAAATGGACAATGTCAGCTAATGATCTGGAACAAGGATGAACATGTCAAAACAGCAGGGAGTTTGAAAGGCATGATAAACTCCAAAGACACATATGTTCACGCCATCATGTACCAACCCTGAAGATGATGAACAAAACACTGAAGAATCAAGAGAAATGGAGACAAAAATTGAAGAAGCAGTGGTCGATGAACCGACCAGAGGGGGGAGTGTAGAGGAGGTTCCAAACATGACCTGCACCCCTGCCCCTCAGTTCGATCTGCCAGGAAGGTACCCGCCAAGGGGCGTGACTTATGAAGAGCAAATGAACTAACAGAGAGCCGCACTGGGACTCTGCCCAGTATACATTAGGCGATCCGTGCCTGTGGAAGTGCCCATAACAAGACAACCCTGGGCAGCGCGGCACCCTATCAGACAGCCATACCAGCCGCTGATACGAAATGAGGAGTACCTTCATGTGGTCCACAAAGAGACCCCAAAAGCCTTAATGGAAGGCCAGTAGAAAAGACATAAGTGCCAGAACAGACTCGCAAATGAACAAAAGTGGCTATCAAAGACAAGCACGCCAGTGCGAGTAGCTACGAAAATAAATGTAATGGACACAGAGAAGAGACAATGTTAAAATGTAAGGAAACGGTGCTACGAGACAAGATAGAAGCAACCGTCCTGTTAAACGTGTGTAAATAGACTTGAAACGCAAGATGCTAAGAAACCGATGCTGCCTGCAATGCTTAGTAGGATAATAGAAGCGGCATGCGCCGACTATATATCTACCTCAAGAAGCACATTATACAAGTGCGATTCCATTTTGTAAAAGCAGAAATGTAACCAGGCGGCCAGAGGCCTGACAGGCCAAGTTTTCAAAACCCAGCCAAAGGCAAGAGAAGGAGTGGAATCGAAACTCAACAAAGAGCGGCTCATGCCTAGGAAATCGAGGTCAACCAGACAAGGGCTGGAGAGCATCAACTCGCAAGAATCAGGCCCCGGAGCATACCAGCTCGCCCGTGAAGGTCAAGATAAGAGAGGCCCAGGCAGGTGGCAGAGTCGAAGCAGAATTAAATACAATAAAAGCCGGAAACTGAAGCAGATTCATGGTGAACAGACACGTGACCTGCCAGGCGCGAAGAAGTACCACCGCCTGATGTCATTCCGAACCCGAGGATGCCATAACGTCTCCTGATAAGAGACTACAGTCCCGAGGCCATACCAAGCCAACTAATTGACACATAGCCCTAAAATACTGATTGATGGAAGGGAGGTAGGGTGAAACTTGGGACACCAGGCACCTGGGTTTCCATTCTGCATGCTGCTAATTAAAATGGGGATTTATGTCTAGGGGTTTAACCCGCCCAATCACAATAGACCAAGTAATCTAGGGTCCTATAGCCAGTAGAACCAATGAGACGTCGTACTTGTAGTGACGTCTATCACAAGTAATGTAAAGGGTTGGACATAGACGCCCAACCGATAAGAGTTATCCAATCCACATGCTCTGTTACCGTATACAGATATAGGACCTATACTTAAGTTACCTTCCCAAACCAATTATATTGCATGATGATTTTTGTAAAGTTAGACGTCAATGATGACGAGTTTTATGCATAAAAGTGGCTGTTCAACTGAAGTATGGGGAAGTCGGGGCGAGAGAGGTGATCGCAACGCTGCTGATTTCCATTTGTTTTCCCTGTTTGATGTACTTGCCATTAAACAGACTTCCCCTTGCCAACTTACTGAGTCCTCATTATTGAGTTGTGCTGGAGTATGTGAATCCTGCACCCCCTGTCCTCACATGGTGCAGCTATCTTGTCTTACAAGCTCAGGAGGGCGAGTACTGACCTATAGGCCTGTCAGTAACTTCCTCACCTCTCTGAACACGGGTTTACTCTTTTTCCCATTTTCCACTTACTCTTTGACAGTGGTATCTATCTCTTTGCAGCCCCTATGAGCTGTGGCTTCTCTTACCTTAGGATTTCTTCGGGTGCCGCGGCACTATTATTCTAGTGCCTTTATTTTTCTGATACTTGCATCTGCATTTTCTGTCAGTCCTGTTTGCACCCCATTTAGGACTCTCCTTTTCTGGTACTGGGACGGATTATCCAAACTGCTGGAGGTTTCTGCTTCCTCACCTGTTGACTCTGCCAATACACTCCTTAACGACAGTTACAAGCATACCACGCACTCCACCACCATATGTGGAGACCGCCAGTGAATCAGATGAGGAGCAGAAGCTCAGTTCAGAACTGGATGGTGATTCTGACACGAATTGTCAAGAGAGTCGACGTATTTTCAATGGCATTTGTTTACTTCCATTGGTATTTGTTTTGTATCTCTGTGAACTGGCTTTTAACATGGCCGACCACTGCACAGCGCCAGCAGTATCGAGATGCCTTTTCCACCTAGCCCTGGCAACTAGCCTGGCAGCATATACTGCTTAAACAGAACCGACAAAGGGTACTCACGCTGTGGACAGTCCTAAATTCTGTTGAGTATTTAAGTCAAATCTCCATAATAATTCAAGGATAGTGCTTGCAAAAAAAGTCACTATGGGAAACCAAAGAAGAAGTCTAGAGAGTACTGGCAATAGTTGGGGAAGTTCCTACAACGTAGAGGCTACCAGGGTGTATTAAAAATTACCCTACCAGGTTTTAATACACCCTGGTAGCCTCTATGTTGTAGGAACAATTGGTATCCTGCAAGGATTGTTCTATCTCTCTAAGTGTTCCCCAACAATCCACTTTGTTATTTGATGAACATGTTGCTCTTTTGCATTTTATGTATATATGATGAATGTTATGTTTTATGTCTTTCTTCGTTTTTTTCAATTGCTTTATTTAATCTTTGTAAAAAATTTCTGAATAACTAAATACTGTGCTCTTAACAATAAATCTATTGCCAGTACTCTCTAGACTTCTTCTTTGGTTTACCCTTAGTGACTTTTTTTGCAAGCATTATCCTTGAATTATTATGGAGATTTGACTTAAATACTCGACAGAATTTAGGACTGGCCACAGCGTGAGTACCCTTTTGTCGGTTCTGTTTAAGCAGTATATCTTGCCCCAACTCACGCTCCCACAAGGGGGCACCCCTATTGTTTGTTACATAATTAGCCTGCCAGCGGCATCTAACACTCCCTCAAAGGCAAAAGAGTGATTGGTGGAAGTCTGGTAATACAGAATCCCCACAATGATGATACCCACCTATATTTTTTCTTTGGTTCCTTGGCGATGGTTCTAGTTTTTTTCTTTTTCGCTCTTCCTTCGGGTGGATCCCAAGAGAAAGCGTGTTCCACTGGATAACTTTAGTACAAATCCTTCCTCTATCTACATCATCATACACTGCTGTGATTACCACACCATGGCTCAATCATGCTCCAAGTCCGTCTCCCCAAGCTTGCCATGTTCAGATTCCTGGGGTAATCATGCAGCATGTTAGACCCACCCTGGCAAGCAGGGGGAACAGCACCCTTATAAAGACCTTCTAAATATTAGGAAAAATCAGGCACATCATTCTTTTCAACACAGCCAAGCATCTCTTAACCACTCTTGTCTTCCCTAAACTGGACTACTGTGACAGCATCCACTTAGGTCTTCCCAACGATGCTTTCTGTCCTCTCGACAAGATCATTATCTTTGCTTCCAGGACACTATTTGAACTCTCTCACTTCACACCTACTTCCTTGTACCGTCACTGAGCTGGATGGCTGATGATGCAAAATGTGGCCAGATTAAAATGTCTTCTCCTGGTTCACAAATCTATCCATGGTAAAGCACCACTGTATCTCTTCTTGTAAACTCCGTTCTTCGACTATCTTTGTGGTTCCTCGCCCTCCCTGTGCTTCCGCTCGCTTCCCCTCTTTTCTCTCTCCTTGCTCAACTTGTATGGAATTCTCTTTCCCCGGACATCCGAGAAACAGTCCATACGGATTTGTTCAAAACCAGACTAAACTAAAAGACTACCTCCTCACGTCCAAGTTACCCCTTAACCTACCTCTCATCTGCCTCCTACCTAACATTTTTCCTCACCTGTGTGCCATTGGTCCTCTCCCTCCATTCTAGCACTTCACCCATCATGGTCACATTCCGAGCACAACTGCCCGTACTGCCTACCTGCACTTAAAAATGTCCAATGTTGGTTGTCCTTAATCTATGTAAATCCACTTACGAATGTATGCATTGTCCTCGGTGAGGGTTCCATTTAATCCCCTCCACAACCTGGTCAGAATGTCCCTCAAACTCACTCCATTGTAAGAAGCTCACTGCTTCCCTTCAAATCTGATTCTTACCTATTGAACATTCTTTTGTGATGAAAAGAGCATTGTTCCTCCTGCAAATAAATAAATAAACATGTGCCTGAGAGAGTACGATGTTGTTACATCGCCAGTATATTTTTTTATTAGATTTTTGCTGAAAATGGTGTAACGAAACAATTCCTTGAAAAAAATAGGGGGGTGGGTATGTGGATATAACAGGTAGAGGGTGGGGAATAGGCAGTAATTCATAGGGGAGGAGGGCCTGGGGGAGCCCTGCAGAATAAAAGAAAACAAAATGTAAATGAGTTTTTCTCATTAAAACATTTTCGTCAAAAAACAAATCGAAAAAATAACTGGGGATGAAAGAACCTAGAACCACGTGAGAGCAGGTCCTGATGTTGAACTCTGTGTCCTATCTTTCAATGAAACACATCTGACAGAAATGCAAACTCATTAAAAGTGCATTTCACAGAAGACAGAGACACGTGCAATGAGCAACACTGTTTCATTAAAGTTACAGGAAGTATAGGGAAGTCTATCAGTGAAGGCTTAGCCAAACCATACCCCCTGCTCTAGAGCGATACACACTCCACGATACCCTTTCTTGGACACTTCTCCAAGACCCCGATGAGATACACAAACAGAGGTCCTCATATACTTGGGTAACCGTCTGGCGCATCCTCCCCCAACAGCACAGACATTCTACCCGGAAAACCTGCGTTAACAGCCTGGAGGAGGGAACATGAAGGTTTGAGACTGAGATCTTCTTTAAAAATATTCTTCAAATATCTGATCAGCCTGGATACTTTTGATTGACCCTTCTCGTGGTCTTTTTGTCTTTTATAGTTTAGCGGTAGCGCTAATGATACTGTGAAGAAATCCCAGATCTGGCTAACCGTATGAAACTCCAAGCTCCTCACCTGCTGTCATTAGAGCCTGCTTTCACTCTCAGGTACACTCTACTCAAGATAAGTGTTATCTATACTGCTGTCCCTGAGTAGAGGTCTTTGGGCCCTCGGGAGACTTCAATAGCTGACTTCTCGCCTTAAATCATGCTTGTAATATTAAGCATCTTTTTTGCGTGGTATTATGCCATCTTTCCATTGAGAAAACACCACATCTGACTATCACTGTGATAAGTGGACTCAGGCTCCTTACCTAGTTTGCCACAGTGGTTTGTTTGATGGGTGCTACTTGTATGTACAGTCTTTCTCTCTGACACTCAGTTGTCTGTGTCTTTGGCCTCTTCTAGACGCTACTGCTATGTTCTTCGTCATGAAGAACGCATGTGTTGTACCTCAGCCGCCCCGTCCGGTTCCAGGAAGGGCGAGACACTGATTCGCGTTTTCTGAGTTTCTGATGACTTTGCGATGCTGTGTTGCTCGGCAGGAACCCAGGGGAGAGGCCGAGAAATGGCCTCCTTACCAGGCCCAGACCTCAGGCCTTTAAAGTCTTCCATCTTCCAGTGATCCAGGTCACTCAGGACACCTCGCAGACTATTTTCCTCTCCGACTCTGGCTAGTTGGGTCGGATGGGTCTTGGAACACAATCGACGAGAGGGGCCATGACATCTAAAGCATACTGGGCAAGCCCATGGTTCGAAGACATTCTTAGGGCAACTGACTGGTCCAGCATCTTCTATTGCAGACCTGTCAAGCATCTTTCTTTTGTTGTTCTCTGTATGATGCTTTCTCTTCATTGTTGTACTTGGCCCACCTTTACACCTTGTCATTCTCCTTTCAGCTCTGAGTTCAAGAGGCGACCGTTCTTTATTTGGTTATCGCGATCAATTTTCGCGGATGATAGAAAAAAGGACATGTTGCTGGGACCCAAACCTTTTGTGGTGCAAATGGCTAGACAACAATAAGACTCTGGTTGAAGGAATTATGGGAGTCGTAGTCCCACATTGTAATACGTTTTCCTTGAATTATGTTTGTTACGTGCTGCTGTCTTCTGAGAGTTCTGCATGCATGATAAGAGGTTATTAAATCTAAAAAAGAAGAATGTTATCCAATGTATTATGTTGAGGGTGAAACGAAGCACCATTATATTTTCAGTTCGCTTCAGGGCACTGGCACGTCGCGGCAAACTTCAATTTCATTGAAGCCCAGATCAGTTCAATCGGATAACTATCACGGAACAGGGCTGCCATCTGATCAAACAGATCGAGTAATGTACATGACATAGCACCGCCCTCCCCCTCGCCATCGAATCGAGTCAATATGCATTCCCAGGCTTCAGAATAATCCCTTTCAGCAAACACTATTATCAGCACGGAGGGCAGAGGTGAAATAAAGCCAAGAGCCGGGCAGGATGCGGGCCTGGTTAAAAATAGCGGATACTGGGTAAGTTAACACCCCCTCAGCAATGCACTCAGTGAACTCTTCCAGAGCAGCTTTCATGCACTTGAACTTCACTCCAGGCCCCGACAGCTGTAGGAACTGGAGACCTTGCAAAGCACACGTATCCTGTCCCGGCTCCGTCGCTCATATGTACACATTAATCTAGCGAGCTGCTGGTGTCAGCGAGTTCACGTTTCCTTGTAATGTAAAGGTGATGTTCAGCAGCTCTGTGTGTGTTTTCTTTAGTTTCACACTCACTTGTCTTGGAACTACCAGGTGATCAAGAGGGCTCTGGGATTTAAAAGCTTAGGGGACCACCATCTGACCACTATATTTTGTTAGTCCAATAAAAGGTATCAGAACTTGGATTTTGCTTATAATGGCCAGAAACCTATAGATGTGTGGAACTTACAGGACTGACTGTCTTGCACGAACTGGGAGCCTTACACCGGCGGCAGTGTGATAAGCTAATACCTATTTAGCAGAGAACGGAACGCTGGAAAAACATGGAGCTGCATTACAGAAGCTTTGCACTGGTGTGAGTGCATTAATACCAGGGCAAAAATTGCTCTTGTGCAAAAACATTCTGGAGCTATGAAAGGGAAGCTGGGTGCCACCAGCATCCCTTTCATAGCTCCAAGACAATGGAATGCTCTCCCAACTACCCTAAGGAATGAGATCTCTCACCTGCCTTTCCGCAAAGCCCTTAAAACGAGGCTCTTCAACTAGTTCACGCTTCACCCTTAGGCTCTGCCCTTCGATACCTGTGTTTCATGAAGGTGTTAGTTGCAGCCGGTTCACCTGTAACCCTCTGAACCGTAGAGCCCCCCCCCCATCCTCTGTAACATTATACGTTAACCGCGACCTGTCTGGTATTAGGTTCCCTGTAACCACGAACCACAGACAGGTTGTCATTCTCTTGTAACTAAGTAAGGCATGCATGCAACAGCGCCACGATGCCCCAGGGCTGCTTTGTGCACTTTAGAAATGTAAAAAATGAAAAAATAGAATAAATACTTCCAATGCAAACCTTTTTTAGAGCAGTGTAAAGGGCTAGGCCCCAGTGCTGCAAAAATGCATTGAAAGAATGTGATTTTTGCACTTGTCTTATTTATACTTGCTCCTATGCAAAGTTTCCGTAATACTCCAACAAGGTGTGTTTAGGAAAAAGTGTAGTTTCAAACTGTGGTGTCTCCAGGGAGGGGCCTGGGGTGGCACATGCTACCCTCGGAATCTGATTGGCCACCCCAGGTGCCAACCCATTATCCTAAACTTTGATCATTATGTGTGTGTGCGTTCGTACTTCATGGCACCCTTGCATAAGTCAGTGTCCGACTTGTGCCACCTCAGTCAAAAGAATCTAGGCACGCAACTAGTTACGAAGGAGAATCAGACAAGGCTATGTGGGAGAAAAGCTGAGTTAAGCTGAAACTGGTCCATCAGCCATAGGGTCACCACATGACTCCATGTAGCCGTGGGCGCCATGCTTCCGTCCTTGGTACTATCTGGTGCTGTAATCCAAGGGGTTTGATTGTGGTATACCTAAACTACAACTCCGAGAAGGTATAAGTGAAAGTCTGCTATTAGAAGTATAGGGTCCCTGGTGACATGTATTCATCTGGCAACCGTACTCAGACGAACCACGGCTTTGTTATACCACTATGCTGGAGACTGGCGTGTTGGAGAATGGAAATATCTTGGAATCAGTTCCGAGTAACAGGTGGCCCCATTTTTCTCCTACCTCAGGTGTCAGGAGGTCCTGAACATTTGAGTAAGTTCATTGTAGACACCTTCCTCCAAGACGTTCTATTTACAAATGTCCTATTTTCATTTTGGGCAGGGTCAACGGTCAGAGAAAGCACTTTATGGACTAACAGGGACTCACTCTATATGGTGATAGGAAGGACAGAAATTCCACTCGATCAGACCAGGCTGAGTGGATACATTCTCTGCTGAACACTTATGGTCCTTTTAATTGAGGTAATACATCATACGATGGAGGGAAATGCAGAATAACTCTTACACCAAATGATAAGACCGACTCAGGAAGTTGGCAAAGTGTCTCGAAAGACTGTTTTAATTTCAATGATCTAAAACAAGGAGTTACAACGTACATCAATGGATGTCACACAGCATAGTCTTGAAGAATTACATAAAAAATCATAATTTTATAATGAAAATTTGTCATACGTGACGTCATACCACGTGGTAAACTAAGAAAACCAACATGAGATTGTGGTTGGCTTAAGGGGAATATCTACGTATACTTTCTATAAGGGATTGGATTGTGATTGGGTTTCTATAATCAGGTGGACCACTTAAGTCTACTCCTAGTGCAAGTCATCTTCATCAGTAATAAAGTACACAGCATCTTATTGGCTCTAAAACTATAAGGCCCTTCGTTATATGGCCCTCTGCAATTGGTTGGCATGCTTATACCCTTCTGTAACATTTGACTCACTAGCAGCGTGTAAAATGGTACCCCAGGTGCTGCTGGGTGGACTTGCCTGTACCTCCTCACCCAATTAGCCCAACATCTCTCATCACTCATGCCGAATGCCATTTAGGTTGTCTTTGAACTTGGCCTTGTAGCAGCTTCTCTTCTCTGGGAATATAAGCGAGTGTGAGCGTATGTTTATCAAAGTTCTGGTCTGCATGCCCACTTCCATTTCCATCCTGGACTCACATGACAGGAGACCGTGAATCGGCCCATATTATAGCATTTAATTGTCTGAATAAAGAAACTTGGCACTCATGGCATTCTCTCTTTACAACTTTAACAAGGGATGCCTCTGCGTCGCACATTCACTGTTCCTCAAGGAGTGATAACCAGTTTGGCGGCTTCAACCTTTGACACCAGGCCAGACAGTCTGTCTTAGTCTACCTTCGAGCTTCAGTTTATTACTTTGCAGTGACACATGCGTAGCTATCAATCCTCCTTTCTCCAAGGGTTTGAGCTTACTAAATTGTGACACCGAATATCCAGATTCTATATATAGTGGCGGCACAGCCTGCAGTCTATTAACTGCGTATAGCCAGCCTTTATGATTACTTAATCTACTTGCATAGCAGCATCTGTTCAGTTATAAAACGGCTTGCATTTTCTACGGTGCTCTTCACACGTGTAATCTTCATTCCGCATATGAAAGTCTTCTTGATTCTTTACTTTGTCATCAGATTCTATACGGTCTATGCATTCTCTTCTTCGATCTCTCTCCTCAGTGCGTCACGCTTGCTTCTTGTGATGTCACCAATCTTCTCTTTCACTCCTCTTCATATTCCTTCAGTGATTTCCTCAAGGAGACCCTCAGTTCTCTGAGGATACATCGGATAGGGTTTTCTCAATGGATACCTCGTCTCAAAGATTCTTTGTGATATAGACACCATTACTGGTGTTGCAATTTCTGGCTTCCAACGCACAGGTAGCAGGCAGGGCGGAACTTCCGATAAAGGCACTTGGCTGCTCCTCTACACTCCTCTTTGTGGTCACTTGCAAAGTGAGAGCAGAAGTGTGGGAGCAAGTAATATGATTGGATAACACTCTTTAGCTTTGCCTAAGTTGGATGAGTAGGCACAAGCAATGGACCCAAACTGGGGTGGGTTTAGAGCAGGGGTCTGCATCCTTTGGCTCCGCCGATGTGGGCTATTAATTCCAGTAGGCACAGTCAGCAAAGTCAATAGTGAGAATCATGAGAGTTGGAGTCTGGAGTCCTAAGCTACAGCTACACTGCACGCTTTCTTCGGTTTGCCACCAGGTGACAACACAATCTAAATTAAATGGTAGCAATCAAAAAAAATATTTATTCAAGCAATGTAAGAAAAAACAATCAATACTTGAATCCCGCGTTCAGTTGCATGCCTGCGCTATTTAGGGTTGCAAAAGAGTTCCTATTCGCTGCTCTGCAGGCAGGGAGGCAGAATCTGGAACAGCTTTCAGCAGTCATCAATGCAATATCCTACAGTACCATTCCAATACTCTAGCAACAGCTCAGACTTGTATGTTTGCCTTTGCATTTTTATGTTTGTATTATTTATTATTGTTATATGGTAGAGGAAACCTAACACAACCAGTTCATTCAAAATGAAAGGAAAAACAGACTATAACGAAACCCACAGATTTACAATAAAAAAACCTCCAAAAACAGTGTTCAAACCTGCCCATCTCATGTAAAAACGGGTAACTGGCCGTTCATCATATCACTCTTCCATACCTGCAGGCAGTTTGAAAATGATGCATTTTTTTCCCCAGAGATATCACCTGGAAGCAAAACCTGCCAGTGCTGTTGCAAAAATAAATGTGTTCACCTTGCATACAGCGTTGCCAAACGAAGTCTGTATGACTTAACTATGGTGCTTCATGTGGCTGGAAGGGTGATACTAAAGCCTCTCAACATGCATGGATTCAGATGAGAAACCCAATGTGTGGTCATACAGACAGGGGGTCTTTTCCCTTTTTTTAAATTCTTTATTTTCTTTTGCAGTAACAAACTTATCTCTCCACTGTTTGATGGGCATATAGGCACAGAGTCCTCCACTAGCGATCGTCTAGCTCCCTACCTCAAACCCTTTCCCATCTCTTCTTATAGGCTTCCGACCCTCTGCGTTATGGCCATAACCATGGCCCTACCATGACAGGGCCCAGTAAATGATTATCCAATGCCACCCATAGTTTATCCTTATTCCCCCGCAAGTGTGGAACTAGTGCCCAAAATTGTGCGGCTCTGTAGTAAGTGTACATGTCTGGAAACCCACTCCGCTCTGTCTCTTGGATGTATCTAGGAGGGGTAGACCACCCGCAGTTTTTTTCCCTTGCCATGTGAAATGCATAATTCCGCATTTTAGCTCATAAAAATGTTCCACCTGAATCTCTATGGGGAGTATTTGATTCTTGTTGACCTTTAAATCGGGCAGGTTTCTATATTCCCTTAACACTTGGAGGACC
The DNA here is from genome assembly GCF_040938575.1 of Ambystoma mexicanum. Lineage (NCBI taxonomy): Eukaryota > Metazoa > Chordata > Amphibia > Caudata > Ambystomatidae > Ambystoma > Ambystoma mexicanum. The sequence continues at coordinate 70,969,316 of NC_090938.1, forward strand.
TGCGGGAGTGAGGTACTCGTGTTTCCAAGGTGAAGGAGCATGTCATCGGCATACATCCCGTCTTTAGATTCCACTTGACCAATCCTGACTCCTTCCATTACCTCCTCTTGTCTGATTTTTATTTCCAGAGGTTCAAATGAGAGGTGTGAGAAACCTGAGGGTATTCTCCTGAGTAGACCTCGAGAATCCCTTATTCAGGTGGCAAGGGAAGGGCTGGAGCTCTCAGAGGGTGGATCACCTGGGTAAGGGAGCCAAGGGTTATGCTCAGGGAATTGCCCCAGGTGAGACGCTCTATTGCACCGGCAAAGAAGGAGAGCACTATATACCTGAGGCCTTTCTAGGCTATACTACATTTACCCATCTTCCTCCCGTTGAATCTAGCTTACCCAAATCTACCATCCCCTGCCGTAGGTAACAAACCCCCTAGGATCCCACACCCCGTTGCCTTCAGAAACTCTCGCTCCAAGAATCCCTGCTTTCCTGTTCCCTATCCAAATACTCCCACTCCTTCACGTACCTCTGGTTATTCATTTCCAAACACCCAGTATACAGCATTGATAACATGCTACCATTCCCACAATTCCCCCTGTTCAGATCACGATAAAAACTCTGGTCATTCTTGTTCACTCCACAACCCCTACCAAACCCACAGTAAGAGAACTATAATCCTGCTTACCACCTTTTCCCTGTCCTACCATGTAGGACATTCAATACCACTGCCCCCACCCTTTTCCTGACACGAACACTTTTGCACGACACACTAGAGAACGGACTAACACCAGAGTCGTTTACCTGACATATCCCAATACAAAGGTCAGGCAAAGTCAGGCAATTGGTCAGAATCACACACACCTGACTGCCCTCTGCCTTCCCCACAGGGATAAAAGGTGGCGCAATAGAGCACAGTACGAGCACAGCTGACAGCCAAGCGAGACGGCTAACCAGACCCGGCAGTTCAAGAGAAGAAGAATGGTAGCGGGAATCGAGAGGGTGGCGAGGAGAGAAACAACCTTGCCCTTTTCATCCCAGGCCCACGGACCCTTCGTGGATGAGGGCATAAGACAGTGAACAATAGCTAAAGTGTCTTGCAGCAGATGTCAACGGTACATGGGGCAAGCCTACACCGATAGGCAGGAGCAAGCTATCTCAGTGGATGGCAGTATGTGATGACCGAATGTCTTATCCTTTAACAGAATGTCGGATGGCTAACCACTTTTCCTGGCACTTAATACCTGAATGTCACCATGTTGCCTCTGGTCTTTGGAGACTCTCATTGGGACCTTCCTCTTGGGACCACTTTAAAACGGTTACCTTATCATCAAGTAGAGGTTCTGGTGTCTTGAACACCCACTGGCGTACCGTTTATGTGTCGCACTCAGGGCATGTCGCTATGCCCCTCCATCAAGACCCCTCTGTGGCCACATTTCTGGAATTGTACCCTTCCCTTTATGCCAAATCCACCAATACTACAGGTAGGATCAGATTGAGTGCCCCCGGGGTATCCAGTGCCGGGAACCAGCTATTGCCAGAGTGGAAAGAGGTTGAGTTCGCTGCCCACACCTTGCTTCACTTCGCTCGCGTATTTTGCACTCTCCTGGCTGTCGGCTGGCCTCAGATCTGCTCGCGTATTATGCACTCTCCTGGCTGTCGGCTGGCCTGCAGTGCGTCACTTCCCAATGCACAGTGTCAGTCTCATGCTCCGTCTCGTTCTTGAAGACCCGGGCCTTCGTGCACCTGGACTCCCCCAATGTGTGTACTGAGTCGGGAGGCGGGGTCCGCTTCCACCCCGGTCACCGGGACCTCTCCTCTTTTGTTACCCTTGCTGGCTCTAGACACCGGCTCACTCAGCATTTCGGGCTAAACAGTGGAAGCAGTCACGTCACCTCTATTCGGCTTCTTCTGACTTCCGGTCCAGACCCCTGACAGGCCCTGGACAGGGAGCCTCAAACCCTGTGGCTGCGTTTGTTTGCCCTCTGTCACTTGCCTGAAAATGCCTCGCAGGATTTCACTGCCAACAGCGTGGCTTGAAAAAATATCCTCTCTTTTCTTCCAGTGAGCTTGGGAGTCGGCAACTAAGCAGCCATTGCTCTCCACGCCCCCTGGTTGTCTCTGCAAGCAGGTCTTTTAGCATACAATAAAAGACGCAGAGTCGAGGCACCTCGTGATGTGTGCTATATAAATGATCCCACTCCATTAATCACTCAAAGTGGAAAACATATATTTGTGGGACAGAGATCCGAATATATATATCCCTGTCATCTTTCTGGTCCCTAAATTCAGAGACCTTGACCTGCAGTTGAAGAACCAAGACTTGCTAAGCTCGCAAGCTCATCTCATGCGTCTAAAGGCTTTTATCAGCTTCTTGGCCTACTCGGTTTCATTTGTAGTCCACCATAAATCTCAGTATTGGTATTACCACTAGTTCATCAGAGAAAATCAACTTAACTTACTACAGATGATTTTAAAAAAGGAACCAAGTAATTGCTTTGTGAGAAGATCACTTCGCTCAGGGTTGTCCAACTCCAGGCCTTGAGCGCTGGAATCCTGATGGGTTTCGAGATATCCCTCATTAATATTCATCAGAACACATGTGCACACATTTACAATCATTGTAAGCTGATTTCTCTCATGAATATTAATGAGGGGTGTCCTGAAAATCTCACATGTTTCCTGTCCACTTAAAAAAGGACAGTCAAAAGGTCTTATCATTGAACATGGGGGAGAAAGTTAGTTAGTTGAGACTAAGTTAACTTAAGAGAGTGTACCTGACTGCCCAGAACTTGCCTGGACTTTAGTTCCTGGTAGCCTCACAATGGTCTGCTGACCCTATAAGGATGTCAAACTCCCCAACTACCCTCCATCCTTCACATTAGTGATTGATTTGGCCCTGGCGCCAGTCAGTTCAGGCACTTCAAAGCAGTAGACCATTGACCTTTTCCCTTCAAAATGTGATTTTCCTGTGGTCATACCAACCACAACATGTACTGAGCTGAGATACCAGGTGAGTCCTCCTGATATTGTTACTGGTCATCTGTACCCCCACCCTAACACCTATGATCGTATTAATCTAGCAACCCCTGATCATCATTGCAGACCTGTGTGTCCAAACACACATGCCACATAATGATCTACGGAGACCTCTAGTCACTCCATGACAGACCCGCTTACATTCACACAAAACCCCAAAGAAGTGGGAAAGGTATAGAATGAGTCACCAATGCAGCAACCCTGAAATACCCCACAGTGGAATACAGGGCATTTTGTTTCCCCGGGACCTCTGCCCCCACCCACCTCTGCTGTTGCGTGAAGTGGAGAAGAACTCAGAACCTCCAATCAGTTGGATGGTGGTGAATAGTAAAAGCCGCACCATTGCTCCTGCTGCTGGAGCTAGAAGACAAAGGCGGGGCCTCCATACCTAGATATGGGCCAGAGAAAAAAACGATGCCATACGGCACACGCCGTGATGTCACAATGCCAACAAGGATTCCCCTATCCTCACTGAGAACAGGACCAGCAGACAGTTTGTACCTTAACTGGCCGCTCACAGATGCAGGGGATTGCAACCTGTGGCTCTCCAGATGTTTTGGACTGCAACAGCCATCAGCCCTAGTCAGTTTAATCAATGGTGAGAGATCATGGGAGCCATACCCCAAAACTACTGGAGAGTAAAAGTTGGGAGATCTGTGTGTTGGATGCATGCATCCTGGGGTAATTTACATTTGACTGAACAAGAAGTCAAATAGGAAGATTTGTAGTAGCTGCCTAGGGATGTTTTTCGTAGATCTCTCACTTGGCATGTTGCCTTGCAGTCTAGGAACTCCTTGCCCACTTCTACTTAAAATTGTTTTCTTCGTCCATCCTTCATTATGCACCCTCCGCCGAATGCATTGCCTATTCCTCTTTCCATTCAGTATCTCCCAGTCTTCAACTTGCTTCCCAGTTCTTGGATCCTCTTATCCGTCCCTTGGCCAATCTTTCTTCCCATTCCTCATTTCCTTCTCCAGCGGGTCTGATCACTCTAAGACTAGATCCCCTTATGTTGCCTTTTTGCCTCAACTTAAACATTCCCCAATATGCATAGCATCATCCTGTGTTTGCTAATCCACTGTCGCCAGCCTTTGGTCCCCTTAATCTCCCCTTGATGCCCTTTCACCCCAGTCTGCATCTCAAAAGACACCCCAGAACTCTCACATTCTTTACTTGGACATGTGCCACTTCCCACTGAAACTAAGGACTCCTCCCTAATCCATACTCCTTATGTCAGTCGCGCCACTTTCTCTTCCCACTATTCTTTTCCATGTTCTTTTTATGCCAACCTCTTCCGCCATTCTTCTTTCAGACACCTATCAGATGCACCCCACAATCTGTTTAATTAAATTGCTTCCACCATGCTTTTAACATGTATTACTGCCTATGTATATATCTTTCCCAAATCTGTATCGCTGTCCTGAAATTTAACTTGTACAAAGTGAATATGCTGTAACAGCGCCACGATGCCCCCGGGCAGCTGGGCGCTTTATAAATTCAAATAAATTAAATAAATAAAATGAAATAAATACATCTCTCACAGTCACCCTTTATTTCTGCCTCCTCCTCCCCCCCACCCCCATAGATTTCCCATTACACATCAACTCACGGTCACTCTCTCCAGTATCCTCTCCATTCTCCCACAAGCCCCTCACCACGACTTTAGCTACCTTCCTGGGTCTGCTCTGCTTCGGGGCCCTAGGCACGGTGAGACCATTTTATCTCCCTCCCCATCCGCCGAGGCGGATCTGTCTCCCCGCCACACTACTTGACCCCTTGTTCTGTCCACAGCTCAATCACCATTACCCAGAACATCTTCCCACCCCTCTGTCACCTACAGCCAACAAGGACCCCCGTCCCAGAATTTCAACTTACTCTTGCACTGTCTCTCCCAATCTCTGCAACTGCATTGATCCTCTTTTACCTGGGAAAGTCTCCCAACACTTCCAAAAGTCTGCTCTTTTTTGCCCTCTTTGGGCCGCCTTCCAAAATGTGGTTCATTTACAGTGATTCCGACCTGAGTTCCTCTTGCACCCACTTTCACCTCTACTTCCTCTGGCAGCACCTGTCCTTGGTCTTCGGCCAACCCGGACACTTCTTTGTCCAGGGAACAGGAAGTTTTGTCTTTGATCCGATTCCCGCAAACCTCACTGCTCATACCATATCAATCCCCCCTCGTGCCATGGTCGGACACACCCTCTCGCTCTCGCACCTTTAGTTTAACCAACTCAGTTCCTTTTCTTCTATGGTGATGAATGCCTGTGGTCTCTTCCCAGGGCTTTAAGTGGGAAATTTCGTTTTGAGGCGGGGCCCTGCCGGGGTCCTCTAATCTCCCTTGCCAGCCACTACACGAAAAGTATTTCAGCCATAATGGTGGCGCCGCACCTGCGAGGCATCCCTTTAAGCAGGAGATGCCCGTGGGCCGGCGTCACCATTATGGAGAAAACGTGAGGCCGCTGGAAGCAGAGGCCTTGTTTTCTAAATCCTGAAGCTCCCGCGGATTTGCAGGAATTCAGTCTTCAGGAAAACTGCCCCTGCTTCCAGAGGCCCCTTTCAGCTTTAATGGTGACGGTGCCCCTCCCCAGCTGACAAGGGCCAGCACCACCATTAAGGCTAAATAAGCGAGGTGCTGCCCCCTGCCAGTCAAGCCTTTAGAAAATAAATGCAGAGATCAGCACCCTCTCCCCCCTGGAGGAGAGGGTACTGATCTCTACAAAATGCTGCCTGGCAGGGGTGCCAGTGGCCCCTTGAGCCAGGGCTCATCAGGGGAGCGTGGCCTAACGGCCCAGCAGGACCCCTGCCGTTAGGCCACGCCCCCTTGATGAACCCCAGCTCATTTTGTAGTGCCACTTAAGGCACTGTCTCTTCCTCGCCAGTTCTCCAGCAATCCCTGACTGTCACCCCTTTGTCACTTGGAGGACCATCTTGAAGGATGCTGGCGGCAGGGGTTGGCCACACAAACATTTAGGGCCCAACCGGAACCAAAGCAATTAAGTCGTCCAAGATTCACTGGTTACTGGCCTACAGCGATCATCGCCAATCACAACCGATAGTTGATATTCTGCCCCTGTACGTGTACTCACCTCAAGTCTACTTACCCCCCTCCATCCTTGCCGGAACTAGAATAATAAACAGTGGGTGTTTCAAGGGCAACAATAACAAATCACAAGGAGGCACTTTACAGCCTGGGTAAGGAGCGCAGTTTCACAACATCAGTCCGAAGGTTGGTTTCCGGACTATAGTGCACATGCAGAGCACAGATCAGTAGTCGTATGACAAAGGGGGTGGCTCTCTCCTGCTTAGGACCCCCTTCCTGTCAAATAGCCCATTACAAAAGGAAGAGCCGGCAGTGGGGTACACATTGCCAACACAACGTGAGAAGGCTAGCCTTTTCACAGAAGGCGGCAATGTACTATGCAGTGGGGTAAGATGATTGATTTGTCCAGGATCACAGGAGCGTTTTGTGGAAAAGCTGGTACACGATCATTTGAAAGTCTCTAATTTGGCTCCCTAATACCCTCTGCTGTCGTTATGCTCTTCGGTGGTGCTGTCAGCCCATTTTCTGCTGCCGCGCCCTACACCTGCTCCATGCTGATGCTATAATTCTGGTGCAGGTAGGTTGTTTTGAAGCACATGGTGCTGTCAGCCCATTTTCTGCTGCGCGCCCTACACCTGCTCCATGCTGATGCTATCATTCTGGTGCAGGTAGGTTGTTTTGAAGCACATGGTGCTGTCAGCCCATTTTCTGCTGCTGCGCCCTACACCTGCTCCATACTGATGCTATCATTCTGGTGCAGGTAGGTTGTTTTGAAGCACATGGTGCTGTCAGCCCATTTTCTGCTGCTGCGCCCTACACCTACTCCATGCTGATGCTATAATTCTGGTGCAGGTAGGTTGTTTTGAAGCACATGGTGCTGTCAGCCCATTTTCTGCTGCCGCGCCCTACACCTGCTCCATGCTGATGCTATAATTCTGGTGCAGGTAGGTTGTTTTGAAGCACAGTCTGATATCTGGCATCTGATGATAGCCGCCTGCCACGGCTGCGTATCTCACTCTGCCTTCTCCTGAGCCACTGCTGCACATTATTACTATGCAATTGAACTTTGGTTATTGAGCATACCATATCCCTCAAAGCAGGATGAAAATGCTACAGTGAATGCATAGGCTATATGTACTACACAGAACATATTTGCATTAATTGATCAGCTCAGACCTTAGTTGTAAACTACAGCCAAGCAGCAGGTTCAGAGTCTCAGCTGTGCACTACACAATATCATGGCATGTGGTATTTATGTTTTTTTTAATGTCCATTGACTTTTGGTGGGAGCAGGAGCTTGAGGTTGGGTGGGATGGAGGGGGTTGTATTCCTATGGGATGCTCCTGCATCACCATCCTCGCCCAATGTGGGGGGTATGCCCTCCCCTTTCACCACACATAGCCTCTGAACCTTTCAAGCATTCACACACTCTGGCCCCTGTTACTGGATTCTCTGCCTTTCCCTTCACTGCCCCCGGCCCCTCCAACATCACTTGAGGCCCCCTATTTTCACTAACACACTCACTCTTGGTGCCTTTGTGGGATAATAATATCAACTGTTACTTCAGCGCTATGGTTGTGTAGCGCTATATGAGAAATAGGTATTATTATTATTTGCACTCCTAGAGGAGCCGCGGGCTATGGAAATACTCCAAAAGACCGCATTAAAAACACTCCTACAACCAAAAATTTCGATCAAATATGCCATTCAAATCCATTATAGCAAACAAGGGCAATGGGGATTGCGGTGGTGTCCCCTTCTCCCTCTGCAAAAACAAAGAGGTGATGGCTGGAAGGTTTAGACTGAACCTTAACCACTGGCATTGCCCTGGGCAAACCTCCAGACCATCGTTCTTCGCCTGCCAAGCCATTACAGAAGGGGAAAGACCATATGCAAATCAGGCTTGGCCCCACCCCAAAAGGGGCAGTCCAGCCCGAACTGCTAGGTCACATCCCTTTTGCATGAGACAACAAGCATCCCCAAACATGTTTCGTCCTTGTTGGGGCTCATCAGTGAGGAGTAGCTTGGGTCTCTAGGCCCAGCAGGCACGGGACCCACGTCTGGGCATACCCGTCCCACTCGGGGTGACAAAGCAAAAACAAAGAGGTGATGGCTGGAAGGTTTAGAAAGAAACTTAACCTCTGGCATTGCTCGGGGTAACCCGCCAGACCAACGTTCTTCGCCTGCCAGGCCATTACAGAAGGGGAAAGACCATATGAAAATCAGGCTTGGCCCCACCCCAATAGGGGCAGTCCAGCCCGAACTGCTAGGTCACATCCCTTTTGCACGAGACCACAAGCATCCCCAAACATGTTACGTCCTTGTTGGGGCTCATCAGTGAGGAGTAGCTTGGGTCTCTAGGCCCAGCAGGCACAGGACCCACGTCTGGGCATACCCGTCCCACTCGTGGTGACAAAGCAAAAACAAAGAGGTGATGGCTGGAAGGTTTAGACTGAACCGTAACCACTGGCATTGCTCGGGGTAACCCTCCAGACCATCGTTCTTCGCCTGCCAAGCCATTAAAGAAGGGGAAAGACCATATGCAAATCAGGCTTGGCCCCACCCCAAAAGGGGCAGTCCAGCCCGAACTGCAAGGTCACATCCCTTTTGCACGAGACCACAAGCATCCCCAAACATGTTTCGTCCTTGTTGGGGCTCATCAATGAGGAGTAGCTTGGGTCTCTAGGCCCAGCAGGCACAGGACCCACGTCTGGGCATACCCGTCCCACTCGGGGTGACAAAGCAAAAACAAAGAGGTGATGGCTGGAAGGTTTAGAAAGAAACTTAACCTCTGGCATTGCTCGGGGTAACCCGCCAGACCAACGTTCTTCGCCTGCCAGGCCATTACAGAAGGGGAAAGACCATATGCAAATCAGGCTTGGCCCCACCCCAAAAGGGGCAGTCCAGCCCGAACTGCTAGGTCACATCCCTTTTGCACGAGACCACAAGCATCCCCAAACATGTTACGTCCTTGTTGGGGCTCATCAGTGAGGAGTAGCTTGGGTCTCTAGGCCCAGCAGGCACAGGACCCAGTCTGGGCATACCCGTCCCACTCGTGGTGACAAAGCAAAAACAAAGAGGTGATGGCTGGAAGGTTTAGACTGAACCGTAACCACTGGCATTGCTCGGGGTAACCCTCCAGACCATCGTTCTTCGCCTGCCAAGCCATTAAAGAAGGGGAAAGACCATATGCAAATCAGGCTTGGCCCCACCCCAAAAGGGGCAGTCCAGCCCGAACTGCTAGGTCACATCCCTTTTGCACGAGACCACAAGCATCCCCAAACATGTTTCGTCCTTGTTGGGGCTCATCAGTGAGGAGTAGCTTGGGTCTCTAGGCCCAGCAGGCACGGGACCCACGTCTGGGCATACCCGTCCCACTCGGGGTGACAAAGCAAAAACAAAGAGGTGATGGCTGGAAGGTTTAGAAAGAAACTTAACCTCTGGCATTGCTCGGGGTAACCCGCCAGACCAACGTTCTTCGCCTGCCAGGCCATTACAGAAGGGGAAAGACCATATGCAAATCAGGCTTGGCCCCACCCCAAAAGGGGCAGTCCAGCCCAAACTGCTAGGTCACATCCCTTTTGCACGAGACCACAAGCATACCCAAACATGTTACGTCCTTGTTGGGGCTCATCAGTGAGGAGTAGCTTGGGTCTCTAGGCCCAGCAGGCACGGGACCCACGTCTGGGCATACCCGTCCCACTCGGGGTGACAAAGCAAAAACAAAGAAGTGATGGCTGGAAGGTTTAGACTGAACCTTAACCACTGGCATTGCTTGGGGCAACCCTCCAGACCAACGTTCTTCCCCTGCCAAGCAATTACAGAAGGGGAAAGACCATATGCAAATCAGGCTTGGCCCCACCCCAAAAGGGGCAGTCCAGCCCGAACTGCTAGGTCACATCCCTTTTGCACAAGACCACAAGCATCCCCAAACATGTTTCGTCCTAGTTGGGGCTCATCAGTGAGGAGTAGCTTGGGTCTCTAGGCCCAGCAGGCACGGGACCCACGTCTGGGCATACCCGTCCCACTCGGGGTGACAAAGCAAAAACAAAGAGGTGATGGCTGGAAGGTTTAGACTGAACCTTAACCACTGACATTGCTCGGGGCAACCCTCCAGACCAAGGTTCTTCGCCTGCCAAGCCATTACAGAAGGGGAAAGACCATATGCAAATCAGGCTTGGCCCCACCCCAAAAGGGGCAGTCCAGCCCAAACTGCTAGGTCACATCCCTTTTGCACGAGACCACAAGCATCCCCAAACATGTTTCGTCCTTGTTGGGGCTCATCAGTGAGGAGTAGCTTGGGTCTCTAGGCCCAGCAGGCACGGGACCCACGTCTGGCAATACCCGTCCCACTCAGGGTGACAAAGCAAAAACAAAGAGGTGATGGCTGGAAGGTTTAGACTGAACCTTAACCACTGGCATTGCTCGGGGCAACCCTCCAGACCATCGTTCTTTGCCTGCCAAGCCATTACAGAAGGGGAAAGACCATATGCAAATCAGGCTTGGCCCCACCCCAAAAGGGGCAGTCCAGCCCGAACTGCTAGATCACATCCCTTTTGCACGAGAACACAAGCATCCCCAAACATGTTTCGTCCTTGTTGGGGCTCATCAGTGAGGAGTAGCTTGGGTCTCTAGGCCCAGCAGGCACGGGACCAACGTCTGGGCATACCCGTCCCACTCGGGGTGACAAAGCAAAAACAAAGAGGTGATGGCTGGAAGGTTTAGACTGAACCTTAACCACTGGCATTGCTCGGGGCAACCCTCCAGACCAACGTTCTTCGCCTGCCAAGCCATTACAGAAGGGGAAAGACCATATGCAAATCAGGCTTGGCCCCACCCCAAAAGGGGCAGTCCAGCCCGAACTGCTAGGTCACATCCCTTTTGCACGAGACCACAAGCATCCCCAAACATGTTTCGACCTTGTTGGGGCTCATCAGTGAGGAGTAGCTTGGGTCTTTAGGCCCAGCAGGCATGGGACCCACGTCTGGGCATACCCGTCCCACTCGGGATGACAAAGCAAAAACAAAGAGGTGATGACTGGAAGGTTTAGACTGAACCTTAACCACTGGCATTGCTCGGGGCAACCCTCCAGACCAATGTTCTTCGCCTGCCAAGCCATTACAGAAGGGGAAAGACCATATGCAAATCAGGCTTGGCCCCACCCCAAAAGGGGCAGTCCAGCCCGAACTTCTAGGTCACATCCCTTTTGCACGAGACCACAAGCATCCCCAAACATGTTTCGTCCTTGTTGGGGCTCATCAGTGAGGAGTAGCTTGTGTATCTAGGCCCAGCAGGCACAGGACCCACGTCTGGGCATACCCGTCCCACTCGTGGTGACACGGCAAAAACAAAGAGGTGATGGCTGGAAGGTTTAGACTGAACCGTAACCACTGGCATTGCTCGGGGTAACCCTCCAGACCATCGTTCTTCGCCTGCCAAGCCATTAAAGAAGGGGAAAGACCATATGAAAATCAGGCTTGGCCCCACCCCAAAAGGGGCAGTCCAGCCCGAACTGCTAGGTCACATCCCTTTTGCACAAGACCACAAGCATCCCCAAACATGTTTCACCCTTGTTGGGGCTCATCAGTGAGGAGTAGCTTGGGTCTCTAGGCCCAGCAGGCACGGGACCCACGTCTGGGCATACCCGTCCCACTCGGGGTGACAAAGCAAAAACAAAGAGGTGATGGCTGGAAGGTTTAGACTGAACCTTAACCACTGGCATTGCTCGGGGCAACCCTCCAGACCATCGTTCTTTGCCTGCCAAGCCATTACAGAAGGGGAAAGACCATATGCAAATCAGGCTTGGCCCCACCCCAAAAGGGGCAGTCCAGCCCGAACTGCTAGATCACATCCCTTTTGCACGAGAACACAAGCATCCCCAAACATGTTTCGTCCTTGTTGGGGCTCATCAGTGAGGAGTAGCTTGGGTCTCTAGGCCCAGCAGGCACGGGACCAACGTCTGGGCATACCCGTCCCACTCGGGGTGACAAAGCAAAAACAAAGAGGTGATGGCTGGAAGGTTTAGACTGAACCTTAACCACTGGCATTGCTCGGGGCAACCCTCCAGACCAACGTTCTTCGCCTGCCAAGCCATTACAGAAGGGGAAAGACCATATGCAAATCAGGCTTGGCCCCACCCCAAAAGGGGCAGTCCAGCCCGAACTGCTAGGTCACATCCCTTTTGCACGAGACCACAAGCATCCCCAAACATGTTTCGACCTTGTTGGGGCTCATCAGTGAGGAGTAGCTTGGGTCTCTAGGCCCAGCAGGCATGGGACCCACGTCTGGGCATACCCGTCCCACTCGGGATGACAAAGCAAAAACAAAGAGGTGATGACTGGAAGGTTTAGACTGAACCTTAACCACTGGCATTGCTCGGGGCAACCCTCCAGACCAATGTTCTTCGCCTGCCAAGCCATTACAGAAGGGGAAAGACCATATGCAAATCAGGCTTGGCCCCACCCCAAAAGGGGCAGTCCAGCCCGAACTTCTAGGTCACATCCCTTTTGCACGAGACCACAAGCATCCCCAAACATGTTTCGTCCTTGTTGGGGCTCATCAGTGAGGAGTAGCTTGTGTCTCTAGGCCCAGCAGGCACAGGACCCACGTCTGGGCATACCCGTCCCACTCGTGGTGACAAAGCAAAAACAAAGAGGTGATGGCTGGAAGGTTTAGACTGAACCGTAACCACTGGCATTGCTCGGGGTAACCCTCCAGACCATCGTTCTTCGCCTGCCAAGCCATTAAAGAAGGGGAAAGACCATATGAAAATCAGGCTTGGCCCCACCCCAAAAGGGGCAGTCCAGCCCGAACTGCTAGGTCACATCCCTTTTGCACAAGACCACAAGCATCCCCAAACATGTTTCACCCTTGTTGGGGCTCATCAGTGAGGAGTAGCTTGGGTCTCTAGGCCCAGCAGGCACGGGACCCACGTCTGGGCATACCCGTCCCACTCGGGGTGACAAAGCAAAAACAAAGAGGTGATGGCTGGAAGGTTTAGACTGAACCTTAACCACTGGCATTGCTCGGGGCAACCCTCCAGACCATCGTTCTTCGCCTGCCAAGCCATTACAGAAGGGGAAAGACCATATGCAAATCAGGCTTGGCCCCACCCCAAAAGGGGCAGTCCAGCCCGAACTGCTAGGTCACATCCCTTTGATTAATTCAAAACCTTCCAGCCATCACCTTTCTGTTTTGCCAAAGTCACCCCGAGTGGGACGGGTATGCCCAGACGTGGGTCCCGAGTCTGCCGGGCCTAGAGACCCAAGCTACTCCTCACTGATGACGCCCAACAAGGCTGAAACATGTCTGGGGATGCTTGTGGTCTCGTGCAGAAGGGATGTGACTTAGCAGTTCGGGCTGGACTGCCCCTTTTGGGGTAGGACCAAGCCTGATTTGCATATGGTTTTTCCCCTTCTGTAATGGCTTGGCAGGCTGAAAAACGATGGTCTGGAGGGTTGCCCCGAGCTTTGCCTGTGGCTATGATTAATTCAAAACCTTCCAGCCATCACCTTTCTGTTTTGCCCTTCTCCCTCTGGTCACTATAATGGGATTGGGTGTGTGTGTCCCGCATGGGGAAATAAAGTAAAAAAATGAAAAGTACCCTGCTGCGCCGGTTCCCAAGCACGTAAGTGCAGGTATTCAGTGTTGCACGGTGTCAGGAGAGTCAGCGGGACACAGCGAGGGGTGCCATCAAAACATAAGTAAGTGGGGGGCTGTATATGTACTGTATGGGTTGCTTGACTGCAACGGGCAAGTTACCTATGGTCATAACGATCGTGACCATTACCGTTGCGGTCAAACAACCTAAATCCACAGGCTATCACTCCAAGCGGCCCCCTCCCCACAGATGCTGGCCACCAAGCAGGCCCAGACATACTTCATCCCTTCCCTTATGCTTCAATGGAGAAGGCTCTCCCAGGTGCCTCCATCAATGCAATGATGGCCATGATCTCGACTGATGAGGGAGTCACTCCGGATACTGCCATTACCGTTCCCAACCTGGAGAAACAAGGGGGAGGCTGCTCAAGTACAGCGCAGGTGGTGCCGGCCCACTACCCCATCCCTTGCGCCATGTATCATCACAAAGCATATCCCCACCCCATATGCCCCCGCGGAAGGATTCAGTCTCCTCGCCCCCCATACTACCGCCTTAAAAATGATTCTGCGTACATCTTCTCCACCCATACACATGCTCTATGCACACACGCTCTATGCACACACGCATACTAGACCCTCATAACTTTCCCATACTTCGAACTTTGATCCCTCCGAGGGCGATCAACCTACAACACGTTGCAATCATACCCATGGCGGAAGGTGCTATACAAATGACAAAATTAAATTAAATGAAGGTCAACGCATAATTTGAGTTCGATAAACAACCCCCATTGTGGTCGAGCGCGTGACTGGCTTTATATAGCTCATAACCCGCCCCTTTCTGCTCCGCATTTTGTATTCGTGGCATGACTGTTAACATCTGCTTGAGCTGTAACTTTCCCTCGCCGAGCTTTCAGGCCACTGGTTGATCTGCCAAGACACGTTCATTGGACAGGATCCCAGAATTAAGGGAAGCCTGTGCCAAAAAAACGGCTGGGAGCTGCAGAACCAGATTCCGAAAGCTTTGGCCCATACCTGCTATTCAAGGCTCATTTGTGTGCTGAGCTCTGCGGGGGAGAAACTATAGTTTGTGTGCGAAAAAGGGACACCACAAACCAACAGCCGAATTTCTCTAGTTTCCTTCTTGTGCTAAATTGTATTCTGGATGTACCAGGTTGGCCTGTAACCTCTCGAACCGCGTACACTGCTATATGTCTCACATCTGTAATCCAGTAACATGTACCAGGTTCTCCTGTAACCCCACAAACCTCGTACACCACTGTTTCTCTCCTCTGCAACTAAGTAACCTATATATCTCCTTGTAACAGCGCTGCATTGCTTGCCTAAGGCTGCTCTGTACGCTATACACTGGTTTATGTTTCTAGGATGTATACAGGGGTGTAGGAGACACATAAAATCTGGGGGGGGGGGGACAGGGAACACCTTGGGGACTTTGCTACAGACACAAACCACAGAGTAAAATGAACTGTCAATTTATTTGTAAAGAGTGATGATCAAGCACAATTGTTAAAAAAACGACATTTCTTTTGTGTGCTCTGTACGCATGTTAAATTCTGTTGCTATTGTTTGTATGTCAACCAAATCCATTATATCTTTATGTATATTGCACACACAATCATGATTGAGTCTAATGTGAATATTGGTGAGGTGGCTCAAGACAGACACCCAGCTCATCTGTGCAATTTTGTATGCAAGCGATACAAAAGACAGGCAAGTGAGAGTTGTAACATGATAAAACCCACAGCAGAAACACAGGTGTTTCGAGTGCCAAAGGTTAATCACGTTTGCGACAGAGGTGTGTTTTTAATCACAGCACATGTGAATTGTACATGGGATAAAGTATATTGCAGTCACTGACCGAGGAGAGCCATGACCACATACAGGAACGAAGCTGAAGCTCGAATCAAGGTCAAGAAACATACACTATAGTATACTTCCGTGTGTCGTAGCAGTGTAACGACCGCTTAAAATGCATGCTCACTCCACTATATGCTTTAATATTTTCAAGCGAATTCGAATAGTGGCTGAGAATCTGGCAGAGAGAGCCAGAGCACATTGGGGGATGGGGCTGATCTGTCCAGCCTTGTTTAGTCCAGACTGCATGAACACCCAAAACTGTGAGAGGTAATATAGGAAGACAAAGGGAGAGCCTCAACAGGAATGCAGGGTAATCCACAGAGAGTGAATGTTACACAGCATGAGAACCTACCTATGTAGCCCACAGAGGCGACTTCTCCACATCAAGGCACTCAGGTGAAAACTGTGCTTGTGAAAGAGGCTACAATGAGAGCACCCGAAGCTGCTTCATGTCATTACAGGAAATAGGAGCGTGTCATTAATGAACTATTGCTTTCAAGAAAACACATATTCTTTCAGCAGAGGTGACAAACCCAGCGCATGCTGAACCCCAAAAGCAGAGGAATGCCAGCGTTCTGAGGATTGGCTCAGTCTGGGCTGGATGTGGGTAGCATTGCGAGGGCACTCCTAGAATCTTTCATTCATGCAAGGAATGGTTTCGTACCACTGTCAGGGATTTTTACACAGAGCAATTCCTTACTACTGTCGAGAAAGTGTTGCATAGCCTGGCAAAGCTTACATGCTACAGTGAAACATTGTCTTGTGTAGCGCGGTAAGTTTCGAAGGTTGCAGCACACACGTGCCTCTGTTCACTTTCCCCATTTAAGATACTTAAAAAGGGTTTCTAGTCCTAAAATGTACTCCTTTCAACATCCCTCCAGCTAGAAGTTCCCTTCCACCAATGTGCCTTGATTACGAAGGTGGGTAACCTCCAATTCCCTCCCAAACCTCCGCCATTGCTGATTCCCATTGTTGACCATTAATGCTTAAAACAAGAGATCTGGTTGGTTCTGAGCCTTCGAAGCCTGGACATTTTCTAGGCCGCCTTTATGCATGCGCATCAGTTAGGGGCTGGCGGCAGCCTTTTGACAGGTGGTGCACGTGCACACCATAGAATGTGGGCTGCTGTGAGATTACCGGCTGGCCTCTTTGCCTTGACAGTTTCAAAGGTGTTGAAAAGACACACAGAGGACCACCTAAGCCAGTGGCCAGTGCTGAGCTTTTCAGTAATCATCCGAATACCTCACCTCCCCTAATACCCGCACTTTGCTGCAGTTCCCCTACTGCGTTTCAGGGTAGCTGCAGGGTGACCGGGTCACCGTGACCTGGTCCCTGATGTGCCATGGGCCAGGGTAGGTTATGGTACGAGTACGACTGTTCTCCTTTCAGGCAGCCGACCCGACCCATCACCCCACCCATAAGCAGAGGGGCCAGAGAACAAGACGCAGGATAGAAGAAAACTGGGACAGAGAAGGCCGAGAGACACATAGGCAAATGTGGAAGAAATAAAAAGCAGTTTCTATATTTCTAAAGGTGATCCAAATTAAACACTTGTCCACCTATCCAATGAACAACCACTGACCTCTGCCAACACCCAAATCCCTGCAACAGGCATAACCCTGTCCACACCAGAATCCCCACTGCAGGGATACCTCTGCCCACACCAGACAGCCCAGCAAGCAGCAAGTGAGACTGCAACCACTTGAATTTGGCTGGTCTCTCCTTCAAAAGCAAATAGGATGTGACGGTCCCTGCCCAGCCTGAGACTCAGAACGCGGCATCGCTGCCTCAGTCAGCCTGCTCGCTCATGCTCTGTGCTCGCTTCGATGGCAGTAGTGAGCAGCACTGGGACTGGACTCCAGAGGCAGCGCAGCAGTGCAATGTGCAGCGGCATGTGCAGTTTGTTTCTCGGCCGGGCAGTGCCTGGAGTCATATGCGCAGGCACGTGGCTCGGGCCGTGGCATGCCACGAGCAGAACTTTCGTCTTTGCATGCAAGTGAAGTTGCAAACAACTGCCTTGCCAGGGCTGTCACAAGGTGTGGTGAGGCCCGGGGCAAAAAATTGGGCGAGGCCCCCTTACCATTTTTTGCACTTTCCAGCGGAGGCACCGCCGCAAACAGGAGATGCGAGAAATCTCTCCTTGAGTTTATGTGGAGGAACCCAAATCTGGATAATTACTACAACTGCAAATCACCTGCAGCACAGTTCGATTTCTGTACTGAAGAAAGGTTTATGCCAGACTAACATGTGTATCATATGCATAAAGACATATAGGATGGTATGACGGCATGTGGTGCGTCATACCAGCATTAAGGAGCATCCTGCCTCTGTGTGCACATTAAAACACACATCATAAACAGTGACAGTGGGGGCTTTTACATCTAAAGTGGGGACTGGTGAATTTCAGAACTGAAGAGGCTTAAATGTTTGAATCAATTATGCAGGTTCGACAAAGCACAGTGAGGTAGACCAAACCAAACAAGGGAAGTTTGAGGGGTGTCTCACTCCCAAGAAAATGTTTGAAACATTGGGTTAAAATGATTCATTTTACAGCACTTTCTTTGCAAAGTTGAGTAGAAATCCATACAGTTTGCAATTGATTTTGTACGGAAGCACATGAAAAAAAAACAATAGTTGCCATTCACCAACCATGCACAGGAACATTTTCCAATGCATGTCATGCCGTTTTTGCACACAATATATGCTAATATAAAAATATATTTGTGCTGGTTGTTCCCATGTATGTCCATTCAGGCTGCACCAATATATGCCATTATTAACATATAAAGATACCTAGCCAGTAAAAGAAAGTATGTTCAGGCTGACTATGCACCATAAATGTTATTAATGACTAGACTGACCTATATTCAATGTGGTTCAGTTTAACCAAGTACTATATTTGTTTACCTTTGATGCATGGTCCTGTAAATCAAGGGCAACGCAAAACAAGCATTGGCAATGCTAACAGTTTGGGTATTTGTGTAGGCATGGGAAAGGTGCTGCTGTATTGGTATTAACTGGCCATTGATGGTAGCAGGTACAAAATGGTTTGAGTACCTAAGCATCTAATAGTAGTGCCTGGCAAATGCCTAATCCTTATGCACAAGCCAAAATGGTTGGCTTTGCCATTGCTTGTTATTAAGAGAACTTCAGTGAAAGACACGTGGTGCTTTAAAATCAAGTGGCTGAAGGCAGACCTGGTCAAGACATTTTTATTACAGCAGTAGCATGTTTACAACTTCAATTGGTCATTATCTCTCAAAAGGCTCGTATAGAAACCACTTGCAGACACTTTTAGTGCAAAGTTTGATGGTAAGGCTTGATTGAAGGTAGCTCAAAGAGTTCCAATGAGGAGGTGTTTGGGGTGGGGGTAGGCAAGAACTGGGTGGGAATTGCCATAGGGATTAGCATGGCCTTGGTATGTTTTCTGCACTGTGGAGCCCAGCATGGGGGCAAGCTGGCTCCCCCACCACTAGACACATTAGGGCATTTCTCAAAGGGTCTGTGCCTCTGAGAGGTCAGCAGGGTTGGGATAGACTCTGCCAGTCTCACATCTCCCCATGCTAATTATCCCTATCGCCATACCAACCCACTACCTACATCTTCCCAACCAAAACATATCCTCATGAGAACTCTTTCAGCAATCTCTATCAAACAGTAACGCCAAACTTTGTGCAGTACAGGGCCTTACAGTGTTATTTCTGAGCAGTCTTCTGAGAGTTATTGGCTCAACTTCCCACCTATCCTGAGACTTGGGGGTCTGTTCTCTCCTTTTTCCTCCCCTGTTTGCTTGCATATCCATTGCTGCCAAACTGCCTAACCTCCCCCACCCCCATTCTTCACACCCCGGTCCATTTAATCTCTGCTTTCCTCAGTGTGTACTTTCTCCTAAGACTTGTAAAGCACTTTGTTGCTTGCCGAAGCATGGTCTGTGCTCAATAAATACACTAATAATAATAGAAATACAAATAATAATTGCAGCTGTAAATGTGCTACTGGTGTAATAGAGTGTGTCTTAACCAAGTGTGCCTTCAGCCACTTGATATATAAGTAGTGTGTGTTTCCTTGCATCTCTTCCTTGCACTGAAGTCATATGAAAACAAGCATCCTCAAAGACCACAGTTTTGGATGGATTGTGTGTCGATATCATAGGTGTTTGCCTAGCAGTGGTATCATTTGTCCAGGTGTTAACACCATTGTGCAGCCGTTGTCGTATCATGATCAAGTATCACCATTCAGGCAATGCATGACAAATGCCTATTCCATGGCTACACAAAAAGCCAAATCTGTTGGCTTTATCAATGCTCGCTTGTAGTGGTTTCCTGCAGTACATACCACTCTTCCGTGTTACTGTGGGTTTATGCAGAGCATATCATTTTTCCATGTTATAATGCATTCGAAGATGGAAAGTTTATATTTTACCCATTTCAAGTGTGCTTTATTAGAGGAGAAATGCGCCTTAAACCTGAGTGTGGTTTGGAAGGTTGACAAGAGTACATCCCACCCTGTTAGAGTTTTAGAAGGTCGGCAACACTCATTCTAAGCGTGGTGTGGAAGGCCAGCAGCAGGTACATTTTTATTCTGGTTCTTTAGCTGAATAGGAGACACTGTTCCTTCTGAAAATGATGTTCCATAATCAATTAGTAAAATCTACGCCATCCTGCAGGTCTAACTCCCACAGCGCATGTGTGTATGTGTGTGTGTTTTTGTGTGTGTTATGTGTCACCTCAGTCACAGTATACAAGCTCTGAGATTCTTTGGGGGTCATTACGACCCAGGCGTTAACCAATGGCGCCATTAGCGCCATGGTTGACGCCGGAATCCGCCATGGTGAATGGCAGAATTACCACCCCATTCCAAGGTTGGAGGGGCGGTAATTCCCCATTCACCATTGGCCCTTCCCCATTCCCATTTTTGCCCCATAGGGCTCAATGGGAATGGGGAAGGTGGTAATTACAGTACCGCAAATTGCGGTACCGTAATTACCTCCAAGGTCCCTTTGCGGGTCCCTTCCTTAACGGCTGGTGAAACCAGCCGTTATGGTAGGGACCCGCAAAGGGACCTCGTAATTGGGCGGTAAGGGATTACCGGCACCAGTGCCCTTACCGGTACCGGTAATCCCTTACCGCCTGGGTCGTAATGAGGCCCTTTGAATTGCTACCGCCCTAGTTATCAGGGATATAAAGCAGTCAAGCCAAAAGATGGGCCACTGTCCAATAGCGGCTAAACTCGCTCAGCATTGCCAGAGCTCCTTGAGACCGTGTTCCCTGGGCCTCTATAGGTGTGGAATAACGGTCTGTCACTGAATGCGCTGCAAGACCCTCCCCCCCAAGTGCGAGGTCTGGGGCAGTTTGCCCCTCCTGCACCCACCTCGTGACGGCCCTGTGCCCGGCACTGGCAGCCATTCCTGGCTGAGCCAGGAATTATGTGTAGCAGCAGCAGACATTGGCAGTGTCCTGTCTGTGCACAAGAGATCCTGGGGGGGGACACACGCCATTATATCCCCCCCACTTCAAATTGTGGGGGGGATTTGTCCCCCTATACCCCCCCCATGTCCTACGCCCATGGACCTATACCTCACTGCTGCCATATGCATGCTCTCTGGTGGATCCGAAAGAGAGAGAGGGGTGGGTGAGGTTAGTGGGGATAGAGGGAAGATGCCAAACAGCTTTGCTGTTGTGTTGATGTGTGCAGTTCAGAAGGTACTCTGTTACTGAGTGCGGGTCAGTTTCTAGGTGCTCCCTGTTAAGAACATTGAATCATTTTCTCCAAATGGGAGTGTTGTGTGACCTTGGTGCAAGGCTGCACAGGTGCATGTGGTGTCGAAGTTGGTTGTATAGATGTAGTGTTCAGTTGTTTGATATCTGCGTAGAGAGATATTTTAAAATGTGTCGTAGTGACGTAGTTGGTCCTCGAATGTTTGGCCATGAAGAAGAGAGTGTTAGTGTGGGGCAAACAATTAACCTAGGATGCTAAGCAGCAGAATACAGTAGGGCAATACAGTGAAGACCCTTTTTAGTCCCTGGACAGATTTGCATCTTCATTGTAGTGTGGGTAGATGGAGGGGCTGTGGAGGAAGAATGCCAGGAAGGGTGCAGAGGTAGATGAGCTAACGCGATTAGGATGTGCAAAGGTAAGTACCATCTGCCTTCCATTTGGGAATATTCAAGTTTGAAATACTCATTATGATGTAACATCTGGCAAGGGGAAGGGTGGAGAGAGGTTCCAGGAGGTGGCATGGGGAAGGAAGGCAAAGCAAGGCAAGTAGTAGAGGAAAAGCCGAAAAGGTAGCTCGTGTTTGTCTTGGAAGCAAGACAACGGCGAGCAAAACAGGTTCAAAACCTCATCACGTGCTTGGAGACTGGTCTCCGGTACTCAGCAAGTTATTATAAAAGATTAATTAATTAGCTAAGGCACCCATGACAGGTCACCTGCCTGTGTAATTCTGTGGCTCTGTGGTGCTATGGAGCTGTGTGTTTTTCTGCCACTGTGCCAGTGTAAAGAGTGACTGAGAGAAGGGTTGATGTCCAGTGTGTCAAGGGAACGGGTGGAGTGGCCAATGTAACTGATAAAAGGATTATGTGTGGGGAAACAATATGATTGCTGTGCAATAAGTGAACATGTTTAGCGTATTTCTAATGAACAACATGGCTACCCATATGGCTGCCAACATGAGTCTAAAAACATCTTTTAAGTGCATTCATGTCTAAAATGCCACTCCCAGGAGAAGGGTAGCAAAATGCTGCTCAGTTGCTGCAAACACATGCACCTTTCAGTGGTGGGCGGCTACAACAACCACACAAGAGACCAATGGCGGTAATACCTGCCTGCAAACTCTCCGTTTTTGCCATCGGTCGCGAAAACATCCACCGCGGCAACGTGCTGTGCAAGCGTTGCCCTTCGGACGCGATGCCCCTGCGGGGGGGCCAGTATACCAATGCACTCTGAAACTACTAGAATGGTGATTTGGTGCAGTATAAAAGCATATGAACATAGCATACTAGTGGCCCAGATCGTACCCTCTAAAATTTGCCTCGGGAGGATAGCTCAGGGGCAGCGTGCTCGCCTTGGAAGCAGCACAACGCCGAGCAACACAGGTTCGATCCCTAGGTCCGCGCTTAGAAACCTCTGGGTATTAAACAAGTTATAAATAACCAATAATAATAATAAATATACAAGTAATTACTGCCACAACCATGAAGCAATAAGTCTGCCGCCACCAAAGGGCTGTGGTTAATCTGGCAGTCTCCACTCAAAGACCTGAACAAAAGAACAGACCAGAATCTTCTATGGTCAGGTTCCTTCGCATAAACGATGACACCATTACCATGAGCTGACACCATTACCATGAGCTGACACCATTACCATGAGCTGACACCATTACCATGAGCTGACACCATTACCATGAGCTGACACCATTACCATGAGCTGACACCATTACCATGAGCTGACACCATTACCATGAGCTCACCGTCAGGGCACGTGTGGCATTACCTTATTGAGGCCACTCACAATGGACTGAACCATTTATTATGAAACATGGCGTGTGCTAGAACCAGTCAGCTGTGTTCAAGACTTACCCAAAAGCATCTTTAAAGTTTGAAAAGAAAGTTTCTCTCTCTTTTTTTCATTTCAGGGGAACTACCGTAAAGATAGCCAGAACAACTGCAATTCCTTCTGGCAATGTTATATTTTGTAAAAAACAAACGTGCTTTAGCAATCCAACAATATTTCCTAATAGTCAGCTTGAAATCAATTTTCATCCCTTTTTTGGTTAAAACCTGTGTTATTAAGGATTCATATACAATGCATGTGTAAAACATGAAATTATAAGAATTTATACCAACTTAATAATTGGTATGTAAGTCAGAATTGGACGATTCAGGTTATTATAATGAATGAAATATAGCATTGTATTAATACTATGTATATTCTAATTCTACAAATACATTTTTAGGAATAAAGCGGGGAAGTGGCGAGAAGACATATAAGACATTCAAGAAGGAAGGGAGAGGGGAGGAATAAAAGTGAGGAATGGGAGGGAAGTGGTGAGGGCAATGATGAGTTCATTATCTTGAGTTTATGTTAAATCAGTAGGGCTATCTGAAGCAAGGAAATCAGAAAACATTTTGCATTTTGATACAAATTTGCAATACAATAACGGTGTTGAAGCATTGTATCCCTCAATTCTATGTATATTGCATGTAGAATTCCACTATATTTTATAATTATTGAGTTCTAATTTTTTCCAGTGGGAGGTTATTACTTGAACTGCAATTAGAATAAGGAGTTCAAAAAGATTAGATGCATAGGAGTTTAGATGATGAAAGAGGGCGCTGCCCAAGAATAGGATCATAGAATTAAAAGGTTTGTTCAATTTAAAAGTACATTTAACAAAATGCAATACATTTTTCCAAAATGTTTTAATACATTTACATTTACCGAACATGTGTTGAAAAGTTCCTTCTCCATCTTTACAGTTCCAACATTTATTGTCTAAAGTTGTGATTTTACACTTGGACTGGCTAGCAGGAGTAATAAAAAGTCTATGGCGTAGGAAGAAGAGAGTTTGGGTAAAATTGGAAGCGACAGTTATGGTAGAAGACTTTTTTCCAAAAAGATGGCCATCCATGGTCTTCCAAAATGAACAGTCTTGTTGCCATTCTTGTTGTGTTTTCCACTGAGGGTTCTGATTGGAATCCTTGGTAAGATCATTATAGAAGTGGGAGGAAGTAAACTGACTATTATAGAAATACTTTTGTCAGAAGTTTGTCCAGATGAATGTAACACAAGCTGCAAGTTGTCTGTAATCGCATTGATTAATATTGTTATTGGTTATAAAACGACTGTGGAATAAGGAATTTAGTTTAAAATTCATTAAAGGTTAGCAGCATACCTTTCTTGAATAGTTGATGTACAAATATGATTCCCTTAATAATCCAATTTTTCCAGAAAATGACTTTGCCATTCATTTTTATTAGTTTGTTAAGCCATATAGGTTGTGGTATGAACTCACGTGGATTTGAAGAGGTAAGATACCTCCTGATCTGTTTGGCTGTCAAGTGCACATTACAGTGTTTGGTAAATCTATTATTAGAATCAAATGCATAACAGTCAGCAAGAGAGAAAGGTTTAACCATGTTCATTTACACACTAACCCATGTAGGTACTGAAAATTGTTCATTTTGAGAAAACCAACATTGTGCTTGTTTTAGTATGAATGATACCTGGCAAACTCTGGGAACCCCACTCCACCAGAGGTGGGTCTAATCTTTAATTTACTGAGAGACATCGTGTGCTTTTTCTTTCCTCATAAAAAATTAGCAAGGCTGAAATCAACACCTTTAGAGAATTTGCTGGGAATAGGAATAGGGAGCATAAATAAAACACACAGTATGATCGGTGAGACCTTCATTTTAATGGATTGCAGACAACTCCACCAGGGTAGGAATAACGGGGACCATGACTCCAAGAGGGTTTTGATTTTGATCAGGGTACTGTTGGTGTTATCTTTAAGGATATATTTAATTGATGAGGACATTTGTAAGCCTAACTATTTGATTTTTCTGGGGCACCATTTCATTTCAAATTCAATAACCTGCTGTTTGTAATTGTAGATTTTTAAGGGGAGAATTTCAGATGTATCCATATATTTTTATCTTGAGGCTGAAGAAAAGTTTGTTACAATATCAATTATATTTTGCAGAACTGTTTCTGGAGTTTTCAGAAACACAAGAATGGCATCCGCAAATGCAGCTAATTTGGCATTTAGATCACCAAAGGTTATACCATGGATACCAGTATGTATTCTGATTGTTTCTATGAAGGGTTCAAGGGCTAAGATTAATAACAAGGGAGAAAGAGGACAACCTTGTCATGCACCTCCCCCCAAAGAAAAGAAGGAAGACATCTGGGCATTGATAAAAATAGAAGTTTGCGGTTTAGAATAGAGAATTGTTATCATGGATATAAAAGTTTCATGCAACCCATGCCATCGTAGTGCATCAAATAGATAATCCCACTCAACTCTATCAAATGCCTTTCCGCATCTAAGGCAACCTCTGCATATGGTTCTGTTGAGTTGGTAGTGATATTTAAAGCATTCAGAAACATTCTAATATTGGATGCCGAAACTCTTCCTTTAACGTATCCCACTTGGTCTTGTTTAATTTGCTTGGGCATGTACAGGAGGATTCTAGTTGCTAGAAGTATTGCAAAAATTGTACATTCGGTATTGATTAGAGAAATTGGCCTATATCTTTGTGGTGATTCTGGGTCTTTATTCAGTTTAGGGAATGCTAGGAGCATAGCTTCAGTAAAGGATCATTCTGATTTATAGTTAGCGATCAAATGATTAAAACATTCTAATAACTTGGGAGTGAGTATTGATTTGAAGTGGGCATAAAATCAATTGAAAATCCAGCTCGAACTGCCACTTTGTCTTTGTTAAGCTCCAAAATAGCTTTAATAATTTCAGTTCGTGTTGAGGGTGAGTTGAGTGAATCAAAATTGATCATTGGATAGTTTCTGCATGTAACATTTTGAAGGAATTCAGCGACATTTGGATTGTTGGCGAAGGATTTGGAGGAGTATAATTGATGATAACATTTTCTGAACACATTGATGATGTCTTTATCATTACATTTTCTGATGCCATTCGAATCTTTTATCACAGTAATTCTGATTCTTTCTTTCTTGATTTTAAGATAGGAGGCTAGGGATTTGCTTATCTTATTGGAGAATTGATATATTTTTTATTTATATATAAACAGATTAGCACAATAATAATCAGATGTGAGTTTATTGTATTGATTTCTTCATTTTAATATGATTGATTTATCGGGGAGGAGTTAGTGAGATATTGTTTTTCAAGACTTTTTAATTTATGTAAGATTTATTCAGATTCTCGTTTCATCTCTTTTTTCTTTTTAGCTACAAAGGAAATTATTTCTCCTCTTAAGACAGCTTTATAACAGTTCCAATTGTTAGGTATAGATGTATCTTCTCCCTTTTTAATTTCGAAATAGTTTTGTGACTTTTTGTTAGAAATGGAGTAGTTTTTTTGTCTTTTAGTAGGGCCACGTTAAATCTCCATCTGTTTGATTTGAAGCATGATTGGAATCGCTTAATTTATTAAATATGGACCGGGGCATGGTCTGATAAGGATATACAGTCGATATTAGACCCAATTAGGTTGGCAGATATAGATGTAGCTAAGAATATGTAGTCTATTCTAGAGAGGGTATGGAAGGTGTATTCTATATCTGATGGATGATGTAGCCGCCAGGAGTCAGTAAGGCTCATTTCAGAGATAAAGGTTAGAAATTGATTGTGAGATTTTGATTGGTTAAATGGAACCTTAGATGTTCTATCAAGAAATGGATCCACTATCTTGTTGCAGTCTCCACATACGATAGGATTTTGTATATTAGAACAGAGCAAGTGTTCTTTGAGTGTTTTCCAAAACATAGGATCAGGTGCATTTGGCATGTATGTATTAAGAATTGAATAAAAGGTGGAGTTAAAGAAAATATTCAAAAGGACCCATCTCCCTAAATTGTCAGATTGTGAAATTATGATCTTACAGTCAGGTGTTTTTGTTCACTAATATAATTACTCATTTTTTCTTGCCACTAGCTGCACTTGCAAATACTTTGCCTACCCAAAGCTTCTTAAGTTTGCCCGTTTCTTCAAATGAAAGGTGAGACTCTTTTATACAAGTAATAGAGAGCTTGGATCGGTTAAGATAGATGAGTACCTTTTGTCTTTTGATAGGATTATGGGTCTTAGGCTGCAGGCCTTAAGAGTAAAAAGGTTCTTTTCTCCTAGCAGTCTTCGAATTTGTGACATCTTGGGACATAAAGTTGTTGTATCCATTCCAGGTGGGTGTTTGATAAGCTTAGCTTTTTGCATTATGAGCTGAACATGCTTGAAATCCAAAAGAGCAAAATGAGAGTTCTTAGTGCATTTTTGATGTTGGTTTGAGGACAAAGAGGTCCAATTCTGTGTGCCAGCTGAATATTTAGTTGTAATGAAGAGGATAAATCCAATAACTCGTTGAGCAGTTGACAATGAATAGGCTAGCATCTGATCCTTCAATTCCTTCACGAAGGCCAACAATTCATATAATGTTTCTCCTGCTTCTATTTTCCAGATTTTCAAAGTGTTTATGGAGAGCTTTGATCGTATTTTCCAGCATTCCAACTCTGTTTGTGATACCCTCCGCATCGCTAACCCTGCACTCCACTTCAGTTATCCTTGAATCAAAAGTCGACCATTTTTCATCTAACAATTGCATTTTATTATTTGTTGATTCCATGAATGGCATTAAGGTTCTGATTTCAGTTAATATGGCTAGCATGGCTGGGTCCATAGCTTCTTTCTGGGTTGACAAGTCACATTTGGGCCTCTTTAAGGTAGTAGTTTCCATGCTGGGGTTTTTCTTAGAGGTGGCCATAGTGTATCTTGGAGAAGATTTTGTAATAATTGATGTTGAAAACTGTTGAAAGGAATTGGCTAGGACCTGCAAAGGCACTTACTAAAGACAAAGTGTTCAGTATATTAATGGAAGAAGTCTTATCATAAAGTTTGGTGTATTGTTTCCCTTTATAAATTTAGTTTAAATGCTTGACAATGCTTGTTCCAAACGTTTTAGCTCTTAAAATTGCAAAAGTCACAAAATATGGAGTGAAAACATCAATGCTTGTTGGAGTCGCATGTGTTATAACATCAAAGAAATTATGTCTAAAGTGTCTTCGTGAATAGAGGCTTTTAGCTTTCACAGCACGTTACATTTAAGGAGCCATGTTGTGAATGAACTGGCTTCCACAAGCTTTGTGGTGTGCGCGTCAAATGAGAGCTGACCAGCTGACAGGATTTATGGCTGCGCGTTAACTGCGACACGCTGTTATGCAGGCCCTGCTGCTTCCCACTTCTTCTCCTCTACCCTTCAGGAAATGGAAGCACTGAGCCTCTGCAGGAACTACAAATACATCCCCTTATCTTCCGGTGGTGTTCCGCATTGCATTTATTTAACACTTTTGGGTTTTATGTACATTTATAAAGATTTAGCCAGGTGCGGAGGGAGAAGCCAAGCGCTAGCCCACCATCCCGTACGGCGCCAAGCCACACCACTCACTTTTCACCTCTTATGAGGAAACATGAGGGCACATGACCCACCCTCTCACCTACGCACACATGACACCTGAGGATATTTTGATGCAAAACAACCCCCACACCTATATATTGATAATGTGCCAGCTGTAATGTGCAGACTGCATCATGGCAACCCTATTGGACGGGGAGGAGCAGGGGTCCACACACTGTTGCTCTCCAGCTGTTTATGACTACAACTCCCATGATCCATCACCATTGAATATGTTGGCTGTGATTGATGGGAGATGAATTCTAAAACATCTGTAGAGCCAAAGGTTCTAAGCATGACAACCCATACAAAAATGTGTTATAGATTTTCTTATAAGGATCTTATCAGAATCTTATATGATTTTGCATAAATCCTACTTCAAACGTATAAGATTTCATAATATTTCAATTAAGTATCTGGTGTCATATAAGTTCTTTCATAGTGCGTATTATTGCTCCCAACAGCATGCTAGTTTCTTGCAAGTTCTTTTAAGTTACTTATAAGAATCTTATAATGGATTTTTTGATGGGAAGCAGGAAGCTGGCTATTTCCCACTCTTGAGAGTTCTGTGCAATGATGCTCATCGCACAACTCACCATATGGTACATGTCATAAGAGAGTCCTAAGCGGAGTGGGCTGGCAGAGCGGGCTGCGCACTGCTGTTGAAGTTTACATGAAGCAAACGCCATCACAATACATATCACATGTTATGTGCCATAAGGAGCTCCTAAGCGGAGCAGGTTGTTTACTGCTGTTCCATGCTGTGCCCCATTGTCCCCACTGTTAGCATTGAGGGATTTGGTGGATGGTCAGGTGGTCTATGTTGAGTCTGACCGCCCTCGACTTGATTTTCATTAAGCCTTTTGACGTCTCTTGGAGATCCCGCACCCAGATTGAGTCTGTTACTGTTTCTTTGCACCCTAACAAGTAGACCAGCATACTTGATTGAAAAGAGGCGAGGACACAGAAGCTTAGAGGTAAGCTTTATTTCAGCGGGCCCACCTCCGCTCTCCTCCTCCAACAATCAATACAATTCAAACCCTGCATTCCAGCTCCACGAGACACGAACAAGATGTCTCGTGGAACTGGAACGCGCTGACATATTAAAGTTCCCCACATATCTTCCCCCTTAGAACAAATAAGTTAAATCTCAAAAAGAAAAACTTAATAGGAATAAACGGTAGCAAAGAAAGAAAACACACCAAAAAAAATTAAAATAAATCTATAGAAGCAACAACAACCTATAAATAATATAACAAGAGATTATCACTGAGTAAAGTCTTTTAACCAGTTAGGTTTGCGTGTAAGTCTCTTGTTGCCTTCACAGTTATTATCCAATCAGACACGCATAGTTGCAGGAGAATCGTCTGTAGGAGGGTCATCATCACTTCCCCATCTGCATTTCCTCACCTACTCCATCTCCAACATCCCCAGCTTTAGCCAACCTGCCCTGCGACCACACTTCTCCTCCCTCCATGATGACAACACTTCCACGCACTGAGGCAATTCTTTTGGGACCTAAAAATTTACTGTCTACACATTTTTGTGTAGCTCTGGGATTTTTTACCCACACCCAATCTCCAACATTCCACTTTCTACTCTTGGCACACTCCCTCCTGTCAAACAACTCTTTATTACTAGTTTGGCTTTTGGCAATCAACCTCATAATGGCTTCCTGTCAACTGTCACTGTTCCTGTCAAACCTAATGAACCCGGACATCACTTGGTTCCAGGCTCTCTTCCCTTAAGAGAGACAAAAGGAGATACTTTCGTAGTGGAGTGTGGGTTGTCAAGTAGCTCCACAGCATGTGATTCAACACTTCCCTCCAAGGTTGTCTATTGCGCATCGCTAACTGAATCCCACCCTTAATAAATCTATTTACTCTTTCAACCAACCCATTTGCTCTTGGGTGGTACAGAGCTGTCCTGACATGCTTATTGCCATAGTCCTCCAAGAATGTTCTCATAAATTGAGAGACAAATTGCACCCCATTGTCTGAAACCAATTCAGCAGGGCAACCTTCCTTAAAGAACACCCTTTCTAAAAAGGCCACCAACTCCACAGCTGTCACCTCTCTCACCACCTCCCATTCTACCCATTTGGAATGGAAATCCACTAGCACGAAAATATACTTAAACCCATCTCCCAAACCAGACACCGGTCCCAGGATGTCAACTGCTAGTTTCTGCCACGGTTAATCTGGTACACTGTTTGGTATTAAAGGTACTTCTCGTAACACCTTATTTTTGTCACTCATTTGACAAGCTTTGCACTGTTTCACAAGATCCTCCGCCATTCTGTCTATTTTGGGCCACCAGTAACAATGTATCACTCTCCTTTTTGTAGCTCCTTCACCCAGATGACCCTGGTGTGCTAGTTCTAGCAAGCTCTTTCTTGCTGCCTCTGGGGGCACTATACAGCTTTCCCTCCTTAACCTGTCCCCCACTAGGCTTAACTCATCACGTATCTCCCACCATATCTCACATTTTTCAACTAGCAACTCTTTTTCCGGCCACCCCTCAATAGTCCACTGCTTTATATGACTGAGATCATGATCCACCAGCTCTGCCTGTTCCCACTCCTCCCGGTCCACACACCCCAATTCAGCAACTACATACTCCTCCTCATCTTGTGCCTAATTGGTGTAACCTTGACTTATCGGTAACCTTGATAGACAATCCGCCACTAAATTCTTTTTTCCGGGCATATAGCAAACCTCAAAATTATACGGTTGAAGACCATGACTCCATCTACTTATTCTTGGTGATCCAATAGCCCACCTGTCCCTTTTGAATAGCTGCACTAAGGGTTTGTGATCTGACCGTACTGTGAACTTCCTTCCTCACAGAAAATATTTGAAGTGACGTACTGCCCAGAACATGGCCAATGCTTCCTGTTCTATCACAGAATACCTCCCTTCGGCTCCTCTGAGAGCTCTAGAGGCAAAAGCTATCACCCTCTCTATTTTATTCACATCATATTGAAATAAGGTAGCTCCCAATCCTAAAGTACTGGTGTCAACCACCATCACAGTACTGTCATTAGCATCAAACTTCCCAATAGAGAGAGCTTGTACAATGCCTTGTTTTATTAATTCAAGAGCCTCATCACACTCTGCAGACCACTGGAAACTTACGCCCTTTCTCAATAGTGCCCTTAATGGAGTCGAAATGCAGGCAAAATCCCTCACAAACTTGTGATAATATTCCGCCAACCCTAAAGAGGACCTGACTTGATCCTTATCATTGGGACATGGTGCTTTCTGGATCGCATCCACTAGACTTGACTTAGGTTTCATCCCTTGTGCAGACACCACGTGACCTAAATATCCAACACTCTCCACTGATAGCTTACATTTACTCCTTTTCACAGTAAGGCCTGCTTCTCTATACTTTGACAACACCACTCTCAACAACCTATCATGCTCTTCCCCAGACTCTGCATATACCAAAATATCATCTTGGAAATGTATCACATTCTTAACCCCCTCCATCACCATCTCCATCACCCCCTGAAAAACAGCGGCTGCAGAAGCCAAACCAAATGGCATCCTGCAGTACTTGAATGTTCCTTCTGTGGTGATAAACAAGGTTAAATGTTGACACTCCTGTGAAAGTGATATCTGATGATATGCTTCGGATAAATCAATCACTGAGGAACACTTTGCTTTGCCCAATGTGGCTAGTTCTTCACTAATGATGGGTAAAGGATGACAATCTACAACAATATTCTTATTAAGGTCTCAGGTCCACACAAAGTCTTATGTCCCCATTGGCTTTAGTTGCTACCACAACTGGTGACAACCACTCTGATCCCTCTATTCTCTCTATAATGCCTTTCCGAAGCAATACTTCAATTTCCTCCTTCACCTTTCGCTTAAGATTCTGCGGAACGACTATAACTTTGTGTATTTCTGGAACAGCTCCCTTCTTTAGTCTGATACAATGTTCATAACCTTTTAGCCTTCCCAGATCCTCCGCAAATACACTGGAAAACTCTCTCTCCCATTGGTCTCTTACTTCTGCCACAGTGACTGGGCACTCAGCATTAGCCTGGATCCTTATGCCTAGTTTTCTCTGTTCAGACCATCCTAGCAATGATGATCCTTCCTTGATGACAAACACATAAGCTTCACAGCTTCTACCATTACATTTTATGGTAGTCTGGAACTTTCCTAGCAACTCTATCCTGACATTCCCATATGCATATGGTTCTATGCCCGGAAGTTTCAATTGCTTGATATCTCCATTCACACATTTCTCAAATGTTTTCCTAGACATTATTGTCCATGGAGAGCAGCTGTCCACTTTCATTGTGACTACCCTACCGTTAACCATGAATACATCAATAGGTCCCTTATCCTGACTGGGCAATTCTCCAATTTCCAACACGTGTTTAACTTGTTGGTATTCTCCGACACTTTACTCATGTTCAGGACATCAAACATTTGTATTTCCCTCAATGTTCTCCACTGAAGCGTTCTCCTTGCAGACTCTGGCAAAGTGTCCCTTCTTTTTACACTTGAGGCAATTTGCATTCTGCGCTGGAGAAAACGGGTTTAAAGAAACATGTCTGTTACTAGACATTTTACACCTCTTGTGCAATTTGTCTTCTTAGTATTGCGAATCGCTGACACCTCATTAATCTGTTTGTCCGCTCTCATACTAGCCATATATTTGGATGTCTCCTCCATACCCCAAGCTACTTCTACTGCTTGTTCCAGGGGTAGGTCTTTAGGCAGTAGCTTTTCTTGCACCCTACTGTTGTTAGTGCAATGCACCAACTAGCCTCGAAGTAGAGAATCTGCCAAATGTCCAAACTCACATGAATGACTGAGGCTGCGGAGTGCAGCAATAAATGTTTCCACAGGTTCATTAGGTTCTTGGCTCCTCTCAAACGTGAAATTTTTCCTAGGTTCAAAATGTGACTGCAATTTCCTGATTGCCACCGGGAACTGATCCTCTTCCCCTTGCCCTATCTCCGTGGGTTCTGCAGGGCCGTCAAAGACACTGCACCCTTCTGTTCCCAAGTTGTGGAGCAAGACAGCTTCCTTTCTGGCCGGGGCAAATTTATCTCCCCCAATGGCAACCAGATAAGTATCAAATAACTTCTTCCACCTGATGAGTGGAATACCTGGTTCAGATAAGAAAGGTGTGGGAGCAGGCATTCTGGCGGCTGCCATGATCACAGTTCAAACTCTCTAGGAGTCAAAGTTCCTGCTCTTCACGTTTAGGCAATTTCAACTTTGCACCTCTGTCCTTTCTTCCTAGGTGGCGGAGCCTTCACTGTTAACCGTGTGAACTGTGAGAGCAAATGCACAGTTTTTGGCACTGTGTAGAGAAATCTCCAGTTCCCAATTACTTAACAGGCCTGCCTCTCTACCATCCTTCCTTAGGTGGCACTCTCAATGTTGAATATGTTAGGGCTGTGCTATTTGTTAAATAATAGTAATTGTGGTAGTCCCAGTCTGCAGTGACAGGCTATCTTCCAATTTTACTTGCTGCAGTCTTACAGCACATATGGTAGTATCCTCTGTACTGTACTGTGGGCCTGCTGCTTCTCTACTACAGGTAATGCTGCTATTGATTCCAATTCTGACTTGTGGCCATATCACAGTATACACAGTATCAATCCTCTGTTCCTCTGTCCGGGTCCGCCTCCTGTCTATTACAGTTAATACTGTAATCAACAGCGGAAATAGAAACACTGTTGCGTTGGCCGCATCAACGCCCACAGGAGGCAGAGCGGCTTACTTGGGGACAGCGCACGGTCATCCCCGGTCCAGAAACACCACCCCTTGCCGTCGGACGTTGGCAGCTTCGACACCCTGGGGCGGGGTGGAGCGGCGTGTGCCGTGAATGCAGACACGGCCCAGCCAACAACGGCTCTCAGCTGGGAGTGCGGGGAACGCCTCCCAGCACAGCGATCAGCTGCTCCGCGGCAACTCACAGCTGCCTGCACTTCTAGCGTGTCGACGACCCACTGCTATCCTCATCGCCAGTGAAAAGAGGCGAGGACACAGAAGCTTAGAGGTAAGCTTTATTTCAGCGGGCCCACCTCCGCTCTCCTCCTCCAACAATCAATACATTTCAAACCCCCCATTCCAGCTCCACGAGACACGAACAAGATGTCTCGTGGAACTGGAACGCTCTGACATATTAAAGTTCCCTACATTGATGCTATACTGTTTGGGTTTGAAAACACATGAAACCTGTTTTTCGGTATCTGCTGTATTCGCTCATTTTACTTCCTGTAAATCTTACACGTTTTTAGAAGATGGTTAGTGTGGATACAATTTTTAGCTTGCAAAATTGGTTCCTTGGGATACTTTTGGTCACTATCAGCATTTAAAATGTTTTTTTTTATACTAGTAATAAGGGCGACCAGCTGGACTATGGTTACCCCATAAACCAATCAGGCAATCCCTTTACAGCGAGCATGGGGTACATGCATTGACCCTTTGATGACCCGATTCTTGGGCTCTTTAGCACTTTTTGCACTCTTAGTTGGTGTCACGTTGACACCTCGTCATAGGATTTAATGGTTGGTTAATCAAATGAACATTTAGCAAATTGTTGTTTCAAAACATCCTTTAGATTCCAGAGGTTTGCAACCTTTAGCTCGACAGGCGTATGGGACCAGACCTAGCCAGCATAGCCAATGGCGAGGGATCATGGGAGTCGTAGTACAAAACATCTGGAGAGCCGAAGGGAGCAGAACCCTGACTCAGGCAGCACAGACACCAGTGTCATCACTACTACACAGGGTATGCGGTTGAGTTATAGCTATAACCTTTGTTTCTTCAGGACATGCTTTTCCACTATCTCACTTAAAGAGGTCCCAGGTTCTCCTTCCATAGAAAACCAGCTTGGGATGCAGGATGCCTTTTTTTTTAAAACTTAATTTGATTAGCCTATTGTTGGCCTCTGAATAGCATTTGGCATGAGTGGACCCACAACTAAGCCTATTCATTATCCAATAGAGATTGGGGTCCCTTCAAGATGACACTTAAAGTGCTGCAAGCACGTGCACCTTTGAAGTGTGGGAGGCTGCACAAACTGCACAAGAGCCCTAACTGCTAATACACGCCCTGCAAAGTCTTCTGTGATGGATTCGACAACATCCATTGGGGCAACATGCTGTGCAAGGACTTTCCTCCAGCAGTCTACAGACTTGTTACCCCCTATATGGAGCAGAGTTTGCCACTCCATGGGCAAGACTTTGATACTGCTGCAGTGGTGATTGGCGCAATATAACAGCATCTTAACATACAAACCAGGGCAGAAGGCGAGGATGCGCGCAGACAGGCTGAGCGCGCAAACATTTCTGAAAGAGCAGACACTGACAACTTCTTTTTTTCGCCAACCAAAATGTATCAGTTCATTTATAATCTGGGCTGTTAGGTGGCGCTTGCGACACCTATAAGACAAAACTATTGCATTGGAGTACAGCTAGGGAGGAAGGACACATGAAGAGAGACACAGGGCCTCATTACCACCCAGGCGGTAAGGGGTTAACGGCAGCGTTAACAGCGCCGACCCTTACCGCCTGAGTACGAGGTCCCTTAGCGCCATGGCGCTTTTAACACCTGCTTTTAGCAGGTGTTAAAATCCATGGCGCTAAGGGACCATGGAGTTAATTACGCCACCGTAATTTACGGTGGCGTAATTAACGCCTTCCCCACTCCCATTATACCCTATGGGGCAAAAATGGGAATGGGGAAGGGTAAATGGGGATTGGGGACTTACCGCCCCGCCAAGGTCGGAATGGGGCGGTAAGTCCGCCAACCACCATGGCGTAAACGTAGTTTACGCCATGGTGGTAAAGTCACGGCCCAGGCGGTAACTTACCGCCTGGGTCGTAATGAGGCCCACAGAGTCTGTAGGTGTTGTTTGGTTATCTGCCCACCCCTTGTCTGCCCATGTCCATTCCCACCCATTCCACCATTCCACCGATTCCTGACTTTGAACGCGCAAAACATTTCCTGATGGGAACTCTTTAAGCTCGCTTTAATCAAGCCTTACCAACAGGCTTTGCATTCAAAGTGCATGCCAGTGTTTGTTCAAAGCAGTCTTCTGAGAGTTAATGACTTAGTGTCCGATTCATAGAATTATTTGCGTAGGAAAAAGGGAACTTGTGTGCCAAACTGCATGCAAATTCCTGTTAGTTGTTTCATGGAATCAAATGCGCAGGACTTTTCCAGGACTTGCATAGAGTTTGCGCAGGCTCAGGACGTCTCTGCAAGCCATCAGGCACCTTGCGCGAGACACCACGCAGAGCATGGGCGTGGTTTCCGCAGAAGGCTAAGAAGGGGTGGAACACAGAAAATTAGAAAGAGCATGCAAAAAAGTGGGCGTTACGAGGGATGACCCACAGGTAGTCCCTCGCACGCCCACAATCATGCCAAACAACACGTATTCATAGCACCACCCGCACAGCTTCTCAGCAAATAAATGGGCACGTAAATCCCTTGATCACTACGCCACCCAAAGGCAGGCGTAAAGACAATTGCGCATAGGAATTGCAGCACGAAGGTGGGTTTGCATGTCGGATTTAGGGGTGCATGTAGGTAACCAGGGTTCAGATATAATTTAGGGGTGCTAGTATTCAGTGTAGCAGGGTGCAGGAACGGTTTACGGGTGTTTGCACGCAGATTTTCTGAGTTTAACCAGAGTTACGAAGTATCATACGCATGGTCTCGAGGTGCCAGCAGCAGTTACGAGGGAACCTGCGCAGGGTCCCTGAGATGCAGGCCTGCTTGCGGGGGATCCCATGCACTGTTTGAAGGTTGCATGTAATCGCGCCCACAGGAGCACGCAAAGGTAGCTGTTCTGCTGTTTATGCTTTGTGTGAGGGTGTGTCGGGGGCATTCCGGGCGCAACTTGCAAATACGGTTACTTTGCGCAGTAAATTCCATGAATATGCAGGGCATGCATTTTTTATTCTGCATGCAGGCTCGCACAGCAATTGCATGAGAAATGCACACTTTTCCGTGAATCCGGCCCTTAATTGGAGTTGTAACATGCTACTGGTGTAATAAAAATATCTTACCAGGCATGCTTTCAACAACTCAATTTATAAGCACTCTGCGTGTACTTTACTGAAGTCCTGTTAAAAACAAGAACTGGCAAAGCCACTGAAGTCTTGTTTGAAACAAGCTTTGGCAAAGCCAACATTTCTGTGGCTTCTGCATATGTTTTAAGCTTTTGCTTGTCACAACTATTAGATGCCTAGGTACTTGCAACGTCTTGCACGTGCCACCAACAAAGGGTAGTTAATGCCCCGATGGCTGTGCCTGGTGAGTGTCTTTCCCATGCCTATACAAAAGCCCAAACTGCTGTCATTGGGAATTCTGGGCAGGGTCTCCGAACAAAAAGGTACCCACAAGACCACTTGAAAGGGTCACCTATAGCCTCCGAAGTATATCCTATTGGGATCATAACAATATGGGTGCTTTTTGGCTGTGACGAATCAACTTCCGGGGGACCAGTGGTCCAGGGATGAATATCGGTTTCTAAACCATCAATCAACCCCACACCTCCAGTGCACCAGAACAGATCCCAACAGATTGAAAACATAAGCAAATTATAAACCTCCTTGTACAATTTTGGTAAGCTTATCTCTGCAAGGTCATGGATCGTTGGTAAGTTGAAACACAGCGAAATTACAATTATTACCCAATGATAAAAGGGACTGTCCAGTCGAGGTTGTAAAAAATATCTACTTTATTATTACTACAACAGTCAGTTCTAGCACACTACAACTACAACACACACTGTAAAGGAACACAGAGGACAGACAGTTTCACGAAGGAAAGGGATGCACGCTGGATACTGACAGGTGAGTAGTTGGTAAAGTAATCAGTCTTACTGTTCAAGATTATTGGTTTAGGAACCAAGGGGGCAAAGGGTCGTGTCTGTCCCTATGGGCCTTTGGGGAAGGCCCAGGGGAGCAGAACTGCAATGTACCTGGTGCTGAAGGAGTTATTGGTGCTCGACAGCGTCAAAGGTGGTTCCAGGGCGCTTTGCAGCTCCTGAGACAGAGTTTGTTGTGGGAGACAGCTGCGGGTATAAGACGACAGGCAGTTCGGCAAGCAAGACTGGACGGACAGCTGCAGGCTGGCCGGTACAGTGGCAAAGGGCCAAGAATCATTGTCTGTGTGCTGGTTGGCAGATCTAGAGCGCTGGTCCAGGCGTATCGGATGGCGCTGGTGACTGCGGCATGACAACAGTCAGCCGTGCAGCCGGATGCGGTTCGAGGACTTGACTGTCTCAAAAACTGTCCTTAAAAAGATGGACGCAGGATGATGCTTGTTTGGCACTCCTCCTTGCTTCTTCGCAGGCCTCGTGTCGTCCTTTCAAGTCGGATGGCCCAAAGCTCAGGAGAGTGTTTGCAGGCACAGCCTTGTCCTTTCTCCAGAGACTCTCCTGCACTTCCCACCTAGGAAGCTTGCTGACAGAACCTAGCAGGGCACGCAGTGTGCTGGCTGGGTACTGGTTCTGGAGCTGCTGGACGTGTCCTCAGAGTCCCGTATCTCCCTCTGTTCCCTGGGAGATGTTTAGGGGAGGGATCTTGCTTTCTTCTTGGAACACCTGCCCTTCCTTCACTGTGGGAGATGTAAGGTAGACTATGCCTTCAGCCGGGTTCAAATGAGTCCTTCTTCTTACTCCTTTCAAAGTCATCAGATGATCTCCCAAGTGAGGGGCTCAGCCAAGTAAATGGGCCCCAGTGATTGGTGCAGGCTAAGCCCACCTTAATTAACCAATCATGGGTCCTCACAAACAATCTTCTATTATGCATGAGGCCAGGACCACAGTGCTCTGCAACAGGACAGGTAAGGGATGACAAAATATACCTAAGACCCACCCATCTCCCTGTCTGTTGTAGATCAAAGTGTCTCTCTGGTTAACTGAGCCCTCACTGACTCTTGATTAAAGTGCAGGTTTCCCTTGAAGCTTGTGATGGGAGTGGACTTCCTGTCTCCCCCAAATAACATCCTTCGTCCCTCTGAAAGGGGTCTACTCTGCAGGGACACCTGCAGTAACTGCTGCACCCAAAAAGGCCTTTCACTGCCTTTCATACAGAGAGTTGGGAACTAGCTTCAAGCTGACACATTGCATACCAAAGGGGTGTTAGCCCAACTTTCTTTTTGTCTTATTCGCAAACCAAGCCCCTTCAGACTTGCCTCAATTATCTCTCGTTAGTATGCACTGCCAACAGCCAAATAAACACAACAGGAAAGCAGATCCATGGACATTTGATATTTAAATTAGGCTTCCCATGGCTGGAGGAAGGTGTGCCTTCCCCCTTCTTGAGATGCTGTGATGTACCTGTGGCTGGTACCTTCCAGCTGAATGTAACAGAGGAAGACTACACTTGTAGGCTGTGTCTTCTTGGAGTACACAGGACTATGCCTTTTCTGCGGGAAGCAGATAAAATGTGTGCAGAATGGCCTCACACATTTCTTGGACGTTGATGTCCCATCATTCATTTACATTAATGAAAAATCAAAAAGCTCAGGCTAGCGTTCTCTCCCTGTGCGGGTGGTCGAATTCCTCATAGTGGCTAAAAGGAGGGAACATTTTATAGTTTGCCAGAAACATACTAGGAAAATCTCTCTAGTTTTCAAATTGTGATTCATTTTATGGAGCGCAAACGCACATTTGTCCTGTGCATTTTCTTCGATTTGAACTTTGAATATAGGCTGGGCGAGGTCTAGCGGCATGCAGGATGGCCACATAGGATTGCCCATTTGCTCCAGCAGCTTCTTTAATAGTGTTTCATTCTACTTATAAAGGCATTTGTCCGTACATTTACCTTATATTTTCTTGGTGGTCCACGGCGACAGTGTACAACAAGTCTATGCTACCTTGGAGGTGTGTTTCCAGGAGGTTCGCCGGCAAGGCCTCACGCAGCGAGGTCCCGTGATTGATGGTACGAGGTTCCTGTCAGCTGTTCGGTTGAAACACGTGTGGAGCCTATGCGTGTTGGGAAGCATTTTCTCCTCACAACACAGGCTGTCTATGTAAATAAAAGCCTAGAAACAAAGATAAAGTGGACAAGGGCTTATAGGGCTCCAAACCAAAATAGAGTCCAAACGACAACAACTTACTTGTAGCAAGGCTACCAGCCTCAGCACTCCTCCTACCACCGACACTAATTCAGGCTTCACATTCAAGAAGGTAACTATACCTGAAGTACAAAAAAAATATAGTCTCTCTGAAACCTTCCAACTGTAAAGGAGATAGTTGTCCGGCCCAGATTGTAAAAGATGCAGCTAGAGATCTATCCCCTTTCATCACTAAACTTATAAACCTATCTTTTTCTACCAACTCATTCCCTAGCAATCTGAAACAATCTTGGGTTCTCCCACTTCTAAAAAAACAAACATTAGACCCGGCCATACCCACTAACTACAGACCCATCACCACCGTCCCATTCCTGTTAAAAATCCTAGATAGAGTTGCTTATCTGCAAATTCAAGATTACCTAGAGACCAACCAACTACTGGGAATTCGTCAATCTGGCTTTAGAGCCCAACATGGAACCGAAACAGCCCTTGTCGACCTCCAAAACCAGATTGATGAACTTAAAGATAAAGGCAAGGCTTCCATCCTACTTCTGTTAGACCTCTCAGTAGCCTTCGACCTGGTTGACCACGAAATCCTCTGCAACCACCTATCATCAGCAGCTCACTTCTCCTCCTCTGCTGTCACGTGGATTCAATCCTTCCTCACTAACAGAACCATGAGGGTCTTCTCACCTGAAGCGGCAGCTGACCCTATCCCCATCACATGTGGTGTCCCACAAGGCTCCTGTGTTTCATCCACTTTGTAGAACATATTTACAAAGCCTCTTTTTGACAAGCTGGACCATCTGGGTGTCACCTACACCAATTATGCAGATGACACCCAGATACTCCTAACCCCATCAGGTAACTACAACGCCAACGTTACCTGGATCAACGAAATCTTCACCATCATTCAGGCATGGATGGCCACACACGGCCTCTGCCAAAACGATGAGAAAACTGAACTCCTCTTTGTCGGCTCTCCCAACAACCTGCTGAAACGCAGCCCTAATTACACTAGTATCATCATCGAAGGAAACACTATTCCCATTGTTAAAAGCGTAAAAACTCTAGGTTTCTACCTTGATGCCCACACCAACCTCTCTAAACAAATCAACATGACTGCCTCAGCCACTGCACAGGTTAGATGATCAGAACGTGTAGACCCTTGTTGTCTTCCAAAAGTTGCCTCATACTGGCTAGGGCCCTTATACAGTCCAAACTGGACTATTGCAACAGTCTTTACCTAGGTACTAACCAATCCATAATCAACAAACTGCAGATACTCCAAAACAGGGCTCTACGAGCGGCATTAAACATTCCCAGGCGAGAGCACATCTCTACCATTAGAAAATCATGCAAATGGCTCTCCATACAACAAAAAATCAACCTAAAAACGATCTGCCTCACATATAAAGCCTTGAACCACCAAGCCCCCCTTATCTCACCAACAAGTTTACTTTGAAACCTTCCACGAGAACCACAAGATCCACTAACACCCTATGCCTAGTAGTGCCCAGATTCACTCTAAAAAGAGCTGGAGGAACTAGCTTCACGACCCTTGCCTCCCAACTGTGGAACACTTTACCATTGAACATCAAATCCATCTCTACCTTTCAATCTTTCAGAGAACATGTCATCTCATGGCTACTGAATAAAAACGAACACTTCTCTCCCATATCCCCCCTTTTCCCTCCTCCGCTCGACATTCTTGCCCTCTATTTTGTTGTAGAACTTGCAAAATGTATAAAATGTATTCTGTAACCGCCTACCTAAGCGCCCACTTACCTCCGGGTCTGGAGCGCTATATAAATAAAATAATCAAACAAACAAACAGACAAGGTACTCTCCTTTCACCATTTTATGCAACGGTTTAGTGCTGGGGATATAATTCCAAGTATTTCAAGGCTCAATGAGGGAAAGTGAGTGCAAATCTGGATTTAAGCCACTGCACAATTTGTGTTAATAATGACAATATCCAGAAGGTAAACTTTATTCACAAGATTAAAACAAGTATGGAAGTAACAAACTGTTCATTTGCAAATGCCACTTGCATATAGGCACTGAATTAATAATATATTCTGGTGTAACAGAATATTATAAAGCATCTGCATATTCATACTGGCCCATATTTTGCGCCCTAAAGAGGGCTTTTATTGTTCGCACTTGTGATTTAAAATATATGATACAAGTCCGAGATTAATACGTGGCTCGTTATTGCTAATACAAATGGAGTAACATACTACTGCGAGTCACATAGGCTCATCGTCAATGTATCCTGCGTAACCCTCTTTGGCCCTGTAGTTTTTTCAAATGTTTAAGCTTTTACAAACTACGTGCAACAGCTAATTATGGCATCCTCAAAAAAGGGTAAAGCCAAAGAAATGACCTCCTCACTGTCTAACACTTTCAAATGGCAAAAAAGTGACTCACCCATGCCAAAAGAGGATTCTTTAGATCCGGCTATGAAAACCATTCTAATGGCAATTAGGACCCTGAAGCCCTTCATGGAGACCACTAACACTAAATTACAACAGCTTGATGATAAATGGTCTACTTTTGAGTCAAGGATGATGGAAGTGGAGCAACATGTGAGTGATGCAAAAGATGTTACCAGCAAAGTGGCAATGTTCAAAATCACAGTCAAATCTCTACAAAAGCAATTTGATAATCTTGAAAATAGAAATAGAAGGAACAATCTACACATTGTGGGCCTTCCAGAGGGGAATGAAAAAGATTACCATATCTTGTCCCTTACTACTATGCTCCCAAGGCCCCTTGATCTTCCTGCGTCAGTGCAACTAAATGTCCAGAGGGCTAATTGTGTGGGTCCTATTAATGCAGTGCACAGTACTAACAATTCTACTAGAACTCTCATCTCTGCTCTTCTGGGTTATACTCATGTACATCTTATAATGAACAAGGTGAAGAAAATTAAGCAACTTGTATGGGAAGGCAGAAAGATATATATACCCCATGGCGTGTCTAATGCAACGGCGCAAGGAGAAAAGAACTATTCACATTAAGACCAGCTCTAAGGCAACTAAATGCAAGAGAAGGTATTATTCATCCAGCAATCCTCAAAGTTACCCTCAATGGTCACACTGCTACCTTTGAAACCCCAACAGATCTGAGACATTTTATTCAAATCCACAAAATGGAGGAAATGGATACCTCAAAACCTACTCCAAAAACAGATTCATAAGATTTAATGGTTTATAACTTTATGACCTATCACTGATAATTTCAGCCAGAGTGGGGGTGTGGTTGCCCATCCCTCACTAGACTCTCCACCCCTGTCATATTATCACCAACATGAATTGGTGTGACTGTATCCTGTTAGCCAAGTTTTTATCTATAGATGCATCCTACTTTTTCTCGTGGAACATCTCCATGCTGACTTTGTTTGTCTATCCCTCTTCCTCATGTGCCTGACCTTCTGTGTTATTGTTATTTTGGCAGGGCAATCAGTCTATTTATGATAAGCGGTTTTCCAACTGTCTTTCTATATATAATGTCATGTGAGCATCTAAAATTATAATATATGTTTTTAATATTAGGGATCTTGATTTTTATGTGCAGCTAAGTCTAAGGGCCTCATTGCACGGACGGTGGTGGACCAAGGTGCTATTAGCACCTTGGTCCATGCCGGTAAAATACCGGCACCGCCTTGGTGGAAAGGAGAATTACCGCCCTATTCCAAGGTTGGTGGGGCGGTAATTCCCCCTT
The DNA here is from genome assembly GCF_040938575.1 of Ambystoma mexicanum. Lineage (NCBI taxonomy): Eukaryota > Metazoa > Chordata > Amphibia > Caudata > Ambystomatidae > Ambystoma > Ambystoma mexicanum. The sequence goes on from NC_090938.1 coordinate 71,013,801, forward strand.
ACCCGATTGCCCTTCCCCATTCCCATTTTTGCCCCATAGGGCATAATGGGAATGGGGAAGGTGCTAATTACGGTACCGCAAATTGCGGTACCGTAATTAGCTCTGTGGTCCCTTTGCGGGTTGGTTTTTAACGCCTGCAAAAAGCAGGCGTTAAATTCTCCAACCCGCAAAGGGACCTCGTAGTAAGGCGGTAAGGGTTTACCAGTACCGGTAAAATACCGGTACCGGTAGACCCTTACCGCCTACCGTGTAATGAGGCCCTAAGACATGTCACTTAATATAACCGCCCGGAATGTTACAGGAGTACACAACCCTATTAAGAGGAACAGGGTGGTATCCCATCTTAATAGGACAAAACCATCGATTGCATGCATTCAGGAAACGCATCTGTCACCGGATGAAGTTGCTAAACTTAAGCCCCTCCGGTTGAGTCAAGTTTTTTCAAGAGCGGAGCATGGCAAGTAGAATGGGGTTATAACTCTTATTAATAAAGCATTCAAATGCAAAGTTGTGGGGACTGACTCCGATAATATGGGATGGTGGGTATTAATTAAAATTTTAGTTAAATCAATGAATATACCATTCTTATTGTTTATGGTCCCTCTTCTCCAGATTCATTTGGTTGGAACTAAGGAACTATCCCATTGAATCTAACTCTCATAATTTAAGTGTGCGCTTTAAAAGCATTAGATCACATAAACAATTCTTAAATTTCATATCAGAATTAAGCCTCACTGACCCATGGCAGATGAATCATCCTTCTGATTTAGAGTTTACCTTTTTCTCCAATTCTCACAATTCCTTTTCTAGAATAGATTATATATTCCTTTCTAAATCTATGTCAAATCTTTTCCTCATTGCTGGTATAGAATGTATTTCATTATCAGACCATAATCCAGCCCACATTCAGCTTCCAATTTTAAAAAATAGTCATCATTCTAAGAGATGGAGACTTAACACAGCTCTTCTGAAGGATGAGTTATTTACGGCCTTCATTACTCAGTCGCATAGTCATTTCTTCGCTTATAATAGTCAATCTATTGTCAACAACTGGGATTGTTATAAAGCTGTTCTTAGAGGTCAAATGATATCAGTTATCGCTAATAAAAAGGAACAATTAAAAAAGAATCTAATGTTATTCTAAAACAATTGGAATCCCTTGAATCTCAATACACGTGTAGTAATACAGCTACTTTTAATGGCATCATTAAATTGAGACATCAATACAATAAAATTACTTCAGAATACATGTTCTAATTTAACAAGTAAATCACTTGCATTGTACCTTAAAATTATACGGCAAAAAGCTAGGGTGGCTGTTATCAAGGATCAGATATTGGATAGGAAGTTTTCAGATAGAGAAATAGTTGAAGTCTTTTCTAAATTGTACCAAAAATTATATTTGTCTGAGTCAAAGCATAATAACCCTCATTGTCAAGAATTCCTTCTGCATGTCCCTCATTCTACATATCCCAATGTAGATCTCAAATCATTAGATGACTCTATCTCCTAGTGAAATCTTTAAAGGCATTAAAGACCGTAAAAAAGATAATGCCCCAGGCCCAGACGGTTTCCCTATTTATTTTTACATGCGCTTCAATAACTTATATGTGCCTAAACCTAATGAACTCTTTTCTCATTTTATTGCAGTAAACAAAGCACAGGAATCTTTCAAAGAAGGCATGTTAATTGTTTCCCCCAGGTTTAATAAAGATCCGATCTTCCTCAAAGCTAACAACCAATTTCCCTCATAAACACTTACTGTAAAGTCTTTGCTAAGATTTTATCAAATAGATGCCTACCTCTTACCCAACTTTCTTAAAAATGACCAGGTCAGGTATGTCAAAAGGTAGACAATCCTCTTCTAATTTGAAGTTATTTCTGCACATATTAGATATTATTCATAAATCCAAAGATCCTTGCACAGCCTTATCCCTAGATGTGGAAAAAGCATTCAATAGCATTGAATGGGACTACATGTTTGAGCCTCTCAAGTGGCATGGAATAGGAGGCCTTGTTCTCTCCATGATTAAAGTTCTATATTCTAATAATAAAACAGCCATTTTTACTAATGGTCAAATGTCTTCATACTTTCCCCTTTTTAGAGGTACACGTCATGGCTGCCCCTTTCCCCATTTCTTTTTATATTGCCGATGGAACCATTTCTAGAAGCAATCAGACGGGATAATGACATACAAGGCATCGATGCTGGTGAAATACAAGTAAAACTTGCAGCGTATGCAAATGACGTCCTACTGCTCTTGAAAAACCCAGATATTAGTATAAAATATTTGTTGGACATTATTTCACGATTTTCAGTAGCATCCGGTTATAAATTAATCACAGATACATCTAAAATATTACCTCTTAACATATATTGCATTAGACATCATAGCCAAACCATGGGGTCCAAAGGGAATTCAATATTTAATTATTCATATTTCTTCATCTATTCAAGATATCATCAAGCAAAACACTACGCTCTTATCCAGAATCCGAGTTAGGCGATTCATGGTCACTGCTTCATCTATCCTGGTGGCATCATATTGAAACCATTAAAGTTATGACATCCCCAATTATTTTATATCTTCTCTATTTGCTACCAATCCCCTTCCTTCTTCTTTCTGCAAAGCCATCGATTCATGTTTAATACAATTTTATGGGGAACGAAGCGGCACAGAATATCAATAGCTAAACTTAAAAAGACCTTCTTTCACCACAACACGACACTCAGTTGGTATCGTATAAGTGCTGTTACCTGGTGCCTAGTTAAAAGGTTATCGAGCTCCATTAAGAGCCTATTGCAATCTGCCGGCAGGCGTAAGCCAGCCCCCTCTTGTAAGGCCACGCTTAGAAGGCCCCTGTCTAAGCCCCTTATAACCATCTTGCTGTAGGAGCTGTGTACTACGTTGAAAGGGCTGAAGTTGCCCCACCATTCTGCAGGAGCAGCACAGTAAGCCTATGGAGGAAGTCACCTCCACCCTGCGGCTTCATCCAAGAAATCACCTGATGCCTGCAATCTATGCAATTGCATATTTCAACCCCTCTGAGTTGCCACGCACCTTGATGGAACCTGATATGATGCGTAGTGGATTCCCTCTAAGCAATTGAGATGACCCTCGTGCACTTTGCAATCAACGCTAAAATGGCTGACTCCATTTCGGCATGGCACAATGCTCAGTTGGTATTGTTTTAGTGTTGTTACCTGTTGCCTAATAACAAGGTTGCTGAGCTCTATTAAGAGCCTATTACAATCCGCCGGCAGGGATAAGCTAGCCCCCTCTGGGAAGGCCCCACTTAGAAAGCCCCTATCTGTGCCTGTCCATGCAGGGTGTGCCAAAGAACATTCCCTCATGGACGCCGAACACTTGCAAGGGACATGAACGACTCAGCGATTCAGAAACTAAGTAAGTCCTTATACATTCGACTGTAACTGAAATACTTCATGACAATATACTGCTGCACAATGTATAGCCCTAGTTTCCATACATATTTTATATACCTGTATGCCAGGCGATTAACTTATAGAGACCGATCAGTCTAAGAACAGCACAATGTTGATTGAACTGCATTTATGATTTCAAACACTGCCACACCTATATGTACAACTCGCACATATAGCTGCCCTAAATTGTTTATTTAATCAAATTTTATGGAGCATCTGATTCAATATTTATTAATTTGTTCATGTGACTATGTATGGTGATGTTTGCATGTACACGGGTACCGCTGGACAGTTAACCTATCCATTCCTAATTGACATCCCCATTGGTAATGCCAACTACTGAGCTAACCAGACATATTAGTTAAACACTTCTTGCTTCCATAAGTGCTAGGGCAACACTGCTAAATTACAGGTCACCTATTGGTGCCTCTTACCTCCAGTCACCGACCAGATATTATTACCACTTAACCATGGTCAAGTCCACGGGGCAGGAACTAGACAGCCATTGGCCCAAGTCCCACACTTTATACAACCCCCACATATTCAATAAGTATAAGATAACACTAGCTATGTCCATTCAACTACCCCAAACACACTCCATACCACCAACACATTTCTTGCCCACACTACAATCTAACATCCTACAGCCCATATAAAAAAAGGGACCTTACCTGATGCCAACTGCCCACTTACTCCGATCCAATGGATCCTGCAATATGCCGGTCGACCTATTCCTAACCAACTGTGCTCAGTAAATATCAGGAATAACAGACTAGGATCTCGATTCATGATAGCAAAGTATCCTCATACAAAATGGCCTACTAACGAGAAATGCTTAACATCAAGTATCAAGAATTAGCCCATAACAGCCAACACAGACAAACATAACCCTGACAAACCTTGTAGCAAAAATATGCAAAACAAGTGTTAAAGACGTTCACTCCAACCCAAGAGATTTGTGTATACCCACAACTGCAAGGGATAGTCCTTTATCCAATTTACCCCAGATCTCCAACATACCTAATCCGGGCACATCTATAATTAAGGGTACCCTCATTAATGCTAGATCGCTTCTAGCACATGCTCTAGAGATTTCTGACCTTATCCTAACTAATAACTTGGACTTCCTAACATTCACGGAAACCTGGCTACATTCTGCGGCAGGCCCAACCCTCTCTCTGGCTATCCCGGATAACTATGCTATTCTCAGAATGGATAGAGAAACAGTAAGGGGGAGGATTAGCATTCATTGCTAATAATCAGCTTGTCTGAGAGAACTCCATAGTCAAGTATTTGCCTCTGGGGAACTCCTATCCATCAAACTTCCTCTCACTGCCCCCATTCCCTAACTATACACCTTATCTACAGATGCCCTGGCCCCATATCATCATTCGAGGAAGATGTCATACAACTCCCCACTTGGAATACGAAACCAGGATCCCAAATTCTGTTGCTTGGATACCTAAACCTAGGCTGTAATGATGTCAAGGACGACAACGCCATAGCCCTAGCCAACTCCATCACTGAATTAGGCGTTGTGCACCATATTACCAACCCCACGCACAACAAAGGTAGAACACTGGACTAGCTAGCAGACCTAAACTGTGAGACTAAGATTCTTTCCAATACCTCATGTGCCTGGTCCGACCATCACACCATTACCTTCACTATTCAGGATACCCCACTCCTCGACACAGGTGCCACACAAGCTCCCACAGCAGTTACTAGAAATAAACGGAACATTACAGCTGAGAGACTACTTCCTCTGTTGCACCCGATTACCAATCACTCTAGTCATGCTAACATGGAGCCATCCTCTATGGTAGAGCTCTATAACCGTACACTATTACAAGCAGTAGACAAAGTAGCCCCCCTAAAATTGCACAAAGCTAAACCGTTTGCATACCTAAATACTTGGTACATTACGAACCTTAAAACATTGCGTAGCTCCAAAAGAGCAGCTCAAATGCACTGAAAAAAAACCACGTCAGTGAATAAAGAAATGTTCACGACTGTATCGAACAAATATAAAACTGCCATCATCCAGACCAAAAGTGCTACTCACAAAGAAAGAATTATGAATGCCAATTCCAGTATTAAGGAACTGTTTGCCATCTTTCGTGAACTAGAATCACTGGCGCCACCACATGAATCGTGCACCAAACTTGGTGTACTAATTTACAAAAAGCTCTGCTAGACAAAATCACACTTCTGCAAAAAAAAATTTAAAATAAAAACTTAGCCTGCCACTGGACTCGGAACTATCTAAGCCAATAGACCTCCCCCAGAAACAGATCACTCCATTTGAGTTCACTACTGTCTCAGGAACCGAAGTAAAAAAATAATCTCTTAAACCATCTAGATGTCAAGGAGACATTTCCCCAGCCACAGTTATCAAGGAGGAGGTAGAAGAGCTCACTCCCTTCATCACCTCCCTAATAAATGCATCCTTCGAAACAAGTACTGTCCCAACAAACCTCAAAGAGGCCTGGGTCCTTCCTCTACTAAAAAAAACAACACTAGACCCAAACATCCCTACAAACTACCGGCCTATAACTACGGTACCTTTCTTACTGAAAATTTTGGACAGGGTGGCCAACCTGCAAATACAAAACCACCTCGAAGACAACAATCTTTTGGGCCTACGACAATCAGGCTTCAGACCAGGCCATGGCACTGAGTCAGCCCTGCTAGATTTAAAAATCCAAATGGATGAACTTAAACATAGAGGGAACCTGGGGACCATAAAATCCTGTGCAAACATCTGACATTAGCTGGTCAATTCTCTGATAAAGCCTCTATATGGATAAAATCCTTTTTATCTAACAGAACAATGGGGGTATTCGCCCCATCTACAGCTGCCAAACCTGCCCCAGTATCGTGCAGAGTAACTCAGGGTTCCTGTGTTTTGCCGACACTTTACAACATTTTTACTAAGCTCCATTTTGACCATTTGGACAAATTGGATGTCACCTACACTAACTATGCAGATGACACCCAAATCCTCATTCCCATCTCTGCTTCCTATGACACTGATACTAAACTGAGCTACTCCTTATCGGATCTCAGAACAGACTTAACAAATTAGATTCCCAATTTAAATCTTTTAACATTGACAACATCACCATAAATGTCTCTAAAGAAGTCAAAAAGTTATCCCTCACACTTACAAGGCAAGTAAATGCTTCTGCTTCGACGGCGGCCTATACTTCAAAACTTATCAATGCTGCTAGATGCTTCCTCTCCTCAGAAAGTTGCATAACCCTAGCCAGAGCCCTCATAATGTCTAGACTGGACTATTGTAACGTCCTGTACGCTGGCACCTATAGTCGCAACTTTATAAAACTTCAGGTATTACAAAACAAAATGCTCTGAAGGTAGCGCTCAATATCCCAAGAACCAGTCACATAACAGCGGCAAGACGGAATACCCATTGGAACCCGGTCAAGATAGGATCACCTTCAAAAAGTTATCACTTACTCATGAATGTCTTTCAAATTCAGCCCCAAAATACCTAACTAATACATTCTCAAAAAACCAAACCAACAGAACTATGCGGTCCACAAAAGCCCACCTCCTAACCATACCAAGATTCAAACTACAAAAAGCAGAAGGCAGCAGCTTCCCAGTACCAGCGGCAAAACTTTGAAATACCCTGCCTCTGACCTTAAGAGAGGAACCATCCAGCTGGACTTTTAGGAAAAAGTTGGAAACCTGGCTGATCGCTCAGGTGTAGTAATATACATTGCTGCTCTGGCCTATGATTGTAATTCCACTGTCAATTTCTACTGTACTGCGTCTCGTTACGAATTATTACTGCATGACTAATGCCAATCCTATGTGTAACAAACGACAACATAACAATGTTTTGTGCTCACTACGTCACTCTGCACTGAAATTGAATGTAACCAAGATGTAACCAGAGACATATGGGTTTGCTGCAGTATAAAAAATAAATAAAAAATAATATGGTGGCGTAGGGTTCCCTGATTTAAAAAAATATCATTTAGCTTTTGTCTTGATGAGGCAGACGCAAACGTGGTTTGCCCTGGCAGATTATAATAGCGTTCATGTGTGGTTGCTCATAGAGAGAGATGTGGTTTCTCCTTTAACTCTTGCTGATTGCTACACCATCAAAGGGAAAAATAGATCATCAAATGTATGAGTATAATCTTATCTGCCCATTACCTCAGAACCTATTTGTAGCCCTCTATTGTTAAGCCCTCTCAGTTTGTCTCACAATATCTCTGGTTTAATGCTTTAATAAGAGTAAATGGTAAATCTTTTTTTTGGAAACCATGGCACTCTCGGGGCATTAAATATATTAGTCAGTTATTCTTAAAGGCAGTACCAGTGACCTTTAATCAATTTGCTGAAAGGTTCTTGACTCTGGTTTCTTATGTGCATCAATATGCAGCAATTATCAATGGAGTATTGGAATTGTATGATCTGTTACAGTGCAAGTCATATACTCCTCATGAAGTGAGCCACCTCATGCAAAATCTTAATTGGCAGATGATGGAGCGGGTTACATGATGAGGGATCTTTTAAGCATATGTTTGTGGACTGTGACCATGTTAATACATATTGGAAAAGTGTGTGGAGCACAATGAAACCTATTTTCAATATACAACAGGGCTTTAGTTTTACATTTCTTTTACTAGACAGGGCACTGCTACATGGTGTTTTGTAAAGTAATGCTTGTTATTTGTTGCACCTTTTTATCCTAGTTACAATTCAAACTATATCATCGAACTGGAAAAATCTGGATCCCATTTATTATAAAATTTGGTGAAACTCTATATGTCACATCCATAGATTAGAAAGATGTAATGCCTCCTCCCATTTCCTTCTATAAGTGTTGTATCTTGGGTGGCAGCCTAGAAGTCCATCAGTGGCATTGATGGATGGAAGGAGTATAGGGATTGTTCTGTTGGTGGAGTGTGTGTAGGTTTGTGGTGCGGTCTTCTGTGGTAAGTTAGTTATGCCTGCTCGGGCACCTCCATCTTTGTTTAAGGTGTTTGCATGGTGATTAGAGGTGTTTGTCAATGTGTGAATGTTGTGTCTTTGGTGAAAATGTAGGAAAGGAGAGGTGATGTGTTCTGCTTCCCCTTGTGTTGGTGTGTTCTGTCTCTCCTTGTGCTGGGGTTTTTTGTGGTATGGTAAAGGATGGGAGGAGTATTGTATCTTGTTTCCTCCAGTGTTGGTGTTTGCTTGTAACATTGTAACATGTCAAAGGAAGGAAGGTGTGCTGAATCTTGTTTCATCTACTGCATGGAAGCCTGCATGAAAGCTGTGATGTCAGTGGAATCTAGTGTGAGAAGGTGCAATGTTTATGTTTGTCTCAGAGTTACGAACCAGGCAGTTGGTGGAAATGTAGCCTAGGTGGTGGGAGCCATTAGGCTCTCCCCATAACACCTTTACTCCAATGATTATACTACTTGATCTTGATGACATCTGATTTACTATAAAACTGAATAAACTACCTTAAAGACATACTGCTGCCGAAAGAATATTCTTTACAACAGTAAGCATTAATTGAAGTGTCAGCTGTTACTTAGATTCTTATCTAATGAGGCTCCTAATTGGTGATGATGTAAGCAACTAGTTATTATTTCCTGCTCAACTCCCCCTCCTTTTGTGTATGTCTGTTTCTCTGTTTTTGTCATTGTTTGTCTTGTTATATCTCATACCTTAAATCTGTCTTTCTCATCAATTTCCATAAGTATACTTGGCCTTGATGAATTCTCATTACTAATACTTGGATCAGTTTGGATCATCTATTATAGTATTTCTTTGTCTTTTTTTATTATAACCTCTGGAGTTATTAAGTGCCTTGTATTACCCTATTTTCCAATAAAAAATGTCAAACTAAAAAAAAGAACTTTGAATGTTACTTTTCGATAGGTTCGCTTCCTATGACGTCATGCATGTCAATGAGTCCCCTCACTTTATTTGGACTTGTGTCCTCATACAAATGCTCCTACCTTGGTCCCCCTGATGCACTAGTACCTGCTCCCATAATCACCTGGGGTTAAGGTTGGCTACCACTAAAGAGTAGTGGTTAATCTGAGCGTGTGTGCTCCAAGTCCTGGGACAAAAGAATAGAACAGAATCATGTGCAGGCAGATTCCATTGGTCACATTTGCATAAATGATGAGGCCATTGGCATGGGATCCGCTCCAGACTAATTATGGCATTATTGTATGTAGGGCAATCCCTATGGGTTGAGCTATTTATTATGAAACATGATGTGCGCCAGCACCCTTGGGCAAAAGGTCTCGTAACATCAGTACATAACACATTGTTAGAATTAAGCAGCTGTATTCAGGACATGCTCAAAATAATGTTCAAAGTTTAAATATTTGAACAGCTCGAAGCAAGGAAGAGGGCAGAGATCCTGCCCACGTAATGCTGCAGGGGTTTGTAGAAGACTTTGAAAGTGAACGGAGGTAGAAACCAGAAGCTGGATAGCAGTGAATTTGAAGGTGAGGACATGGTAGTCAGAGGGAGGGGGCTGACGGGATAGACCTGCAAAGAGGGAAGTTATCTAGCTTCCTGCCTACCTTGCAGAGTCACACTGCCTATCTCCCAGCTCTCTTCCCACTGTCCATCTCCCAGTTCTCTTCCCACTGCCCATCTCCCAGCTCTCTTCTCACTGCCCATCTCCCAGCTCTCTTCGCACTGCCCATCTTCCAGCCCTCTTCCCACTGCCCATCTCCCAGCTCTCTTTGCACTGACCATCTTCCAGCTCTCTTCCCACTGCCCTTCTCCCAGGTCTCTTCCCACTGCCCATCTCCCAGCTCTCTTCCCACTGCACATCTCCCAGCTCTCTTCCCACTGACCATCCCCCAGCTCTCTTCCCACTGCCCATCTTCCAGCTCTCTTCCCACTGCCCATTTCCCAGCCCTCTTCCCACTGCCCATCTCCCAGCTCCCTTCCCACTGCCCATCTCCCAGCTCCCTTCCCACTGCCCATCTCCCAGCCCTCTTCCCACTGCCCATCTCCCAGCTCACTTCCCACTGCACATCTCCCAGCTCTCTTCCTACTGCCCATCTCCCAGCCCTCTTCCCACTGCCCATCTCCCAGCTCTCTTCCCACTGACCATCTCCCAGCTCTATTCCCACTGACCATCTCCCGGCTCTCTTCCCACTGACCATCTCCCAGCTCTCTTCCCACTGACCATCTCCCAGCTCTCTTCCACCTGCCCATCTCCCGGCTCTCTTCCCACTGACCATCTCCCAGCTCTCTTCCCAGTGCCCATCTCCCAGCTCTCTTCCCACTGACCATCTCCCAGCTCTCTTCCCACTGACCATCTCCCAGCTCTCTTCCACCTGCCCATCTCCCGGCTCTCTTCCCACTGACCATCTCCCAGCTCTCTTCCCACTGCCCATCTCCCAGCTCTCTTCCCACTGACCATCTCCGGGCTCTCTTCCCACTGACCATCCCCCAGCTCACTTCCCACTGCACATCTCCCAGCTCTCTTCCCACTGACCATCTCCCAGCTCCCTTCCCACTGCCCATCTCCCAGCTCTCTTCGCACTGCCCATCCCCCAGCTCTCTTCGCACTGCCCATCTCCAAGCTCTCTTCCCAATGACCTTCTCACGGCATCCTCCAAAGCACACAGCCTTTCATTCATCTTTGACAGCAATCTCAAACTCCAACAATTGTGCACCCTCGCCACCACTGCAGCCTGCCTCAACCTCATGAACATACAGAATAACCACCATCATCATCTCTTCATCACCTACCGACATTCCATGCCAGAAAATCTCTAATATTTGCTGGTGTACTCAGTCGACTTGACTGCTCTTCTGGGCAACGTCTGGGCCTCCCTCTCTTCTCTTTCTCTCCTCTAAGCAAAATGTTAAATGTCACGACTCACAATCTCTCTAACCTCTCCCACTCCTTTCCCACCTCACTGACTTCCGACGGGATGGCTTTCCATGCAGCACTGTTGCCTCTTCAAATTGCCAACACTTGTTTTCAAAGGTATCCAGGGTATTGCCAACATGCCCAACCTCTACTCTCCCATCTGCACTCTTTGCTGTAATGCCACAATCAACTTATCTGTCCACTGCATACCTCCACCCAATTGTTCTCTTTTTCTCACTCGTTGTCCCGTTGTCCCTCTTCTCTGCTTTCTCAATCTAAAACACTAACATTAAACTCAGACTCAAATACGCACTGAAGGGCTAGATCGTCCCCCATGAATGATACCCCCCTCCCGATCTGTTCCTTTCGCCGCTCCACAGAAGTTCTTTCTATACTTTAAAGAGTGTTTCTTTGTGAATTGTCCTGTAAAAGGAATTCTTTAAAGTGGGGGCGAAATTAGACATCAAAGATGACATCACAAATGTCATTGATGACAGCACTGATGATATCACATATCTGGCCCACTTATTTTCATTCACTGAAATATCTAGGCCAGGTGGTTTTGTTCACTGACAGTCAGTATATTAAAATTCAAAGGGTGCTGTATATCGAGACGTTAACCTTGTCATATGTTCTTAAAGTACTTTCCCTAGGGTTTGGTCTCAGCTCATGGTGCACATACATGGGAAAATGAGCAGGCCTCAAACACACAATTCATTTGTATACATGAAGATAAACTTTGATGTCATTAACTTTTTCTGATTATGCTGTTTCTTTCTTCCTTACTTTTGTTTCCCTGTATGTGCCTCCGATGTGTATGCATTGTGGGTCTGCATATGTATTGTTTGTACGAGCACAAGTGTGTAGTAAGTCTTGAATTGTTAGCTAGTTATTACATGTTTAACATTACACAATCCTGACATCTTGTTACCAACATTATAAACACAACCCCTTGTAGGGACTTTTCATTAAAATTAATTTCACATGTGATGTCATCAGTGACATTTGTGATGTCATCTTTGATGTCCTGGGTGTTAGTTTTACCAGTGTACGATGGTGGCGCGAGTTATGGTTGCTTAGCTTACCATAACTGGCGAATTTCTGAGGTTTGTCGGTTTTACCTGTAACCTTAACGTCCCTGTATCAACATTTTTCCATTGAATTTCATAGGTTTTTATTAGTGCAACTTAACCGTAATGTCCCTTTAACAAAGTGTTTTCATTGAATATTAGTTTTTGATAGGTTCGCTTCCTATGACGTCATGCATGTCAATGAGTCCCCTCACTTTATTTGTACTTGTGCCCTCATACAAATGCTGTCACTTTAGTCCCCCTGATGCACTCGTACCTGCTACCCTAAACACCTGGGGTTAAGGTTGGCTACCACTAAAGAGTAGTGGTTAATCTGAGCCACTGGCGTAACGGGGGCTCCCGCAGCCCCCGCAGTGTGGGGGCCCCACTAGCACATGTTCTGGGAGGTGGCCCCACTTGGAGAGAAAAAAAGGGGAAAAAAAGTTTTCCCCCCCCCAAAACTTTTTTTTTTCTTTTTGATTTCACTTTGCATTCATAAAGACATTAATTCTGTGACAGAAATAATGTCCTTATGAAGGCAGAGGGACTACAAAAAGAAACTTTCTTTTTGAAGTCCACGGGATCCCCCCACATCATGCAATAGAAGACCTTTGGCTGGAGGCCTCCATGTCATGGGGTGAGGAAACCCTATGACTTCAAAAAGAAACAGTGGGCCTCATTATGAGTGCGCTGGTCTGAAAACAACAGTACCGGTAAGTCTGCCGGTACTGTTGTTTCTGGACTGGCAAACTACGAGTTCTGCGAGCGTGCACCTTTCAGCCCGCCAGGTCTGACCTGGCGGGCAGAACAGCACCGCCACTCAGAACTCAACGGATGCACCGGCACCATTGATTAATGGTGCCGGTGCATCCGGCCTCCCCATTCCAATTAAGTCCAATGGGACTCAAATGGGACTGGGGAGTAATATTTTCCAGTGCACGGGAATGGGCAATTACTGGGTCTGCCGGGGCTATAATGCACCGGTAATTGCCCATTCCCAGGCACCAGAAAATTCATGACTCCGGCAGCAGCAGTGTCGGTATTTACCGGCACGGCTACCGCCAGGGTCATAATGACCCCCAGTATCTTTTTGAAGTCACTCTGCATTCATAAAGACATTATTTCCGTTATGGTTCAGTCCTTCAAGGAAATCATTTCTTTATGAAGTCAACGTGACTTCAAAAAGAAACATTTTCTTTTTGAACTAATAGGGCTCCCATTAACCCCATGACGTGTGTGAGTGTATGATGAAAGGGTTCACATTTAAATGTATGCGTGGCTGCCTGGGTGTGGCTGTATGGTGACAGAGTGCACACTTAAATGTATGGATGGCTGGGTGTGCATGTGTGAATATGGTGAATGGTGTTTGTGCTCGTGTTCAGGGGTGCACCAAAACCTACATTTCGGGGGGGGGCTAATCCTTCAAATGTTGGGAGAGGCGCCAACTTCACGGGCGGTTGAGGAGGGGCAAACTTATCTGTATGGTGGAATCCAATTTATTTACGCATTTTAATGAGACTATTCTAGTGCAGCTTCAATGTTACACTCAGTTAACTCTCTCCCACTTATGAACTGCTGCGAGAATTGAGTGGTCTCCTGTTCCCTCTCAACCCTTCCAATCACTCCCCTGGCATGCAAGTACTAAACCCACAACACGATTTCAATTGGCTAAAAAATGTGGCATTTGAATGCAGGTACTAACAGTGAAATGCTTTATGTTAGTAATTGCTGGGCTCTTGTTAACAGTAAAACCCAGGTGCAGTTTAATATCTTTGTCCTGCTCTGTCCAGCAAGTGCTCTGAAGGTCAGCCAGGTCGAGTCAACAAAGCCCAACATTTCGTGGGGCGGGAGGGGAGGAGTGCTGAATCCCAGTCAACTCAATGGTGTTGCACCACTACTAGTGTTTAATGCCTTGATTACTTATTTGGTAATCTTCATTATTCCTAGCCCTATTCTTCCTCGTCCCACTACTTGTGTATGAGGCACTTTGCCTCATACACAAGTACTGGGATGAGATAGAGGTACATGGAGGTAATGCCTCATTTAGCTGCCTGTAATCTTCATTATTCCTAGTCCCACTTTTCCTCATACCCATACTTACCTATGTGTGAAGGAGCCTCATATGTAAGCTCTGGGACAAGGAAGAGGGACGTGGAGGTAATTCTGGGCCAAGGAGCCGATTTTGGAGGTTGGGGTAGGGGTGGGAGGGAGAGGGGATGTTTGTGGCAAGGCGAGATTGTGTGACAAATCATAATGGTTGTCCATCTCCAGTCTAAGCAGGCATGATATGTGGTATTAGTGGCTAGAGAGGCATTTTGGTGCAGCCAGTCTAGTCATTCCTCAGTTTGGTATGACTTTTTTTTATAACTGGGCAGTTATGATAAAGCAGTCCTACTAAGTTTAATTACCTGGCTAGACTGGCATTTTCGGTGCTGTCAGACTAGTCGTTTCTTACTGGGCATTGGATATTTTTCAGGGAATCTGTGATAAAATTCTATGATGTAAGTCATTTATAACGCGCCAGTGTACAAGTGTTTCGGGGCGTGACAAGACACGGGAGGAAAGATAGAGGGAGGACAAGACAAACAATCTTACTAGGCATTGTGTCATTTGGATCATGCAGGTGTGAGAACGAAAAGTACAAGGTGAAAGGGAGGGGGGAAGTGCAAGGGAGAGGGGAGGACAACACAGGGCAGCAATTCTCTGAGTAAGTGCAACCAGGGCAGTGCAGTTCTGAGTAGTGCAAGGAGAACAAGGGACTGTAGGGTTACAGTTACAGCCCCTATGTGTTGGTAGGCCCAGAGGCAGTGCAGGGGTCACTGATCAAGAAAGAGTCTGGACACAGTGAGACTCTGAGAGTAGAAGAGCAACCAGTCGGTACAGCAGACAAGTAGGTCAGGTAGGTCAGCAGGGGATGGTGATAGAAAGCCGAGGAGAAGAGGAACGTTTTGATCTGCTTCCGGATATTCAGGTGGTCCGGCTCAAGTTTGAGAGGGACAGGGAGGCCTTTCCAGAGGGAGGCACCTGCAGAGGAGAGAGATCTACCCCCGCCCCCCACTCTCTACCTGGGGAAGTGTCTAACCCTTAGAGAGTTGGAGGTAGCTGAGTGAAGGGCTTGAGAAGGAAGGTATTTTGGAAGAGAGCGATAGATGTAGTGTGGGCCCGGGCCCAGAAATCTTTGTTGACAATGCAAAGGGTCTTGAAATTGATCCTTGCAGCAACCGGGAGCCAGTGGAGAGATTTCAGGGCTGGAGAAATATGATCCCTCGGCTTGAGGATAAGTCTTGCAGTCCTGTTCTGGATTAGTTGCAGAGGGCAGAGAGTAGAGGAAGGCAGGTTGAGAAAGAGTCTGTTGCAGTAGTCCAGCCTAGAGAGAACCAGGGCTCTGGAGACAGTGAGCTTCTTGGGGAAAGTGAGAAAGGAAAGAATCGCTTTGAGGAGGAGCAGCTGGTAGTGGGACTTCTTGGCGATGTCCGAGATGTGAGGAGAGAAAGAGAGAGTGGAGTCAAAGATGACAACCAAGTTTTTTGCTTCACAGGAAGGTGAAAGAAGGGGGTCCAAGGTGGGCGGAGAGAGTACGAGAGGGAAAGCAGGGGTCCCAATGAGAAGGATCTCCATTTTACTGGCATTAAGGAAGAGATCGGTGGATGTGCACCAATCCTGAATCGCAGCGAGACAGTCAGGAATGAGAGAGAGAGGAGAGGAGTGTGAGGGGAGCCTGAAGGAAAGCTGAGTGTCATCTGCATAAGAGGAGAAGGTATAGATCAGGAGGGCCAAAGGGGCCAAGAAGAGGTTAAAAAACAAAGGTGAGAGGATGGAGCCCTGGGCAACACCACAGGTATAGATAAATGAGGGAGAGAAAAAGGGATCAAGGTGCACCTGGGAGGGACAGTCCAAGAGGAAGGAGGTCAGCCACTCAAGGGCCTGATCCGTGATGCCCGGGTTCTCATGGAGTCGATTAATCAGGATGGCGTGGTTGACCCTGTCGAAAGCAGAGGAAATCTCAAGAAGGATGAGGACAGAAGGAATGCTGTAATCAAGGTTAGAGAGCAGATCTTCACAGGTATTCAGGAGAACTGTTTCCATGCCTCTGGCAGCTCTGAAGCCAGACTGGTTGTGATGGCGACAACCAACAAATTCAGTGTGGAGAGTAAGCTGGAAGATGGCCAGTTTTTTTCCAATAGTTTGCCCAGGGAAGGGGTGATGGATATTGGGCGATAGTTTTCCAGCCAGACAGCTTCTTGAGGAGTGGGTGCACAAGGGAGTGCTTAAGGGGAGGAGGGAACATACCAGTGGTGAATTAGAGATTACAGAAATCAGCCAAGGCTGGAACGAGGGTGTCAATATGGTCCTTGATGGTTCTAGAAGAACAGGGGAGCACCTGTTTGGACAACACATTCAAAGATCAGAGTTGTCTAGAAACCTCATCAGGTATTGTCAGAGAGAAAGAGGAGAAAGGAGGAAGAGGAGTATAGCTGGCCAATGGGGGGTCAAGAGAGGAAAAGGGAGAGGAAGGGAAGATGTGGGACTGGATGTCCTGAGTTTTAGCAGAGAAGTGAAAGAACAGAGCCATACAAAGGGCCTGGGAGGGAACAGGAGAGGTAAAGACTGCAACAGGATTGACCAGTTACTTACAGATTTTAAAGAGTTTTGCCGTGTTGTTAGAGGCCACAGAGACACACGCTTGAATGTGTGTTCTTTTCTTGATGATTGTTATTGCTTCGACTAGCATTTTGGTGCAACCAGTCTAGGTATGTCTAAATGTGGCCTGGCATGCTTTACTGTAATGGGAATACACTGGTCTACATGCTGTAGCCAGTTGGACATGTTTTCATTGTGCCATGGCATTTTTAATAGCAAAGCATTAATGTTCCTGTGCACTGTTGGTGACTTGCATGTATTGGATTGGTGTTACCCTACAAAACCATTGCAAACACTCTGGCTTTTTAGCCAATTTTTCTCAGAAAGTGTGCTGTATATTGCATTAAAACACATATTTATATCTTTCTCCTAGTGCAGTGTGTTGCATACCCCTTCAACAGCACATTTGTGCGTATTACCCAAGCATGATAATCTAGGCCAGCCCAGAGTTGGCGTGACCCGTGATTTGTTGCTCAGTTGGGGGGGCCCCCTCAGCATGGCTCGCATGGGGGCCCCCACATTTTGTGTTATGCCACTGTTCTGAGCGTGTGTGCTCCAGGTCCTGGAACAAAAGAACAGAACAGAATCCTGTGCAGGGAGATTCCATTAGTCACATTTGCATAAATGATGAGCAAATCGGCATGGGATCCGCCCAAGACTAATTATGGCATTATTGTATGTAGGCAATCCCTGTGGGATGAGCTATTTATTATTAAACATGATGTGCGCCAGCACCCTTGGGCAAAAGGTCTCGTAACATCAGTACAGAAAACATTGCTACAATCAAGTAGCTGTATTCAGGACATACTCAAAATAATGTTCAAAGTTTAAACATTTGAACAGCTCTGAGCAAGGAAGAGGGCATAGGTCCTTCCCACATAATGCTGCAGGGGTTTGTAGAAGACTTTGAAAGAAAGGGGAGGTAGGGACCAGAAGCTGGATAGCTGATGGGATAGACCTGCAAAGAGGAACGTTATCTAGCTTCCTGCCCACCTTGCAGAGTCCCAATGCCCATCTTCCAGCTCTCTTCCCACTGCCCATCTCCCAGCTCACTTCCCACTGCACATCTCCCAGCTCTCTTCCCACTGACCATCTCCCAGCTCTCTTCCCACTGCCCATCTCCCAGCTCTCTTCCCACTTACCATCCCCCAGCTCTCTTCCCACTGCCCATCTCCCAGCTCTCTTCCCGCTGCCCATCTCCCAGCTCTCTTCCTGCTGCACATCTCCCAGCTCTCTTCCCACTGCCCATCTCCCAGCTCTCTTCCCACTGCCCATCTCCCAGCACTCTTCCACCTGTCCATCTCCCAGCTCTCTTCCTACTGACCATCTCCCAGCTCTCTTCCCACTGACCATCTCCCAGCTCTCTTCCCACTGCCCTCGTCCCACTGCCCATCTCCCAGCTCTCTTCCCACTGCCCATCTCCCAGCTCTCTTCCCACTGACCATCCCCCAGCTCATTTCCCACTGCACATCTCCCAGCTCTCTTCCCACTGACCATCTCCCAGCTCTCTTCCCACTGCCCATTTCCCAGCCCTCTTCCCACTGCCAATCTCCCAGCTCTCTTCCCGCTGCCCATCTCCCAGCTCTCTTCCCGCTGACCATCCCCCAGCTCTCTTCGCACTGCCCATCTCCCAGCTCTCTTCCCAATGACCTTCTCACGGCATCCTCCAAAGCGCGCGGCCTTTCATTCATCTTTGACAGCAATCTCAAACTCCAACAATTCTGCACCCTCACCACCACTGCAGCCTGCCTCAACCTCATGAACATACAGAATATCCACCATCATCTCTTCACCACCTACCGACATTCTGTGCCAGAAAATCTCTAATATTTGCTGGTGTTCTCAGTCGACTTGACTGCTCTTCTGGCAACTTCTGGGCCTCTCTCTCTTCTTTTTCTCTCCTCTAAGCAAAATGTTATATGTCACGACTCACAGTCTCTCTAACTTCTCCCACTCCTTTCCCACCTCACCCACATCCGACAGGATGGCTTTGCATGCAGCACTGTTGCCTCTTCAAATTGCCAATACTTGTTTTCAAAGGTATCCAGGGTATTGCCAACATGCCCAACCTCTACTCTCCCATCTGCACTCTTTGCTATAATGCCACAATCAACTTATCTGTCCACTGCATACCTCCACCCAATTGTTCTCTTTTTCTCAGTCATTATCCCTCTTCACTGTAAGCTGTTCCTTTCTCAATCTAAAACACTAACATTAAACTCAAACTCAAGTAAGCACTGAAGGGCTAGCTCGTCCCCCTTGAATGATACCCCTCTCCCGATCTGTTCCTTTAGCCGCTGCACTGAAGTTCTCTCTATACTTTAAATAGTATTTCTACGTTGAATTGTCTGATGGGTTCAGGTGTGCCCACGAAATCCCTTGAAACATTTATATGGGACAGAAGAAGAGCACATTTTGTGCCATAGAACCGGCATAGCTGTTTTTCCTGGACTGAGTAGTTTAAGAGAGGCATGGTATCACAGGTATGACACTGACACAATAGATTAAATTCCAAAATCTTCATTCAATTTTCAGGGTTTGGAAAAACTTCTGCATTGCCTTACAGCTAGGATGGAAGTAGTCTCTCCCACCAAATAATAATGAAACACTGTCCTAGTCAGTCTCTGTCAAATCAGAGATAGCCTATACTATCATAAATATAATGCCTGCCCTATCTCTTGTACAAAACGTGTGTGAAGGGGAATATGTATGCAAAGGAAACATAAAGAATCAATGTGGCTGAGTCAGCTCTCCTTCACGTTGGACAGGGAGTAAGGTGGTGCCTGTAAACAAGACGGCACACTCTGGCTCAGGTTCTCAAAATAAAGGCAGTTCAAAACGTCAATCGAGGCCCGCTTGGCCTTCCACGTTAAAGTCACTTATTTTGGTTTTCAAAAGTTCTTTCACAGTTTAACAAAGATTCACGCAGGCTCCCCAAAATTTGGCTCGGACCCTTCAAAGCAAAAAGTTCATGTAGGTCTCCCTCAGTCAGGCTCGGACCTTTCACTCAAAGCACTTGCAGGGCTTCCCTTCCCCAAGCTTAATTCACATTCTGTAAGGGTTCCCTTCCCCTAATTTAGCACACGTTCGGTCTCCGTCAGTCGGGCTCTGACCTTTTCCTGATGGGAAGACTTTAGAATGTGCGAGGTTTTTAGTATAGACCTTCGCAGGACCACTCAGACTTTCCCTTCAGCTCAGACTCTTGTGTTGTTTGACCCAGTGTCTCTTGGTCCAGGTAGTTCAGTATCACAAGCACAAAAGTTCAACATTCAGCTTTTCACTTCCCCTTTTCTCTGGGTTATCCTTGATCATAACGCATTTTAAAGTTCATTCACTTTGTCGCTTTATGACAACACATTTCACCTTTCACAGAAACTTTTGAGTCGGCTACTTCCTTTCGCTCGGACCACTCTGCTACTCTGTATCACTGGCTTCACAGTTATCGGTAATTAAATGTTCCCCACAGGTCTGCCTTCCTTTGCGTCTCATCCACGCACGTGCAGCCTTCAATTGTGAGATATGCAGTTGCACTTTCAGTCTTTCCTTAACACACGCCGGACTTTCATGTCTTTTCTGTTTTAATTCATGAGTCAAGGTTAATTCAACGGGCTTGGCCTCGCCTCCCCAACTCTGCCGTTCACCCAGGAGGGTCGCTGGTGCCCTTGAAACACAATGCAGTCTTCTTGTTTAGGATTTGGCCTTCTCAGCATATAGTGGTTGTGTAAAAAATTGGGGGGGTGGGGGGGGAGTTCAGACGTTGGAGGATCCTATAAAATTGTATCGGTCATGGCTACAGGAAAAGGGGGAATATCGCGCCTCACCATCGGTTGTCTCACCCCCACTCACCAAAGACCCCTCACCCAAGTGATCCTCCCGCACTGGTCCACCACAGGGTCTGGATCCAAAGGTGATGGCCGTCCCTGGCCACCTAAGAGATCCCCGGGGGCTAGCAGGTGAGCCTCCCTTTGGTTTCTCACAGTAGGGAATGAGTTGTAGGTTATCCACATAGCGTTGTGTGGAAGCAGCCTCTTGATTATGATCATTTTAAGAAAACTCTGGATGTATGTTATTGTTATTTTGCATTTATATAGCGCCTTATATACCATTGGTATGGTCTGAAGGCGCTGGTAGGTTGAACGCCCTTGGGAACCGAAGTTCAGGTCAGTAGAGAGAGTAAAGAGAGTCCAAAGGTGCGTGTGCGCACCAGGTATGTGTGCAGCTGGTGCGGAATTCGTGTGGTAGCTGCTTCTTAGCGGTAGGTGTGGTGTTTGAGAGATCAGGAGTATGTGTTCGCTCTGGCAGGATTTATCCAGACCGAGTGTGGCTGCGTTAGGCCTGAGGTGAACGCCTGGCTGGGGGGTGTGAAACCAGCAGTGTTTACTTAGAGTGATGGTGAGTGAGCGGGAGATGTTGATATGAGAACAGTTATACCGAATGGTGTCATAGTATCTCTGTGTTCTAGTTGAGTGGTGGTGTAAAGAAGAGAGTAAGCGTGGGGTGTGGTATGATATATGCTCTTACAAATGTTCCCTGCGTTCCAAAGCATAATATGTACGTCACGCAACTCTATGGGGTCAGGTCCGTTCTATGTATTTTTATTCCTTTCATGCGTTCAAGGTTGCCCTACACATTCCTGTCAGCTCGACACACTCACGCACTCTAGTCCACCTTGCGTGCTCTGGTTTGTCCCTCATTCTCCAGTGTGCCCCACGCATACACTCATGTGTTCCATGTATTCCAACTTTCGGAGAGGCTATTGGGCATACTTTTAAATGCAACTTTCAAAGAGAGTACACTTCTAAATGCAATTGGGCACACTTCTAAATACAACTTTTCTCAGAGAGGCTATTGGTCACAACTTCTAAATGCAATTGAGTACACTTCTAAATGCAACTTTCTCAGAAAGGCTATTGGTCACAACTTCTAAATGCAATTGGGTACACTTCTAAATGCAATTGGGCACACTTCTAAATGCAACTTTTCTCAGACTGGCCATTGGTCACAAATTCTAAATGCAATTGGGTACACTTCTAAATGCAATTGAGTACACTTCTAAATGCAACTTTTCTCAGACTGGCCATTGGTCACAAATTCTAAATGCAATTGGGTACACTTCTAAATGCAGTTGGGCACACTTCTAAATGCAACTTTCCTCGGAGGGACTATTGGGCACAACTTCTAGATGCAGTTGGGCACACTTCTAAATGCAATTGTTCTCAGAGAGGCTATTGGGCCCAACTTCTAAATGCAACTTTTTCTCAGACAGGCTATTGGTCACACTTCCAAATGCAATTTCACAGAGAGGATATTGCCAGACATCTAGATGCAGCTTTCTGAGAGGCTATTGGGCACACTTCTAAATCCACAGAGGGGTTATTGGGCACACTTCTGAATTCACAGAGGGGCTACTGGGCACACTTCTAAATGCACCTTTCACAGAGAGGATATTGGCACACTTCTAGATGCAACTTTCACAGAGGCTATTGGGCACACTTCTAAATTCACAGAGAGGCTATTGGGCACACTTCTAAATTCACAGAGAGGCTATTGGGCACACTTCTAAATGCAACTTTCAAAGAGAGGCTATTGGTCACAACTTCTAAATGCAATTGGGTACACTTCTAAATGTAACTTTCTCAGAGAGACTATTGGGCACAACTTCTAAATGCAACTTTCACAGAGAGGATATTAACACACTTCTAGATGCAACTTTCAGAGAGGCTATTGGGCACACTTCTAAATTCACAGAGAGGCTATTGGGCACACTTCTGAATTCGCAGAGAGGCTATTGGGCACACACTTCTAAATGCAACTTTCAAAGAGAGGCTATTGGGCACACTTTTAAATGCAACTTTTCTCAGAGAGGCTATTGGTCACAACTTCTAAATGCAATTGGGTACACTTCTAAATGCAATTGGGTACACTTTTAAATGCAATTGGGCACACTTCTAAATGCAATTGGGCACACTTCTAAATGCAACTTTCAAAGAGAGGCTATTGGTCACAGCTTCTAAATGCAATTGGGTACACTTCTAAAAGCAACTTTCACAGAGAGGCTATTGGGCACACTTTTAAATGCAACTTTTCTCAGAGAGGCTATTGGTCACAGCTTCTAAATGCAATTGGGTACACTTCTAAATTCACAGAGAGGCTATTGGGCACACTTTTAAATGCAACTTTCAAAGAGAGGCTATTGGTCACAGCTTCTAAATGCAATTGGGTACACTTCTAAATTCACAGAGAGGCTATTGGGCACAACTCCTAAATGCAACTTTCACATGTAAAGGACAGAGTTTCTGAGTGCAGATATAATGAGTTTACAGTGGTGATGCTTTGTTAGATGGGTGGTAGGGTAGTATGGCCTGAAGTAGTTGCTTCTGGCCCCGCCCTTGCCACACTTACTTGTTGTTGGCTTCTTGCTTCTCCTGCGGATACCTGCAGATACGATCAGGAGCTGTCCACTGTATGCGCCGTCCTTTGCCTCGGGTCCTTAGCCGCAGGGGCTGCACGGGCAGAGGGCTGCCCGGGGAGGACTGGAAATGAATGCTGATCTTCTTGATGGGACCAATCAGGGCGCAGAGGCGGGTCAGGGGGCGGGATTGGTGGGAACCAGGAAGCGGGTGGTGGCGAGGGCGGATTTCGGGGCCTGGGGCTGTCGGGTTGCGCTTTGGAGCAGGGGCGCCTTAATACAAGTAAAATGGAGCACAAGCGGGGGCACACTCACCGATGGAAATCAGCTGCATTATGAGGGAGAACGCTTCCCGGAGCCATATTCCATTGAGACCTCTTCTCAGGTCTTCGACCACCGTAGCCTGCACTTCGGGGCCTTACTACTCTGTGTGGTCTCTCTCCGGTGTCCTTGTCCATTGAGGCAGACACCCTGCATTCTTAAAATCACTGTGGAATACACCATGTTCAAGGGACTGGCGGTCCATCACGGAGGTCCCGTGGTCTCGCCACCACCTTCCTACCGGTTTCTGCCCTGCAGGTTTCTCCTCTTCAGGTTTCTTGTGCAGGGTTGGCGCTGGTGTCCCAGTCCCTACCTCTGGGTTCCTTTTCTGCTGGTTTCTCGTACTGGCACCCCAGTCTCTCTACTCAGCGTTCCAGTTTCCTGCTTCAGGCAAGTTTCAAACTCGCAGGCTTCGAACGACTGTGCCTCTTGTCTTCGGGCGTTGAGTATCCATTATTTAATCCACTCGCCCCAGTGAATGTGATATTGGGATTTTAAAAAGACATGGTTTTTTCCCTTAGATTTTAAACATCTATTAAGAGTCATCCCAGTCATGATGCTTAAAGGTTTCTGGTGTTGTGGAACATGCCATGTAAGCCATAATGTGGGCATCTCAGCTCACTAGCCTCACCTTGGGGAGAAAGGGTAAAATACCTTGACTCATTCATTTCCCAGAAATGTAAATTATTTCTGTAGTAAGGTATTCTGTGTAAATCTGGCTGCGTTTACAAGTGTAATAGTAAACAAAATTAAATTTACTATTTAGTAGCAAATAATTTAACAAGTAGTGGGTTCTGTAAAAACAGATTGGCACTGTTACACAGATTTATGGAGAATGTATAGGGAAGCTTGCACATCACTAATTAAATCAAATGACGTAACCTATTATCTCCACTGATTGACATTCCAGCTATATCGTTAATCTTGTTAGGCCACCTAGTAATTGTGCCCAACAACAAGATGTGTCCCCCTTCTTAAAGAGCAGCACAATTATTGCTCAATTCCAACTCTGTGGGATGCAATTAGTTTTTATTGTATTAAAACAAATATAAGTAGCACCGCCCACAGGTCTACTACTCTGAAGTCAATAAACGAACATAGCAGGAAACTGTCGCAAGGTGGTTTTAATACAAATGCAGCCAGTGTGTTGCCACAAAGCACCGAGTCAAATACAAAAACTATGAGTTATGCATACACCAGCAAAGAAAATGTTATTCTAAAAATGTGCAATAAGAACCAAATAGCAACCAGAAAGAAAAAAAAATCAAAAGCAAATACCTTGCGAGCATTAGGCATGCCAACACATGCCTGGGACCAGACAACACAACAGTGGGACACCATTAACTACTAAACCTCAATATAAACTGGATGAAAAGCATAATTTTCTGACAGCGAAGTTTCAATTGACAGGCTTACAGTACAGCAACATCACACTATGCCAGCCACTCGGATACTGAAGTAGACAAAAGGAGCAGCTGGACCCACTTTTAGGTATCAGACACATTCTGGGATAGGGAAGGGTGCAGAGAGGTTCTGGAAGGCAGAAGACGGGGCAGTCAGGTAGAGGGAAGTCCAAAGCAACCACCCCAGGAGGCTGTGTTACTACCGCGCATAATTCTGTAGTGTCCTTGGCTTTCTACCTCGGTTCCAGAGTGAAGAGAGCTTGTGAGAGAAGAGCAGAGTGTGGAATATCACTGCTAAAGGCATTGTCTGTTGTGCAACACAATGATTGCAGTACTAAGCAAACACACGTGGTTCTAAATATATCATCCACGCTCATTACTGTGTGAAAAAACACTCCCAGGAGATTTCTCCGAACTAATACACATGGCATAGAAGATGCCCAGGATAATTATGGACTTATGTTATGTATATGTAGGGCAGGGCTGGTTAATATGATGAAAGAATGAGTGCTAGAAGTCTTGGGTAAAAGGTGTGGTTTCGCCATTATGGAGCCAAGTGCTATTTTGCAGGCCCGACTGAACCAAACGGTGCTGGAAGAGTCTTACCCGAAACAGACTCATAGTTTAAAGAGAACACTTCTTCTCAGCCTTTTCCTTCCAAGGAACTGTAGCTCAGATGTCTCAAAACTGAGCCAGAAGCATTGCAACTCCACCTGGCGGTGGCAAAAAAGCCACGCATTTCATCCATCATGCAATATACACACATTTAAACTTGCAATCACTATTCTTGTGACACGTATTATGGATGCAAAGCAACTTCTTCTGTTGGGACCGTAGCCCCCTCCAGCTCCTGCCCCACCCAACGTTCGATGCTGTTTTAAGACCAGCTATTTAAGTACTAACATTAAAAAAGCAAAACAAATGTACAAGTTCCCCAAAATCGGACCACCAAACTGATTATGGGTCGAAGGAAATCAGTCCATGATAAACCAACAATTGGCACCTGCCATTGCCCCTCCCCCCCATGGTGAAAAAATAACCAGCCAGAAGGATTCTGGTCAAGCAACCTTGCCCATGGCCAGTAACTGTTCTCACTCAAAGCCCCACAGTGCACACCCAGGTAATGGAGTGTAAATACACCCGCCCGCGATGGAGATACTTTAAGGCGATTGTTGCCGAGCGCTGAAATGGTGATAGCTGAAATCAGAAAATGGCTGGGGGCAAACCTTCCCCACTGGGTTTGCAAAGTGAATAGTTCACCCCCGGTTGAACCAGCTGTTCCAAGCCCACAGGATGAGTGGCAGGAGACAAGATATTGAACCGGTTCAGAGAATATTCCCGGCCAATGCCAGGCTGCACAGCTCTGGGCAGGAGAGAGGGCACGTGCCCTGTCCAGGTAATACTGCACAGCTCTGAGCAGGAGAGAGGGCACGTGCCCTGTTCAGGTAATACCGCACAGCTCTGGGCAGGAGCGAGGGCGCATGTCCTGTCCAGGTAATACTGCACATCTCTGAACAGGCGATGGAGTGTATGACCTTCCTAATTAACACTGCACAGCTCAGGGCAGGAGAGAAGGCACGTGTCCTGTCCAGGTAATACTGCACAGCTCTGGGCAGTAGAGAGGGCACATGTCCTGCCCAGGTAATACTGCACAGCTCAGGGCAGGAGAGAGGGCACGTGTCCTGTCCAGATAATACTGCACATTTCTGAACAGGCGATGGAGTGCAGGAACTGCCTAATTAACACTGCACAGCTCAGGGCAGGAAAGAAGACATGCCCTGTCCAGGTAATACTGCACAGCTCTGGGCATGAGAGAAGGCGCATGTCCTGTCCAGGTTATACTGCACAGCTCTGAGCAAGAGAGAGGGCACGTGTCCTGACCAGGTAATACTGCACATCTCTGAACAGGCGATGGAGTGTATGTCCTGCCTAATTAATACTGCACAGATCAGGGCAGGAGAGAAGGCACGTGTCCTATCCATGTGATACTGCACAGCTCTGAGCAGGTGAAAGGGCACGTGTCCTGTCCAGGTAATACTGCACAGTGTCAAGTTAGTCCAAGTCTTGATCAGGAGGCCCGGTAGAAGAACTCGAAGAGTAGTCGTTGAGTTCTTCCTACCAATATGTCCCTTTGTATTTCCAAAGTAAACTACAAAGGGACCGATTAGTCGAAAGATGGATACACTGGAGGAGATGGGGATGGACACGGACAACGTGGAATGCAGAAAAGGTAGCTGACTCGGAAACGCTGCTGTGACTGTTGATGTGTACGGACAACGTGGACTGTAGAAATGTAAAGCCGTATATCAGAAAAGGTCAAGAGACATAGCATGAGAGAAAAAGTCAAGAGATGAAAATAAGCACTTTTGTTGTAGGTCTAACAAATAATAAGCATGGATTGACTTACCAACGGGCAGGCACCGGGAAGGCCCTACCGAGGAACTCTGCAAAACCCAACCTATCCCTAACTCACGACGAAACGAGGACGCCTAGGCGGGATTGAGCAGTCTCTAGTCCACAGACTACCCCGACGAAACGAGGACGCCTATCGACCTGAGCGAAAGGGGTCAGTCTCTAGTTCGTGCGCTATTCTCTTGGGTTATGCAGATTCACTCAGGTAAAATGGTTGGGATGATGCCCAAGTAATGCCGTGCTGTCGGATCGTTGTTCCTTTAACCCGGCGGGATGAATCCAATTGTCAATCAAGGGTGAATACTTATTGTGTTGTTGCAAGGATGATCAAGAATTCCGGAGTTTAACAAGGTGCAGGCATTGCAGTGTAGATAGACAGGAGGCAAGGAAAACCAATAGCGTTCCGGGGTTCAGCAATGTCCAGACAGTATAGATAGAACAGTAGGCAAGGCAGGTCAAACAGCGTTCGGGGATTCGGCAACGTGTAAGCAGTTCAGTAGCAGACAAACAGTAGGAAAAAGGCAGGTCAAGAGCGTTCCGGGGTTCGGCAGCGTGTAAGTAGTCCAGTAGCAAACAGGAAAACAAGGCGGTCAAAAACACAGACTGCGATCAAGGTCATAAAACAATTAGCAGGCGCATTCAAGGGAAACAGGACATAGGTACGAGAGCTGTGATTCAAACGAAATCAGAAGCAGCGAGTACGGCTACCTGGAAGCGTTATAACGGGTAGCCGTGACCTCGTTTCGCTCCTCCTCCTCCCTATAGCGCGGTAGTCTTGCTTGTGGAGAGGACACCATAATCGCCATGGTAACATGGCAGCACGTGTTCGGAAAGAGCATTTTGGCTCGTTAAGAGAGAGGCGGAGTTTACTTGAGATGTGCAAAGTACGCTGTTGTAGACTTAGGTCTGAATGTTTTGTGGTAATCCTGACACGCAGCTCTGAACAGGCAATGGAGTGTATGACCTTCCTAATTAACACTGCACAGCTCAGGGCAGGAGAGAGGGCACGTGTCCTGTCCAGATAATACTGCACATTCCTGAACAGGCGATGGAGTGCAGGACCTGCATAATTAACACTGCACAGCTCAGGGCAGGAAAGAAGGCACATGCCCTGTCCAGGTAATACTGCACAGCTCTGGGCAGGAGAGAGGGCGCATGTCCTGCCCAGGTAATACTGCAGAGCTCTGAGCAGGAGAGAGGGCATGTGTCCTGACCAGGTAATACTGCTCATCTCTGAACAGACGATGGAGTGTATGACCTGCTTAATTAACACTGCAGAGCCCTAATTAACACTGCAGAGCTCAGGGCAGGAGAGAAGGAACGTGCCCGGTCTAGGTAATACTGCACAACTCTGAACAGGCGATGGAGTGTATGACCTTCCTAATTAACACTGCACAGCTCAGGGCAGGAGAGAAGGAACGTGCCCTGCCCAGGTAATACTGCACATTTCTGAACAGGCGATGGAGTGTATGACCTGCCTAATTAACACTGCACAGCTCAGGGCAGGAGAGAAGGCACGTGTCCTGTCCAGGTAATACTGCACAGCTCTGAACTGGCGATGGATTGTATGACCTTCCTAATTAACACTGCACAGCTCAGGGCAGGAGAGAAGGCACGTGTCCTGTCCAGGTAATACTGCACAGCTCTGAACAGGCGATGGAGTGTATGACCTTCCTAATTAACACTGCACAGCTCAGGGCAGGAGAGAAGGCACGTGTCCTGTCCAGGTAATACTGCACAGCTCTGAACAGGCGATGGAGTGTATGACCTTCCTAATTAACACTGCACAGCTCAGGGCAGGAGAGAAGGAACGTGCCCTGCCCAGGTAATACTGCACATTTCTGAACAGGCGATGGAGTGTATGGCCTGCCTAATTAACACTGCACCAGAGAGATGCAAGTGTCATATCCAAGTCATTCTGCAGAGCTCAGGAAAAGAGGGAGAGTGTTGAGAGGAATATAAGTATGTTATCTTTAGCTTCTGCCCCACCCCCAGCCCAATATTGCACAGGTGAGAAACATTACGCACTAAGGCAACTGGAGCACCCTTATCCCAGGCAGGTACAGCAGCAGATGGATACAATCTAACTCTAAGGATGGCACAAGAAAACGAAACCAACATTATGGCAATATGTGTGCATTGACTAGACACAAAGCAAATGGGCACTCAAAATGAAGAGGAAGAACACTAGGAAACACGTGCATGTATACATAAAAAATATTAACATAGCATCCATAGGACATGATGAATACTAATATAAGCAACGTATAGCTGAATGCAACATGAACACTATGCGAATATAATTCAATGATATAGCAATGCAACAGTAACAGACAGCCATCTTTTCCAAAATGGAAGCTGTGACATGCTTCTAAGTAAACAAAAGGCCTCAAGGCTTCATGAGAATTTAAATTACGGAAAAAAACAAAATACCGATCCGTGCAGAGCTCAGACAGGAGTTGTTAACCACAGATAAGGTTACCGTGAATTTGGGGAGGGTCAGAAAGTTGCAGTGAAAGCTTGAGATAGCAATTACCAGGACGCAAACAGGATACTCCTAAATTAAATAAGGTTTTATAGGGGAACAACCAGCCTTTGTAAGCCAGGCGCAGGAAAATTATATGCCCAAAACACTCCATGGGAATGGCTCAAGAGTGTCCCCAGTGGTAAAAGAAACCATAACACTTGCATCAATACTAGCTAAAATCCTAATAAATGCAGGAGGAAATAATTATAAACCCAGTCCCATAACACGTGACCTATAATTGAAGAACACTGTCTATTCATTAGTAGCGGACACAGATAAGGCACATGTCTTACTCCTTACACATATTCCCAGACATAAGACGCTGCACAAGGCCAAATACAAAGGGATCACACTGGCTCATTGCCTAGAAATGAGAGATGGTATCCTTTTTTTAATTGGAAGGAAAGCAGTCCTTGGACCTCTCTCCCCCTACTCCTCTCTAGCTCATGTATTAACAACCTGTCAGTTCTCCAAGTTTGGGTAGTACAAAGCCAACCAATGAAAACTCTGCAATGTTTTGCCGCACATTATGAATTATACCAGCCAATACTTTATTGTAGAGATGATGGGCCTCATTACGCGATAGGCGGTAAGGGATTACCGGTGCCGGTAATCCCTTACCACCCTACTACGAGGTCCCTTAGCGGGTCCCCTTCCTAACACCTGTTTTTACCAGGCGTTATGGAAGGGACCTGTTGAGGGACTTCAGAGCTAATAGCGGGTCCGTTATTAGCTCCATCCCCATTCCCATTGAGCCCTATGGAGGCTCAAATGGGAATGGGGAATGGTTCATGGAATGGGGACTTACCGGGTCCTCCAAGGTCGGAATGACCCGGTAAGTCCCTATTCTGGGAACACGGAGTCGGAATGCGGTAAGGGGGTAGCCATGGTGCTAATAGTGCCATGGCTACCGCCTACCGCGTAATGAGGCCTGATGTCTTTTTACTATTATCAATGTAGAGGTGGTCTCAGGAGGAGCCATCAGACAAGTGTAACCCAATTTGAAATGTAACCCCATAGAACGTAGCCACCATTATTATCCAATCCCTGTAACATGTAGGTTTTGGTAACTAAGATTACAGTATGATGTGAGTAATTACAAATATTGAATATAAAACCTGTTGGTTTTGAAAAACACGCCAAGAGTGATGCCATTTTAATACTTGTATGCTGTCCCTGCTTTATTTTGATGACAATAAAGCTGGTTTTGACTTGCACTTGTCTGATTCTGTTATTGAGTCTGGTTTGATCTGGCTCCAGAACCTCTGTGTAATTTGGTTTTCCCATACCGTCTTAACAGCTGGTAGCACGGGATGGTTCTCTAGAGTCGTCGGATGGTGTAGGGGTCCCTGCCTGTGGAGAGCGGGATTACACAGAACAGAGAGAGGGGTCATCAAGAGCCGCCTTGGAGAAAGCTCTGTTCGGTCCCGCAGGACGCCTCGAAGGGCGAAGGGCAGCTGGCTGTTAGGGAAGACTCGACACCAAAGACTCTCTGCCGATCCACAGGTGTAAGTATGACATAGGCCCGGTGAAACGGGCAGGGGGGATTGTTTGTATATTGGTGTATTGTGATAAAATAAAGAGATAAGCGATTAAAGAGTTATATTCTGATAAGGGTCAGAAGAGATCACATGGTACACCTCGTTATGGGGTAACAATAAGAGAAGGGTACCTCACCAGGAGTTGGGAAGACAGCCGTAGTGTATTAATTTGTGTATTAGTTGCTGGCGCCATACTCTTGTTGTAAAATAGCTTAAGTTTTGTGAAAAGGGAACATTTGTGTATATTGGTATATATTGTAGAGGATGTGAAGTTGTGGCGTGACAGAGGAGTATGGACTTGTGTGAAAGCAGTGAGATGTGGCTGCTCAGAGCATGAGTGACAGGTGTGGTGTATCTCGGAAAGTTTGGAGGGAACAGCGAAGTGGGCCTGTTCAGAGCATGAGTGGCTTTTGTGGTGCCACTCTGAAGCACTGGGTGACGCAGGAGGCATGGTCTCAGAGAAAGACGCAGAAGTATCACATGCAAAAGAAGTATTATTGGAGAAGGGTGAGTAAGATTTGAAATAAAAGTTGGTAAGTATCGGAAAGTTAAACTGTGAAGTGTTACCATGGGAGACATTCCGATTATTCACCTATGCAACGTATTACCCTGATGGAAGGACAAAATCCTTAAGTACCACATGCAGTGGGTGCGGAACAGTGCAGGCAAAATGTTTATCCCCTGGCCGCAAGGGACTCCTCTTCCTCAGAGAAGTGACACATCTATGGAAGTACAGGGATTATATCCATTACGAGCATTAAAAGCAGTGGTGGGGGTACACTAATCCCACATATGCGTCCCCCGTGTACAGTAGTGGAGACATTATAGGTGGGAAAAAAATAAGTAAGCAAAAACCAGTATCCACAAGCGTAGAATATAAAATGCACCACGATCTACTGGCAAAACTGATAGATGCCGAGGGGGTGCTCCAGAGAGAGAGAAAGGGAGGTAGGGCAACAATATGAGATAGCGAATTTACCGAATATATGGGTAGGAGGATAGATAATGCTCACATTAGATGGGAAGGGCATGATTTGAAAGAAAGGGAAAGGGAAGTTAAAGAAAGGCAGGAGAAAGAAGAAGAAGAGAAAAAGTAATAGAAGGAGAGAGATAATGAGCGGAAAAGAGAGTATAGAGAGAGAGAGAAATAATTCATGAGAAAGAGAAAAGAAGCAAGAGGCAGACAGTGAAAGGGAGAAGAGATGAGAAGATGAAAGAGAAAGAGAGAGACAAAGACATAGAGGGAAAAAGAAAGATAAAAAGAGAAAGAGAGGGACATAGAGAGACAACAAGAGGTGGAAAGAAGCAGGGAAATGTAATGAAAAGTTGTTAATGATATTATTAGGGGACGAGAGAGACAGGAAACAAGAACAGAGAGAAAGAGAGAGGAGCTCTTCCAGATGAAGGAGAGGAAGGGGCCACACAAAGGAGGATTGGCAATCTGTATAGGAATAGGAGGGATGGCACTGTCAGCATGGAGGGGAGTAGAGGCAGGTCTCCACAAAATGGGGAAGGAATACATTGGAGGAGGTAGTGAGTGGAACGTATAGGATTAGTCCCCGTGGCAGACTAGACTTTGAAGACAGAGAAGATGATGATGAAGGTGATGTTAATGATGACACTATGTTAGAAGATGAAGAGAAATAGGAAATCAAAGAGGGCGAGGGAGGGCGCATGAGCCCCTTCTACAAGCATGGGGATAGGGAAAGAGATAGCATGGTTAGATTTGGAAGAACCAGCTATAAGGCCACACCTTGTTGAATAGCCCAGACACCCAAAGGTGCGATCAAATAGTTTAGAGGAGAGAACACCATTCATGAACAGACTGAGGAACTTACCAGAATGAAAGAGAGCTAGTATGACAGATTCAGGGATAAAGACAAAGTATGCAGCTGCACTCTGACAGGGCACTGGGTTCACACAAGTCCCCTTATTAGAGAAAGAGGACGACTGCCTCAATGTATACTGTGGCCACAAATGGACAACATTAATGTAATTTGTAAATTGCCATCACTTACATCAGGGGCGGGTAAACAGATCTTTGAATTAGAGAGAATGATAACTGGGAAGACCTTATCAGTCAGTGACATAAAATGCTTGCTAACATATTGAGGGAGCAATCAAATAACATTTGGAAGTGAGCAGAACATTCTGAGGTGACAGCACAGATTACTAACCATGATGGAGCACCTTTTAATAATTGTCAAGCTAACGTGTGGAGAGCACTTAGGGTTCAGGATCCAGATTCGTCAGACATGAGCTCCATATTGACTTGTAAAATGAGAGCAGGTGAAGATCAGGCAGCTTATATTCAGGACATTCAGGAAAAATGGCGTTTAGAAACCAGAGAACCATGGGACAAACACATAACTATTATTGATCACATTTTATGTCAGGGACTTCCCAAAGTAGTGAAAAGACAATTAAGAAATATTGTGGGAATGGAAGAGTCAACTGACGGTTGTTCACCATTTTCGGTTAAAACAGGAAAAAGACAGAAAGAAATTTGGCGACTGTAAGATTGATAAAGCAAAGTTATTTCATAAGAAATTGTTAAATTTCTCAGTGGAATTAGCAGAATTGACAAGTGGAGGAGAATATGTTAATGTACAAGGGGCACAACAGGTACAGAAAGCGGTAAACTGAAACTTTTCAGGAAGGGGATAGTATAATTATTTCTCATGAGGGTTTGCACGCAGAGGCAGAGAGTTTGGATTTCAAGCATCAAAAGGAAAAGGGTTTAATGGGGGGGCAACCTAAACTTGGGGGACAGACACAACAATGTTTGACATGTGGGAACATGGGGCACATTTACGTGTATGCAGAAGCAGGGGAGGGATGCAATAGAACTGGCAAGCAGCAGATACAAAAGGGAGACAGCATACCCCTGAATTTTTATTGCATAGCAGATGCACATGAATATTTTGTTTCTGAAAATGTAAAATCCAAAAATTACGAATTTCTAAAAGGCAATAATCACGAACATCACCCTCAGCCCACTATCCCCCCTCTATTCACCTCCTGAAACCTTAATACTTACATACTTACCTCTGACACCCAACGTAACTTTTCTCCTTCACCGCAGTGCTCACCCTGCAACGGACGTTCTATCTCCACATCTAGACGCTGGACATCTGCCACAGGGTGCTTTTCTTTTTTCAATTTAAAAAAAAAACTTTTTGTTCCCTGCTTTCCTTTTCATGGAAGATTAGACACACCTGCAACCTTCAAAGTCCCATAATGTCAATGACATGGAAAGGAAACATGCCATGAACTGAAGGTCCATATGAATGCACAAGTAGTACATAGAGCTGATATAGTATCTGTCCACCCCCTCACCCTACTCGCTGTCTAATGTCTGTGCCTCCCCCATGTAGGTGACTCTGAATCCCCACATTTTCCCTGGTCAATGACCTCTGTGCATGATCCACAAACACTGCAGCATATTGCCTAGAACCACACTCACAGCAGGACCCGTGTGTGCATCGAGCGTACCTCTGGCCCCCTGAAGGCACATTTCCACTGCCTCGCCCGCACTGGTGGAGCCCTGATGTACGCTCCAGAGAAGGTGGGACAAATTGTGCTTGTGCGTGCCATGCTGCACAACTTATGCTTGAGGAGAAACATCCCACTAACCCCTGACGTGGACATGCCACACCCAGAGGATGAGGAAACAGTGTCAGTGGCTGAGGCAAATGCACGCATTGCCAGAGATGATGTGAGGGATGGGAGATTAACATGCCAGTTGCTGTTGGACAAATTCTCATGACACCTTCACATGGCACAAGCCATGCACGACTGTGTGACACCACACAAAAAATAAACAGGATAATGAAAAGTGGTGACACCAGGCTGGTGTCCCCCTGTGGCTCCATTTGCCCTGGCAGCAGGTGTGGGCTCCGTGTCTGTGCCTTTGGTGGCAGATATAGTGCAGTGTGCCCTGCACTGCTCCTGGTGGACCCTGGTGCCTCTGGAGATGC
Organism: Ambystoma mexicanum; assembly: GCF_040938575.1. Classification (NCBI taxonomy): domain Eukaryota; kingdom Metazoa; phylum Chordata; class Amphibia; order Caudata; family Ambystomatidae; genus Ambystoma; species Ambystoma mexicanum. The sequence continues at coordinate 71,049,426 of NC_090938.1, forward strand.
GTGTGTGCCTGTAGGGGACATATTAAATGTCAGGTATGGTTCCCCCATGTGTGTTGGAATGCAAGGCACAATTATGGTACAGGGTGTGACCCCACAGACATGGGAAATTGGGCATGGTTGGTCATGGCAATGCATGTGGGCCCAGTGTCATGGGGTTTCTTGTAGCGATGCGTGTGTGACCCATGGACTGTTGGTCTTTGACCTGTGTGTGGGTAGGGCAGGGTGTCCATGCTGGGGAAGTTTATGTCTGATATGCATCCTTGTGGTCCTTCATGGCCCCACATCCTCTCGCTGGGTTGCACTCACATGGTGGGGGGTGACATTGTCATGGCTCTCCGGGGCAAGGCTGTGTAGAAAGCAGGGCTGCACTGTGGTGCACAGTGATTGGCAGGCTATGCACATGTCGTTGTGTGGGATGTGTACTTCCCTGTGGCTTGTCTGCCATGCTGACATGGGGCAGGCCTACTGGGCCTGCAGCATGCTGGTGTGACTGCTGCACACTGCTGTGGTCGCTCACACATCTCAATCCTACTAGCACAAGGTGTGCCAGTAGGGGTGTGTCGCGCTGCTGTGATGCTTAGGGGTGCCCTTGGTTCTGTGGAGAGTGGATTATGTGCCACCCCGTCACTCTGCCTTGTTGACATGGCATGGGTCTGCTGACTTGTGTCACTGTACACTGGGGCATCTTATGCTGGGCTGTCATTTGTGCATGAATTTGTGTTTTGGCAGGGGTGGGGTTCACTCACTCCTGCCTACTGGCTGCTGGCACCCGTCTCCGCATTGCTGACTCCCTGTATACCTTCGAGGTGCAGCACTGTGCTGCATTCCTCCTCCCATGCAGTGAGTACCAGTGGCTCTACTGTGCCTCCTCCAGTCAACGGGGACTCCCAGCAGTGTTGGGACAGCAGACCCCGCACCCTGACACTCAGGTCCTTCCACCGCTTGCAGCGGTCCTCTCCATCACAGAGTATGCTTGAAACTGCTGTCATCTTCTGGCAGATGGAATTCAAGATGGGTGTCCTGCGATGCCCAGTGGTCTTCTGTCGGCGACTGCCGTAAAGTACCTCACAGTGGGCAATCACCACATCTGTGAAGACCACCAGATCCGCTCGCTGAATTTGGGTTTGCGCAGGAGATGTTCGGCCACCTTGCCTCTTATCCTCTCCTGGGACATTTTTGCTTGTTACCAGGACCAGATGGCTGCAGGAAGTGGAGATATTGAATGGATTGTGTTTTTGAAAATGGCTGCTGCAATGCTTCCCATTCCGGTGGTGACGCAATTTCCGCCAGCCCCAATAGCATCGGGATCGCTAGTGGTAGCGCTATTAGCACTGCATTCTCGGCGGTAGTCATTTTCTTCCACGCAGTTACTGCTGGGGCACTAATAGCGTTACTCCCGCATAGGGGGTGAGTTCACGCCAAGTTGTGATGCAGCGCTTCTACCACTGCATGATGCAGCATTAACTCTGTTTCAACCCGCTGGTAATTGCACCGGATTACCGCCAGACTTGTGATGAGGCCCACCGTATTTTAGCGCCTAGATGAGAGTTTATTCACATAGATTTGGAGAAAGTAGATACCGCAGCAATAAATATGATAATGTTTTTTAACATTTTGCAGTCTTTATTTAATGATTTGTGTTGCAGGAAGAGAAATGGTCATTCATAATACTGCTAGACCAGTAAACATGAGTATAACCACTGTAACAATAACGAACAAAGTGAACGCAGAAGAATTCCCAGTAGTTAACACATAGATGAATAGATTTTTAAAAAAGTGTGCTAGACGACTCTATGCACATGACCAAATATATTGAACAGTCAGCCCATATTACCAACAATATGTGGTATAAGCACATGAACAAAGTGGGGAGAGAGATGTCTAATGAGAGTTGCTTTGTGTGTTCCCTCATTCCCAACTCCATGAGCGCTTCTAGAATGTTCATAGCCACAGAAGTACCCACAAATACAGCACATTCTACAACACACCCTGTACTATTTATGACCCGAGGACAATATCAAGGGGTTTGTTTGTTTGTTTTTGTTTATTATTTGTAATGCGCCAGAATACCCTGGGGTAACAAGGCGCAGCAGTTACAGGATGTTGCGAAGCTTATTTGCAAAAATAATGGTATATACATACACATATACACAATAAAAATAATAGCAGGGAATATATACATATAAATAGGTTAACACATGTGAGTACAATATGTCCAGATGGCAAAAGGGAGATACAGGTCTTGGGCTCGTTATGCTTAGAGAGCGTGAGTCTTCAGCCAAGAAATAATGTTGGAACGGAGGTTTTGGTAGGGTAAGTCCATTCTGAGAGTGGGTGGTAAGGAGTTCCACAGTTTAGCCGCTTTCACTGGGAAGCTGTTGCCTCCTACAGTGGAGAGTTTGTAATTGGGAACGGAGAGGCAGTCTTAGTATATTGTTCTTGTCGGTCTCAGGGAGGTCTGTCTGTGAAATCTGTCGATCAGGTAGATAGGAGCAGCGTTATTAAGGGACTTGTGGGTGAGTGAAGCAGTTTTTAGGGAAGTTTTATCTAAGATGTGGATCCAATTGTTCTGTTGGCTGTGTACTGTGATATGATCTCTTGATGTTCTGGAGAATTTGTAGTTTATTAGTGGTAGCTTTGGAGGACCCAAGATAGAGAGCGTTGCAGTAGTCTAGACGGGATAGTATGAGGGCAAGGGTCATGCAGCTGGTGTCAGATAGAAAAGGTTTGGCTACACAGATCAATTTACACGTTTAGGCCTTAGAGGAGGCTAGTGAGTTCACCTGTCTATTGAAGGAGAAGTTGGAGTCCAGGTAGAAGCCCAATGTTTTGACTTCATGTCCCACCCTGATAGTATTGCCATCGATCATGAAAGAAGAGTAGGCCGGGCTTAATTTCTTTAGGCTGGCAGTGGTACCTAAGGTGATGAGTTCGGTTTTATCATCATTCAGGCATAGTCCATGTGTGGCCATCCATGCCTGGATGATGATGTACACTCTGTTCACCGAGGCCAAATCCTTTCCATAATCTCCAGAAAGCAGAAGGAGGATCTGGGTATCATCTGCATAGTTAGTGTAGGTGATACCAAGATGATCCAGATCATCGAAAAGGGGCTTGATAAATATATTGTACCATGTGGGGGAGACACAGGATCCCTGTGGTACGCCATAAGTGATGGGTATGGGGTCTGCTGCATCTGTAGGCGAGAAAACCCTCATGGTTCTGCCATTAAGGAAAGATCTAATCCATGTAATGGCTTCGGTGGAGAAGTGGGTGGAAGGGTGTAGGTGTGTGCCTAGGACCGCGTGGTCAACCAGGTCAAATGCTGCAGAGAGGTCGAGGAGGAGGAGTACGGCAGGTTGGCCATTATCTCTGAGCAAATCAATCTGTGTTTTAAGGTCAATAAGGGCTGTCTCAGTCCCATGTTAGGGACGGAAGCCTGATTGTCTGGCTCCTAGTAGGCGATGTTCTTCCAAATGCTTCTGTATTTGTACATAGGCAACCTTGTCCAGGATTATTAGGAGGAATGGTGACAGCCTCTATAGAGTGGGTGACAAAAGCAAAGTCTCCACAGGAGGATAGTTTCATAAAACAAAAGAACACCATGATAAAATCTGATATGCAAGACAAAGTAGTCAAATACCTACCAGTTATACATGAGGAAGGGATCAAATAGAAGAACATAACATGCTACAATGTAATGATGCACAAGGAAAAGAAATACCTGGGTGTTGGGACAGAGGACAATTATAAATAAAATGATACATACTTAGGGCAGAAGGATGGGGGAAGAGTAATATGTTGCAAAGCATAACGACTCCTAGAGCAACCTGAAGAAACTGTGCATAATGCTAATAAAGTGCGTTCTGCGGAGTGGCCCAAAAACACCAAATTGCTTACCTGGTTAAAAGATGAAAGAGGACCAGTATCCATAATAGCCTTGAAAGATGCCATCTTGTGCTTCAGAAATAATGGCACAGTGCGTGTTGGAACGAACCCAAAGTGTACGCGCATTTTCGATGTACCAGGCATGAAAGTAGGACCTGCCATGATAATGGACCACTATTGGGCTTGCGGTTCCGACCCCTACATGCAACTTCCCCCAAATTGGAGAGACCTATGCTCTCTGGTAATCTTAAGTGCACCCGCATTGGTAGTTCCCCAGAGTTTGGTGTAGAATGGTTATTTAACCAAAATAAACACACACACAAGAAATAAGAGGACCGTCATACTTGTACGCATGAAGAGGAGCAACTGCAATTCAATGAAGATGGAAGAGGCATATGATGCCATACCAGACGATCATAAATTCTTCAGTAGAACTGAAATGTTCTTTACATCTCTTTTTCATGTTGGGTTGCAAGCCAACACAAATGCAAAATGGCTGCAGGTAACCCACTGGGAACTGTTGAACACTATAAACACAACAGTAAAAGGCTTTAATACCATAAAAGAAGAGCTGAGGACAATAAGACTTATGACCCCTCAGAACAGGTATATTCTCAATCTGATAATGGCCATGGAGGAGGGCGTATGTGAAGAAATGTGATCTTTTTGCTGCACATACAGACCTGCCCACGATGAGGAGAAGGGCACCGTCACAGATGCAACAGCCACCTTATGAGAAATACACACAAGAATGGTAGAGGAGGGGGAGGATATTGCTGATGATGACTGGTTTAATTACTTGATCTCATGGGTACCCTCCTGGTTGGCTAATGCATTCAAGGGACTGGTGGCCATTCTTGTACAAGTACAATTTGGGCTCTGAGTTCTATGAATTGCAATAAGCCAGTGCAAAAAGACAGATAAAAAGGTGTGGGAATGAAAATAGTAATACATTTGGATACTCACATACACAAGTATACCCCAACGAGTTACCCCCCCCCTAGTTGAAGCAATAGAGAGCCCGATTGCCCCTCCAGGATCAAAATGATTTTGTCCCCAGGACCCTCACAATTACACCAATCCTATGAGGGGGAGAGTAGAAGGAAGAGTATGGATGAGGACTCAACTAGTGAGGGAATGTTGAAAAGGCAGATGAATACGTCATCATAACTTCTGCCCCTTCCAAGCCCAATAATGCACAGGTGAGAAACGTTGCCCATGAGGGTATCCATACCACCATTATCCAGGCAAGCACAGCAGGAGATGGATACAATGTAATGCTGGAGATGGCATGAGTAAACTAAGTCAACTTTGGCAGTACCTTTGCTTGCACTAGACATGAAGCAAATGTGCATTCAACATGAAGAACATGAAGCACGAGGTAACACGTGCATGTATACATGAAAAATATTAACATAGCATCCATAAGACATGAAGAATACTAACATAAGCAATGTATAAGCTGAATGCAACATGAACCATACGTGAATATATTTCACTAACATAGAAATGCAACAGTAACGGACAGCCATCTTTTCCAAAATGGAATACGCGACAGGCTTCTAAGTAAACAAAAGGCTGCAAGGCTTCACGAGAACTCAACATGCTAAAACAACAAAATACAGATCCGTGCAGAGCTCAGACAGGAGCTGACACCCAAGGATACCATAAATTAGGGGAGGGTTATAACATTGCTGTGAAGGCACGAGATAGCAATTCCCAAGTCCCACAGTGTGATCCATTAGAAGAAGATGCACAAAAGAGAACAAACAACTCAATCACCCCTCTCTCAGTCCGCCTCGATAGCTTGTCAGAAAAGGAAACGTATAGATATATTATCTATTTCACATATCCTATATGAATCATAAGTTGCCACATCATTTACACATGCTAAATACACTTTTTATGAAAGTATGTTCAATAAAAGAGGTAGTAGGTGCTTTCCACAAGGCACTCAATACAACCTAATTAAAAAGGTCCAAAGACATTCAATACTGAATGATATTGGTGACTTTAGTTAGTAGGTGACATAAACGATACATCACGCAGACAAATGCAAATGCTAAACTATTTTCATATTGCATTATGGGGGAATCATTTAATCTAAGGACCTTTGTTATTGTCCTTCTTTGGTGAAAAAAACAAACTACCCAAAACAAAACAACAAATAAACATGGCATAGAAGAGGTCAAAAAACAGAAACCGTGACCTATGTCTAAATCGAGTGAATAGAACAACAACGGAGAAAATAACATGTGTAACCACGTTCAGCCCCATCAGTCACAGTCTGCGCAAGCTGGTGATAAAAAACTGGCATATGATAAACACAGAAGACTTTAATCCAACAACACCGAGGTTCGCTTTCAAAAGACAAAAGAACCTTAAAGACAGCTTAGTCCACACTTACCCCATACATACATACGTTACCCCTCTGGTTCACAAATATGTAGTCAATAGTAGATACACTTTTTCCACATACGCCTGTATATACCAACTGGCCATTACCTGAACATAGACCATTTAGACGTAGAAAGCTGTAAGTCTCAAGAAACACAACCCAGGCTTTACCTAAGCGCTTATCTGGAACAGCTGAGTGAATAGGCATAGAGACGTGGGTCGCCAGCTGGTCTGGTGTAGGGAGATTTATGGATGCCTTGAAATCACCTACAATCCATATCGCTAGTACATGATGATAATTCGATTTGGGGGGGTCAAGAAGATTAATAAGGATAATACTGCGTTGGTCATGCTGGAGTTTGATGACTTGTACCATTGAGGAAGAGCCTTCGAGCTCAGTAAGGGACCAAGGCGGTCTCACTGAGATCAATAGTCCACCTTTAGGTCGACCGATAGGGCCTTTAGATGCTAATATCTGTAGAGTTGACTGTCCATCAAATTCCAATAATTCGGAAAACCAAGTCTCCTGTAAGGCGACAAAAGAAAACAGATCTATATTGGAAAAAAGGCCATCATCCCTAAAGACATGTGATGAACCACTTGTGTTCCACGAACATAATATGTTTGAGTCCACCTAATGATATGCCCCCCATTATGTATAATGCCAACCAATAGTTTAGTATAGAGATTATGTCATTTTACTATTATCAATTAAGAGGTGACCTCAGTAGGAGACATCAGACAAGCGTTTCCCAATTTCGCATCTCCGGGTCCAGAAGCACCTCAAGACCTTCCTCTTTTCTTCTGCCTTCGCTCCCCCTCTCCCTGATCTGTTCTCTCTTGCACTGTGCACCTGGCCACCCTCTGTCCTCCGGGCCCAGGTACCTGCTCACCCTGCCACCCTCCCGCACTGCCTCCGGGCCACCACTTGCACTGGGGTCTGTACTGTACCAATGCAGACCCCCCTTTTTGTTCCTGCACTCATCAGACCTACTCTGTCTGCTGCCTTAAACCCAGCACTTGCCACTTGCTGGCTGCACTACCACTGTTTGTTGCCTTTATTATTTATTTATTATTATTTATCTGTTTCTCCTTTGTTCCGCACTTTCCACTTCTCCCCCCTTCCATGCACCTTTCCCCTCCCCTTTTCCCATTCACTTGCACGTTCTCAATGTCACTGGGCCTAGTAAGATCGCTGTTTTGTTCTCCCGTGTTCCCCTCCCTTGCCTTGCTCTGTAACACTTGTGTACGAGCGTGATAGAAATAAAATATCAATATCAATCAATAGCAATTAGAAATGTAACCCCAAGGAATGTATATGTAGTCACCACTATTAACCCTGTATGATATGATAGGTTATTTAAAACACGCTTCATACCCAGAGATTTCTAAGCGCAGACTCAGGATCGAACCTGTGCTGCTCCGTGTTGTCTTGCTTCCAAGGCGAGCATGTTACCCCTGAGCTATCCTCCTGAAAATGGACCCCGTAGGTTTTGGTAACTAAGATTACAGTGTGTCAGTTATGACGAATATTGAATATAAAACCTGTTGTTTTCGATAAGCAGGCTGAGAGCAATGTTATTGGAATGCTTGTATGCTGTCCCTGCTTTATTTTGATGACATAAAGCTGGGGTTTGCCTTGCACTTTGTCTACTTCCGTTATTGATTCTGGTTTGGTCTGGCTCAAGAACATCTGTGTAATTTGAGGTTTCCCATACCGTCTTAACAAGAGCATATGTTCTGTCCAAGAAATACTGCACATCTCTGGACAGGAGATAGAGTATGTGACTTGTCTTATTTACACTGCCAAGCTCAGGGCAGGAAAGAATAGATGTGTCCTGCCCAATTAACAGTGCACAGCTCAGTGCAAGAGAGAACGCTTGTGTCCTGCGCAAGTAACACTGCACAGCTCTGGACAGGAGAGAAAGCATATGCCCTGCCCAAGTAACGCTGCGGGGCTCAGGGCAGGAGGGAGGGCATATGTCCTGCCCAAGAAACACTGCTCAGCTCTGGACAGGAGAGAGTACATAGGTCCTGCCCAAGTAACACCGCACAGCTCAGGCAGTAGCGGAGGCAGCTTTTGGTGCCGGAGTAGGGGGGCATAATGGGGCACCAGTGGGAGGCTGGCAGCGCACAGGGTACCAGAAGGGAGAGAGTGGAGGGTGGCTGCCTGAGCGGCCGCCTGAGCTCAGGGCAGGAGAGAACACATACCTCCTGTCCAAGTAATTCTGCACAGGTCTGGACAGGGGAGAGAGCATATGTCCTGCCCAAGTAACACGATACAGCTCAGGAAATCTAAAAGAGACCACATCTCAGACAGCAATTGATGCCTCTAATTGCTTCCTGTTGCTGCTTGCTGAGAATTCAAAGTGATTTCAGTTGTCACAAGGCCATGCATGGAATGCCCTGACATATAGCAAAGAGTTTGTCTCTCCTTATGACCACCCTAAGAAAACCATGCTCATCGTCCCTAGCACTAGTTAAAAACCCTAAATTCAACCTTCCTAACATTTTAGGCAGATCTTGCACCACTGTGGCTGCTAAAATCTTGAATGCCTTCCCCTAGATCTCAGACTTTTGAAGGAATTCAATACTTTCCATCGGAAATTGAAGACAGTTCTATTCAACTAAACCACTGTGATGAATCTTCCTGTCGTCCTGTCTTATTTTCATCTGTGGGTTCATGCTCCAGTGCCAGCGCCTTACAAATAAATAAAATAAGGCCTACTCCCACATTCTGCTGTTGTTGGGGTGGTCAGGAAAGGTCCCCATGTTTATGAGAGCTTCATGTTGTGCATGCCATATTAATAACTGGGGATGGTGGCAAACTGGGCGCAATGTTGCTATTTCATATGAATCATGGCGTAATTAATTATGTTGCTTAAGCATTATTGTTTGTCTAGAAATTAATACATATTAGCTTGCACGCGCATAGAAGATAAAATGTCAAACCCACCAAATGTAAAAACATACATGCACATTAATACAAATACATCGGGAATTAATGAATCTCAATATAGTGGGCTTTTCACAAATTAATCAAAACACGGTAGTCGAGGGCTGTTTTGCAAATTGAACTTTTAAACTGATTCTGTGAGGTTTTAGGAGCCGGGGATAGGTGAATAAGTAACTTCATAAGCCTTCATGGTCAGCACAGTTGTAGAAAAATGCCATGGGTTTTTATGGTCTGATAAGTATCTTAGATAGTAGATGTAATCTCCTGATGCCAGAGGGCATGACAAAAGGAGGTTTGTTATTTATTTTGGTGAGCAGTAAAACGCGAGGTAAGCCAGTGCCCAAGGCTTACCAGGAGTTTCAAATGTGAGATAAAGTGGCAGTTTTGTAGATTGGAATGTCTTAATGGAAATGTGGCCTGTGGAATGAGATAGTATCGCTATGTCAAAGAGAAATTATTTACCTAGTCTTCCTCAGATCGCTTGAAATATTTACACAAACCATGTTCAAATTAAAAGTTAAGGCAAAAGAGCTTAGGCCAGTTATTGCTAGTATTGAATTATGTTTCAATACCAATGTTTAATGATGTATTGATGTCATGACCTTGTAGAGAAGAAGATGTACACATCACTCATGCAGCCCACCCCTTCACCTCTGTCATATGATACCCGGTACTGTCCCAATACGGCATCGAAGATATGAAAGAAGTTATTCACTCAAACAACCCTACCGAATGTACCCTAGCTACATGGCTGCCTCCAAACTCGTAATGAGGCCCATAGACTTCTTGCAGTGCTTCTTGTCATCACATTTTGCACAATGTCTTCTCTTTACTTTCTTATGCTTGTAACGATTCATCAAAAGAAAAAGTATTATACAGATGGAGTGTTCAGTAATGAGACTTCCATTTCTATTCTTATATAAGCACATGTGATATTTTGCCTAATATTTCCTAAGAAATTATCCAACTTAAGACAGATGCTGGAGAAGATAATGAGGATATGAACTCATATCATGCTAATTCGGCCCATTTAATGAATAACATGCGCTACCAGCACATGGAGGAAGTGGGGAGGAGAACGTCAGACAAGAGCTGCTACGTGTGTTCTCTCATCTCTTATGCCATCTGCGCAGCCAGAAGATTCATTGCAAGAGAAATACCTGTACATGATGCAAAGTGCCTCAGCCATCTAGGAGCGTGCACAACAAGAGAACAATTGGAAGGAAGATGGACAACCATACGATGGATGTTGAAAAGAATGTTTCCATATGCAGAAGGTAACATGAAAGCAGAAAAAATGGAAAAAGAACTAGATTGGAAAAGTAGAACGCTCCTATATTCATTCAGTGGTATGACTGGAGAACAGATAAGGACTGTCGAACAAAGGAGACTGGGTTGTGCAGATGTACGGGAAACACCAGGAATGCCAGGATGCTGGGAGAGGCCTCAGCTATTGGTAGATGAACAAGTTGCCACCAGTAGTACAGGATGGGAAGACGGATGTTAGCATGCAGTGCACACTAATTTATGGCAGCACCAGTACATGTAGTGCAAATAGTAAATGATGAATGCCTAAAAGAATGGGCCAAGTATTTCAAATTATTAACATGGGTTGAAAATGAAGCAGGACCTGTGTTCATACTACCAATGAAGAATGTGACACTAAGTTTTAGAAACAGGGGACTGATGTAACGCTCACCTTGTGTCTCCACGGGGGCGCCTCTCGATAACCGGGAAGTTCTTCAGAACCCTTTGCCTGCCCCTGGAATCGGTAGAGGTAACACTGGAAGACAGGAGGGGCGATTTAGAAACTACTCCTTCGTCGAGACCCTCCACCCGGGTTCCCCCTGCAGTTTTCCCCCAGTGACGGCTCTCACCTTGTATAATGTAAAGATGCGCTCTCCGTCCTGCCACGCTGGGCAGGGGCGCGTCGATGTGGCACCGTATCGCTGAGTTATATCACTGGCGAGGGCTGGAGTTCAGGCCGCTGCAATTCCTATCCAGGTAAGTATTCAGGTGAGTCTTGACTGGTGGAACAATGTCTTTGGGTGGGGTTTTGGCGTGATGAATTTGCCGGTAGTAACCTTCTTACTATTGCTGCAGGTGATGATGCTGCGAAGTAGCCAAAGGCGAGTCCGAACAGGTAAGTGAACGCCAAGCGGCGCAGAAGCGTCCTTGCAAATGGCTAACCTGTGATTTGCTTTATCTTGCAGGCCAGGGCAGCCTTGAGGTGAATTGTCCTTGAGAATCCGGGAGGAGAGGGTACTGCGCAGGCGGTGGATGCAGCTGTGCAGGGAAGGGTGAAGACGAGACTGGTCTTGGAAGTCGACGACGCCGGAGGACACCATCTAGCTGACGGATGCAGAGATGCAGGGTAGGATGAAGAAGAGACTGGTCTTGGGTCGACAAAACCGGAGGACACCGTCTAGCCGACGGATGCAGAGATGCAGGTAAGGATGGAGAAGTTTCGGGCCTTGGATGTCGACAAAGCCAGAGGCCTGCTGGACAGGACCAGATGAGTGTCACGCTGCTAAGCAGATTAACGCGAAGCGCGTGCCTCAAGACGGGAGTGGTTTAAATAGCAAGGCGGTCTCCAAGGTGTCTTTGGGGCGGGCCACACCCTGCAAGCTAGACCGCAGGATGCAGTTCTTCTGTATTCCACCTGGGGGCGGCCATGCTGGTCAAATGCTCATTGAAACCCCGTTCCTGCAAGCGTCTCCTATGCCAGCAACGCCAAGACTGGCTCCAGGACATCCGATGCAAGCCAAATGAGGTCCTTAAGGGCCGTGACCCCTAGAAGGGGATAAGGTTGTGACAGCACTCCCCCCTAAGGCCCCTCTCAGGGTAGTTCTCCGGCCAGGTCCGGGTTTAGAGGGAAATGTCCGATGAAAGCATTGGAGCAAACGAGGGGCATGAACATGCTCACTAGGCTCCCACGTCCTATCTTGAGTTCCATACCCTTTCCAGTCCACCATGTAGTAAAGCTTTGATCCTACCTCCTTGGAGTCCAGGATGTCTTTTACCTCATACTCGGGTTCTCCTTGGATGATGATCGGGTCAGGTGGGGTTGTTACACAGGTTTCCAGTTTGAAGGGTTTCAGGAGAGACACATGGAAAACTGGGTGTATACGCATGTTGGCTGCTAACGACAGCCTCACCGCTGCTGGATTAATGATAGCTTCCACTGGGTACGGTCCCAAGAACCGTGGATGAAACGTTTGCTTTCCCTTGATTGGTACATGCTTGGAGGCAAGCCACACCATGTCTCCCACCTGATAGACAGGAGCTTCTGAACGATGCTGGTCCGCGCACTTCTTCTGGCGTGCCTTGGCTTGTCTGAGCCTTGGCGAAAGCTTGGGTGATGGTTGTATGCAGAGTCTCGACTGCCGGCATTTCCAGGGTGGTAGGGATGTCTAGTTCGGAAGTCGGTTGGTGCCGACCGTAGATCGTGAAGAATGGGGTTTGCCTGGTGCTGCTGTGTAACGAGTTATTATATGCGTACTCCGCGATCCATAGAAACTCTCTCCAATCCCCTTCTCCCTGGTGAAGCATGCAGCGCAGATACTGCTCAAGAGTCTGATTTGTCCTCTCGGGCTGGCCGTCGGCTTGAGGGTGGTGACTGGTGGATAGACGGATGTCTATCTGGGCCAAGGAGCAGCACTTTTTCCAGAAGCTGGACACAAACTAAGTTCCCCGATCAGATACTAAGACAGACAGGAATCCATGCAGGCGCACGACTTGTTCCAAGAAGACTTTGGCGAGACCGGAGGCAGTTGAGAGTCCCTTAAAGGGGATGAAGTGGGCCATTTTGGAAAATAAGTCCACAATCACCAAGATGGTATCGAAGCCTTGACACGGGGGAAGGTCGGTGATGAAATCCAGCGACAATGTGTGCCACTGGGCTGGTGGGATGGCCAGGGGCTGAAGGAGTCTGGCTGGTCTTTGCTTGCTGGACTTGTTTTGGGTGCACACTCCACACAAAGCCACAAATTCGATCACATCCTTCTGCCAGATGGGCCACCAGTAGTTCCTTTTGATTTTGGCTAGAGTCTTGGTGATTCCTGGATGGCCTTCCATAAGGGAATCATGATGCCCGGAGATGACCTGCTCTTGTAATTCCTTCACCGGGACGAATAACCGTTCACGATAATATGGCAGTTGGTTCTTGACACTGTAGTGCTTTCCTCTGGAGGCCCACTCTTGTAGCTGCTCCTGGGTGAGAACCTGTTGGATTTCATACAGAATTTCACTCTGGGTCAAAGTAGTAGTAATGCCCAGGATCCGATTCTCCGGTATGATAGCCACTGGATCAGGTGGCGTATGTGCCAACTCGTCTGTGCCCATGCAGGAGAGAGCGTCCGCTTTGCCGTTCTTGACACCAGGTCGATATGTTATTACAAAGTCGTATCCTGCAAAGAATAGAGCCCAACGCGGCTGCCATGAAGATTGGGCCTTTGCCCCTTTCAAGTATTGGAGGTTCCTGTGGTACGTTATCACCGTGATGGTGTGCCGGACCCCCAGTAGGTAATGCCGCCAGGCCTTGAAAGCCGTCTTTATGGCCAATAACTCCTTATCGGTAATTGCGTAGTTGAGTTCTGCCGGCGTGAACTTGCGCGACCAAAAGGCTACTAGGTGTAGCTGACCAGTTAGCGGATCCCTTTGGGACAAAACCGCCCCCATCGACAGACTGGAGGCATCAGTTTCCACCACGTAGGAGAGCTCTGGACGCGGATGACGTAAAATGGGGGCCGGGGTGAACCTTGTCTTGAGTTCTTGGAAGGCCTTTTCCGCTTCTTCGCTCCAGGTAAAAGTCTTGTTGCATTTTCTGAGCAACGAGGTGATTGGGCGCACAATCTGAGAAAAACCTGGGATGAAGCGACTATAGAAGTTTGCGAACCCCAGCATGCTTTGGACTCCCTTGATTGAGGTAGGGGCTGGCCAATTGAGGACTGCGTCCACCTTATGTGCCTCCATTCGAATGCCCTGGGGGGAAAGAACGAAGCCCAGGAACTCCACTTCCGTAACATGGAACAAGCACTTTTCCAGTTTCGCAAAAAGGTGGTGCTCGCGAAGCTTAGTCAGGACCGCCCGCACGTGCCCTATATGCTCCTGCTCGGACGTAAAATACACCAGGATGTCATCAATGTATACAAGAGCACAGACATCAATGAAATCTCGGAGGACTTCATTCATGATGTATTGGAACGCGGCTGGGGCATTGCAGAGGCCAAACGGCATTACTTGGTACTCGAATAGGCCGTACTTCGTACGGAAGGCCATCTTCCACTCGTCCCCTTCTCTGATGCGCACCAGATGATAGGCCCCTCTTAGGTCCAACTTTGTGTAAATCTGGGCTTCCTTAACCTGGTCCAGTAGCTCCGGAATCAAGGGCAATGGATAGCGGTTTTTGACAGTCACTTGGTTCAATGCACGATAATCGATGCATGTTCTCAGTTCACCTTCCTTTTTTGGTACGAAGAATAACGGTGCCGCCGGCTCAAGACTTGGACGGGCGTATGAAGCCATTGTCCAGGTATTGCTTTAAGTATGCCTTAAGATGTTGATTTTCAGGCTCAGTGAGCGCATAAATGCGCCCACGCGGAATCTGGGCTCCGGGCAGCAGGTCGATTTGGCAATCATAAGGTCTATTGGGAGGCAACGTGTTTGCCTGTTCGTTCTGGAAAACGTCATGGAAGTCTTGGTAATGAGCAGGCAAGGTCACAATCCCTCCAAGGGTGTGAGCCAGTCCCTCTCGAGCCGGTGCACTTGCAAGTTTGGCCTTTCGTCCCTTTGGGTAACAGGTATGTGTACAGCTATGGGCGAAGACCAGTTCCTCGAGCCAATTCGAGGATTGTGAGCCACTAACCAAGGCATTCCAAGTATCAGCCGGAATTGGGGCGCCTTAATTAAATCAAAGGCTATGATTTCACGATGCCCATCTTCGCACAGAAGGGTAAGTTCAGTGGTGCACTCTGAGACGGGGCCTGAAGCAATCTCGGTGCCATCAACCGTGGTAACCGTCTCTGCAGTTGGTTTGGAGCACAGGGCTAGGCCCACCTTTACTGCAAGGTCCTGATCGATATAGTTCCCTACTGCCCCGCTGTCGAGGTAAGCTTCCAGTGAATGCATTTTGGTCGACTGCTGGTGGGGAATTAAGATCACCGGTAGCGTAAAATGGGAGGTCTGAAGCTGGGTTTCTCTGCTCCACAATTGGACCCCTACAATTGCCGGGCTTGGTCGTTTCCCCGATTCCTCTTCCAGAGTTTCCTTATCGGTGGCACTGAGTGCTCGTCTGGGGGGCTTAACCGGGCATTCCTTCAAGAAGTGGCCTGCTTTGCCACAGTAGAGACACAGCTATATCTCCCTTCTTTTCTCCCTCTCGGCCTTGGTTAACGGAGGTCTGGCACCTCCTATCTGCATGGGTTCACTGGTTCCCTCAGGGCCCCGCAAGGAGTGTTCCTTGGGATGTGAGAACAAGGGACGCGAATCTGATCGCCCACGGTCACTCTTCCTATCCTGTAGGCGACGATCCAGTTGTACCACCAGACTGATGAATTCAGCACAATTCTGGGGCGGGTCCACCACTTGGGCCAAGACGTCCTTTAGCTCTCCACGAAGACCCCGATGAAACAAGGTAGTTTGTTTATCCTCCGGCCAGTCAGCCTCGACCACCAGCCGATTGAATGTAGTGATATAGGTTAGCAAGTCCTGACTCCCCTGATGGAGTGATAGGAGTTTGTGGTCTAGAGCCTGCCCATGGTAGCGTCGAGCGAAGAGTTTCTCCAGCTCCCGTTGAAACCCATCAAAGTCTTGCAGCCGCGGGTCTTCTCGACTAATGAACGGCACAGACCAATCCGCTGCACTCCCACTGAGGTAAGATAGTACAAAGGCAACACAGGCTTGGTCCGTAGGGAAGGCCCCCGGTCGGCACAGAAAATGGAGGCGGCATTGGTTCATAAAAGTGGCGAACCACCGGGGATCTCCCGCAAAGCGCTGAGAGGAGCTAGTGCCACGGTTCCAGGGAGATTGATTTGAACTGGATTACTGGCGGTAGCTGAGGTGGACGGACCCAATCCGGGCAAGGGAGCCTGTCCTGCCTGGGATTGAAGAAGCTGCCGCCCTAAGTCCTCCGTACTCTCTTTGGCGACAATCAGTTCCCTTCGTAACACGTTGGTCTCCTGCCACGCGGAATGGACTTCCGCACGCAACTGTCCCAATAACTGGGCTAGCTGATCTGTTTCTGAGGTTTCCATCCTAGACGCCCAGGTGGATGATTAAGTTAGGGCTTTGCGTTCTGTAACGCTCACCTTGTGTCTCCACGGGGGCGCCTCTCGATAACCAGGAAGTTCTTCGGAACCCTTTGCCTGCCCGTGGAATCAGTAGAGGTAACACTGGAAGACAGGAGGGGCGATTTAGAAACTACTCCTTCTTCGAGACCCTCCACCCAGGTTCCCCCTGTAGTTTTCCCCCAGTGACGGCGCTCACCTTGTATAATGTAAAGATGCGCTCTCCGTCCTGCCACGCTGGGCAAGGGCGCGTCGATGTGGCACTGTATCGCTGAGTTACTTCATTGCCGAGGGCCGGAGTTCAGGCCGGCTGCAATTCCTATCCAGGTAAGTATTCAGGTGAGTCTTGACTGGTTGAATAATGTCTTTGGGTGGGGTTTTGCTGTGATGAATTCGCCGGTAGTAATCTTCTTACTATTGCTGCAGGTGATGATGCTGCGAAGTAGCCGAAGGCGAGTCCGAACAGGTAAGTGAACGCCAAGCGGCGCGGAAGCATCCTTGCAAATGGCTAACCTGTGATTTGCTTTATCTTGCAGGCCAGGGCAGCCCGAAGGTGAATTGTCCCTGAGAATCCGGGAGGAGAGGGTACTGCCCAGGCGGTGGATGCAGCTGTGCAGGGAAGGATGAACACGAGACTGGTCTTGGAAGTCGACGAAGCCGGAGGACACCGTCTAGCCGACGGATGCAGAGATGCAGGGTAGGATGAAGAAGAGACTGGTCTTGGGTCGACGAAGCAGGAGGACACCGTCAAGTTGACGGATGCAGAGATGCAGGTAAGGATGGAGAAGATTCGGGCCTTGGATGTCGACGAAGCCGGAGGTATGCTGGACAGGACCAGATGAGCGTCACGCTGCTAAGCAGATTAACGTGAAGCGTGTGCCTCAAGACGGGCGTGGTTTAAATAGCAAGGCGGTCTCCCAGGTGTCTTGGAAGCTAAACAGCAGGATGCAGTTCTCCTGTATTCCACCTGGGGGCGGCCATGCTTGTCCAATGCTCATTGAAACCCCATTCCTGCAAGCGTCTCCTATGCCAGCAACGGCAAGACTGGCTCCAGGGCATCCGAGGCGATCCAAATGAGGTCCTTAAGGGCCCGTGACCCATAGAAGGGGATAAGGTCATGACAACTGATCACAGTTAGAGAAAATAAAGGATGCAAGCAAATAAGTGATATACCAGGAATGAATGGAGGAACTTTTTATGCTAATGGACCACTTTTGGACCTGTGGAACCAAAGCTTATATGCAGCTACCTTAGATTTGGGGAGGAATATGTTCTATAGTGATCATACATGTTCCTGCATTGCTCATTACCCCAAGTTATTTCCACCTCTCTGACTTTCCAAAAATGCATGCACACCATAGGAAGAAGAAGTTACTTAATCTCACCCGACAGAAGAGAGAGAACTATTTTTGGCAAAATAAATAGAAGCCTACCGTGACATTCCAGATGAGCACAAATTGTTCAGTAGAACGGCAGTGATATTTAGAGCCATATTCTTGCCAGGAATATAAACTGCAGTGAACACCATCTGGTTACAAATCACCAGGTGGGAATTGCTACAGACAATCAACACAACAATACAAGGATTTAATGCTATTAGAGAAGAATTGAGAGGCATCAGGCTCATGACTTTCCAGAACAGGCATGTCCTGGAATTCATTACAGCAATGAAGGAGGCATGTATGCCAAGATCGTGCCTTCTTGTTTTACTTCTATACCTGCCCACAATGGAGAAAATGGAACCCTGACAGAAGCAATAACTATGCTGTCGACCCTGCATACGGAAATGTTTAAATAAGTAGATGAGACTGAAGATGAAGACTGATTTTCGTCCCTGTTCTCATGGGTTCCAACTTGGATGGCAAATGCCTTCAAACTACTGGGAGCAATACTAGTGCTGATGTTGCTAGGATTCTGTCCTGTAAGAAGAAAGTGAAAAAAGCGATTGGTGTGAAGATAATGATTGATATGAATGCTGTAACTGATGAGCACACACAGACTGAAAGCACCACCCTTGAGCACCTGCAAGAAAGTCCCCTGGCACCCCCAGGAACACAGTTTTATTATCCCAAAGATCATAAGAAATATGTGGGACGTTTGGGTTTCTGTCAACCAACTGGGGAATGTTACCATATGACCTGGAGTGTGTAATAACACATAATGAATGCAGATGACCTGTCAGGGTGACAAAGATGTGGATTCTGGAGAAACCACTGTGTGAAGAAAAGGTGAAGAAGAATGAGGAGGTGGTTGAGGACTCGACCAGAGCAGTGAATGTAGAGAAAGAGATGTGCACGTCACCCATGGAGCTCACACCCTCACTTCTGTCATATTGCAAGAGCAAACAAGAAAGCACTGTGCATGACACCCGGTATCGTACTAATACTGCATTGAAGATATGAAAGACATTATGTGCTCAGACAACCGTACCGAATGTACCCTTGAACTGAAGTGGTAGAAGGAAGTCTGCAGACACCACCAGACATAGAAGAACTATAAGTAAAATCTGACAGGTGTAAAGTGATGTCATGAGAAAAGGAGACATGGACAAACTGAAATGATATAAGGATACTCAAAGATTGAAGATGTGACTGAAGTAACAAAGTAAATTAACATGTGGATACGATGAAATCATATATACTGAAAAGATAAGTAAGAAAAGATGCAGTCGATTTTTGTATGCAGGAACGCAAGGTAGATAAGAAATATAGAAGCTTGCTAGAGTAGAAAATATAACATGGGTAAAGCAGCCATGTTGAGAAAATGGAAGTCGGTTTCATATAATAGTAGGCTAAAAGCCTCAAGGAGAGAGACCAAAGCTGAAGAGCTGAAAGGCACTGAAATACACATTTGTACAAGAACAAAGAATATTTGTTTGGCTAATGATCAAGGAGGCCACAGCAAGAAGCAACTGCAAGGTACAAAAGGAGTTGAAGAGGATAAGCCATGTACCTAAGGCATCTTTCATAAAGGAGTGACTGTTTGCGAGTGCCAAAATTTGTACATGGAAAACATATGCAAGATGTAGCAACCAAGTCTCCAGAGGCCAAGAAGAGTAATAACACCTAGTATAATTGAATGAAATACCACTAAATAAAAGGAAATAATGGACAAATCATGGTCTCCTCACAGGTGGTGCAGGACCAGAAAACAAGGCCTATTCATAATGTTACAGACAAAGAAAGCAATGTACTTTCATTCCCTTTAAAGTTCCAGATAAGAGAACAGTCAACAAGGTCAACCACAAAGGAGAGATTGTAGGCTAATTGGCCAAGTGGGCAGTTGTCTGATGTTGTTTCCCGCACCTGGGTTTCATTTTGCTTACGTGCTGCTAACGAGCCAAATGTCCAAGTTTGGAAGAGGATGCCAACCAATCAGGATGGTCTATGTGATGAAGACTGTACTTTGTTGCAGAAGCCCATCCACTGCTGTTATTCTACTATTATATGTAGTTAGAGGTTGTTCCAGGCGGGTCTACCCAATAAGGGGCAGCCAATCATGTTAAAAACACCTAAATAAGCAATAGGTATATATGTTCCCTTAACCACTACCTCTGCCGAATAGGTTTTTACTATTTGCCACGTCAGATGACATCATAGAGATGTATATTTAGGTATGAAGCCTTTGTGTAACTGAAATGTAGTCGAGAAAGTGTGAGCTGCGATTTGTATATGCTTGCCAGATTTCCCTACTTTATTGAACTGATAATAAAGTAGGACTTTGTCAAATTCTTAGAGTCTGTCTGGTTATTTGAGCCCGTAATCATTTGTCATGGTAACCCCGTCAAGCACTTGATTTGCTCCAGGTGCTACTGCACAACCTGCTACGGATGAATCCTAAAAAGAGGTGTGTTCTATATATGATCTGAAAATGACAATTCAGATAAAATTGGCCAATGAAAACATAGGAATTGGGAAAATATGTGGTTTCTTTGAAGAGGTTTTTGTCCAATCATATGTGGGGGTGGTTTGCAATAAAGCATCTGGGAGTGTTTTGTCTGTTGCAATAATGTATATAAGATGTGAACTGATGTGTGTTGTTGAGACTGGGGTTAGTTTGGTGCTGCAGCACCATAAACTGCCCCCAGATAATTGTACAATAAACTTGCTTTATGTAGAACCATGTACTCACTTCTTAAGTGGTGGTCCTGTTTGGGTTAGGGTGATTAAAGGCTGATCTGCACATTGTCTTACCAATCTCTTATCTCAAGATCTCTTACCACCTTACACTTATCAGACAACCCCCCCTCCACACAAGTCCATCCCAGGCCTAGCCATGAGCACATCAACACTAACTGAGCCACGGCTAAGCTTTCCTCTATTGTTCATGTTGCATTCTCCCACATCAGCAGCTAACCAGACCCAAAGCGCTCTAACCTTTCATATCTCGGGTTCTTCCCTGTGGATAACATACTCTCAAGTTTCTCTGCGAAACCCATAAACAGCAAAATGCCACTCAGGAACTGGGCACTTCCGATCTGCTCCCATCAACACCACAGGTTTCGCATCTGCCTTTCGCCCTGTCCCACATATGAACCCCAACCCCTTTTTTCTTACAGAGCCAAGCACAGGCCATCAAAAGTGGCAACCTGGTTGTATACAAGGCCACTTCCATTACATTATAATCATGTAACATTTTTATTGTGGTTTCATCATGCTATTTATTTGTTACTACAATCTAAATTAATGATACTCAAATACATTGAAAGGGAGTGGTGATGGCTGGAAAATTTAAAAATTAATTATAACATCTTCCATTGCTCTGGGCAACCATCCAAACTCAACATAATCAACCATTAATGGATGAATGGTTGAGTCAGTCCTGTCAGCATAAATAAATATGTTGCCGGCTAGGCACAGATGTCAGAGGCGTGTACTTCATTAGACCATAATCATGTAGCCAGACTTATCCATAGTTGGAAATGTCCTGGGCACACTACTCCTGCTCTGCAGTCCCTATGCTCGCTCCCCATTGGATACAATTATCACCTTTAAAACCCTGGCCCTCACCATCTCACAGGGAACACTAGTGGCAGGATCCCAAAAACCTGCAGAAAATACACTCTGTGTAAGAACCTGAGATGCTCAGTTAGAATGGGAAATCACTATGGCATCATTCAGGAGAGAAACTCTGATTTTGGAAATGCACAGGTCACAACAGGAGAGCCATTGGGAGTATGTGCATGCACATGCATGTGTGTGTGTGGTGCATGCATGCGTGGTGCATGTGTGTGTATGGTGGTGTGTCTGGCACCCTAAACTGACCCCTCACTCCTCCTAAGTCTATGGCTTTCATCTCCACTCTCACAGCTGACGACCTAGCTGAATACTTTGCTGCAATCATTTCCCAAATCAGAGATTCTCTCCTGACCTTCCACACACTTCCTCCTCTTACATTCTACACTCTGCCTACTATACCATCATCCTGTGTCTCTATCTCCCACTTTTGTCACACCACCTCTGGCGAAGTGCCATCTCTACAGATGAACGCTAACCCCTATCATGCCCCCATCAGACCCTCTTGCTCCACAGCTAGTCAAGCCTATTGCCCCTTTATTGGCCTCTCACCACACTGAACTCTCCAACCTGTCCTTGGACTACACTTGCTTTCCCTCTGTTTTCAAAACAGCCAGGGTCATTCCTCTCCTTAAAAAGCAAGCGCTGGCCCTAACCTGCCGGCTAACTTTCACCCTGCATCTCTCCTTCTGAACTACTTTAAAGTCCTCAAAAGGGTTGTGTCCAACGGTTTTACCAATTTCTTAGAAACGCACAACCTTTGATACCCACTACAAGCATGTTCTCGCTCCTGTCACTCAACGGAAAATGCTCTCATGAATGTGTGCAACTTCATCACCTCTGCTAATCACTCCAACCTATCCTATATCCTAATTCTCCTTGACCTGTATGCTGCCTTTGATACTGTTGATCACTCTGATATCTAAATACTACTTCTCTTCTTTGGATTATATGATTTGATATGATGTGGCATTTATAATGCGCCTGTACACAAGTTTTTCCAGGTGTGATAAAACAAGGTGGGGGAAACAAAGGGAGGACAAAATAATAATCTTACTAGGCCTTGTGTCATTCAGATCGCGCAAGTGCAGGGAAGAGAGAAGGGGAGAAGTGCTGGGGGGGAGCGGAAGGGGGAAGATCAGTTAACTCACAAGTGCAGCCAGCGGGTGGCTCGTAAGTACAGAGAGAAGGGACTGTACGGTTGCAGATACAGACCGTTAAGTGCTGGTGAGCCCAGAGAATGTGCAACGGCCAAGTTTAGAGGGTGACCATTGCACAGGTCAGTCAGGTCAGGTGAATCAGCAGGGGAGAGGAAGAGAGAAAGCGGAAGCGAAGTGGAAGGTCTTGAGTTGCTTCCGGAAACAGAGGTGGTTCTGCTCAAGTTTGAGAGAGGCAGGGGGGCTGTTCCAGATGGAGGCCTCAGCCAAGGAGAGATATATCTGCCCCCAACTCTCGGCTTGGAGAAGCGTCTGACCCTCAGAGAGTTGGAGGTGGATGAGCGGAGAGCTCGAGAAGAAAGATGTTTTGGAAGAGAAAGTTGGAGGTAGAGCAGTCCCAGGCCCCAGAAAGCTGTGTGGACGATGCAGAGGTTCCTGAACTTGATCCTTGCAGCCACTGGGATCCAGTGAAGAGATTTCAGAGCTGGAGAGAAATGATCCCTGGGTTTGAGGCCAAGGACAAGTCTTTCAGTCCTGTTCTGGATAAGTTGTAAAGGTTGAAGAGTAGATGTAGGAAGATTTAGAACAAGGTTGTTGCAATAGTCCAGCCTAGAGAGAACCAGAGCTCTTGAGACAGTGAGCTTCTTGGGGAAATTGAGGAAAGGAAGAATACCACTGAGGAGGTGCAGCTGATAGTTTGACTTCTTAACTTCTTAGAGACATCGGAGATGTGAGGAGAGAAGGAGAGGGTGGAGTCGAAGATAACCCCAAGGTTCTTAGCCTCACATGTAGGAGTAGGAAGAGGGCCCAGAGTGGGCGGCCAGAGAGAGAGAGAGAGAGAGAGAGAGAGGGGGGGAAGGAGGGAGCTGGTGTCCCAGTGAGGAGGATCACAGTCTTACTGGCATTAAGGCAGAGATCATTTGTGGTACACCACTCCTGTATTGCGGCCTGATATGACAATTAAAAAAAGAAGGACAGTCTGATATGAGATAAGAAGTGGCTGAGGGGAGCCTGAAAAAGAGCTGAGTGTCATCATCATAGCATTGAAAATTGGAGCAGAAAGTAGCGATGCAGTGGGCAGGAGGTGCCAACTAGGGGTTGAATTGCCAGGGAGAGAGGTTAGACCCCTGGGGAACACAGAAAGTAGAGAGAGAGATAGAAGAGAAGAAAAACCCCAGTTGGACCTGAAAGGGTTGATTGTTCAGAAGGAGGTCAACCAGGCCAGGGCCTGATCAGTAATAGCAAGGTTGTCGTGGAGGTGATTGAGCAGGATGGCATGGTTGACCAGGTCAAAAGCCAAGGATATATCATGGAGAATGAGGATAGAAGGGAGATTAGAGTCAGGATTGAAAAGCAAGTCTTCACGGATGATTTCAAGAGAGCAGTTGCTGTGCTTTTGCCAGCTCTGAAGCCAGACTGGTCGTCATGGAGGCTACCAACAGATTCAATACATAGATTAAGCTGGGAGGTGGCCAGCTTTTCCAAGAGTTTTCCCAGGAAAGGAGTGATGGAGATCGGGCGTTAGTTAGCCAGAGAGGAAGGATCGGCCGTGAGCTTCTTTAGAAGGGGGTGCACAAGAGAATGCTTAAGGGGGAGGGGGAAGTTCCAGTGGCAAAGGATTGTTTGCAGAAATCGGCCAAGGCTGGAGAAAGGGTGTTGATGTGGTCCTTCATGGCTCTGGATGAGCATGGGAAAACCTGCCTTGATGAGCCTTTCATATTTCAGACTTGTCTACAAACATTGTCAGGGGTGAACAGGGAAAGGAGGAGAAAGGAGGAGGAGAGACGGCCTCAGGTGGGCCAGGAGTGGCAGAGAAGGAGGAAGAGGAGGTAGTGGAAGAGAGGGTGGACAGGATGTCGCGTGTTTTAGGAGTGAAATGAGAGGCCAAGGACGTGCAGAGGGCCTGAGAGGGAACAGGAGAGGTAGAAACTGCAGCAGGATTGGCCAGCTCCTTGCAGATTTTGAAACGTTTGGCCGAACTGTTAGATGCCGCAGAGATGCAGGCTTGGATGGAGGCTCTCTTTTTAGAGAAGACGGAGAGTCTGTACTGCCTTTGGAGCAGGCGGCAAGCCAGTTTGTCAGGGGGTGCACCCAATGCCATCCACTTCCTCACTGCTGCCCTATACTTGCGTTTAAGGAGGGTGAGGTCGGAATCCTACAAACAGTTGCACTTGGTTTGGGATTCAAGCGGATCCTCATGACAGGGCCAAGGACATCAAGGGTGTTAGAGATAGAGAGATGAAGTTTAGAGAGGGCTGTGTCTGAGTGTGAGTCAGCCAAAGGTACAGGAAGAGGAGAGAATGTATCAGCAAAAGCCTCAACTGACACACGCTTCATGAGTTGGATGACTGAGAAGGTAGGTGGCAGTGCTGGAGTTGACATGACCTGTGGGGAAGAGAGAGAGAGGTGGGAAGAAACGAGAAAGTGATCACTCTAAGAGAGGAGTGGTGAAAGGGTTTATGTAAGGGAAGGTCTAAGGAGATAAGAACATCCAAGTTGTGCCATGCAGAGTGAGTCGGGCCAGAGGGAAGAATAGAGTGAGAGAAAGAATCGCAGAGGTTGCGAAGACGTCCTGAAGAAGGGCTGGTAACATCCACGTGGATATTCAAGTTTCTTAGGAGGAGAATTTGAGAGGTGGAGGCAAAGAGCGAAGAGGAGAGGTCTGCCTACTCAGAGAAGAAGAGGGAAACCTGACCAGATGGCCGGTAGATAGTGGCCACAATGCGAGAGAGGCCAGGAGAGATAGAGAGCCTGAACACCAGTCATTCAAAGGAGGAGTAGTGCTGCATTAAAATGATGGAAGCAGGGATCCACTCTGGGAAAATCAAGGCTACACCCCATCGGGACGGTTAGTTCTGGTTTCAGAGAAGTTCTTGTAGCCATTGCGAAGGAGAGTGTCAAAACTCATTACAGAGTTGGCCATGAACCAAGTCTCTGTGAGACTGAGTACATCCAAATCAAGCTCTTCCAGGAGACGGAAGATGTCAGAGGAGTGTTTGACAGCTGAACGAGAGTTGAGAGTAGCGATGTGGAGAAGTTTGCCACATTTGAAGGACTTCCGGAAGAGGGGTACAGAGAGTGCAGAGAGTGCCAGAGGGGTGGCGGAGGAGGGAGGCAACAGGGTGGCCAGGGAAGCAGCAGGTGGTGCCAAAGAGGTGGCAGAGGAAGGAGGCAGAAGAGGAGCTAGAGTGGGCTAAGAAGGCATAACAGGAGAGGAAAGGAAGTTGATAAGGTGCGAGAAACATCTATCAAAGGGGAGGAGATTGACTTGAGGGCCATGCAGGGACGTAATTTCACCAAAATGCGTGGGGTAGCAGAGGTGACACCACATGACCCTTGACCTCTGATGACATCACAGGAAGTGATGGCATTTGACCCCACCCCGATGTGACATCACAGGAAGCGATGGGACATGGCGTTTCACCCCTCGACAAAACAGGAAGTGGAATCAGATAGCATTGTTTCTAAGTACACTACAAAAAATATGGTTACGATGTCACTGTAAAGTAATATACATTTCATACAAGAATGGATCACCATATGTATCGTTAATATCAGTGCATATAGGTCGATATTACCAAATCACTGTGAATGCAAGCAGACGTCCAAGGCCAAACGATAATGATGTGTTATTATATAGCCCTTGCTCTTAAGCGCTTTATACAGAGAAAATATACACACAATATCAGTATGAAAGGCTGAATTGACCTTGCTGGGAGTTGAACCTGCAACCTGCAGATCACACACACATTACAGCAGCCAGTGCTCAACCCACTGAGCTATTTTACTGGCTATGTCTATCAGAAAACCGCCCACTCCAGAAACAAAGAGCCACATGCTGCTGGCCACAGCCCATGAGCCTCAATTAAAAAAAAATAAAATCTTTTTTTGTCCTTTTTCTTTTAGGGGTAGGAGGGAGACCACAGGGATAGCAAGGGACACCTAAGAGGTTGCAGTTGCAACCCCTGGTCAATCCCTAAATGATGTCCATGGGACCTTGGACCAAGACAGTGCCATTCAAGTAGGCATTAATTATGGTCTTAGAGTGGAAGGGGGCCAGGAGGGCCTCCCACTGGCTACCACCATTAATGGGAGAAGAGTAAAAAGGAGAGATAACAGAAACCATATGGGGGTCCATAGGCCTGGAGAGGGAATGACAAAGAGTATGTTGGTAAGGGTCTGTCTGGAGGAAGCACTTGTGTAGGTATCGGCGATAGGGAGGCCTGAGTTGGAGAGCAGGATGTCCCGTTTGAGCTTCTTCCTGCCAGACTTAGTGAGAGGGATAGGGAAGGAGATAGAAAAGCAGTTATAAAAGAGAGGTGGGACAGAGAGCACCACAGGGGGTACGGGGAGACGAGAGAGGGGGGAGTGGAGGTCACGTAGAGGGGGCAGACAGGAGGGGGCACAGGGTGGGACACGAAAGGGAAGCCGGACACAACAAAGAACAAGAACAACAGAACTACAAATCAGATGCAGTACAGAACCATCAGAAAGAAAAGAGCACAACGGGGAAGCTGGAAGTAGAGAATGCAGATGTAATACAGGACCTAAAGCAAAATAACGATATCAGCAGGGAACCTAGAAGTGAAGAATGCAGATAATTGCAAAACGATGCCACAAACCGTGGATAGCAACACAATGGGCCTCATTAGGACCCAGGCGGTAAGGGGTTTACGGCGGCGTAAACAGCGCCGACCCTTACCGCCTGATTCCGAGGTCCCTTAGCGCCATGGAGGATTTAACACCTGCTTTTAGCAGGTGTTAAAATCCATGGCGCTAAGGGACCTTGTTGTTAATTACGCCACCGTAATTTACAGTGGCGTAATTAACGCCTTCCCCACTCCCATTATGCCCTATGGGGCAAAAATGGGAATGGGGAAGGGTAAATGGGTTAATGGGGACTTACCGCCCCGCCAACCTCGGAATGGGGCGGTAAGTCCGCCAACCACCATGGCGGTAACTTACCGCCTGGGTCGTAATGAGGCCCAATATCAAGAACTGTAAGGAGCAAACACAAAGTCAATACAGTCAACAAGGCAGAGAAAACAACAGGAACCTAGAAGAAGAATGCAGGCAATGCAAAGTAATGCCAGAAAAACAGTGGAGCACGAGACAATGTTAGAATAGTATACAATAGATCTACGAGGGAAGGGCTGAGATATGCTAGAGGAACTGCAAAGGAGACCTTGCTTGGATTGAATCCTACATTGTACCTCACCAATGCTCTGTCTCCTGGAGCAACAACCCCTCCCAACTCACTCTAACTGCTGGTGTTCCACAGGACTCTGTCTTGGGTCCACTCCGATGTACACTCTACAAATCTGCTCTTGGTGCACTAATCTCCTCCTTTGGGTTCTCATACCAACTCTTTGTGGATGACACCCAAATCTCCTCTTTTCCTGAACTCTCTTCTAATCTCTCTATCAATGTTTCCAACTGTCTCTCTGCCATTAAATATTGGATGGATACGTACTCTCTGATGTTAACCTCTACCAAAACAGAGGTGGTCTTATTCCCTGTAAAAATCTCTCCCTCTGCCAAATAGTTCCCACCTTACACTCTCCCCTACTCTTCTTCAGCTACATACCTTGGCATCGTCTATGACCCTTCTCACACCTTCACTACTTTCAACACCAAAACTGGAACAGCAGTTCGCCTCAATCTTCTAAATATTAGAAAATCAGGCATCTTCTTCCTTTTTAACACCACCATGCAACTCTTGCCTTCTCTAAACTGGACAACTGTGCCAGCATCCTCCTTGGTTTCCCCAACTATGCTTTCTGTCCTCACAACATAATCATTAAGTTTGCGACCAGGAATCTCTTTGAACTGCCTCACTTCACACCTTCTTGCTCGTACCGTCACCAAGCTGGAAGGCTGAAGATGCAAATAGGTGTTAGATTAAAATGTCTTCTCCTGGTTCACAAATCTATCTATGTTAAGTCACCACTCCATCTATCTGTCATGTGCCTTGCCCCCTGGGGCTTGTGGACTGCTTGGCGGCTGTTCCGCCATTAGAATTTTCCGCTCTGTATTTTCCTCACTTCCTGGTTTCTCGGACTAGTCTTTCTGTTCATGGTGTTGTTCCTTTCCTTTGCCTATTTAGCCATGCCCCCTGTTTCTGCGTTGCGTTGCAACCCTTTCGCTTTGATTCGGGTTTACACGCTAGTGCCTTTCTCACCTGTTCAGCCTTTTTGGCCTTTTGGTCTCTCTTCCTTGCTCGCTACCTCAGCGGTCCTTGCCTACGTTTCCATCTTGCTTCCTCCACTTTCTGGGTCTCGTCCCATTCTGTTTTCTTTCTCTTCTGCCTCCTTCACTGTGTGCCTCTCCTGTGCCCTCTCTCTATCCGCTCTCTCCTTTTGGCTAGGCTATCTTTTCTCGTCTTTCTTCTCTCCTGCTCTCTGCCTTTCTTCAGGCTGCCCCTTCTTCCCTGGTTACCAGATACCTTGGATCCTGCCGTTCTACATCCGCCTGTGCTTGCCTTGCCCCTCTGGCGGCATATCGTCCTCCTGATGGTCTCTTCCGCCATTCACAGCAGACCCATTGACTGTTTTCGAGATACTTTACCTGGACTCTTTCATCGACTCACCGTCCTCCTTGCCACCTGACCAGGAGTCATCTGTGCCATACCACCTGCTCTGGGATCCTCTTTGTGCCACCCAAGCCATTGGAAAGGAGAGGTTTTTTCTGCTCCAGGCTTTTTCCTCTCAGAATCCTTTGGAAGTGGGCCACTTCTACTTGCCTCCACTGGTACAGCGGCAGAGTGGCTTCTTCTCGAGGGAGGCCCTACCTCTTCAAGAAGAGACATAAAGAACACAGAAAGAAGGGAAGACATCAGGAATCATACTCAGAAGATACAGGTGAGGAGGAGGGGGGGAGAAACCTGACCTACCTGACAATATCCTCCTCTATCCAACTCTACAAGCCTTCTCGTAATCTCTGCTCGGCCTCCTCGAGTACCCTTGTGGATACCCTTGTGTACCATGTGCTTCCTCTTGCTTCTGCTCTTTCTCTCTTCTTGCTCCACTTGCATGGAATTCTCTTCCACAAGACATCTGAGAAATAGTCCACACATATTTGTTCAAAACGAAACTAAAAGCTGGGAAAACAGAAGGGGGAAGAGAGAGGCAGAGGGCAAATGCAGGGGCCTGTTGCCACTCCGGAGGCCCCGGCTAATGATGGAACAATGGAGAGCACCAGTGATCCAGGCACGCATGCACCATCACGGCAGCGGAGGCACCAGTGACACATGGATCCTTGGAGCAAGTTAAAGGTATAGTGATGCAGTGCTTGCAGGCATGCAGCAATGAGGTAAAAGGTCAAATATTGTGTGGGAATGTGAATGCGTTTAATTAAGTTGGGGGAAATGCGGAATATGTGGTCCAGCAGGCAGGGGAAACCCAGAGAGGGGTCTACAATGGGGCCATTGGGGTTTTGGGCAACAGCCTGCCGGGGCAATTAGAAAGCAGGGCTGCGGTACTGCCGCAAGGGTATGTCCCACAGCAACAGCAAGCACTCTAATGGTTGGCCATAGTACCAGTTATGGGAGAGGGAGGCCAGGGTTGGCACAACTGCCGGCCAAGGGTAACCTGTTAGTATGGTTCCTATCAAAGAAAGGGTGTGGCAGAAGGAGTTCATAGACATTTTCACCTTGCTTGATTTAGAACAGACGGGTCTCGACATGCGCTAAATATCAGAAAAAGAGAGGGAGAAAAAAGAGAGCGACAGGGTTAAAAAAAGAGGAGTGCATTCATAATTGGTTAGCTGGTTTTAGGATGTTGGCATCCATCATGGTGGACAATTATCTAGAGGATGCTGGGCCCAGAGGGCTTATGGGCAGTACATTCACAACACTTATTTGACTCATGGGGGGTGCCTGGTTGAAATATGACGGGGGTTTTCGGTTAAAAATGCAGATTTGGCCGGCAATGGCATGGGACGAAGTGGCTGTTTCATTGAGAAGATGGTGGCAGCAAAGGAAGTGGTGGACAGGGCACAGGGTGAGAAAGCTTACTATAGAAAAGAAAAGTGGTCTTATGGGGAGAGGAAGAGGGGGTCCTTTCATGGGGGCTCTTCCTAGAATAACAGGTCGAGCTCCCAGCAGGGAAAGCAAGCCACATGCTGGAAGTTTGCTGTCCCTTTGGTAAAACTTGTAAATTCAATCATGCATGCACCAAATGTGCTGGAGGGCACAGCACGGCATCGTGTGATGGGGGAAAAAGAGCTCTAGTTCGAAGCCAAAGGAGACACCAAAGCGAAGTTGTCCTGCACGCACCGTCACTTACAGCACACTACCATCACCCATAATCCTGACCAAATTGCTGCCACTTTTAAATTCTTACCATAACAGTTCAGAGGCAAAATTTATTTGGTAAGGGTTTCAGGGAGGGTTTGTGATACCCTACATCGGCGCTTCAGGTGACAGGGAGACGGAGAACCTGAAATCCGCACTAAAACTTCCAGAGGTGGTGAAACAGAAGATTGCCAAAGAGTTCAGTTTAGGGGGGGTAGCAGGCCCTTTCGCCATACCCTCATTTAAGGCATTTAAAGTGTCACCTCTGGGACTGGTACCCAAGAAGGAGATGGGGCAAATTTGCCTCATCCATCACCTATCTTTCTCGGAAGGGGAATTGATAAATGATAGCATCACAGAGGAGAGTTGCAGAGTAACCTATGCGTCCTTTGATGACGCAGTGGAAGTAGTGAAGGCCACGGGGCAAGGGGCATTGATGGGTAAGGCAAACATAGAATCTGCTTTCAGGCTCTTAACAATTGACAAAGGAAGTTACAACTTATTGGGCTTCAAGGTCGGCAGGCAGTACTATCATGACAGATGCCTGCCCATGAGCTGCTCAATTTCTAGTGCAAACTTCAAGAAATTGAGCACGTTTCTGGAGTACGCACTGAAGGAGAGGACCAGGACGGGCAAGCTGATGCACTGCTTAGATGACTTTATGCTCACCGGTGGCAAAGGTACAGAAGAAGGCAGTACATTAATGGGGCAGTTCCTGGAATTAACAAGCAAACTGGGGGTACCAATGGCGAAGGGGAAGACAGTTGGCCCTCTCCCAAGACTAACATTCACAGGGATTGAGATTGATTCTGAAGAGGGTAAAAACAGGCTTCCGGTAGAAAAGGTTTATAAACTAAGAAGCACAATCAAGGGATTGAGGGGCAGAAACAAAGCGACTCTGAGGGGACTACAGTCTTTGGCGGGGAGGCTGAATTTTGCAGGCAGGGTCATACCAGTGGACAGGGTATTTGCCAGAAGTATTTTGCTTAAAACGGTGGGGTTGCAACATGCATCTCAATGTGTACGCCTGGGCGCAGAGTTAAGAGGACCTGAGGATGTGGGACATGTTCCTGGACAGATTTAACAGGGTACTCCTCTGGAGGGAGCAATGAGCTAGTAGCCGCAGTGTGAGGCTCTATATTGATGCATTTGGCGCACACGGGTTTGTGCCAATACTGGGGGATGAGTGGTGTGCGCATGCATGGCCATCTCCTTGGCAGGAGGGGGGCGCGACGCGAGACATCACGCTGCTGGGGTTGTTTCCCATCGTTGTGGCCTTTCGCCTATGGGAGGCGTCACTGGCAAACAAAAGGGTGATTCTTTGGTCAGACAACATGGCAGTGGTGCAGATTATAAATCAAGGGACATCAAGCAACAGGAGGTTTCTGCGGCCGCTTAGGAAATTGGCAACAAGTTTACGCACATTGAACACAGAAGTAAGAGCAAGACACATACCGGCGGTAAGGAATACAGCAGCTGACTCTCTCGTTTGCAGTTCGCAACATTTCGGGAAGAAAAACCAGATGCAAACGGAAGGATGACCCCATTCAAGAGCCAGTGGTGGGGCATGATTAGGAAAATGTAAGCAACACCCGGACAACAAGGAAGGCAGGGGTAAGGGATTGGAGGACGTCCCAGTGGCAGAGGAGTGGGCACAGCTGCATCTAAGAAGGTCCAAAACTGACCAAGGAGGGAAGGGATGAGTAATCACCCTCCATTGCACTAAGGGAAGCCCATGCTGTCCTGTGACTTGTCTAGCGGCATGCCTTAACATAAGACCCACAGGAAGGGCAGGTGCATTACCCTTTCTATACACTGACAGGGCTATCCTGAGCAGGTACCAGTTTAAAAGCGTAATGGACATGGCACTGAAAAAAGGAGGAGCAACAGAAGGGATCTTTGGAACGCACTCGTTTAGAATTGGGGCAGCCACCTCAGCGGCAGGGCTGGGCATGAGGCCGGAAGCAATTAAAGAGATAGGGGGATGAAGTCTAACTCTTTTAAGAGATACATAAGGCTGGATAAAATGTGACACTAATTCACTCAGTTACCCATCTCTCCACACCAAATAGCAGCCAAAAGGAGCAGGATAGTTTGGGTGGTGGGTTACTCCTTTGTGACAAGGACCAAGGCAAGATGGACCCCTAAAAGGGACGAATGACAGCAAGAGAGTTTGAGATTGGTTGGCATGGGTGGCAGGGATGAAATGGGGCCAGCCTGAGGGACATGTGCAGAAGCTGCTAGCAAGACACCCCCAACCCGACGTACTACTGATTCATCCTGGGGGAAACGCCCTCACAAACTTGGACAGAGGGGTGCTGATGAGGGAAATGATGGACACCGTGCAAAGGCTGGGGCCCGTTTGGAAGAGACGGAAAATCATGAGGTCAGAGATGATACCAAGACAATCATGGGTAGGAGCAGAGTGCTGTTCGGCCGTGGAGAAGTCGAGGAGGAAGTTGTACGGGGCAAAGGCCAGGTTCTGCAAGAGCAGGGCTTTAACTCAGGTCAGACATGGCCTAATCAACCTGAGCTCGCCCGCGTACTATGAAGGGGGACGGGTTGCACCTGTCAATGGCTGGCATGGATCTGTTTTACTGGAATCTGTGCACAAAACTTCTGGAACTACGAGGACACGGCATGGGGTGACCCACAGATGGGTGTGGACCCACCAGTGGCATGGCGGTGTGTACAAATGAGCTTGAGAAAGCAGGACGCGTTTTTCGCTCCTCCCGGGATCGGCGCACCTCTGAGGCCTAGCAGCAAGTTTGCTCTAGGTATCTATGAAAGATCGGTTTCCCCCGGCAAAAACAGCACTTCTCCAGCTCAGGATCACCTGCAAGGGCAGGTGGAGCGCAGACAAGGGCAGTTGAGGGAGCTTTGGCCTACAGTGGAGTTGGTTGTAAAATGGGGGAGGCAAGGTAGAGATGAGCCAGTCAGCTGGTCGCCGCACCTGGAGAACAATTCCACAGATACAGAGTATCCTCATCAAAATAAATTACCCCTCTATCATACAAACATTCCTCTTTTATCATTTTTTTCATAAGGAACAGAGAGTAGTAAGATCGTGGTGTCTCGTACCACCGCTCTCATATGCATTCCCTGTCTCGCTACATTCCGTGCTACAATACACTAATTCACTTTTCTGATCCAACATCCCTGCTCCATACAATAATGTGCCATGAACCCACCAGTGTTCCCATCTGTGCAGTGCATTATGGGTACTTCCTCTGTGCCGTTCACAAAGCCTTATGGGGTTCATTATGAGTTGGGCGGTAAGGGATACCGGGCACCATTAAGGAGACCGGTGCCGGCATTTCCTTAACACCCAATTCCGAGGTCCCTTACTGGGAACCGTAAAGGATGTGTGGTCTGACCGCACGTCCTTTACGGGTCCCGCTAAGGGACCAGGGCGCTAATTAAGGGCCTGCTCTTAGCAGGCCCGTAACTTCCGCCTTCCCCATTCCCTTTGAGCCTATGGGGGCTCAAATGGGAATGGGGAATGGCTGGTTGAATGGGGACTTACCGGGCCCTCCAGGGTCAGAATGACCCGGTAAGTCCCCATCCAACCAGACCGGATCCGGACCCGGTATTGGAGGCAGCCATGGCGCTAATAGAGCCATGGCTACCTCCAATCTCGTAATGAGGCCCTATGGCTTTTTTATGCATCCTTGTGTCAACAAAATGGCGACCGGTGTAACGCTTTATAATATGGCGGTCTGTGGTTCCTTTTCTAACTCACTTCATGACGGTTCATGTGTGCATTGTGTGCCTACAATTGCCCTACATGCACAATCATTATTTTCCCATCATTTTCTCTATCCCTAACAAGGTCAATGCGCGCTCACCTTTGTTTTACTGGCCCACCCTAAACATAGGGGGTCATTATGAGGTTGGAGGTAAGGGGTTAATGGCGCCGGTAAAGTTGCCGGTGCCGTTAACCCCTTAGCGCCACATTACGAGGTCCTTTTGCGGATCCCGCTATGGGCGGCTGGTTTTACCAGGCGCCCTTAGCGGGAGCCGCTAGAGGACCAGGGAGCTAACAACGGGCCCGTTATTAATGGGCCCGTTGTTAGCATGGTGTCCATTCCCATTGAGCCCTATGGGGGCTCGAATGGGGATGGGTTCCCTGAATGGGGAAATACTGGGTCCTCCAGGGTTGGAATGGCCCGGTAATTCCCCATTCAGGGAACCCGGAGCCGGTATGCGGCAAGGGGGTAGCCATGGCGCTAATAGCGCCATGGCTACCTCCAACCTCGTAATGACCGTGTGTGACATGAGACTTTAAACAATTACTGTACAGATGACCCCACTCATGTCATCTTCAGGACCGATGGGGGTGCCTTAGTCTCGTGGCGTGTTTCCTTTCGATGCTTTCTGTTTATCATATATGTTATTTATAACGCGCTTAATACCCAGAGGTTTATTTAAGAGGGCGAACCAGGGGCTCCAACCAGTGTTGCTCCGCCTCGTGTTGATTCCAAGGCGAGCACGGTGCCCCTGAGCTATCCTCCCAAGACGTATACCTGTCGTTGCGTACGATTTCTGTTCATGAGAATGTTTGTCCCAATAGCCGTGTAGGACGAGGGCTGGCATTAGAACATTTACCAGCAAAGCGGGCCAGAAGAAAGGCTGTGAGTGACTGGCTCTCATTTTGAAAAACACAGGATCTCACTTGGGTTATACAAGATGCCAGTGCGATCTGCTGCCCCAGGGCGCGTTGGTCAGCCTCATACCTCATTTTATAAATGCGCATTTTCCTAAACCTGACTTTTTCCTCCTGACGCTTTAGAGAACAGTCCTCTGTGCTCGAAGTCACCACTGACGGCACCTACCTATATCGTCTGGACATGATTGTGGGAAATTCATCAAACTTTTCAAAAGTTGTTACGAAAACAAACAAAAAAAATTGTTTGGCCCACTGCCATTAATTTTCCCAAAGAGAAAACGGTCTTCTTTTGAACCCTCTTAGTATGAAAAGCGCTAGGTGGCTTTAGTGCGAATAGGATCAAGTTGGCCCCAAAGCATTGCAAATATTGTTTTTGGCTCGGTGTAAATCCGTCCTACCGTTTTTTAAAAAGTGTGATGAAGAAGTGGGTGCCCCGTCAATGCAAAAGAGCTTTCTGGCCATCAGAAGTGCAGCTTTATGAACACTTTGAAGTAACCATGACCACAGGTACCAATTAGGGGGTAGGGGTATTTGCCCCCTCGCACCCCTGCCTTCCCATGGACTATATTATGCGCATGTCCTTACTGGTTAACTGGGCAGCAGGTGAGAGAGAAAGTCAGGGGGGAGAGAAAGAGAGAGAGAGAGAGAGAGAGAGAGAGAGAGAGAGAGAGAGAGAGAGAGAGAGAACGCACGCCCGAGATCCATCAGCCACTTTGAACTTTACCCCACATAGAGTGTGTGTGTGCGTGTGCGTGTGTGTGTGTCGAGGGTGGCCGGGATGACCCCTGTTTCTTAACAGAAGGTGAAATGACTGATCCCTCGCTGGAGGCAGAAGCGTGACCGGTCATTTCACAGAGCCTGACGTTAGAATGATGAGTCACCTGCAGAGTCATCCGCCATCAAGACATTACACATGTGCCCCTCGTGTCCTAGGTGCCGCACTGGGAACTGTGGAGTGGGTCTCCCCCTCATGCACGCCCCACCTTGTATCTCCACTCCATAGCTAGTGTCAAGTGAACACCTTCATTCCCCTCCCCCCCCAGTCCAGACTGTCTCCTCCACATTCACCACCGCAGCTCAAAACGCCCCTCCCCCCTCCCTCCCAGTGGCAGACCCAGGATTCTGAAACGGATCTGAAAGATTTCAAGATTGGAAGCCGAGATGGCAGAAGAGAGTGGATGTTGGCACGATGGCTAGTCTCTGCCCCAGCCCACCCGGCCATTCTGCGTTTTTGTGAGCGAAAATCGTTTTTGTTCCAGGCAGGATCACACGATTTTGGGGATGTGTGGAAAGACGTGACAGAATCGCAAAATATGAATTGTTATAGCAAGCAAACTGAATATCACCCTTCCCTTCCAAATAGACCCTTCTGCCCATTGAGCAGAACTGTCATCAATGTCCTATTTAAATCAAGAACAGAGTGCAACATGAATTTCATTTTCAATTGTTGTTTTGCTGTCACTTGAGATCCCGCCAAATACGGCAGCCTGTTATATATTTCTCCAGGGGAGCCATGCAGCAAAGGTCGACGTTGCTCTGCACGAACAAAGGCGCAGGTCTCCCTCCCACTGGGGCGTACACCGTAAATGGCGAGGGTGCTTATTTTATCCTCATTTACATTGGAAATGATTTAAATCCCTCCTAATCCCGCATTCAAGAGGTTGGAGGATATTATTTTACATGGCACAACATGGTAGCCTCTTAATCCAGGCATGGGTGAGTCATTTTGCTTAAGAGAATGCCTTGCCGTTGATCCCAATGTTGGCATGCATGGTCTACCGGAAGTGACTATGCCCCTCCCCTTTCTGCAATTGGCACAAATGGGCCCTACGGCCTAAAATCTGCTACTCACCCACAGGCAGGAAACAGAAGGCAAACATAGCTGAACAATGAGTCAAAATCGACTCAACTTAGTTGTGAATTAAAAGGGCAAATAGCCTGCATATCTATTCAAACAAATTGAGAGGAGAATTGCCTGGTATTTTGGTGCTGGACTGCCCTTGCGGGTGGGACAAACAATGATATGAAAATTGACATTTCCCCTCTGTGAAGGGTACAGTGAGCTAAACCGTGCTTGTAAACCCTTCTGAGTGGATTACATTCCATAGAACAGGGTATTTGACCCACGTTCGTTCTCAGTCTCGTGGGGATAGCTCAGCGGCAACGTGCTCGCTTTGCAAGCAAGTGGACACGGAGCAACACAGGGTCGATGTCCGCACTTAGAAACCTCTGGGTATTAAGCGCGTTATAAATAATCAATCATATCATTAGAGGGGCTCCCAAACTCCTCTTCTAAATTGAGAGCCTAGTTGCCCAGCGAAAGGCATGTGTCCTTTAAGCAGGCGTTTTCACCCGCCACCAAATTGGTGGCCATCTTAAGAGATACTCAAGGGTTCATTGTTGCACAGGTCTCGCCTTGCCACCTGTTTATATAAGTACCTGCACCACCTCGCCGGGTTGGCTAGTGGTGTAATTGGGCATTGACTTGAATGCTGGGTCTGCAGGCTCCTTATGTCTCCTGGTCTCTCTCTGACTATGGCCACCATCTACAGGCCACCTGGCCAGGCTGCCCTCTTCCTCTCAGAGTGGGCCGACCTCTTCTCTCCTTGCCGCTACCTCTCAAATTCTCCTCCTCTGAGACCTCAACATCGACCTGGATGCTTCTTATCCCTCCACAGGCCTCTTCCGCAAGCTCTGCAACTCTCTCTCACTCGCCATTCTACCCTCTGGTCTGACACACACTGCCGGACACACATTGGATGTTGTCATCTCCTCAGACATCCCTCTTCTTAACCCTCTCACTACCCCTCTCCAGAGGAGTAGCCAGGATTGTCTAACAAGTGGGGCTGAAGCTAAGGTAGTTGGGCCCACCACAGTGACATTAACATCTGCAAATGCCCACACAGTGCTGCCGAGTAGGCATTTACAGATTTTGGGTGGGCCTTGCCTGCTCTGTCTACGTCTCTTCCCTCTCTCTTGGACTGACCACTTTCTTCTTTCCTCTCACCTGACACTCTCTGTCACCCAGGCAACGCCCACCCCAGCACTGCCACCTACCTTCTCAGTCAATCGGCCCATGAAGCTTGTGTCAGTTAATGCCTTTGCCTCTACCTTCTCTGCTCCTCCTACTCATGTGGCTAACTCACACCCTGACACATCCCTCTCTAATCTGCATCTTGCCATTTCCAACTCTCTGCACATCCTTGCCCCTGCCATGAGAATCCATCTGAAGCCTACCTCCAAGTGCAACTCTTGGTATGACTCCGACCTCGCCACCCTGAAACGCAAGTACAGGGTGGCTGAGAGGAAGTGGAGGGTTCCGGGTTCATCCTCTGACAAACTGGCTTGCCGCTGAACCCAGAGGCCCTTTTACTCAAGGTAACATGTCGTACTTATGGATGGGATGGAGAATAACTTTTCAAACTAAATAACAAGACCGACTCAGGAAGTTGGCAAATAATTATGTTTTAATATCAATTGTCTAAAACAAGGAGTACGCCGGACATCAACGGACATCGCACAGCATAATCTCAACACATCTCGTAAAAAATCACATATATATATACTAAAGGTTTGTCATAAGTGACATCATCCTACATGGCAACTAAGAAAACCTATGGGAGATTATAATTGGCTCAAGGGGAATGTCTAAGTATATCTTCTATATGGGATAGGATAGTGATTGGATCTCTATAATCAGGTGGGCACTCATGCCCTCCCCAAGTGCAAGTCATAGTGCAAGTCATCTTCAAAAGTAATTAAAACACAGCATTTAATTGGCTTTTAAGCTAGGCTCTTTGTTATACAATCTTTTACAATTGGCTGGCACGCTTGTTCTCTTCTGGAACATTCAGTGCCCTAGCAGCACTTAAGCTAGTACCCCATGTGCCGGTCGGTGAATTTAACCTCATCTCCCAACCCAATTTCTCTGCATCTCTCATCACTCATGCCGCCTGCCATTCACATTGTCTTTGAACTCTGCCTTGTGGTAGCTTCTTGCCTCTGGGAATAGAAAGGAGTGCAGGCACTCGCTATCTTCAACTTGGTGCACCATGCTCTCCGTCTATTTTCATCCTCAACTCACGCGATCAGAGGCCGAGAATTTGCTTGTATTCTAGCATTTAATAGTCTTTAATGAAGAAACTTGTAGCCCATGGTGTTCCTTCTTTGCAACTTATTAAGGGATGCCTCGGCTTCTCACGTTTTACTGTTCTTCGCAGCTGATAACCAATTCTTGGCTGCTTCCAGTCCTTGAGACCAAGCCAGGCAACCTCTTTGGTCTTTGTTTTGTTTTGAATTCAAACCTATTCTTTGCTGTGACACACATCTCTTTCAATCCGTCTTCTTGCATGGAGACTTGCTTACTAAATTGTATCATCGAATGTCGTGAACTCTATATTCGTATGTTGGCGGCACTGCCTGCAGTATGCATACTACATATAGCCAGCCTTAAGAATACTTAGTCTACTTGCATTACAGCATCTGTACAATTGTAAAATGGCTTCTTTTCTGCAGTGCTCTTCACACATGTAATTTTTATTTCTCACATGAAAGTCTTACTCAATTCTTTATCTCAACATCAGTTTCCATACATTCTGCACGTCTTCTCCTTCGACCATTCTTCCCAGTGCATCACTCTCATCTTTTTCGGGACATCACCAGCTTCTTCTCTTCATGTCTTCATACTTCTTCAGGTGTTCCTCTGAGGAGACCATTGGTCTTTCGGAAATGCTTCTCATGAGACCGTCTCAACGGATACCTCATTCCAAAGACTCTTCACGGTATTGGTATCATTACTGGCGTTGCACATGTGGCAATTTCCGGTTTCCAACATATAGGCAACATAGGCGCGGGGCTTCCTGCAGAGGCATTTGGCTCCTCCTCTTCACAGCCTGCTCCAAAGGCCAAGACGAGATTCCACATCCAAGCACGTATCTCTGGGGCCTCTAAGAGCACCGCCAAACACTTTAAAATCTGCAAGTAGCAGGCCAATCCTTATGCATTCTCCACCTGGCCTGTTCCCTCCCAGGCCCTCTGTGGAGCCCTGGCTTCTCACATTACACCTAAAACTCAGGACATTCTGTCCTCCTCCTCTCCCTCTCATCCTCCTCTCCCTCTCCTTCTCCTTTCTCCTCTTTCTCTCTGACAACACCTGACAATGTCTCTAGACAAGTCTGATCGATGAAAGTGTCATCCAAACACATGCTCCGCTGCTCCTCATTAAGGACCACATTGACACTCTTACTCCAGCCTTGGCCAATTTCTGCAATCACTCTTTCGCCACTGGTCTATTCCCCCTCTCATCAAGCACTCTCTTGTGCACCCCCACCTTAAAAAGCCTTCTGCCGATCCTACCTGTCCGGCTAACTATCGCCCAATCTCTATCACTCATTTCCTGTGCAAACGCCTGGTAAAACTGGCCATCTCCCAGCTTACTCGCCACACTGAACCTATTAGCTGTCTCCATGACCACCAGCCTGGCTTCAGAGCAGCCAGAGCCATGGAAACTGCTCTCCTGAACACCCGTGAAGATCTGCTCTCCAATCCCGACACCAGCACCCCTTCTGTCATCATCCTTGATCTTTCCTCTTCTTGCAACGCCGTCAATCACACCATCCAGATGAACCGACTCCATGAGATCCTTGGCATCACAGATCAGGCCTGGAGTGGCTGACCTCCTTCCTCTTAGACCGACCCACCCAGGTCCACTTCGGTCCTTTCACTCCACCACCTCTCTTTCCACATGTGGTGTTCCCCAGGGCTCTAATCTCCCACCATGGCTCTTCAATCTCTATGTGGCCCCTCTGGCCCACCTGATTGCTACCTTCTCCTCTAACTTCCAGTGTTATGCAGCTGACACTCGGCTCTTTCCAGCTCCCTACAGCCTCTTCTCCTCTCTGGCACATTCCAAACTGTCTAAGCGCGATTCAGGCTTGGTGCGCCTCCAACAATCTCTGCCTTAATGCCAGTAAAACAGAGATCCTTCTCATCAGGACCCCCGCTCTTCCTTCCCTCTCTCACTCTGGCCACCCTCCATGGGCCCTCTTCCCCTGCCTTCCTGTGAGGCAAAAAACCTTGGTGTCATCTTGGACTCCACTCGCTCTTTCTCTCCTCACATCTCTGACATCTCTAAGAAGTCTAACTATCAGCTGCACCTCCTCAGAGGTAGTCTTTCTTTTCCCACTTTCCCCCAGAAGCTCATTGCCTCCAGAGCCCTGATTCTTGATATGTTGGACTACTGTAACAGAGTCTTTCTCAATCTACCTTCCTCCACTCACCGCCCCCTGCAACTAAGCCAGAACCGGACTGCAAGACGTAGCCTTGACCTCAAGACTAGGGACTGTATCTCTCCAGCCCTGAATTCTCTGCACTGGCTCCCGGTGGCTGCAAGGATCAAGTTCAAGACCTCTGCATCATTCACAAGGCTTTCTGGGGCCGGGGCCCACACTACATTCAACAAAATCTTCCTAAATACCTTCCTACTCAAGCCCTTCACTCTGTTTCCTCCAACTCTCTGAGGGTCAGACG
Source organism: Ambystoma mexicanum (assembly GCF_040938575.1). Taxonomy (NCBI): domain Eukaryota; kingdom Metazoa; phylum Chordata; class Amphibia; order Caudata; family Ambystomatidae; genus Ambystoma; species Ambystoma mexicanum. The sequence goes on from NC_090938.1 coordinate 71,091,615, forward strand.
CTTCTCCAGGCAGAAGGTGTGGGGTTAGATCTCACGCCTCTGCAGGTGTCTCCCTCTGGAATGGCCTCCCTGCCCCTCCTCTCAAACTTGAGCCGGACCAGCTGACTTTCTGGAAGCAGCTCAAATCTTCCGTTTCTCCTCTGCTTTCTGTCCTCCCTCCCCTGCTGACCTACCGATTTGCTGCACGGACTGATTGCTTGGTTACCCTCAGAGTCTCACTGGGTACATGGCTCCTCATGACCGGTCTCCCCTGCACTGCCCCTGAGCCTGTCACGCACTATGGGCTGTAACTGTAACCTCTACAGTGCCCCGCCTGCTTGCTCTTAACTACAGCCGGGCTGTCCCGGCTGCACTTACTCAGATCAATGCTGCCCTGATTGCACTTTCCCCTCCCCCTTGCACTTCCCCCGTCCCCTTCCCCTGCACTTTGCGTTCCGCACTTACACAATCTAAATGACACAAGGCCTGTGAGATCGTTTGTCTTGTCCTCCCTCTGTACACTCTCTGTGTTGTGGCACCTAGAAACACATGTGTACAGGTGTGCTATCAATGACTTATCATGTTATATCAAGTTGACATTATTAACTCAGTTTGAGTACACCCAATCCGATCAAACCTAATATTGGAAGTCAAACAAGACCCTAGCTAGATCCCGGGGAAGTAGATGCACTCAAGCCGTACCTGGCAGTGGAACAACCACATTGACTAGCACCCACTGAGCTGGATGAAACATCCACGGGAACCCTCTCCTGCTTAATACTCTGTATCACCACAGAGGACAATTTGCTGCTCTATTTAACCACCCTACCGGCCAAGAAACTCACAATCTCCGGGGGCCAATGACCACCAGAAGTCAGAACATCGCATGACTGGAAACAAAGACCCGCAATAGGGCGAAAACTAGGAAACAGGCCTTTTGCTGCTGTGCACCTTGTCTCTGAAACAAAATGCAGATACCACTGGCCCCCTCCATTCTACACACCATGAAGCACCTGAAGACCCCACTCTTCAAAGAACATATCGCCAATCGCTGATTGCTCCTCTTAACCCTACTTCCCCTCTACAGGTGCCCCGCCCAAAGTCCACCCCTTCTTCCCAGCAACCGCTCCTACGGCCACACCCTACCTGTGCTGTAGGGTTCTGCTGCTTTGTTCTAGGTTTGATCTTTATAAATCTTATACTTGCATATAAATATGCAGGTTACATGGATTCCGTGTGCCACCGCAGGAGATTGGGCGTAATTCAGGATGGATTCAGTGCGCCGCTGCAGAATCACATTGGGCCTAATTCAGGATGGATTCAGTGCGCCACCGCAGGAGATTGGGCCTAATTCAGGATGGATTCAGTGCGCCACTGCAGAAAGACATTGGGCCTAATTCAGGATGGATTCAGTGCGCCGCTGCAGAAAGACATTGGGCCTAATTCAGGATGGATTCAGTGCGCCGCTGCAGAAAGACATTGGGCCTAATTCAGGATGGATTCAGTGCGCCACCGCAGGAGATTGGGCCTAATTCAGGATGGATTCAGTGCGCCACCGCAGGAGATTGGGACTAATTCATGATGGATTCAGTGTGCCGCTGCAAAAAGACATTGGGCCTAATTCAGGATGGATTCAGTGTGCCACCGCAGGAGATTGGGCCTAATTCAGGATGGATTCAGTGCGCCACCGCAGGAGATTGGGCCTAATTCAGGATGGATTCAGTGCGTAAATGCAGAAAGACATTGGGCCTAATTCAGGATGGATTCAGTGCGCCACTGCAGAAAGACATTGGGCCTAATTCATGATGGATTCAGTGCGCCACTGCAGAAACACATTGGGCGTAATTCAGGATGGATTCAGTGCGCCACTGCAGAAAGACATTGGGCCTAATTCATGATGGATTCAGTGCGCCACTGCAGAAAGACATTGGGCCTAATTCAGGATGGATTCAGTGCGCCGCTGCAGAAAGACATTGGGCCTAATTCAGGATGGATTCAGTGCGCCGCTGCAGAAAGACATTGGGCCTAGTTCAGGATGGATTCAGTGCGCCACCGCAGGAGATTGGGCCTAATTCAGGATGGATTCAGTGCGCCACCGCAGGAGATTGGGCCTAATTCATGATGGATTCAGTGCGCCGCTGCAAAAAGACATTGGGCCTAATTCAGGATGGATTCAGTGTGCCGCTGCAGAAAGACATTGGGCCTAATTCAGGATGGATTCAGTGCGCCACCGCAGGAGATTGGGCCTAATTCAGGATGGATTCAGTGCGCCACCGCAGGAGATTGGGCCTAATTCATGATGGATTCAGTGCGCCGCTGCAAAAAGACATTGGGCCTAATTCAGGATGGATTCAGTGCGCCACCGCAGGAGATTGGGCCTAATTCAGGATGGATTCAGTGCGTAAATGCAGAAAGACATTGGGCCTAATTCAGGATGGATTCAGTTTGCCGCTGCAGAAAGACATTGGGCCTAATTCATGATGGATTCAGTGCGCCACTGCAGAAAGACATTGGGCCTAATTCATGATGGATTCAGTGCACCACCGCAGGAGATTGGGCCTTATTCAGGATGGATTCAGTGCGCCACTGCAGGAGATTGGGCCTAATTCAGGATGGATTCAGTGCGCCACTGCAGAAAGACATTGGGCCTAATTCATGATGGATTCAGTGCGCCGATGCAGAAACACATTGGGCGTAATTCAGGATGGATTCAGTGCGCCACTGCAGAAAAACATTGGGCCTAATTCAGGATGGATTCAGTGCGCCGCTGCAGAAAGACATTGGGCCTAATTCATGATGGATTCAGTGCGCCACTGCAGAAAGACATTGGGCCTAATTCATGATGGATTCAGTGCGCCACCGCAGGAGATTGGGCCTAATTCAGGATGGATTCAGTGCGCCACCGCAGGAGATTGGGCCTAATTCAGGATGGATTCAGTGCGCCACCGCAGGAGATTGGGCCTAATTCAGGATGGATTCAGTGCGCCACTGCAGAAAGACATTGGGCCTAATTCATATAACTTTTTGGCCAATGCAAATTGACTTTGCACTGGTGCAAAGTGACCTTGGACTGCCAGGAAACAGCCTGTTTCACAGAACGGTGCAAAGTGTATTTTTGCAGTGCAAAGACACTTACTTTGCACTGCATAAATCCACTTTGCACTGCTCTGTGAATCAGGGTGTTTGTTGGCAGTGCAAATGCTAGGAGTGAAAGCCACTCACCCACAAACATTCTTGGGGGGGGTAAGGGGGGTGGAGTGGGAATTAATTCACCCCAAGGAGTCTGCCATGTTCACTTGACCTCAGCCTGCAAGATTTATTTATTGGAGCTGTGTAACCCACCAGTGGTTTGGACATTTGGAGAATGTGTCGCGGTTGTCACCTAGAGCAGTAATAACTACTCAGTCCCACTGATTGCATCATGACGTTCACAGGCGACTGATCTCACCCCAGCTCTCCAAGCCTTTTTTCATGCAATCGACTTTAAGCGGGTCTCCTGATTTCACAGTTCCCAGAGTACGGCTGCTGGTCCTTGCTCTCAAAGAGGCCCATCAGTGCCACCAGAAGCCAATGTCAGACCAGGCCTGGTCTTCTATTCTTCTTATTTTCTGCTAAACCGTCTAGAATATGTATTGTGCTGGAAAACTCTTTGCACAAAGACCCTGGTAGAAATGGCAGCTTATTCTATACGTGTCTTTAAGATAGTTGTTTAAATGTTATTTATCATGTTAATCATTCTTCCATGGTGAGTTCTGATAGTACCAAAAAAAAGCGATGAATGGTTGGCTTTGAATTAATCATAACCACTGACGCTGCTCTGGGCAGCTTTCAGTCCATTATTGTGTCGACCAGTTGCGTCAGCAAAGACGAGGGCCTGCCTCGTGCAAACCAATCTTGCACCTGCCACCGTTGGGTGTAGTCGGGACGGCACTGCTAGTCCTCGTTCCCTTTTCAGGGAAATGAAATTACATGTTTCGGCCATTTTGGGCTTCATCGAGGAAGGACATCTTTTTCAATGTAATAAAGCCGGGAGTATTTCCATGTCTTTGTCCAGCTTCTCATCTGTCATTTGCAGAGAGCCTCTCTCATGGCATACGGTGTCAAAGTAAATCATATACAAATGCACTTTCAAAGACCTTTCATGAGCTTTAAAACACCCCATGTAAAAACAAAACTTTTGTTAATAGTTTTTTGTGCGAAGTGGATTCCATCTCACATTTGCCACCGAGCTGAGCTTACTAGATGACTCCATAATAATGGGGAGACACGGGCAGTCATGAGCGTCCCTTGACTGCCTAATGGATTCTGGGAGATGTAGTTTGTGGTCACATTGTTTGAGCTGTTTAAATCAAAGAACCAGATCACAAATTTGTAAAAATGAAAGGTTAACACTGGAACCTGCATGTTAATGGCATGGGGGCATCTGTAAATAAAAGAGGACTCGTCAGCACCATGGATGTCATGTTTCTAGTGCTGGCAATCATGTCGAAAACATGCATTCTGGGAGTTGTGGTTTTTTACTTCAATCGGAGTAGCCAGTAAGGTACACACATGCCACCATTATCCATTCATTTCAGGAGACAACAGTCCAGTCCTGGTTTTAACTTTGCATTCTGGTACTTGCAGTCTGGGGTTCATAACAGGAAAATCCAGGACTACAAGTCACGGAATGAAAAATGTAAAGTATTAAAGCATCCCGAAGGGAATGGGTAGCGCTGGAATAATGCACGCTATGAATCAAGGAACTATACTTCACAAAAAAAAACTATTAACAACAGTTTTGTATTTAATATGGTGTGTTTTAAAGCTCATAAACGGCCCTTGAAAGTGCCTTGTTATATGATTCACTTTGAGACCGTGGGCACTGAGAGAGGCTCTCTGCACAGGGAGAAGGCGTGCATTTCCGATCAGAGCCCACGTGGCCCTGTGGTGGGGACATTGAGTTCAGCGGCAGGCGCCTTGAACTTTCCCCCACATGCGTTGCAAATGAGCTGTGTGGGAGTCTGGGTGCGAGGGGGGACCTTGGGAAAGGTCACCGAGGGAAGCCACGCTGTAACCTGGGCTCCCGGCGTAGCTGAAAGTAACAGTTGGTTGATAAAGGCGGCAGGCGCGTGGGAGCTCCGGCTGGACGGGACTGTGTGCTTCTCTGCAACCAAAACTACTGTGCAACGTTCACCCACACTCCCTTCTCATCTGGAGCAACTCATTCGCCTCTAAGTGGTTATTGCTTCCAATGTATTCATGTTGTTTTATGTAAAGCGCTTTGGCATAAAGCGCTATATAAAATGTAATAAATACAAATAAGTGCCAAGAGATAATGACGATAGCAGCAGGGCGCTATGTAAAACTTGAGAGCAACACCAACACCAACAAGGCTCTTCTGAAAGCCCACATCTCCTCTCCAGTCACTGCCCGCCTAGATTCGAGTGCCTAGAACGTAAAATGACATGCCTACCCCAAGACCAAACTCCTCATCAGAAAAAAGTGTTTAGAACTGGCTTTTTAGGGCCGGGGGTTGAAGAACATGTGCTCAGCAGCCCTGCAAGACATAAACAATTTTCACGCGTTAAAGGCTTGTATTTGGTGCTAACGTGCATACCCACAATGCTTTGCTCATGTGGTGCTGAAGTGGAAAATAGCCCCCAGTGATGGCTGGTGAGTTCTCCTGCCGGGGCACCCTGCGGTGTGACTAGCCGGAAGCCGGGGGCCTAGTCGCGCAGAGGCAATGAGACACGTCACACTGGTGTAAGTTACACTCCCGAACCGCCGGGTTTCCGGCTGCCCGGTCCTTTTATTACACCTCACGTCCCACTGCGCACGGTGACGTGACGCGTCCATAGCAATGGCTACTGGGTGGAGCTGTGGAATCTGTGAGCCGGCTCAAATGGCTAATTCTACTTTCAGAAAACAAAATTGCTTAAAAGTGACAGATTTTCTTCCAGCTGTCAGAGCAGCTGAGGGGTTAAAAAGATACATAAAAACATCACCAGGCCTGCCCCATGAGGAGCACTCACGTGTGTAGTTATCGCCCCAAGCACTTTCTGTGCCGAGACTTAAAGCACCACTCATTAGTAATACAGGCCTGCACGACCCAGAATGCAAAGTACCGCTGAATACCCCCATCCATTCCTCCGCCCCCCTCAACTCCTTCTTCTCTGAGCTTGGCCATCTCCTACACTGTCTGCATTCCCACTGAACCCCCACCCATCAAATTGACCTTGACTATTCTCTCTCCGACCACTCCCTTACACCCCCTCACACTCCCTCTTGACCTCCATGCCTTCTCCTCTTTCCTCGTCAATCTCACTGTTGCCCCCCTCTCTCCTCCTCGAGACCACTCTATACTGCTCTAAGGATGGCCCCCTCACACTCTCACCCCCTTTAAGCACTGCCATCCCTCTCGCTCCTCCATATACTCAACCCCTCAGACCTAGCATTGGACCACGCCCCAGACCTGCCTTTTCACGATAAACAGCCAATAGTAGCAGTAAACAAAAACACAATAAAAGGTGGCCCGTGGGAAAGGATGGAAAGGGGGGTGTCTGGAGTGGGATGGTAAGGGAGGTGTCTGGAGTGGCCTGTGGTAAAGGATGGAAAGGGGGGTGTCGGGAGTGGGATGGTAAGGGAGGTGTCTGGAGTGGCCTGTGGTAAAGGATGGTAAGGGGTGTCTGGAGTGGGCTGTGGTAAAGGATGGTAAGCAGGGTGTCTGGAGTGGGATGGTAAGGGAGGTGTCTGGAGTGGCCTGTGGTAAAGGATGGTAAGGGGTGTCTGGAGTGGGCTGTGGTAAAGCATGGGAAGGGGGTGTTTGGAGTGACCTGTGGTAAAGGATGGTAAGGCGGGTGTCTGGAGTGGGATGGTAAGGGAGGTGGCTGGAGTGGCCTGTGGTAAAGGATGGTAAGGAGGGTGTCTGGAGTGGGATGGTAAGGGAGGTGTCTGGAGTGGCCTGTGGTAAAGGATGGTAAGGGGGTTGTCTGGAGTGGGATGGTAAGGGAGGTATCTGGAGTGGCCTGTGGTAAAGGATGGTAAGGGGGTGTCTGGCCTCCCATAAAGCGTGTTCTATAGTTTGGACACCTCTGCAGGCTTAGCAGAGGGGGGGGGGGGCGCTCCACTCTAGAACACCACTGGTAGCAGACACAAGAAGGAGGAGCCCCCTATCCGCCCCCTCCCAGGGTGTGAATGTAGCCAGTGATGTAAACAAAGGTAACATGGCTTGTACAAACATGGGAGTCAGGAAAGAACATGCATTGTCAAAGCCACCCCTTTTGGCTTTGATGTAGGCATTGAATAGGCCTTTGCCAGGCACTTTCCTAATGGTACTTCCTGGCCATCAGATGGCAACAGCTGCAGAACTCTGTGAGAAGCTGCACATATGACAGCAGAGCCTGGCAAAGGCACATCTTATACCCATACAACAGCCAAAACTGTTGGCTTTGCCAGTGCTTGTTTTTAGCACAACTTTAGTACAAGGAACAGAGGCAAGGACACACATATTGCTAATATTTCAAGTAGCTGAAGACAAAGTTGGGTAAGGCATTTTTATTGCAGAAGGAGGGAATGTACAGCTGTGATAAAGGCATTGCCTGATTCATGGAACGTTTTCCTATGGGACTGTGCCATTATAAAACACTTCTCAAAAGGCAGCTCAAAAACACTGGCAAGCCCTAGCAGCGCAGGGTTCATGCTCAAAGAGACGGATGGGGGTTAGGCAAGGGCTAGACAGGCAGTGAGTGGGTCGGGCTGGTCCTAGACATTAGCATGGCTATGGGAAGTCAATGGTAACTAAGCAGCCATACAAAATCCAAAAAAATGGTGCCACTCCTCACATCCCATCTTCCTCCTATCATTGCTCCAATGCTTTAGTTTTAAGTTACATCAAACACCACCTAATAGCTAGAAGTAAAAATGGCTGAACTTTAAAGTACTGTATTGTGCATGAATTGCCCGTTACTGCCACATGTAAACCATGTGCGACAAAACAGCATCCAATACGCGTTCCATATATTTTTCGTATATTATTGGCAAAAAGCTACCTAGGAATCTTGCAAATAGAACAACCGAAGACGGTACGCCACAACGGTAATGCTTTAATGATGAGGCTGCAGCGCCCTCTACTGGTTAGAATTCAGATTGCAAGTGTGAATGAAACGGTACATTTGAAGTACAAAGGCAGCCCCCTCACCATCGGGTCTGCAACCTCTGTCTGGCTCTACCGATGGATCATACTAAAACTCCCATGATGAGGGAGGATAGCTCCGGGGCAACACGTTTGTCTTGGAAGCAAGACAATACAGCGCAACACAACTTATGTTCGAATCCGGATCCCTTGCTTAGAAACCAATATCGGGCAATAAGCACGTTATAAAAGAACAATTATAATTATGATCTCGCGATATAGCTTGCTAGGGCCGATGGGAGTTGTAGTTCAAAGCATGTCGAGAGCTGTAATATTCAATTTCTATGGCCTCCAATTTCCAGAGGAATTACACTCACCTCAAGCTTTGCGTTTCCTTTTGTTATTTTACACAACATTTGCACCTTTGAGGGTGCTAATAGCAAGAATACCCCAAAAAGGCTTTGCCGGCCAGTCCCAGCCTGTGGGTCAAGTTATATTGTTGCTCCAAAACTATAAAGCAACATAATACTAATAACAGTGGCTAGTTTTATATTTCCCACAACAAGGTTATTTGCTTCCTGACTTACTCGTGGCATCTTCTTGCAATGTCAATTAATCACCAGCACATCCTGTGTCTGAGGCACTTCTCTGCACAAAGGTTCTTGTGGACATATTGTGTAATGTCGGGCACCCTCCATGGGCACGGGCAAAATGGGCTCTGAGCTTTAGGAGGTTAGCGATAATGTTCAGATGCTGGCATGGAAAGGGGTCGGGCGGAGAGACAGACAGACTGCCTTCATTGGATGGGAGCCAGTTTCGGACTTTTATAGGGAGGCTTCAGGTCAGGGGAAGCTGCAGTCACTTGAAACTTTGATGGGCCGCACAGGATGGGACTACAGGAACCAGTGCCATGGGGGGAGGGGGGAAGTATGTTGGGAGCTGCAGCAACAGAGTGGGAAGCTGGGAGGATAACCACTTACCCCTTGAGCAAAACGTTCCCAAGTTGCCACCGGTTTGCTCCCCACTACTGGTGCCACGAAACAATGTATAGTCAAAAACAAGTGCCAAGGACAAGTATGCTCGTCCTTTTTGCATAGACTTGCGTAATAGCCGGGCACTTAAGTTAAGCGGTCAGCCTAAAGGAATGCTGATGGGAAAATGGCATCATCATCTCCCATCAGCCCCTATAAGGCTGATATCTGGCCCCGCCCCAGCCAATCAAAGAGCTGTGCAAGTGGTAGAGTAGCGGAGCACAGGGTCAGGCAGACGGCAACTCCCCCTGAAAATGCATGCACTCCTTCATCTGGGAAACCTTTGCCCAGAGTCAACCAGGCTTAGGGCAGCACTCATTCTTGAGACAGAGGGTGTAGCTTTTCAGGCAACCCATGCCGTGGGCTGGTTGTGTTGCACAAGCAGGGCTGGGCTAGAGCCACTGGTTTGGCCCTGCCCGGCTCGAGCATTACATGACGTGCCCAGCTCTGGTATTTTAGGCTTTGAAAAGCTGACTAGGAGTCATTATTGAGGGGTTTTGCATTCAGTGGCAGAGAGAGCACAGTGATGAGGCATTGTTCGTGGTGAACCAATGCTCACTTTAATTCTATAGAGTAGCAGCTTACATTGAAGTTCACTATAGTTGGTGCTGCATCTTAGCATCACGTATACACATTTCTACTGGGGGGGTATGCAGGAAAGCTTCATGTACATGCTGGGGTCTGCATTGCAAGGACAGCATGGACACCGCGCTGTGGCAGTTTCATGGGCAAACACATGGGTAGCACCAGTGTCCACAGCAGAGGCCAATAACTGCTCCGTGTCTATAGGTTCGCTGAATGTAAAGGCTGGTAGACAGCTGGCATCACCCATCAATTTTCCCAAAAAAGCGAAAACCGACTGTGGTGCCTACTGAAAATATTAATAACACTAACACTGCCCCCACTTTTCACTGTAATCTTTACAAGCCAGTGAGATCTTTTGTTGCAGCTGATCGATTGAGTGTGTGCGACGGAGTACGGCAGTAGAGGATGGTGGGGTTGCCAAGGGCGACAAATGCAGCATTCAGAAAAGCATCTCCTGGCTATCCCCACTGATCTACATGCATAGGGTGGGGACAGTCACATTCGCTCAGCCCCGGGCTAGTACTGGGGTTCTGAACCTAGCCAATCGATCATTGCACTAGACCGTCTCAATATGGGTAGCCCTAACTATGCTCAGAAACCTGAGAATGTCCTGCAGGGAAATAATAAGCCAGTCTCTCTCACATTGAGAGTGCCCGCAACCCTTTCTAGACAGACCTAAAGGTTCAGTGTGTGGGGTGCATTCAAAGGCCCCAAACAGAAGTCCCTTTCACATGAACAGCAGGATTTTAAACCCTGAAACCAAAACGACTTGGCCTGTTTTTTTGCCAAGTAAAATTGAAGAGCCATGTGGACAAGGGGCCTACCTGTCATTACCAAAGGAAAAAGCAGCATTTGAATTCACAAAAAAGGAAAAATAAAAGATCCCCTTCACATGGAAAACATGATTTTTAAACAGTGACACCAAAATGGCTCGCACAGGTGTTTGCAAATAAAAGCAGTTTCATTGTGAAAATGTATCACTGCTAACAGAAAAAAAATGTCAGGGAAAAGACATGATGTGCGGGTTGACAAAAAGCAATGTATAATAGGTTCCACATACAAAACTCTAATGGCATTTGAAAAGCCACTTTATGTTCATGAAAAAATGTCAGCAGAAGACAAACCCTTTTTGCTGGCTGTATGAAACTTCACAATGAAATCTCCCACTCCCAGACTAGATGTCACATCTCTCATCTAATAACCAACTGCAATAAAGTGTCCTGCTAAAGGTGTCTAAATTCAGTGTTCTCCAGACCTGCTGACTCTGAAGGCATTGACTGCAGGGAAAGTTCATCTTGGAGCATGACTAATATATGTGAAAATGGGGGCAGCAACTTCAAAGAGCAAGCTTCCAATACAAAGAGACAGATAAAATAAAAACTCTGGGTACATGCTGGCCCAGTGAAAACATATGGCTGGAAGGCAGGAGAATTTCCATTTGTTCCCACATGAAGATTCACAATTAATTTAAAAGGACTGTTATCATTTACGCCTTTTTCTCAGCAACCATAAAACGGATTGATTTAATCTATGTACCATTTGTTATGTAATTTCCAAGCGATTTTGGAGTTATACAATTCATCCACTTGAGACTCAGGGAACTGTAATGGCCATCTAAGATGTGTTTCTGGCTGATCTGAACATGTTCCAAATGTGAGAGTTGGTGAGCGGGTGGAGCATAAAATTAGGGATATGGGTAATACGTTACATATCCATAACAGTTATGCTTTTTATGGTAATGGCAGAAAAGTGCCACATGGCCAGGCTACATGGTATGGACTTGTGGTCGGCTCATCTAATTCCCCATGATTAGCTGAAACAGAATATGTACTTTATGGCAGTAGATAGTACAGTAGATAGTACAATTATGAAACTGTGATACATAACTAGTTTTTGCCAAAATTTGAAAGGAGAACAAATGACGATTACAAATGGGAATTACCATATGTTGCTCCCGACCCCTAAACCAATCCTGACTTGGAGGCTGGGTTTGGTAGGAGAGAGAAGGGTAACTGTCGAATCCTAGTGGCAGGAATTATTGCAGGGTACTTCCCCAAGATTGTAAATTGGTGGTGTCATCACTGCTATATAAGGGGGACTGCACACACACAAGGGCAGACATGAACACAGAGAGACAGAGAGGGCTGCTGAAACTACCACCTGACAGCTGTAAGGAAACACCAGAGGAGATTACTGAGAGTGCATCTGGGTGGAGCGGTCGATTTCTAGGAAGGTCTCAAAGCTGCCTGGGGCCTATGGTGGAGAGCGGGAGGCCATCTTTGAAATTGGAGTGACCAGACACCTGCCCTATCTTTACAAAGTGTCCTGAGATGCAGCTTGCTTTCCTGAACTATAAACAGAGGCTTTCTATGTAAGTAGAACCGAGCCCTGGGAAACCAAAAGGTGGGGGAGTCTGCTTGCCTTAAATCCTTTCCCTTTATAGTGGGAGGATGGAGGGATAACACTGTGTAGCTCCTTAGCCTATTTAACTAAAAATATGAATTATATTAATTCCCTTTTCCTTGAATGTTTGATCATTCCGATAATTTGTGTAACGCAGGTTACTGTGTCCTATTTAATGTGTCCATGGTTATGAATTGATTTACAAGTTTTGTGTTTTCAGAGGTGTCAGATACACTGAGGACTTTGGGCTAGAAGACACTTGTGCGTGCAGCGCGCTGGCCTCAGCCTCACAATGTCCTGCTTCAACCACGTCTGCGAGTTCCTTAAATGAATGTTGTTTCACTCTCCTCTACGAATATCAGGAGACCATTTTAATTCACTCACCTGCTAAACTCGCCGAGGGCCTAGCGGTATCACAGCTATCAGTTTTCATACAACCCCACTGGACCTTTACCGCTGCCCCGAGTGTATTGCTCCTTCACTGCACCTGTCAGCATCTCCTGACAGCACTTTATGGAGCCCATGGCGGGGAAGTCGGTATCAACCAGGCTGGGACCATGCAGATACAAGTGGGAGAGTATTGATAACAGGCCTTACATCGGCCATCTTGGTCACTACCCCCAGGCGCCTGTTCACGTGCCCGCACCGCATGTGGGGGATTTGCGCTGGTAACAGTAGAGGCTTTCCAATATAGATGTCTGACTTTGCAAGCAATTTAACATGATGCTGCCATTTTAATTGTGAGAAAACTATGACAATGCATATTATTTGGGAAACCTCGCTGGAGTCTTGCCGCGGCCGGCCACCGGCATAGGCGAGTTGATGGCCAGCGCACACGTCAGCCTGGGCTTGCAGTGGCGCCGCGGCTGCAGGGGAGTTGTTATACGCTTCACACTGTGGCAAGCATTAGCAACCATCCCCAACACAGTAGCACAGAGTACACCGCACGACCTCAGTCACTTAATTTGTTTTTCATGCCAAAGACAGCAGAACAGGAGCGTCGTGCCGAAGAAACCACACGTGCTGCTGCCCTGACAAAATGGAGGAACCAGGCACGTGGTACCGCTTAGCTGTGGCTATGCCCCCTCCTCCGATTGCAGGAAATGCCAGAGGTTGCAAGAGATTGACAGAGGTCGCTGGCCAATCAGCAGAGGTCGCTGAATGATGTCCCTGGGTTAAAAAGATACATAAAAACAACACCAGACCTGCCCCATTAGGAGCACTCACGTGTACAGTTATGGCCCCAAGCACATTCTGTGCTGAGACTTAAAGCACCAATCTTTATTAATACAGGCCTACAAGACCCAGAATGCAAAGTACTGCAGAATCCCCCCCTCCACTGCCCCCCTCAACTCCTTCTGTGAGCTTGGCCATCTCCCTTACATCCCCTCACACCCCCTCTTGCTCTTGCCTTCTCCTCTTTCCTCTTCTAATCTCACTGTTGCCCCCTCTCTCCTCCTCAATACCACTCTATACTGCTCTAAGCATGGCCCCCTCACACTCTCGCCCCCCTTTGAGCACTGCCATCCCTCTCGCTCCTCCACATACTCAACCCCTTGCCCCTTGAGCTATCCCCCCCCTCATCATGGGAATTTTAGTATGATCCACCGGTAGAGCCAGACGTTGCAGACTCTGATGGTGGGGGAGGGGGGGGTGGTGCCTTTGTACTTCAAATGTTCCTTTTCACTCACAGCTGCCATCTGAATTCTAACCAGTAGAGGGCGCTGCAGCCTCATCGTTCGAGGATTACCGTTGTGGAGTACCGTTTTCGGTAGATATAATGAAAGCGCTTCAAACCTAGACATAGCCTGGATATCCGTCAAAGTTGTGCTAATGGGGAGGGGGGCTTTTTAGATGGTGGCACGGACCACAAACAGCTTTTTGTCAATAGCATACGAAAAATATATGGAACGCGTATTGGATGCTGTTTTGCCGCACATGGCCTACAGGGGGCAGTAAATGGCAATTCATGCCCAATGCAGTGTTTTAAAGTTCAGCCATTTTTACTTCTAGCTATTAGGAGCTGCTTGATAATACTATTGCATTGGAGCAATGATAGGAGGTTGATGGGCTGTGAGGAGTGGCCCACGACTTTTGGACGTTTTATGGCTACTTACTTACCCTCCCATAGCCATGCTAATTTATGGCTACTTACTTACCCTCCCATAGCCATGCTAATCCCTAGGGCCATCCCGATCTGTCTATCCCCTGCCTAACCCACATCCTATCGAGCATTGGCATTAACCCCGTGCTGCTAGGGCTTGCCAGTGTTTCTGAGGAGCATTCTGAGAGACAATGGGCCTCATTACAAGGTTGGCAGTCCTGTAAAAACGATGCCTGTACGGGAATACTAGCATCGTTTACCGGACCGGAGCATTACGACCCGCAATGCTGGTGTTACCGGCATCTTAAGAGACCCGCTGTGACTGTGTTCCACCTTGCCGGTATGAGCGCGGACATGCGGCAGGGTGCCAGTAACACCGGCATGCCGCAAGGAAGAGCACATTAGGAGATACACAGACATACAATTCCCGGCATGCAGATGCCGGCAAGAATGGTTACCATGATGCCATTAACACAAGCATTGCGGGGCAGCCGTTAATAAGAATCTGGTGTGCAGAAACCTGCCACAGGTGGCCACAATCAGCACAGGTGGAGGCAATGGAGTCTGGCACAGCACAAAAGGAGCACTCCCAAGCACCACACCCTTCCCAGATCCAAAATGGTACCATTAGCAGTTGCAATACTGGGGTTGGAGGACATACCTGCACTGTGACTACTTCAGCAGGCAGTGAACCAGGGAATGCAACTGAGGTGCAGGAGGAGAAGGAGGGTGAGACTGGACCAGCACATACCAACAGTGCAGGCAGTTGTACCCCGCAGGCAGCTACCAATCCCTCGCCCAAGGGCCAGTCCATTTGACCTAACCCCTGCACAGATCCACACCCTGTACGGCCTGGACAGGGACACCATATGCACAATAGTGGACCTCATCCATGACGACCTGGTGACTCTCATTAACATCCGGACACCCATCCCATCACCCCTGAAGCACTCCCTTGGGCACCCTCTTCTTAAAAAGCCCTCTGCCGACCCGTCCTGCCTGGCTAACTATCGCCCAAACTCCATCACTCCTTTCCTGGGCAAACTCCTGGAAAAGCTGGCCATCTCCCAGCTTAACCTCCATACTGAATCTGTTGGATGTCTTCATGATCATCAGTCTGGCTTCAGACCTGCCAGAAGTAAGTAAACTGCTCTCCTGAACATCTGTGAAGACCTGCTCTCCAACCTTGTTTCCAACACCCCCTGTGTCCTCATCTTGCTTGATCTCTCCTCTGCCTTTGACACAGTGAACCATGCTATCCTGCTCAACCGTCGCCGTGATAACCTGGGTATCACCGGTCAGGCCCTGGCATGGCTGGCTTCTTTCCTCTCTGATCAACCCTCCCAGGTCCAACTCAGGTCCTTCCTCTCCTCTATCTCTATCTCTACCTGTGGTGTTCCCCAGGGGTCTAATCTCTCTCTCTGGCTGTTCAACCAATACCTGGCACTTCTTGCCCACCGCATTGCCACTCTCTGTCCCAACTTTCAGTGCTATGTGGATGAAACTCAGATAATTTTCAGGCTACCTTCAGCCACCTCTTCTCCTTCACTCATCTCCGACTGTCTGCTATCCAGGAGTGGTGTGTCGCCAATGATCTCTGCCTTAATGCCAGTAAGACTGAGATTCTCCTCATCGGCACACCTGCTCCCTCCTTTCTTGACACTCTCTGGCCGGCCTCTCTTGCCCCTCTTCCTGCTCCCACCTGCAAGTCTAAAAACCTTGGGGTCATCTTCGACTCCACACTCTCCTTCTCTCCTCACATCTCTGACGTCTCTAAGAAGTCACACTACCAGCTGCACCTCCTCAGAGGTATTCTTCCTTTCCTCTCCTTCCCACAGAAGCTCACTGTCTCCAGAGCTCTGGTTCTCTCTAGGTTGGACTATTGCAACAGCCTCTTTCTAAATCTGCCTGCTTCTACTTTCCACCCTCTGCAACTCATCCAGAACAGGACTGTGAGACTTGTCCTTGGCCTCAAGCCCAGGGATCGTATCTCTCCAGGACTGAAATCTCTGCACTGGCTCCCAGTGGCTGCGAGGATTAAGTTAAAAACCCTCTGCATCGTCCACAAGGCATTCTGGGGCCTGGGGCCTCAATACCTTCAACTCTCTCTTCCTAAATATCCTCCTTCTTGAACTCTTCGCTCATTCGCCTCCAACTCCCTCGGGGTCAGTCGCTTCTCCAAGCAACACGTTGGTGGTAGATCTCTCTCTCTCTTCGGCTGGGGCCTCCCTCTGGAACAGCCTCCCTTCTCCCTGAAACTTGAGGAGAACCATCTCCAGTTCCCTAAGCAAACCTTCCTCTTGGCTTCTGCTTTCTCTCCCCCTCTGCACCGGAATTCCTGACTAATGCTGAGATTGCACTGGTTACCTGGCCACCCTTCTGATCTCGGGCCCAGGCCCTGCCAGTTGCATGCCTGAACTGCCTCCCTGGCAACCCCTGCACCTGGGGACTGTTTTCTGTATCCCTACAGTCCCCCTACCAGCACTTATGTCTGCACTTACCTTGCACTTGCCACCAGCTGGCCGTTTTTTATTTATCCTATTTATTCTATTATACCATGTACTGCACTTTCCCCTCCTCCTCACCCCCTGCACTTTTCCCTTTCCCCCTTCCCATGCACCTGCACAATCTGAATGACACCTGGCCTAGTAAGACCGCTGTCTGTCTTCCATCTGTTCCCCCTCCCTTGCCTCGTCGCGCCTTGAAACACTTGTGTATAGGCGCATTATAAATGCCATATCATATAATATCCCCCCCTTGCTGAAGGTAGTGTCTGTGCTACACTTCCTTGCCACAGGCACTTACCAGCACATAGCGGGGCAGCTGCATGGCATATCACAACCCTGTATATCACGCATGCTGAACCAAGTGCTGGATGCCCTCCTGAAGCACGCAAGGGACCACATACATTTACCACGGACTGCGGAGAAGGTGAATGCCACCAAAATAGCATTCTATGCACTGGCAGGCATGCCAAACATTATAGGTGCCCTTGACTGCACCCATGTGGAGATGGTAGTCCGGCATGCCGTGGAGGCAGTGTATCGGAACAGGAAGCTCTACCATTCCCTGAATGTCCAGATGGTGTGCGATGCAAGCAAAATCATAACGCATTGCTGTGCAAAATTCCCGGGATCCACAAATGATGCCATGGTGCTGCGCAACTCCACGCTTCCCTGCTACATGGCACGACACGCTGCACAATGTACCTGGCTGCTGGGTAAGTTTAACCACTGGGCTATGAGGGGTGTAGCTTAGGGGTGGGGGGCACAGGCATAGGCAACCTGTCTGCTGGTAGGGCCATGAGGGGTGTTGATTGCCGGGGGGTGAATCACAAGCATAGACAACCTGTCTGCTGGCTGGGCCACGATGTGTGTTGCTTGGGGGGGGGGGTACCACAAGCATAAGCAACCTGTCTGCTGGCTGGGCCATGAGGGGTGTTGTTTGGGGGCAGGGACACCACAAGCATAGGCAACCTGTCTGCTGGCTGGGCCAGGAGGGGTGTTGTTTGGGGGCAGGGACACCAGAAGCATAAGCAACCTGTCTGCTGGCTGGGCCATGAGGGGTGTTGTTTGGGGGGGGGTGGGTGGCACAAGCATAAGCAACCTGTCTGCTGGCTGGGCCATGAGGGGTCTTGAATGGGGGGGGCGGGGACACAGCGTCCTGGGTGCCTAAAACTGTGACCCCAATGAATTCAACAGAATGTGGGACACAGCCAATGGATGCAGATATGGCATGCCTACACAGCTATGCATAAATGGAAGCAACATACACAGTGCGCACACCAGCACATGCACCTGGAACATCATCAGACATGAACCACAGGTACCACAATGCACCACCCTGCAGTCGCAATGCATGAAAAACATAAGCGCAGCAAAGTAAATCATGGGTCATGCAGCCATGCCTGAGCTAAATGCACCTGCCACACAGGGGAATCTCTGTCACTGCACCCAACCACAGGTACATCGCTGACCAGAATACCTGTCCATGCACCAAATGCAATGGCTCAAGCATGGAAACTATTGCAATCATCAATCAGTCACCACCACTAACATATGATCGAGTGGTGCCAGAACCATCCAGAGTACCTCAGCTCCATCATGCCAGTTTGGTGTAAAGCGCTATATAAACAAATAAATACAAATACACCCAGCCATATCGCAGAAACGTTACCCTTTACCGGCGGACCATACCACCAATGCCATTGTGCCAAAGTCATATGGGGGAAGGCGTTGAAGGACATGTACATGGTGACATCAAGTAGTCGAAAGCATGAATAGCAAACCACTGTGTATCATGAAGCACATCAGGCAAACGTGTCACTATGCGCTGTTCATGCATAGGCCATTTTGTTTTGGAACACACCCATCATATGTGAGTACATCATGGACCTTTTAACTTCATTTGTGTGAGTGCTTTATCTGATGGAAAGGTCCCTAAGACGTGAACGGCACCCATCCCCCCAACCATGGATCATCCCTACGTACACTTACCTGGATCTTACTATAAGGAAATGTCAAGTGCAGTCATGAACAATCTGTGGCATGTGACCATGAACACTGTACAGGCCGTGCACACACGGAATGACCAATTTATTCATAAGTCCACTGTCTATTGCTCCCATGCAGGTGATGCTTGGTATCCCCTGAAACCGTGGCTCCTGACCCCCATCAGGCAACCAGTCAACAGGCATGAAGAGGACTACAACCATGCACGCACTTGTGTCACGATTGAGCAGACATTTGGGCTGTTGAAGGCCCGGTTTCACTACCTCAGCAGGTCGGGTGGGGCACTCATATACGGGCTTGAGAAGGTGGGCAAGATAGCGTTGGTATGTGCCATGCTGCACAACATGTGCATTTGGCGCAAATGTACCCCTGCCCCCAGACATGGACCTGATACCACCTGAAGATGAGGATGGGGAAGATGCTGCAAATCAGCCACGGCACAACCAGAATGAAGGACGTGCAGCACGCCAAAAGTTGATTGCGCAATACTTTTGATGGACTGGGAAACACAAGGCACTGGGAATCGGCACACTGGACACTGGGAATGGGGAATACTGGGCACTAGAAAAAATTAAATTGACACACACTCAAGAAGCAATGTCCAGTCATGTGTTTTTCTTACGCACACCAGCTGTGTTAATTAGATGAGAACTATGTACATTTAACATTAATGAACGCGCACCTCTATCCCAGAATATTCACCAACTAACCCCACCCCACAACACCAAGACCCCACACACCCCAACATCCCCACCCCCCAACCCCACTGTTCCCACTGCAACTACAATTCGACTCCCTCCTGAAATGCACAGGTGAGTCTTACTACTAACGCCCCCTTTTCAGAGGAGGGGGTTGAGGGTCTGTGTGGTGCAAACAACGCAGTGACCGACGCACCGGGCTTGTCTGTGTCAAACTTGCTGGGGTGGTGCTTGATGATGAAGCGGGTTGTGGGTCTGTGTGTGCATTCCTCTGTTCAGTCATGGCGACAACCAGCTGGGTGACAGCCTGGGTCATGGCTGCCATCCCCTCCCGCATGCACCGGGCCACGCGGTACACAGCCCGGCTGACTACCCAAGCATTATCCTGCAGGGCTTCCTGCATGGCCCGGCATGTGACTTCACCGTCCGACACATACTGCCTGACCATGTCCTGCATGGCCAGCCGCCCCTCCAGGTCACTGATGTTTGGTGGTGTAGGTGGCTGCATGGGAAGTGGTGTGTGTGTGCTCCCGAGGCTGTATACAGCTTTGGCCATGTCATCCACTGAGCTGTGGCCACCTGAGCCATGTTCCGGTGAGTACCGTGGGGTAGGCAGCATGAGTGGTGTGTTTTCAGGTCTTCATGCTTGCTGTTGCCTAGGTGTCTGCAACCTCCTCCTCCTCCTCCTCCTCCTCCTCCGCACTGTGTTGTGCAGATTGGGCCGCCTCACCCAGATCACTAGTTGCTGTTGATTGTGGTTCCTCAACATCACTGGCCACTGGGGATACCACCTCTTCCACCTGAGGTGGTTCCTGTGGCCAGAAGTGGTTTTTTGGTGTAGGACCTTTGTGCCAGGGATGCCTTTTGGCTGGTGTGCCGCGCTGCCAGCAGTGGGTCTTTGCTGGGGTGCCTTTATGGGTGTCCGTTGTTGCTGCTCGGCCTGCTGGCCAGCCTGTGTGTCCTCTTGGCTGGGGGGCTGTGGCGTGGAAGCTGTGGGATGCTTCTGTCCTGCCCTTGATGTTGAAGGCCCCTGGCTGGAGGCGTTGTCATCACCTCGGCTCCGATGTGCAGCGGCTTTCTTGGGTGTTGGGGTGTGTTCTGACTCGCTGTCTGATCCTGTGCCTGTGGGGGGACAGTGAGGCGGCGCATCAGTCATGGGTCATCGTACATCCTACATATATCAATGCTAGTACATTCCGAGTCCTGTGCATTCTCTTGGACATGTTGGAGGGCCAGGCATGGTGCTTATCAGAGTTGGAGCGGAGGTGCAGTGTTAGAGCATCCATCTGGTGCAGCCATGTTGTGCATGGTCATGGTGGGTGGGTCAAGTGTGCAATCGGCAGTGGTGATGTGTGCACCGTGCCATGGGATGGCACAGTGGTCAGGCCTGCATCTGTACGGTGATGTATATGTGTGTGTGTGCGCATGCAGATGGTGCATGTGCTGGCAATTGGGGACTCATGTGGGTTGTGTCAGTGGGGTTTGTTAGGTGTGTTCATGGCAGGGATATCAAGGTTCTGTAGGGGGTGACTTTAGGTGGGCAGTGATGGGGCATGTATTTGCTCTCATCTACTTGCCATATGAACGTCGCAATTGAAGTTGGGGTTGAAGGTGTGTGTTGTGACTTCGGTATTAGGCTAAGGGTCCCTCACCATCATCGGCCGATGTTGGGACTCCCATCTCTGCGTGACCAACACCCTCGATTGCCTCCAGGTCCATCACCATGTTGCACGTCTCCTCCCATGGTGCAAGCTTTATTGGGGATGGTGCTCCTCCTCCTGTGGCCAGCCCCTGGCTGCGATTGGCAGAGAGGATGTTGCGGACCCACAGCCGCAGATAATCCCACCACTTTCTGCAGTCACATACGGTGCAGGGTGTTGTCCCCACCGAAGAAACCTTTTGCACCACCTCCTCCAACGCAGCTTTCTTGTACATTTGTGCTCCCCGGCACAGGTCTGCGCTGAAAACAACGTCAGCGTGTTCCACCAGGGTATCTGCTAGCATATTCAACTCCATGTCGCTGAACCTTGGCTTTCGCTGACGCACTGTGCCTTTCCTTGTAGCCATGTTCCTCTGCTTGCTTCCACACTGCCCAGGTCTATGGTCCATGTGCTGTAGGCTGAGGATTGCAATGGATTGCATTTTTAAAGATGGCGGCCGGTGCATTTCCCGTTCCGGCGCAGTGACGTTGATTCCGGTGCCGGTATTACCGCATCGGCATGCTGGTGTTTACTGCATAATCGGTGCGGGTGCCGGCTGCATCGTGGATGTCGGTGTTGAGGGTTTGGGGGCCGTTACCAACATGGCAGTGCTACCGTTACTGGAATGCCGGAATACACGTGCACACTCACTCGGAATCTACCCTATATTCCGGCAGCAGTGCTACACGGACACGGTAAGACCGGCATGCCAGTAATTTGATTTTTGTACCGGCAAACTCGTAATGAGACCCAGTGTCTTTATCACAGTAGTACATTCCCTCCTTCTGTTATAAAAACGCCTTACCCAATGTTGTCTTGAGTTACTTGAAATATTAGCAATATGTGTGTCCTTGCCTCTGTTCCTTGTACTAAAGTCATGCTAAAAACAAGCATTCGCAAAGCCAACAGTATTGGCTGTTATATAGGTATAAGATGTGCCTTTGCCAGGCACTGCTATCATACAGAGTTCTTCATCTGTTGCCATCTTATGACCAGTAAGTACCATTAGGAAAGTGCCTGTCAAAGGCCTATGCAATGCCTACATCAAAGCCAAAATGGTTGGCTTTGCCAATGCATGTTCTTTCCTGACTCCCATATTTGTACAAGCCATACTATCTTTGTTTACATCACTGGCTACATTCACACCCTTGGAGGGGGTGGATAGGGGGCTCCTCCTGTTGTCTGCTACCAGTGGTGTTCTAGAGCGGAGCCCCTCCGCTAAGCCTGCAGAGAGGTCCATGCTAGAACATGCTTTATGGGACGCCAGCCACCCCCTTACCATCCTTTACCACAGGCCACTCCAGACACCTCCCTTACTATCCCACTCCAGACACCCCCTTACCATCCTTTACCACAGGCCACTCCAGACACCTCCCTTACCATCCCACTCCAGACACCCTCCTTACCATCCTTTGCCACAGGCCACTCCAGACACCTCCCTTACCATCCCACTCCAGACACCCGCCTTACCATCCTTTACCACAGGTCACTCCAAACACCCCCTTCCCATGCTTTACCACAGCCCACTCCAGACACCCCCTTACCATCCTTTACCACAGGCCACTCCAGACACCTCCCTTACCATCCCACTCCAGACACCCTGCTTACCATCCTTTACCACAGGCCACTCCAGACACCTCCCTTATCATCCCACTCCAGACACCCCCTTACCATCCTTTACCACAGGCCACTCCAGACACCTCCCTTACCATCCCACTCCAGACACACCCCTTTCCATCCTTTCCCACGGGCCACCTTTTATTGTGTTTTTGTTTACTGCTAATATTTGCTGTTTATCATGAAAAGGCGGGTCTGGGGCGTGGTCCAATGGTAGGTGTGAGGGGTTGAATATATGGAGGAGCGAGAGGGATGGCAGTGCTCAAAGGGGCGAGAGTGTGAGGGGGCCATGCTTAGAGCAGTATAGAGTAGTCTCGAGGAGGAGAGAGGGGGCAACAGTGAGATTAAAAGAGGAAAGAGGAGAAGGCAAGAGCAAGCGGGAGTGTGAGGGGATGTAAGGGAGTGGTTGGAGAGCATATAGTCAAGGTCAATTTGATGGGTGGGGGTTCAGTGGGAATGCAGACAGTGTAGGAGATGGCCAAGCTCAGAGAAGAAGGAGTTGAGGGGGGGCGGTGGAGGGGGTGGGGGGAGATTCAGCAGTACTTTGCATTCTGGGTCTTGTAAGCCTGTATGAATAAAGATTGGTGCTTTAAGTCTCAGCACAGAATGTTCTTGGGGCCATAACTGCACATGTGAGTGCTCCTCATGAGGCAGGTCTGGTGATGTTTTTATGTATCTTTTTAACCCAGGGACATCATTCAGGGGTCGACAGAGGTCGCAAGAGCGACCTCTGCTGATTGGCCAGCGACCTCTGTCAATCTCTTTCAACCTCTGGCATTTCCTCCAATCGGAAGTTTGGGGCGTGGCTATTTTGTCAGAGTAGCAGCACGTGTGGTTTCTCCGGCACGGTGCTCCTGTCCTGCTGTCTTCGGCGTGAAAAGCAGGTTAAGTGGCTGAGGTCATGCACCGCTGCAGGCCCAGGTTGACGTGTGCGCTGCCCACCAACTCGCCTGCGGCGGCAGGTGGCTGTGGCAGGACTCCAGCGAGGTTTCCCAAATAATATGCATTGTCGTAGTTTTCCCATGATTAAAATGGCAGCATGTTAGGCACAGTTCGAATGCAGTATCCTCTGGGAACACTACAAACAACTATGACTACAGGTACAGGCAACCCAACCTTTGGTATAAGCTTGTACTACACAGTTTTGGTAGCGTGTTGAGCAGCCAGGCTTATCTCAAGAGGGGAAATGTGAGCAGTAGTGGAGTTACACAAACCTTCACAGTTACAGGTATTCAAATAAACTCTTACACTCAAGGTTTCTTGCATAAACAATGATTAATTTATTTATCAGTCAGTTATAAAGCCTTCTTTAGAAGAGACAAATGTAATAGTAACACACAAATACACTTCAATGCTGTACACTCCAAGTGTCTAAATCAGACAAGACTCTTTTGGGATGGCCTACAGACACAACCTACACCCACAGGTGACTTCAGTAACAAGGGTGCTATTGACATTAATATCTTACTGTTGGCATTCAGAACACTCCTAAAAGTTGGTAAAAGGCAAAGGTTATTAGAACGCAAGAGATCGCTAATATTCTTAAGCAGGGCAAATACTTTAAGATCCTCTTAGAAGAGTCATACAACTCAATAGGCTAAGCCAAAGTCAATAGGCAAAAGTCTTGTATAGGAAGAAGCACTTCAGGTAAGTAAATGGAAAAGTCTTTTCACAAGTTCTTAGGAGTCTTTGATAAAAAAGAAGAATCAAATGTAGGGCCACGATCTGATTAGACTTGTGAGTTGCAGAAGTTTCAGGCACTTCCACAGTAAGAGGTAAGTTCTCTTAGACTTGTTTTACAGTACCTTAGCAATGAAGAAAAGATGTAGCTGATGACTTCTGACCCTGAGCAGCTCTGCAAACTGTTCCTGGGCCTCAGTCATGGGGACAAGAGGGAGTACGTCGGGGTACTCCTGCACTGCACTGGCTGTGTCAAAGATGGCAACCAGAAAACTTAACTGTCAGTGGCTGTTTTGCGTTTCAGCTCCTTGTGGTACAGCAAATAGCAATAAGCGCATTCCTGGCTGTCAAGGTGGACTTTCCTCACATCTAAGGTCCAGCACTCAACTGAGGGGGGGTTACGGTTGGTTAGTCCTGCTTTGTGGGAGTCCGGAGGATCTTCCAAAAGCTTTAGGCCAGCTTACAAGCAACACACACAATCGGGTGTCCCTCTCCCTGGCTCTACGGTTTCCTGCAGCAACTCTGAGGAAATTCAACCAGCTCCGAGATGGGTATCCAGGTGGCTTACTTGGGAGTTGATTGGTCCCACCAACTCAAAAGGGAGAAGTCGTCCTTGTAGGGCTTCTCTGTCGATGCAAACTTGGCAAGTAGTTACTGCAGTAGGGCTTCACCGGGCAAACCAACGGTCCAGGAGTTGCAGCAGTCCTTCATCGGTTCCTTCGTCCAGTGGTCAACTCTGCCTTCCAAGCCAAAAGACTCGCCTTTTATTCAGTTCACACCCATTCATTCCAGCCTAGCTGTCACTCACCCAGCAGGGTGGCTGTCCTTGCCGGCCAGTCAGCCAGCCCATCAACACAGAGTGCATTTGGGTCTCCTAGGAGACTAAGCACAGGGAGTTTCGGGCACTTCCCTCACTTCCTGCCTACCCCAGACACTCGGGTGCCAGAGGCGGGTTTCTCTGCCAAAGGGCAAATGAACAAAGAAACCAAACCTGGTTTGGCGCACAGAGAAACTGTCTAGGACGACCTTTTCACAAAGACCTGGTGAAAAAAGAAGACTGGGTACCATTTTAGCAAAGATGGCTCGATGCCATTTTGAAAAAGATGGCTCCCGCAGTTAACGTTACCGGGTCTGCGAACGGTTGCGGTAAATGCAAACCTAGGTAGTTCAAAACGGAAACCACTACCACCAACCAGTCAATTGAGGAAAGGGTAACATAAAAAAATGTACATGAGCGTTTAGACACAGGGGATGCTAAGTAACCCCTCCAGCACTCTATTGTACGATAGGGTGTGCTGGGTCTAGCAAGTACAATGCTAAGTAAAGTCAATTTCACTTTACTGCTCTGGGAATCCCAGAGAAGGTATTTAAACCTTGGGAACTCTAAAAGACTTCCCCTGTGCGACTGCACTGAAGGTGCTGTGTGACACAATGTAAAAGATGATGCCTATGGAGTTTGTCACACTCCATAACCAAAAGAAGTAAACACAGAAAACAAAATAGAATTAAAAGTACAAAGTCCCAAAGTTCAGCAAAAGAGCTGGGGGTCTCTAAGGTAGAGAGGAATTAGCACATTTTTGAGAATTCTCCCGAACATCCATGCAGCATCAGGCCTGTGCATGAATAAAGCCTGCACTGCTGCCGTCCATGTGGCATCAGGCCTATGTGTGAATAAAGCTGGCACTGCTGCCATCCATGCAGAATCAGGCCCATGTGCAAAAGAAGCCTGCACTGCTGCCATCCATGCAGCATCAGGCCTGTGTGTGAATGAAGCCGGTATTGCTGCCACCCATGCAGCATCAGGCCTGTGTGTGAATGATGCCTGCACTGCTGCCACCCATGCAGCATCAGGCCTATGTGTGAATGAAACTGGCACTGCTGCCACCCATGTAGAAACAGGCCTATGTGTGAATGAAGCCTGCACTGCTGCCATCCATGCAGCATCAGGCCTGTGTGTGAATGAAGCCTGCACTGCTGCCACTCATGCAGCATCAGGCCTGTGTGTGAATGAAGCCTGCACAGATGCAGTGTCAGGCCTGTGTGTGAGCAAAACCTGGATTGTTGCCGACCATGCAGTTTTAGGTCAGTGTGCGACTGGAGTTTGCACTGCGCCAACCATGCAACTTCTGGTCTGTATTAGAAGGAAGCACACACGGGTGCCACACATGCAGCATCAGGCCTGTGTGAGATTTAAGAACAAACGGTGCCATACGTGCATTATAAGGTCAGTTTGTGGGCGAAGCATGAGCTGTTATCCCTGTGCAATATCAGGCATGTTTGTATGTGTGAGAGCAAAGCAAGAGAGACAATTGCATTGCCGCTGCACATGCCGTGTCATGTCTATTGTGTGAATGAAGCTTATAGTGCAGCTGCACACGCCGTGTCATGTCTACTGTGTGAGTGAAGCTTGCACTGCTGTCGTCCATGCAGCATCAGGTCTATATGTGGGTCAAGCTTGCACGCTGTCCTCCTTGCTTTTCATTTTGTTTCTGACCCTTATGTGACAAATTTTTTAATTAAATTAAATAAATTGTGAGTCATTCGTATATTTCAAAAATGTGCTATGTTTATTTCAAACTGTTTACAGTTATGATTAATGTTACTTTATGTCATTAAAATGAAAATATCTGAAATAGGAATGATAGAGTTTCAACGCAATATTTGATGCCTTTTAAAGCCTATGCCACTTTAATTTCCTTGTTTTTTTTCTTCAAATGCCCTACGCAGGCCTCGCCAGAGTCGTTCTGAGCTATCAGGGTGACTTCCTTACCACGAGTGAGTGAAGTCACATGAACAGCACGCCCCACGGAGTCCACTGTCTCAAATCACTGAACTAATAGGGTGGCAGTGACCATAAATCCATCAAACTACCTCCTCTGCGATTAGTCAATTGGCACTGCCCTCGGTGCCCTCATGAAGCCCACATTAAAAGTGCACAATATTCGATATCAAAGCTCACAGAAATCTCTCCTTCCGATAGAAGTTGAATGATTTATTAATTATATCTCTACAGCGCTCCCCTCCACAGCTGGGCTTCTTGGTGCTGTCCACCTTTCTGGTAAAGAGTACGACTCTGACTACATCTGAAGTAAATCGGGAAGGGGCTGATGGGACATTCCGGCATCATAGGACATGCCGGACTGTTTGCACCTAGAGTTTTCTCTCAGGATTTCGGAGGTGTCTCTGCAGCCTGGACTGAAGATTACACAGCTAGCCACTGGAAGCCAGGGTAGGGAACTGAAAAAATGAGTAGTGACCACCATCCTTGGTGCCCCCACATCACTGATCATTAAGTCGCCGTTCTCCTCTTCCTTAGGGTACTATACTATTATTATAACACTCTGCAACCCGTCCACCTGCCCAACCCCGACCACCAGACAACCTAACAGCTCCTTAGATGCCGTCGGCAATGCATTCTTAATATGTTCATGTAATGGCAAAAAAACATTCTGCTGCAGGATTCTAACACCTGGATCCTGAACTCTATCATTTTTGATGCCAATAGTTGAAGATCATTATTTATCAATACTTTCTTAACATTACCTACTATCATTGTAATTGGCTATTTATAACGCGCTTACTACCCAGAGGTTTCTAAGCACGGGTATCAAGCCTGTGTTGCTCCGCCATTGCCCTGAGCTATCTTCCCGGCCTACAGTAATTCCAAACCACATCAAAAGGTTATATCATGGACCTGGAGCACCATGGAACATTTTCCCCACTCCCAGTGGCAGGTCAGGACTCTGTAGTGGACCCTGTGCTTCCTCATTCACGCGCTCGCTCAGGTCCAGCGAAACACTGACTTATGCCAATATTTTTCTCTTCTTAAGGAAGCAATGGAGATGCTCAGGAAAAACACTGAAAGCCTAGGGGGCATTTTGGCAGTGAGGCAAGACAACATATTTAACCTTGGAATGGGTATGTAATGTGTACACTGTGCTCAGAGAGACAAAGCTTCACCTCACTGATGAGGCCCAACAAGGCTGAAACACGTGTATGGGGTTGCTTTTGGTACCCTTGTTCAGAGAGGAATTGCCATTGCATTGCGGTGCTGGACTGCCCATGTGGGCGGGACAAAGACTGATATGCAAATGGATATATCCCATCTGTGAAAGGTACAGTGAGCAAAAAGCGTGTGCTGCAAACTCTCATCTCAGAACAGGTCATCATGCCATGTTCTTGTGGAGAGGAGCGCCTGCTACCTTCTTTGAAGTACATGTTGGGGAAGGCTGGCACTAGGTTAGAGCCTCACATTCTGTTTATGATTGACGTCCCCTTTATCAGTAGCTATCCAACTGAGTCCCTTGGCTGTGTACAAAATAAGGGCAATCACTTTAGTAGCCTGGTAATCCAGCCACTCACACACTATCCATCTTGTTCCCTAGCCCTGGAGGTCAGTATTTATGGACTCCTCTTGTATACGCAGCGGTAAATTAATCCAGATTAACAATTACATGGGTGTTCTCTGTACAGATAAAAATCACAGTTCTTCCAGTAATACAACTAATGTTTGACAATTTTTTCCATGTTGTAATCTTTACGGATCATGCTGTCC
Organism: Ambystoma mexicanum; assembly: GCF_040938575.1. NCBI lineage: Eukaryota > Metazoa > Chordata > Amphibia > Caudata > Ambystomatidae > Ambystoma > Ambystoma mexicanum. Next base: position 71,120,591 of record NC_090938.1, read on the forward strand.
AGGAAATCCGGTGCCCAGTCCCTCAGCAAGAGAGGGATTTTGGTGAACCAGTATTGAAAATACACTTCGCGTTGACGTAACGCTCCTCCTTTGATGATCGCGAGGGCGCACTCTTCTTTTGAGGCGGGTCGAGTGTCAATGCTATCAGCGACTATACTCAAAGCTGAATCTGAAGAAGAGGGAAACAAAGGTAATATGAGTGCAGTCAAAGACGTTTCCATCATACGTTTTATTTGAAGCAATCCATCATCATCATCACAAGACTCATTCTCCTACTGTTCACTGGCGCGCGTAGGTAAGTATCAACTCTTTGCCAAGGATCAATTTCAGTATTGGTCACACTGGCTGGGGCCAGTGGGGCCACTGGCTGGGGCCTCCCTCATGAACAGCCTCCCTGCCTTCCTGAAACTTGAGGAGAACCATCTCCGGATCCGGAAGCAGCTCAAAACGTCCTCTTTACTTCTGCTTTCTCTCCTCCTCTCCCCTACTGAATTCCTGGCTGATACTGCACGGGTTACCTGGCCACCCTCTGATCTCAGGCCCATCTCCCCTCCCCCGCCATTTACACACCTGCACTGCCTCCCTGGAAACCCCTGCACTTGGAGACTGTTTTCTGTACCCCTACAGTCGCCCACCAGCACTTGACACCTGATGTCTGCACTTACCCTTGGACTTAAGATCAATGTCTCTGTCTTCCCTCTGTTCCCCCTCCCTTGCCTCATCATGCCTTGAAACACTTGTGTATAGGCACGTTATAAATGCCATATCATATCATATCGCTTTCACTGCATCTAACAACCAAATCATAGTATCTTCAGTATGCAAGGGGTTTGGGTGATAACATTTTAATTGTTCATGGTGCCTGCAAGGCAGCATGAGAGGTCCTGCACCTGCACACCCATACAGACTAGGGGGTTATTTAATCATGGTTATGGCCATGGGTAGAGGAGGAATGGTGTTCACAGGAGAAATGGTTCTTTGATGAACCACACAAACATTTACACTCCGACAGCAGGTAAATTCAAATGAGCAACAGGTACATTGTAGGATCAGTTACAAAAAGATTTGAACGGAATGTTAATGCATGGATATACAAATGTTTTTTTAAGTACTGTGACGATTCACGAGGTATCGTCAATGCTACCCAGAAGGGAGCCCTTTCCTATGAGGGTAGAGAGGTTAGGCCTCTACCCAATAGTCCCCATAGGGGTGCTAATATGCGGGAGGACCTCATAGGGAGGGACTCCCCCTACTGGGGATAAGGACGTCCACCTGGGGAAAAACCTCCTTACTACCACCACAGCACATAAACCCTGACCCTAATGGTTACCCTTTTCATCCACCCTTGATAGTAGAACCATGTGCTACTGTAAACCCATGACAGTGACAAGTATAAGACTTACTGAGATGAAGAAGAACGTGAGATGCATATGGAGTAACCAGATGAAGAGTCAGCCAAGTACTGTAACGAGGTGGCTCACTGGAGGCATGAAGCGTGTCTTAGAGACTTTTATAGATAGTATTGCCGTTAGGAGAGGGCAGCGTTAACAGTATAAACAGGAAAGCGGAAATTGACAAAGGAGATCTCATTGCGATAGCCAGGTGTATATGAGTGAAGCCCAGCAATTTCAAAGTTGGAATGCTGCAGCTGGAGCATTCAGGTCTCTCCAGGAGTGAGAGAGGAAAGGCAGGATGTTTCCAGAATGTCCTGAGAACCAGCAGGGAGCCAACTCACTTGGTGGTGGTGTGACCACTGGAAGATGGACAATTAGGTCCAGAAATGACACAGAGACCACAATCTTGTTGCCGAGCCACTCAGGAAGCGAGAAGGAAGAGTGAAGCACCCGAGGCAGAACCAGAGCCATATCCCCAAGCCACAGGTAACAGGAAAGGTGGGAAGGCCGGGTGCGGTCCAGGAAGAGGCACAGCTCACTCTGAGTGCATCAGGAGTTATCTCCCTCATCGCAGAGGCCAAACCCATGCCACTGCTTAAGCAGAGTACCTCAGGAGTCAAATCTCTCATTGCAGTGACCAGGCCAATATCACTGCTCCAGCAGAGTGCAACAGGAGTCATCTCTCCCGTCACAGTGGCCAAGCTAATACCAATGCTCCAGCAGAAGTAATCGGGACGCATCTCACTCGTCGCAGTGGCTCAACCATTCCCACTGCTGAAGTAGATGTGTGAAAGGTTTACAAGAAAGATAGAGAGGAGCATGGAACATATACTTATCATCCAGACGTTAAAGGGAAGCCTAACAAAGCCATGAGCTTTTCTACTTCCTGGAAAGAGTTGACGGATTGATGCACGCTTTCTGTAAACGTGCTGAAGGATCGCCATGGAGAACTCTGAAAAAGGAACCAGTGAAAGGGAGTCGTTCCCCTGGCCCTGTTTCGAAGGGACACTAAAAGAAATACTATTAAGGGAAAACTGAAGCAAGACACCAGAAGAAGGGAGTCATTCTCCTGGTGTAGGAACTTTTGTTATAAACTTTTGGTTTAAGTGTTAGGGTTAGATTGCTAAGTTTCTAACAGAAGACGAGGAACATATTTTTTGGGCGTCCTGACAGGTCACTAAATGTTCCTAGGTTGAGGCAGTTCAAGGCCCTTAGAAGTAGGGAGAGGTAGGTTATTTTCCTTCATAATATAAATTTGTAGCCCAAAACATGACCTTTCCCTGTCAGTCTCCTTCTTCTAGACCCTCACAGTACATGCACATCATTACATACATGAATTCCCAATCGGACTCTTCGCTCCAGCAGCGATCGACTGGTGGTGGTCCCAAGGTTTCACCTTCAGAGAGTGGGTAGCAAGACCTTCTCTGAAGTGGCAGGTAAGCTGTGGAACAGTCTCCCTCTTAAACTCAAGTCCGTTGAGAATCACTTAACCTTCCATCACCTACTTAATTGCGGATTCTCCCTTGCTTGTTGTGGCTTGCTATGTACATCCCACGCCAAGATGTCTTTGGGTGTATGTGCGCGTTATAAATTTACCTAACATAACATAACATATCATCTACAAGACCTTTACAATTATGGCATGGACTACATGAAACAGAAGGAACATGGCACCTAACAATGGCCACTGTGATACTCAAAGAAAGGTTTTCTCGGCCATCCTACAGCCCTCCACTAAGGAGAGTAGTAAGTCACATAGGAAGAGCTGAGATGGTGGGAACCGTCTCCATCTAATAAGTGCTCCAATGGAGGTCAGCTTATGCTATCAAGACCTCCACATCTACAATATACTTTATAAGAATCAAAGAGCACGTTTCATAATCTGCTGGCAGCCAAGATGGGTACTGTCTGGGTACCAGAGGTCTCACCAGGGTACTTCAAAGACCACCCTAACCTCTCAAAAGAAATAAAATAGTAGGAAAATAATTAGGGATGAGCAGGATCCCACATGAACACACACCTGGAGGCCCTCAAAGGAAGCACACTACTTCCCAATTTAGCAATGACACATTAACCACCTTGCTAGCAACAAGGCCTGTCCTATAAGAACATTCTATTTTGATGAAGTTGATACTCGCATAACACTACACATGGTGTTGTCTTGATTCAGACGTTCCGGGGCAATTGGCTGGTGGAAAAACACACACTGACACAGAGGTCACCATGGCCATTTGGTCCCCAGAAGAATGAGTGGGTTGAGAAGAGCACTGACTGCCATATGACTGGACGTTTTGTGCTTTGGCACTTTTGAAGCATCTTCTTTGCGCTAGATGGAATAACCAGTAAAATATCTTAGGCCAAATAACTGGACAAACTGAAGAAAGATGGAAAATACTGCTTTAATTCCAATGAAAGAAAGCAGGGAGATATAACAGCTATCAAAAAAGAAGCATGAGTATTCACATCATATTTTGTTCGGTGATGTCATTCTACGTGGCATTGTACAAAACCTATCGGCCGGAGGTATTGGATTAGGGTAACATGTCTACTTACAGAAACATATAAGTTTTAATATTTCATTGGCTACCCCATGTCTGTAGGACATGCCCTGAGCTACTTCTACATACGCCATATTCTGATTATAGCAGAGAATATGGCAGCTGACTAGTAAAAGCAACATTGTACTTAAAAGTGTGTGGCAGGCTCTCTAATTGGCTAGCACCTGTGAGAAACCTGAAGGGGTCTCATTTGCTAGTGAATAGGAGGTCCCTTTAACTGAATGCAGTGGAGACAGACCCCCCCCCCTCACTTAAACCAAGCATAGAAAAACTTGGTGAGGTTATTACTGCCTTCAAATATGAAGAAAACTAGAAATCATAATGCTTCATAGCACAAGTGCTGTTTACCGAGTTATGCTAATAAGGAAGAAATCCAAAAAATGAGGGAAAATGAATTAATTATATATTTAAAAATCCATATCCAGGATAAGCAAGAAACCTTTTTTCAATTATGTAAGAATAGTTTTTTTTAATTGCAAAATCACCTTTGAGAGATAAAATCTTAGGATAATTATGTTTGAGGTAACATTTTAACGGTTTTCAGAAACATCTTTAGTCACTCCTGGGGAAGCCCCTTAAGATTTTTGGTTCAGGATAAGTAATGTTTTTAAGTGTAATATAAGTAGTTTAGGAAGAGTAACAGAGAATGAAAAATAACTCAAGACGTTGAGCGTTAAGGAGTTATTGAAAACTTGTCTTGAGTGTTGCCAAACAAGTAAGAGTTATTGTGAGTGTGGCCGCGATAAGAGTATACGCCTTATTCCTAGATTTTAAATAATGCTAGAAGAAGCTTGAACCCATAGCCCCATAAGCGGGATACTAGGAGACAGTCCCATCTAAAGATGGTTCCAATGGGGTTAGCTTAAGTTCCATGTCAGGAGCAATTTTTAGTAAGGCAAGAACAGGTCTTAAAGAGAAGACTGTTAGAGAAAAATATATCTGGGCGGCCAAGTGTGTCGTTTGTTTGTTTATGTGTCATGTTTTATGTCCCAATGTGTGCACAGTACATTACTGGTTATGACTAAGAAAAAGAAAAATGCATTTTCAAATTGATTTAAAAATGTGGCGTTTAGCCAAGATTTAAAAGTGATCAAATGTAAAAAAAATTCAGAGATGAATAGATACTATAGATAAAAGTAAACAGATTCGCTGTGTTTTTATGTAAAAAAAAAAGACAAACCCTTGTGAGATAAATACAAATTGCGTGGAAGGAACTGCTTCCCTTTAAGTTTTTATAAAATATTGAAGCCCAGCAACTCTGGAGTTAAATTTTTTGATTTTCTAACATTAGACAAAGTAATTTACGACATACACCGCAGAAAACCTAATTTGGGTGATAAAGATACAGTAGCTGGAAGGGAGTGGAGTTTTAAAAAAAAAATAAAAAAAATGAGTGAAATGAAAGCATGCATGAGCACGTTTGAAAAAACACGGTGTGGAGTTGCAAGCAGTTAACGAGGTCAGGCCCTTCAGAAAGATGATAGGCTTTGTACGACAGAAAAATTGCATTTGTTTTATAAATGGTTCTTGAACAAAGAACTAGCATGGGGAATAAAGCGCGTAACGTGGCGAATGTTCAAAGGACATCCAACTGCTATGCAATGGAAATGAGATAAGGCAGAGATGTGAAGCTTACAATGGAAATGAGATAAGGCAGAGATGTGAAGCTTGCCTTTAAGAAGGAACTGAGGGGTTGATGAGATGGTCTTTTAAAATGAGAAAGCTTGTATTGATGGAACACTGGGCTAGAAAAAATGTATGCTATGTTTTGAAGCATGGATAAGGCTATGTGGTGTTCGTTTCATTTATGGTTTTAAGAAAATTGTGTTGTTTAAGAATTTATAAGGCATTTGGTTTAGAAATGATGTGTGTGTGATAAAGGACACTTGTGCAGCTGCAGGCAAAGGCTACAGCTGATTAAGATAGAGATGTTTTTGATGACATATATATTATGTTTAAAAAATTGGAAGGCATGTGGACATGAAGTCAGAGAAAAGGTGCCCAGGAGCACACAATGTGAGAGAGATGTAGCTGAGATTTAAATGGTGTTTCATGTGCAGAATGCAGTAGACGATGCATACAGTATTATTTTTGCATATAGGTTTTTAAAATACTTTTTAAAGTCCATTTTGGTTCGAATCGCTACTCTCAAATATTAAAAATTATCTACACAGTGCAAGACAGCCCCATCCAAGAGCCATCTGAATTTTGTGCTTCAAAATCATTATCTTAGTTTTTTTTCACATTTATTTATAAGTCTAATTTCTTCAAATAATTGGAAAGTGCCACTATTGAGTGCTGGAGTCCTATCGGAGTACAATCCAAAAGGACATGCAACATGTAAGGTATCGACGGAGAGTCCAAACAGGCAGGGAAAGAGTTGACTAGGGCAAGATTTTGCCCTAAATAGGAAATGTGTGCATTTAAAAATGGGGCCAAAAACACACCCTTCTTGTAGGCCACGTCTCGTCTGTAACTATCGTAAAAAATTTCCGTCTCTATCGAGTCGGGTTTCAAATTTGATATCTTCATGCAGATGAGCCAAAATATTTAGTAGCATATAATAGAATATTTATACCAATTACTCAGCACAGGTGGGTTAACACATAGATGACCATGCCCACAGGTATTCTACAAGGCTATAAGAGAACAGGTGTGATAACAATTTTAAACTTCATTCCTGGTGCCTTTGCCATCATGATGTAGGTTCAAACAGACCATCGTCCAATCAGCAACACTCTTTCGTTGAAAGTTTCAGTTAGTGGACAATGAAACCTCTCTATTCACAGTTGAAATCTGATTGATATACATTTTTAGATCATCCTTTGCAAGTCTAATGTTGCTTAGTCCTTGACAGGTCATATCAGTGGAATAGAATTAGTCAGACATTTTAAAATCTTCAAACCTATAGATGGCATAGCTGTGAAGGGTCAGAAATGCGAGACGGACACAAAGGTACAGTTTTCCCACAAAGTGCCATTTAATTCAACATTAAAGGGTAAGACAAACACCTAATTTTCCCTAACCTAACCAGAAGGTCCATGTCTAACAAACTAAGGCTAAAGAAAAATGACCTAGTGTCCAAAAAGCATCTGTCCCTCACAATGAAATATACAACAACATTATACAAGGTTAGTTTGGCAGTCTTAAATCCCACAAGGTAATGTACCAGTTCAACAAAAAGATTGTCAGAAGGACTCCTTGAGCAGGGAGGATTTCCCTTCCCCTGGATCAATTCAAGACTCTCTATAGCAAAGTTCAAGTATAATAAAAAGTTCATATCAGCATAGCTTACAAAGGACCTCATCAAAAGTCTGGCGGTAATCGGGTGCTTTTTTCTCTGAGCAGAAATAGCGTTACCGCCATGACCCGTGGTGCAAATAGCGCTGAATCACAACATAGCAAGCATGTGCATCGGTCCCCGGTGGTAACGCTATATGCGCCAGGCGGAAATAGCGCCAAAACACGAGCTACCGCTGAAAAACCGGGCACAAATAATCACCTGTGGCCGGCGCTACTAGCACTAGCTAGAAATGCATCACCCCCGGGACGGGAAGCACTGTGGTGGCCATTTTGAAAATCGCAATCCATGAAATATCAGAGTTTACTGTAGCCATTGAGACCAAATAACCAGATAGAATGGCACAGGAGGTCAGGGGCAAGGCTGCCCAATATCTGATCAGAAAACCCAAATTTACTGAGGGTAGCTAGTGGTGCTTGCTAATGAGATGGTAGCACAACACGATGAGCTATATGGGTTGAGGCAGCATAAGACATCCGCACAGCGCCGGACAGCCATCAGGCACATGACCAGTGAGAAGGTGTCAGCAGTGTCTAGCGTCCCCCGGGACGGTGAAGACTGACACAAACACTGGAATGACCTGCGGGTCAGGATCCAGGGACTGCTCTCCTTGCACCGGCAGGAGAGCATGGCCACTGGCGAGGGACTGTGGCCCCAGTCAGACTAACCACATGGCAGGAGAAGTGCAGCTCTGTGTTGGATTTCGAGGCTTTTGAGGGAGCCGCAGGTGCAGAGGCGGGTGACAGCAGTCAGGAGGCAGAAGGTGAGTGAACCCCCTCCAAACAAATGTGCATGCAACAATGATAGCCTAGTACAGGATGGTCCAGTGGACACACCCATGAGCAGGGCATTGCGGCACGGTGCAGTGAGTGGGTGCCACATCAGCCACCTACCGAAGCATCCATGTGCCAGTGCACCAAGGCCACCCCTGTGAGTCAGAACAGTGGGGAGGGCAGCCAAGGGACCCATCCAAGTGCGATTCAACACACACCCATGGCAGAAGCAAAGCAGTGCCCCATAGGGACCTGCCAGTGTCATGTACTCTGCCTCCCAGCGCCGCAATGTAAATGGCAGCCATGGAGGTGACGTGGGTCCATGGGGATCAGAAGCATGCATACCTGACAACATCTGCCCCAGCACCGACATCTTCCATCCAAACACTGGCCAAATGCAAGCACCCTTAGAGACCCCCCAATTCTGCACCCATCTCCATCAATGTGAATCCACTCGCAAACACCCCTGACCAAGACTGTCCATCTGCATAATTGCCCAGGACCGTACTCATCACCATGTATTGAATGCCATGCATGCCAAAACACATGGGGAATGAGACCTAACGCCATCACCTATGTACCCCTACAGGCACACAAGCAATGCCAGTGGCACCTGAGGACGAAGAGGCGGCTGGCTCATCTGTAAGTGTGATGTCCCGGCACACAGACACCACCACCACCCCGCAAAGGGGCAGACATGCCACACATAGGCAGAAGTCGGAGCAAGCCACTCCACATTGTAGCAGGAGCAGGCCCAGACCCCGTCAAGCCCATCAGGAGCATGCCCACCCCAACCGATAAAACATCTGCTGCTGTGGACACCAGCACAGAGAAAGCGCCATACAGTCAAGCAACATTGGAGTACCATGTCAAAAGCAGCCCTCACACTGATCATGCGGCAGTGCCAAGAACCCCTGTGCACAGTCTCTGCCAGCAGCCTCCCACTACACCAGAGAGCCCTCCACGCCGCCGGCGATTGTCAAAGCTGGAACAGACACTGAAACACACTCCTTTGGCTCCCCTGTCGCAAGCCCACACCAACAGCACACCCCCTCACCACTGCCGCAAACAGCTACAATCAGCATGCTGATAGAGAGGCTGGGGGACATTGAAGAATGCCAAAGGGAGATGGAGGCCACCGGCCACACCCACGCCGTCCATTTGCAGGCTATTAGCGATGTAATCCAGGGAGCAACACGCAGGATGGCGCGTGACAATGCGAGGACCCAGAGGGTCACAAACCCCATTACGGTTGCACTGAAGGCATACAGACAAAGAGTGGGCAAATGACTGAGGGCGTCTCAGCCCTTGCAGAGGCCATCTGTCAGAGCAATGAACTCCAACGGCAACAGCTCCAGGGGGCTTGCTCCATCCATTCCTGTTCTACTAGGCTTAGCGAGGAATCCCAGGAGAGCACTCCTAGGCGTCATTCCCTGTGCCAGCTGCGTGCCAGATCACTGACTGCAGGGTGTCGGAGGAAGAGGGCACGGCCACGGTAATGGACATGCCACCATTAGGCCTGAGTGGCCATGCCATGAACTCGGAGTGCAAGGGGAGGGGAGACTGTGTGCTGGGGTGTTGTGGTGGGCGGGGAAGGGGGGACTGTGTGATGGGGTGTTGGCGGGGGGAGGGGGGACTGTGTGCTGGAGTGTTGGTGGGTGGGGGCAGGGTGTCTGTGTGCTGGGGAGTTGGCGGTGGGCAAGGGGGGTGATAGTTGGTGCACGAAGTTAGATAAAGGTTTGTCGAACATCATTCTTGCGTGGATGTTCCTGATTGTGTTCATGTGCAGTTTATTCACAGTGGTGGAAGTGGACAGAGGCAGGGTATTGTACTAGAAAAAATGTCTATTAGTGCCTGCTGGGCCAGTCTTCCTTCCCTCCTCACATCATCCCTGGGAGTGGCTGATCTGGCTCCTGCCTCATGCTTTTCAGCTGCGTCTTCCTCCGGGTGTGGCATGTCCACATCAGGGGGTAGTGGTACATTTCTCATCAAGCCAATGTTATGTTGCATTGTGCACACCAGCACAATTTTGCCCACTTTGTCAGGGGCGTACATTAGGGCACCGCCAGTGTGATCTAGGCACCAAAATCGTGCCTTGAGGAGTCCAAAAGGTGCGCTCAACGCACACACAGGTCCGGCTGTGGGCATGGTTGTAGGCGGTCTCGTGTGGTGTCCGTGGGTCACGCACAGGGGTCATCATCCATGACAGCTGCGGATATCCAGAGTGACCTGCATGGGGTGGCATACAGGTACACAGTGGTCGGTGCAATGGGGAAACTACTTAAGGGTGGAAACTAGGAGAGAGGTAATGGTAATGGTGGTGGTGGAAGTACTGGTCGTTGGACACAAGAAAAAGAGCTGCTCTGGCCCTCTAGTGAGGCACCCTCAATCCCGCCATGGACAAAAAAAGGGGGGAGAGGGGGGTTTGCTTGGGGGTTTCTTGTTCCCTGGGGTTGCCTGGCTGTGGACAGGGAAAGGTGTAATAACTGTCTGGGAGGGGGGAGAAAAGGGAGCAGAGTTAGGCTCTCTGCATGTGGGTGATTATGTACCACATGCAGTGTTAGCACCAACAGCTTGAAAAAACAAACAAACAAAAAAGGCCAAAAAAAGAAAATCAAAAAGCAAATGGGGCAACCATCATGGTGGTGAATCAATAACGAGAGGGGGATTGGATCTCGTTGTTGTAGACAAAAATGGTTTTGGCTACCATGTGCAGGTCAGAGACATCGGGATTTCCGTGGAGACTTTATTCACCCTGATGGCTCAAAGAAACTCTTTACATGTGGGTGGTTGCCCATAGAAAAACGTAAGTAAAAGCTGGTTTTCCAGTCAAGTGTTCTGTTTGTAGTTAAAAAACGCACAGTCCCACTAGTCCCTGGGACGTGCTGGTAAACCCATTCAGGTCTAGGTTTGAAAAACAATTTTTTGGTACCCTCCTTTTGGTCTTGGGGGTGCCGTGTGTTGTCGTGGAGGAGCCACAACAGGTCTGGTCGACCGGTTTCCATGGTTATAGATAGTTGAGAACCATCTTCTTCAAGACAATAGAGTTCTTCATGTATTGATCAAATCATATCTGTCCTCATAGTAGGACAGCAATAGCAGGCTGCGTTGAATCCTGAATGGAAAACAAAGGGAGGATCTGCAGGGCAAGCTGTCCAAATCTGAATCTGAGTGTAAGCGTAATGGAGGATCCACAGGGCAAGCTGTCGGAGTCAGCACCTACATCGGTGGAGCGCTCCACCGATGTAGGTGCTGACTCTGACAGCTTGCCCTGTGGATCCTCCCTTTGTTTTCCAAATAACATTGATCTTCTACATTGATACTTTTGGTGGGCTTCTCTCAGTCAAGATGCCAAGGATTACGTATCCTCTTGTACTGTCTGTTTGCAGACTAAGACCTCTCGCCATCACCCTCCCAGAGATCTGGTGTGCATGCCGCTGCCGGATACCCCATGTCAAGTGATTTCAACAGATTTTATTGTGTATCTCCCGATTTCTCATGGCTGCAACGCCTTCATGAGTAGCGTTGATACACTGACTAAGATGGTGTTTTTTGTTCCTTTGCCAGGGGTTCCTTCCGCAGCCAAGATGGCACAGGTGTTTATTGACCATATTTGTTCTCGTCATGGGTTGCCCGATAAGATCATCTTTGACCGGGGCCCCCAATATACTTCCAGATACTGGAGACATGTTTGTGAGATCCTTCAGATCACACACGCTCTCAGTTCTGGGTACTATCCTCAGAAAAACTGTCAGACTGAGAGCCTCAATCAGACGCTGGAAGGATATCTTCAATGCTACATTTCTGCGGCTCAAGATAATTGGACTGAGCTCCTACCATTGGCTGAATTTGCCTACAATAATTCAATTCTTCACTGAAGACTATTCCGTTCTTCTGTTCTTATGGATATCATCCTTCTTGTTTCCCTAGTAGTGGTCCTGTCAATACCCCTCTTACTGATCTAGACCGTCTTGTCTGCCGTATTCAACAGGGTCACGAGGTGGCCAAGGCAGCGCTTTTGAAAGCCCAAGATTGCATCAAGAAGCAAGCTGACCGGCTTCGCTCACCCATGCCGGATCTTAAAGTTAGGCACTGTGTTTGGCTGTCTTCTCGGTTCTTACCTCGTCATTTGGTGCCTTCAAAATTGTCCCCCAAGTACTTTGGGCCTTTTCGCATCCTGGACAGGTGGGGTGAGGCTGCTTTCCCTTTACAGTTGCCTCCTTCTTGGTCCCGTATCCACCCCGTGTTCCATGTCTCTCAGCTCAAGCCAGTGGTTCTGGATTTTTTTTTTTTTCCCGATGGGCTGGACCTGTCCTCTGCGGCCTCGGGTCCTGAATATGAAGTGGCTGGGATTTGTAATTCCCATTATCGTAGGGGCATGCTTCAATACCTGATCGATTAGAAGGGGTACTCACCGGCAGATCGCTCCTGGGAACCTACGTCCACTGTCCATGCCCCTCAACTTGTACGCTGTTTCCATTTGTTTCAACCTGGCAAGCCCGGGGGCATACTGTCATGCAGAGATGTTTCTGATGGTCGCTATGGCACCGTTGGAAACGCATTTCTCATACCTGGTTACAGCCTCCCAATATGGTGTCTTCTGGAGCAAGCAGAATTGCAGCCTGGCAGGAGTCATGTGATAGCTTGACTTCGCCTCCCTTCCTGAGGAATGCATTTCAGTCTATGGAACCTGGAAATCGCTGCGTTGCTACATTCCTTAGCGAACGCTCCATGAGTTTGTATCTTTCTATCCTATGTATGCCTTTGTTCTGTATTCTTGAGCTAATCTCTTTCTATTCAATCTGTAGAATTCCACCATACACATGATCGCCGGTCACTCCTTAACTGCAGAAATCCCCCACGACCCTCACTTCAGGTAGAGCGTCGTTAGGTTCCCATAGTACCTATTAGCGTCCTGACGCGCATTGATTTATTCATTCATTTGTGCCACAGACACCCCACGAAGTACCGAAGAGAATTGTTATCGGCAATATCCCGACATAGCAGGCAGTCTGCTGTGCACTGCGTCGTACGCGACGGTGAACAGGAGCACAACAAACCAGCAACTCTTATCTATAAGATGGTGGGCATCTGAAGAGATGAGTCTCCCCCTCCGGAACGTTCATCTCAAGGCTGTCATGAATCGGCAATATCAACCCTTCTGGTCTGCTAGGTCCCTCAGTCAATAACAATTTACTCCGCTCCCTTTCAACATGGCCGACACCAAGAAATGGCGTGGTCTAGTCTTTCTGTTTCCATGCACATGTTTCCTTAAAAACAGACACGCCCCGCGCTTCTGCAGGTCTCTACCCTCCGCTTGCCTGCACCTTCTTTCCGGCAAGTTTTGTTCTAAGTTCCCAGTCCTTTACCTTTGTGATCCCTTGTGCCCATCCTCTTATCCTTCCCGGTCTCCCTTCCTCTCCCCTTCGCGTCCTCCGCATTCGGAGCCTCGTTACCTTTTTCCTTCCAGACCTGGTTCCGTCCCGGATCCACCCAGGAACATTGAATGCCTTCCAAGTCCCGGAGCTGCCGCGGCCGGGAGTCAGAAACCAGTGTGCTCGCCGTAGCACAGCAGACTGGATTCAGAGGATTCTAGACCTTACCTCTACAAGTGACACTCGTCCAGGAAAAAGAAACCCGCGAACTCCAAGAAGAGATCCACAAGAAACAGGTGAGCCACGAATCCAAAGACTCGGATTCTGACAAAGGCTTACGGATCAGCTCCACAGGGTATGTCCATTTCATACAATCCTTTCACTCACTTTCACGTGTGTTAGACATCTCTTTCTCACGATTTCGTATGCACAGGAAAGAAACCTGCAGAAATACTTTCAAAGCTGCTCCCATCCACGAGTGCTCCTTCTCCCGAGTACACGTTCTGAGCAACTCCCTAATACAGGTCTAGAGGTACAAGCACTCCTAAAGAGAATTATCCATTCTGCTCTATATCTTTCCTTTATTCTTTACGCATCTTTAATCATCTCTATTCTATATCAATACAGCAACTTCCTGATAACCAAGATCCGCTGCTATACCACACCGGCGGAAGAGCTTTTCATCCGCCAAAGAACCTACACTTCCAGAGCTCGCGCTCAGGGTTTTCTTCCCCAGAGGGTTTCCCTGAGAAGCCTGTGTCCCTGCAGCTGTTGCCTGGCGCAGGGGCATAGGGTTTTTAGGGGGATTCTTTATCCACACGCAACTGTCTCCGATCCAGGCTCTCCTTAAGGTGGGTTCATCACAGTGTTTATTCAAGTTATTACAGAAAGAGATCGGCACCCCTGCTCGCTGTTTAGCGAAGAGCTTAACACGCAGAGAGTGGTGCAGGAGGAACGTAAAGATCTGGAGGGAGAGTATTTAGTGATAGCAAGTTGTAGGTAGTGTGGTCCCCAGACAGCCTTGTGGATGATGCAAAGGGATTTGAATTTGATCCTTGCACAGCCAGGAGCCAGTGAAGAGTTTTTAGGGTTGGAGAGATGCGGTCCCTGGGCTTGAGGCCAAGGATAAGTCTTACAGCCCTATTCTCGATTAGATGGCGCGGTCATAGCGAGGCCGAGGGTAGATTGAGGAAGAGGCTGTTGCAGTAATCAAGCCCAGAGAGTGAAGCATTTATTTATTTATTTATTGTTTGCTTGTTAGGCATTTATACAATAAAAAAAATACTATTTCAAAGCGTCCCACAGGGCAGGGAGGGAGCAAGGGTGGGGAATACATAAAAAACACAATATTTGAGAGGAGAGGGGTGGTAGCACAAACCTACTATGCCTTGTCAGTATTCAGAATGTGAAAGTGCAGCAAGGAAGAGGGAAGAGGAGGTAAGTGCTGTGGAGTCCGAGCTCATGGGTGAGCCACATATGAAGTGCTATGATTGTTGAGTGCTACACAGACTGACACAGCAGGAGAGGTGTAAGTGCAAACTTCCAGGGTGAAGGGTGTGCAGATGCAAGTGCTGTGGAAACATTGTGGAAACATTTGCTGTGCAGAATTGGTGTAGGAAGTCAGGGCCCATGAGGATACATAAGGGCCCAGGACACAGATCGCAGCAACTGTGGAATTAGCAGAGGAAAGAAGAAAGGAAGGAGCAGGAAAAGAGGAAAGTCTTAAGGAGCTTCCGG